>NW_026542594.1:165348059-166007547 GCF_028750875.1 Macrosteles quadrilineatus | reverse complement strand
GCCCCACAAAATTGGTATCCACCCAACAGATGTGCCTCAAAAGGTAGGTTATCAATAAGCTTATTAATTAGACCTCCACCTCGTTTGAAGCTCAGAACCATACTGATGACCAGTCCTACTTGCTATTCAACTTACCTACCCTATCCCAAAAGTCGTCTTTATCATCATCTTCTGTTGATTTACTTTCTTTCAAGGTTTTTATTTCAGACCTAAGATAAGCTAAGTCATTTATCATTGCACTCATGACATCTGATATGGGCTTACCTTCTCTATTTCGGGACCTTGCAGTCAACGAAGAAGCTGGATAAAAAACCTTAAGCTTTTCATCAATACGTGACATATCAGAGTTTATCCTGTTTTTGAAAGCATCTAATTGTTTACGAGTCACAGGTGAATTTTCATTCTCGCTCGCTTTGACAACCAATTGAATATTATACTTTTTTAAATCTATGACACCATTCATATCAGGTTTAATATAATCCTTTATCATTTCCCTCAGTACCACTTCAACTAAAGTTGTATTGTTGCTTCGTACTGTTTCATCTACATATTCTTTGTTTGCAACATCATGTCTTTCAATTGGCTTTTTGACATTTGTTATTATTGAATTATTGATATTTACTTCACTTTTGTCATCAATGTATAAATACTTCTGCATGAGTGTTCTTGCCTGACCTAAAGTAATGGGAGAATAATTATTTATGGCTTCATTTATATTAATTATAAACTTTTTAAAGTTTAATTCTCCTTTTTCTGGTTTAATGAAGGATTCCACCGTCTTGCTAATTATTTGATTTACCCTAACTAATTCTTTATCTAGATAAAGTTTATTTATTGCATCAGAGTCATCGGTTGGATCTTTTTCAATTTTAAAAAAGCTCAATCGTTTATTCTTCATATTAATTTCATCATTGATACCAAAAGTCACACATTTTAAATTAATCTGTGAATTAACATAATTTTCGATGTATTGTTTAGAAACTACATCCGTTAACTCGGTAGGATCTCCAATATTGTTAATTCTCATTCTTTTAGCATTAAAATTGCCATTTTCATACATTAAAGTATTGCTTTTGAAATAATCGAGAGATATTGCATCTTTTCCATCTACAGGGTTTGATATATTTTTAATATTATGATTTTCGCAATCAATAATAAATTTCTTTCTATCAAACTTAATAGTATCTCGTAGTTCTTTGTCCATACTATTTTGAAAGTACCTCTTATTAACAACATCCATGTCTGATTCAGGATCATTGACATTAACAATTTTTCTCTTTCTTAAATTAACTTGTTTATCCTCTAACAATAGACATTTTGATGAAATATAATTTAAAGTAACGGCATCACTAGAATCGACAGCTTCCCCTACGTTTGTTAACCTTTTGTTTTCAATATTAAAATTTTGTTTATCAGTTAGCTTGAAACCTATTCCTGAAGGTCCTACTACAACGTTTTCTTTGGAAGTAAAACCTATATAACCTCCAAACTTGTCGATACTTGGTTTCATCGTCTTGAAAGTCAAACATCAAATGATGCTATTCTCTTATTTTGATTGATATAACTATGTTTTTATTCATGACGTAATATTTAATTGTGTATAAATATATATTTATATCAGATAAATGAAAGGGAGATAAATTAATCTGAAACAAGGTAGGTAATAAATAACACTGAACACAGATTGTATGTCAAAATAATTTATATTTATTTACAAACATATCAAAATTACAAATATACATAACAAATGTCAAATATAATTGTTACACTTACAAAATTATGAAAAAAAAATCTATGTATTAATTTGAAGATTCAATGGTTACAGTAATTAAAAACATAAACAATCAAACTAAATAGATAAGTTAAGTTTACAGTTTTTTTCATTACAGTCATAATACTTTCTATTATTCCACTATTTACATAAATTTACTGTAAAGCTCAAATTACTTGATTTATTTGTAACTAGATAATGTCCCTTCTTACAATGACAGACACATGATTGTCAACAATTATTTCCTCTAATTTACAGTCCGGATCATCGTGATCTTCGGAACCACCGTTTAAGACCCAACACACCCTAGCAACCTTTATTAGGACAAGATCTGCGATGTGACTACAGTAATTAATGCTGAACGGCTCGTTTCCATGATTTATTAGGTTAACCCTGACTACGTCTGTATGGTTGGAGTCAATAGACGCTGGAGAGTCTAAAACTGTCACCCCGAAAGTTTCCGCTTGCCATGCTACCGGTCGAATTTGTCCTTCATAACCTTCAGGTATTCTAATTTTTATACCCGCAGATATGGTTTTTCTTTCTCCAGGATTTAAGGTTATAGTGTAAATACAGGAAGGGAAAAATGCGTGCAGAGGTATAGCAACCCGACCCATGTTCTCGTATTCAGGCATATTAAGGAAGCCCTCGTCAACAGAAAGTTGTTCGTACCTGACCGGTACAGTTTCCAAAAAAACATTATCTGAAAAGTAAAAAACTAAATTAACTTACATACAAATCTAACAAATAATTTGAGCTTAACAAGAATCATTGGTCATTTTAGCTTTTTTTGCAATCAGTTCTTTGTGTAAATCAATTTTCCTTTTTTTATTCTCAATTAGTTTGTAATGGCCATATGCCATGGTATGGATATTATCATTTAATACAAATCTTTTATCATCATGAGACGATAACGCTAGTTTTCGTACTTTCGTTGTGTATACATCATGTTTCCTACTCCTAATTATATTCATTTCTTTGTACTGGTTTTGATTACAAAACAAAGCTCTCTCGTAGTCCTGAAAAGTTATTTCATTTTTAACAACACTTTTCTTTACACCCTTAGCACGTTTCTTACAATCATAATTCTTACTAAGAGTAGTATATAGCTTTGTCCTAAGACCAATGAATTTCTTTAGGGGAACTGATAAAGTTTCATCTTTCATAACACCAAGTCTTTTCTTATTATCGAGAGAGAAACAAGCGTGTGTTATTGGGTACTCACTAGTGTCAAAGTAATGTATATTCTCCTTGATTTGCTCATATACGTCAACTGAGTTTACATTTATAAGGTAACTATCCGTATCTGTATATAATAGTTCTACATTTCCTTGACCAAATACACGAGGAAAAATATCATAAAAATATCTATACATTACGATTTTGCTTAGTTCAAGAATAGCCATACCTACTGCAATGGGTTTGTTAAAATTTACTTTAGTTTTATTTAGATGAACTGCTATCAGTTTTTCTGTAAATATAGTTCTATCACGAAAATTAGGCTTAGCAATAAGCTTATCGAGCCTTTTAGTGCTACAAACTATTTCCATATTCATTCTGTTTCTTACGTTTTCCATACATTTGCCATAAACCGAATTGTTCATGAGTTTGAAAAACTCCTTTTCAAACTCATTTTGCGCATTTTTTCTAAATGTTGTGTTTTTTTCGATGTATCCATACAACCACTTAGACTGAACAAATTTCATACCTCTATGGATTTTAACCAAAACCAATCCATGCTCTACGGCCTGTTTTAACGCTTGGCTGTGAATTATGTAATTACGTTTAGGTTCTAAAGTTGTTAACAATTTTGAATGTTTACTACCTGGTGGTACTTTTCTTTGGGCGCAAAATGGTAAGTCGTTGTGTTGTTCATGTAGATGTGCCGGATAATCTAGATCTACCTCAAGTATAAACCCTACTTCATCATTTTCACCAATATCATTAATTTTATTTTTTACTTCATCAATTTCAACAGGGGTTAACCATTTAAAGTCCTTTAACGGTAAACTTTCTCCCATTGCAGCCCCATAAAGGTTATTTATATCTAGGAATAATATAAAGTTTGAATTATCAACTGTCCAGAGTCCCTGATCCATAGGTTTGACACCAGGTTGTGATTCCGAGTCAAGATTTGTTTCTGAAACTAAATACTTATTTGATGCCTCGCAGTAACGTTTAGTGCACATAGAAATACCACCACGAATACCAGCTTCTATGAACATGTACTGTTCATAGCTTGTTAACAAATCGATTTCAACTTTAGTCAATTTAAGACACGCGTCGAACGAAAGGCCAGGAGCTGTGAAATACCAACCTGGGTCCAAACCATAATTGGATTTACAAACTTTTCGGAAATTTTCAAATACATCGCTTAATAGTAACACATCAGTCTTAAGGTAGATATCAGAAAATTCTCCTAAGGTTTGACAGTTAAATTTGTTCCAAACCTCAACAGCCCTATTATAATCTTCTACAGCAACTTCTGACTTATTTAGAGAGCTGTAAAACTGATCAATAGAAGGCAAGCTAGTCTCATTAAATTTTTCCCAGCCATCTATGTATTCGTAGGGAAAACAGCCTTTTTTTGTAACAATATTAAGTTTATCATAACCGAAATAAGAAAGTGTTTCATTGAATTGATTTTTGTCAAGATTTTTGACTAGTTCATCAAGACTTCTAGACATAAATTTGTACGAATCAAGAAAACGAATTTCAAATCTAGCAGCAACTTTCTTTGATAAAGAGATATACCGTTCTTCTGTATTAGGGATTACCTTTATTTCCATTTCATCATAATCGAGACTTTTAATAATAAAATGGAGGTCATAATTTGACATATTGTGCAAGACTACGGGCAAAAAGTGTGGATTTTGATATGACAAGTTACAATTTGAATGACTTGCACCTCTAAATTTCCCTGTATTAGGGTCGTGATCTCTAACCCTTAAATTATCGGCAGTAAACTGTTCTTCACATATGTGACAGCAAGATGAACGTTCAAACATGTCCACTTCTTCATCCGTTAACTCCATAGGCAACTTATTTTTGTACGTCTCGTACACTTTAAGAGCTTCATCTCTGATCTTTTGGCAAAATACCTTCACAGCATTTTCTCCGCGAAAAAGGACTGGTTCTGATTTTTCACCATTACTTGAAACAACATAATAACAAAAACTTGATGGGTAGTGCTTTTGATAGTCAACAGTTGAAGAGGTAGATTGATTTTGCGTAGCATGTTTAGTTTTGCAGGTGTGGGAGTTCTTACAATTCGGTCTTTTACAGTTCAAACAGCATTGATTCAAATTTTTACAGTTGACTCGGAAACAGTTAATACAACATTCATTGGGATTTTTACAGGTAAAAGAATTGCAATTATTACATGGACTTTTTTGTATTAATATACTTTCAAAATCAGCATATACAATGTACGGGACTTGTTGTTGGTGTTTGAAATTTTTAAATTTAAGTTTACAATTATCTTCATTAGGCATTTCTACAGCAACAGGTTCATGATTGTTACATAGCTGTTTATGTACATCGAAGGTAGGTTTATCATTAAAATGGATTAAACATGATTTACAAACAAATTTTCTTCCGTTGTGGTTAGAGGTTTGCGCGCTTACTAATTTATCAAAGTTTTTAATCCACACATAGTGAGATGTTGTTTCATTTTTCAATAGTAATAAATCACGGTGATCATCTTTTTCTTGTTTTGTTACTTTAATAGGATATACAATATATTCCTCACTATTGTGTTTCTTTTCTATTCCAAATATATTTATAGACATATTGTTTATCTGTTCAAATTTAGGTATTGACTTAAGTTTTACAGGATAGTTAATACAGTCCCAGTCATACGCTGCATTCATTTCTGCATTATCAATATAATTGCGGACTCTTTGTGGATTACGAGGTACATTTTTCGCCCATATACTATACTTGAAGCAATAATCATCCTGATTCTTTACATTTACAACAGCTTTCTTGTTTGCAATGAAAGCTGGTAAGGATATATGTTTACATCCTCTTAATGGATAGTATTTATTAATTCTTAGTTCCAGCCCTATAATACTCTTTAGACTCCATCCTGAACCTTTACCTTGGTGTTCTGATTGTTCTGTTAAAAGTTTATCAAAAGCGTTTTTACAATACGTGTTTAGATCTGTACCTAGTAGTATGGGCTCGTTTGCAGTCTTAAATGACAGTTCTTTGATTTCATCTTCTTCTCCTTCAGTTCTTGCATAGATACATTTTAAAATAATATTACATTTCAGAGTTTTCGACTTAAGAAGGTGTTCTTGAATTTTTGAAATAATCAAAGGTTTCGTGTGATATTTTAAAAAATTACCTATATCGATGTATCCTTCACCATTTGTTAAGTAATAGGTTTTAAGCCTACATTTTGCAGCAGACTCGGTCTCAATAATTGGCAAATAGCCCAATGTATTTTTTAAATGAGTGTTACTTGCAGGGTGATTGTCAGATTCTCTGTACCACGTATTACATGGTTTACAAAATTTGAGTTTAATCGTTGCAAGATAGTTTTGCATCGTTAACAGATTACAATAGAATAGTAATTTATATTTGACAATGATATGGAGTATTTCTTATTCAAATTATAAAATGTATTTTTCTATAATTGGCTAGTCCCTACAATGTATTGTACTATAGTAATTGATGGTTTTTCACTATCTCTTACTATTGATGATCTTCGAGCGCAGCTCAGCCAGGCGTCTGGTTTGAGCCAACGTGAGGTCTGCCGCCGCGGAGATTATTGTCACTGCCCCAGCATACTCCCCAAACCTGGCCTGGAGCGATGTGAGCTTCACACAATACGGCAGCCGTACTCTGTATGTTTGGTCATCCCTCCGTTCAAACTTAAACAAACATGTAAAATAAAATTAATTTATAATATTTTTTAAACGTGTGTTAAAATAAATTAAGTGCTGTTATCTTCTGTACCTTATCTAGAAATATATCAAAGTTTAGTTATAGGTTTAGTCATAAGTTTAATTTATAGGTAAAAAAAATAATTAATCAACCTAAACATTAATTAACAAAGAAAATAATGATGAACATGAAACGATAAATTAAAGCCTTCTTGTTCCATACAATGACAATTTAGTTTTTGGGCAATCATTTTTGAAATAATCATAATTCAAAATGTAGATATAAAAATAGAAATTGACATTGATAATTTAATTCATAAGTATGATTATTTAATTTAGGGTATTATTACTTGCAAATAAGTTTAATATACAGTGTATTTATCAGATAGTGATATAACATATCATCACTATTGAATCTTAGGTGAATTTGGTTGAAAACATTTTAAAGATATAAAGTATAACGTTTATAAATCTAAAGTTTTTTATCAATAATATTTTTATTTTTTTCCTACCTGAACATTAGGTTGAGGGAACACTGCCTTCAAGATAATGTAGAGGTCTTCAAGACTCTCCAGGCCTGATCCCTCGACGATGGAAACGTCCCAGGTGGAGGGTGTGGTCAGCGCGTTGGAGGAAGACATGATGATAATGATTTTGTGTGCGCGAATTATATATCTATATATATACTGATAAGATATGACGTCTTTGACCTTAACCTCCACACGTGGTATTTACGTTATCAGTCGGAAGTCATTAAACACACACGCTGCAACGCTGCACTTTGTAATGGTTACGCAAATTATTATGTTTTGATAAACTAATGCTGCATCCATGATTATCCCTATCAAGAGTTTTTGCACGCCACGATAAGCCTTGCATCATCAAGGATAATTATCAGCTCAGCGCTAAATATTTATTTAAATATACAAACAGTAGTTTTATGATATAAATGAATTTCAGATATAAATGTACAAATATCCTTATTAAACAAATTGTTTTCATGGTAAACAACGTCATCGTTAAATGACATGCCATAAAAGCGCTTTTAAGTCCACCATAAGTGTTTTTAAATTAATTTATTAAGATATTATTATTTATCCATTATTTCTTACATAAGGCTAACAATTTAACATTCTATTTACTCCACACATTTGGAAAACTATCTACACTCAACACTAAATGGCAGAAGCGAGAAGCGTTTGTCAGTCAAACGTTACCACCTTAAAAATCGAGTTTTAAATAAAAATATTTATAATACATCTTGTCGTACGCCCGACATCAGGTAACAAACACCCTTCCAAACCGACACACCTCCGACACCTTTCCCGTGTGCCAGCCTCCGCGGTGCCAGCTCTCTCAACCGTCCACCCCGACACGCCGACGGAAACTTTCGACACCGTGTGCCAGCTCTCTCACCGTGCCAGCTCTCTCACCCATGTACGTTCTCCCCGTGCCAGTTCTCTCAGCCGTTTAATAACACGGTGGTGCTAGCTCTCTCATTTTTACCCTACTGTTAACCATCCTACAATTAAGGAGAAATAAATTAAATCATTAACTTGTAACATTATGATGGAAAGTGTATAAGCAGCCATCAACGATACAACAATAAACATTGTATTGTATTTCACATACACTAAACCGCAACATAATTTAACGTAAACTTTGTGTGAAATCAACAATGTAACATATGATTAATGTTATGCATTTCCACAACAATTACAGCTATAATATACGATATCCTATTTACTCTTACGCACAAAGCTACAGAGATCAATATTGAATATCAGTATTAGAGGTGTACATAGAAAATTTTACATGTTTATAAAAGTGTATGATCCCCGTAGCTTTGTGCGCTGTTGTTGAAATTCCGATACTAACGAAAATGTTAAATTCATCACATTGATTAGTGCTTTTCCATTACATTTAACATCACACTATACAAACCAACTATAAACTAACAATTGCAAATAATAAAATTATACTTAATGAAATTGGAATAAGAACTAAGGTTTCAGTCGCATTCAAGTGACATAAACGGCTTAAGTGTTAATTCGTCCCTAAAGCGTTGCTCAGCAAATAGCCCTCTTTACGGCCGCTAAGGTTTTATATGTGGTTTTATCGTCTTTTTAATTAAACATTATCCCTGCTTGTTTTAAAGAGTTGATCCTTTAAGGTTGGACAAAATCTTATGTTGAAAAAAGGGAATTCTCTATTTAACCTCTACTTTATTTTAGTTTATTATTTACATTCTATACAAGGAGAGTATTCGCACTTAACATTTTCGTTGGAACAATAATGATTATTCCTTTTTTTCCTATATATTTTCCCGTATAAGTTCATCATTAGAGCTACAACATTCAAACGTTTTGAGATACGAAAAATATATATTAAGTAACTATTATAATATTAAATATGAACCAGTTATATGACCACAAGTCAAATTCAAGGCTGTTGTACTCAGTAGCATAGATTTAACATACGAGCATGTGTAATCTATGTTTGGTAGTTATCCAAACCAACTCAGCTGGTTCAAAGCCCCATCAAGTTTGCTCTACGACGCCTACTTTAAAGTGGCCTAATAAAAACACCAATAACACCAATAGCATCCTTGTTATCTTTGACGCAGCCTTAGTACTGGAACTCTTTGGAGTTTTTTTAAGACTTTTATTTTTCTAAAGGTGGAATTAAATTTGCGATTCTCATATTGATAGGTTCTAATACACTAAAAATGGTTGTATAATATTATTTACAATTACTTTTTAACGAACTCTAAACTACTAATCAGGCTTAGAAAACGTAAAAGTAAATCTATTTTCAATAGGCCTAGTATTGCTAAAATAATACGTTGGAACATTAAGAAATATGACTGCAAATAAATAAAATATTAAAAAATAGAAAATTAAAAAAATTGAAAAAATTTCTGTAATTAAATGACTTACCAATTATATTAATAATTATATTAATATTTTTTTATTAAAAAAATTATTTTGTCAAAAGGTACACATAGTCAATTTTTAAAGCAAAATTTGTGATTACATTATGCGCGGCTACCTAACCTTATACCACATCTAAAGATCTCAAAAATATTTAAATAGTAATCAAAATGTTCAACATGCATTAATACTGTTACGGTTTTATGCCAAAATGTAACCAAAATAGCAACAAACATAAGATCCTGCAATAATTTTAATACGACAATACACTAAATTCTGTAAGAAAATACTAATATTTTCCTGGGCAACTGTAAACCAAGGTTAAATTTTGGTATAATTTATTGGAATATATTTTAATTAAGACTTTAACGGTTCAGCAGATAATTAAATCAAAGGACAAAACACTACTCTTATCTTCTTCATAAATCAACTAACAAAAACAAACCCTAGAGCTATCAAAAGGTGGGTAGAAATAATGGTAGGTTTATCTTTAAAACATAAACCTGTGTTAGGACGCAGGAGATCCACGGACATCAATAATGTATTGGCATCAGATCATCCATGCTAACAGGTGATATTGCCAGTGTAAAAACTGTTATTGCTTCTATTACACGATGCCATCATAAGCAATGTAAACGTAGAAGTTTTCGAGAAGTAGATACGCCTCATTACAGAATGTGCTAGATTGCGATAGATTTTGGCATATATGTTGCACATACAGAAAATTATGCCGCTGAAAGAATTATTCTTTAGACCTATGTTTTGATTAATCTTTTAAGTTTAATATCAATAACCAGTTCTTTACAATGAATTCTGCTAAGATAACACATTCTTAAGTTTAAATTCACAATAATTTAATGTGTGAAATAAAGGAAGAAACACACATATAAAACATTGCGATACGAACATTGGCAAATATTTGTTTTCAGTCTTTTCGTGGATCATTTGGAGCGTTAACTGCCTTATTAAGCAATAGTATGGCTATTTATGCTTCGTGAGATATAAGCCCCAAAACCTCAAACCACATAAAGAGACCTTAAAAGCAATGAAAGCATGCTAATTTTAGCTAAAAAAATCTTGTGCTTTATAAGGAGGACAGCTTAATAATGTAATTCACCGCTTAATAACGTAATTCACCAGCTTAATAATGTAAAAACAGTAATTCACCGAGCTCCATCCCTATCCCAAGGTTTTCTTATAAACAACAATTCTCCATAGTTTGTCAAAAAAGAAACATGTTTACTTTAAGAGGCTGGCTACTATATCATGAACCTGACTGCATGACAATGACTATTTCCGTAGCTCTAAATTTTAAAAGCAGGGCTCTGGAGGTTTCCATTATTAGCTACAGAACATGCCAAAGTGGTTGGCCAATTTTATTTACATTTCTTTCATGGCCCCAACTCTTTACAAGTTACCTTCCAATGCTCAATAAACTATTTGCGGTTGCAAGGCATTGCTTTTGCGCCTATATTTTAACAAAATGGTCCTAACCTTCATATAATTTCTTTTTTAATAACGAGTGTAACCAATGTTTGGTCGAAGCAAATATACCCCTTAGTATAAGATTACCATTAAATACATTAATATACGATATCATTTAATCAAATTTATATCCTAATAGTTAAAAATTACTTATCCGTGACAACCAACGAGAGGAGTCTTCCTTTTGTTAAATATTGTGCCAAAATACTAAAAGGGGTTTTTTGTTATTCCATCTCTTATTTTTACTTGTATTGGCTGTTTGTCATGAGAATTTTTAGGAATTATGATTAACCATTTTCCAACATCTTTGTGTAGTAAACACAATTGTTACAAACAGGAAAGTAGCAGTAGTTTATATTTTAATCTGACTTTGTTTGCGTCATTAAAGTGGAATTGGTTCAATCAGAGGTGGAATTGAATTTCTTAATTAGCTTTGGCTCTTCTCTGCCATTCGTTGTGGCATTTGTCTCAATAAGCCAAATGATTAATAACCCCAAGTAAAAAACTGTCTTGGTTTAAGCAAAAGACAGTGGATTGAAGGCTGCTACTTTAATCCACTCAAACCAAGAACACTTAACTTTGATGAAATTTCACGGAAGTTAAACATCTTCTAAGTGTTTCCTTCCTCAAGTGAAGAAAGTTTTCTTAGTGACCATCATTTTTTCCCCTAAGTTATAATTATGATAAGTAAGTTCCTAGTAATATTTTAACCTTTTAGTATTTTTGAAAAAAGTTTTAAGGATTTAATTCAAACCAAGTTTTTGATAAACCATTTAAATTTGTGACATGTCATGAAGGCCACTCTAAGCCGTTATTGATATTCTGCACACACTCGCTAAGCTCTGTGTTTCCCTTTTAAATGTATTTCATGTCGCATATTTGTTATTGTTTCCGCCACTAATCCTCCTATTCATTGAACAGTGAGGCTTTCAACTGATTGGCTGAGTTGAAGCAAACTAATGATAGCTTTGATGTTGTGTAATTGAAAAATGCTTACAATAGAATTTACGGGTTATAACAATTTAAATAAAATGTTATATGTTAAATGTTATCGTTGAAACCCACACGTACATACAGATACATTTTCAGTGTCAGTGTTTTTTATTTGGTATATATTCATAGGTATTTTTTAGCTTTACTACCATACACATGGTTTTATTTAATCGTATTATTTAGTTTTAATGCTGTTGGTTTGTTAAAACCACTAACGAGCAGTAGGATTGAGGTTTCAAATTATAAGAAATAGATTTCCACAAGTCAAAATGTACTTCTCAGATGACAAGGATGGTGATTTTATAAAAATCTAGGGTTTAAGCCGGAATGCTATCTTACTGTAAGTATCCGAAGCTAAAAAAGTGTTTTATAAATATTGTGACCATTACATGTAAAAAAGTGGCAGCTGATTAAATAAAGATAAAATGGTTTGTTTCAGATAAAGTTTGATGACAAACAATTTTCATAACTGCGTGCATCTCTCGTTCAAAGCGAACCGTGATTTATTCATTTAAACAAACAGTAATGGTATATTACACATATAGATTATTAAAATCCGCCTATATTTTTACTGCTCATTTAGTGATCAAGGTTAATGTAACTATTGAATAAAAATCTATACTATTACACCTAGATCCAGGTTTAAATAGATAAAATATTTACTAAAAACATTTCCTTTATTGACAAATACTTGTATTGATTGGACTTCTAATGTAACATGGGTGTAGTACAGAGACATTTCCTTGTCACCCAACAATTCTGTCAGACGTGATGAATTTATTTCTTCCGTCATCAGTTGTTCAATCTCTGCTGATTACGGACTCCACAATCAATCAGTTGGTAATCCGATTCCAAACATCAAGAGCACAAACGATTAATCTGAACTTATTTTGTTCTTTATACTTTTGTCATGTCATTTAATGGATATATGGTCATGGTTTTATAATGGACTACGCGGTAGTGTTAAGAAATAGTAGTACTTTACTATGGTAGTATGGCACTATAGGATACTAAAATGGAGACTTCAGGCACGCCCCAAGTTAGTTTATTGCACTTGTCTGTAAACTGACTACTATCTTTAATTAATATGGTTACACGTTATTTATGAATTAGATATACCAAAAAGTAGGTTTAAGCAAAATAGTACTATTATTCAA
The DNA here is from genome assembly GCF_028750875.1 of Macrosteles quadrilineatus. Lineage (NCBI taxonomy): Eukaryota > Metazoa > Arthropoda > Insecta > Hemiptera > Cicadellidae > Macrosteles > Macrosteles quadrilineatus. The sequence continues at coordinate 165,994,316 of NW_026542594.1, read as the reverse complement.
GATTTTTATACAATACTCAAGGGTATTGAAAGTCACAAGTCTTGGATTGAATAAACCTTTAAACTTAATCGTCGTAATGTAATGTGCCCGTGTTTATATTTACCGATGAAACTGTATGATAAAATGTTTAAAGAAGTATTGGCGAAGTCCATAGAGTTGTTATCTGCGAGTCGATATATTACTGTATCAGTATAAAATATCGGTAGCTTTAGGAATAGTAGTATGGTAGGTGACTCTGCACCTCATAAATACAATTTGGTACAAACAAGGTTGTAACGACCATCGCCATCCAATAAACAGACAAGAAAGTTAAATAATACTGAACATAACTATATATGAATATTCAACTGAATGTGAAAATAACATCTACGAGCAAAGTTAATAATACTATTCGATTAAGTAAATAATTAGTGTGTTTTACAGATCCTGTTACAGCATTAATATTTTATGGCCAAGAATCATTGTAGTCCTAAAAATAAATTTGTTTAGCATGAGCTGAAATGCTCGTCGATACCATGACGCAATATCGCCAACACATCCTTTTACTAACTTATTCACATTGAGTCTAGTGATATCATTAAAGCGGTCATTAACCGCTGAATTGGCCGTTCATTTGAGCTAACTGTAAAACGACTTTTGGCGCAGGGACAAACAGAACATAAAAATGCATTGGGTTGGAGAGATAAGAACCTTTCTCACGAACACCTTGAGCACGTTTTTATTGTTGAGCAGAAAGACTTTCCTAATTAAAAGTTATTTTGGAATGGACCTCTCATTCTATAAAGGGGATTGCTATTGATTGAAATCAATAAAATATGGAATTAACTTTTGATTTACATTGATGTTGATTCAGATTCTTATTGTTTTGAAAATATTTAATTCTATATTCAACATTAAAATATGCCAAGTAATTGCATCATCATAGTGATAAAGGCCGTAGACAATAAAAATAGACAACAGCACTACTGATCATAAAAAGGTTAAAAACTGTCACCATTCGCTGATTTAATAGCCTCCAGCCTCCATGAAATAAAACTACTACTAAGGTTTCGCTGTCACTGATGTTTCCTTAATGTTAGGAATACAACCAAGATACTATGGATTTATTACCAGGATTTAAGATACTGGAATATGAACAAGGAAAACAAATATAACATAATATAATGCACACAGCATTCCTTATTGAATGCTTTATATTATAAAGAAATTTATTCATATTACAATTAGAATTGTGTAGCACTGCTGCTAGATATTCTGATTAAAGTAGGGTGCCTGCAACAAACCACATTAGAACAAGTAGGTAGTTTTAGGTAAGGTTTGTAAAAAAGGCGAAAACTGGTTTTTGACTTTCGTATATAAATTGGAGCTCGCCGACAAGTTTCCTAAACTTGGGGGGCTAAGCTGATAATTTGAATTTGTTAAATATTAGCGTATGTTTGATGCATTAATTCTTTTCCTTGGCTTAAAATCACTAGAGTTAATAAACAACAATTAATTCTAAAATTAAGTTTATTATTGCAAATGTTGGAATTGTCGGAGTTAAAATAAATTGAAGCCTCAAGTAAGACCGATTTCATTTGTAAGTAATATAAAAAGTTAGTTCCAATTGTTTCAAGTCACACGAGTATTAAAGCTTCAGTTATGTAATCCCTTAATAATTTGTACTGCCAACAAACACAATACAGACTGCTAAGCATTTTATTTATTGTGGCAGAAGAAGGATCAGTAAGCGATTCAGACTGATCCCGTGGCTCATAAAAACCAAGAGGGAGGCTCTAATAAACACCAGAGAACTAAACTAAGCTTGTAAACACTAAAACACAGTTTATATGAGAGCTTTAAAAACTTAACAGTTCAAGATTAACTAGCATCCTGGTTGTATACTGTCAAACATATAACATATATTTGAACCTGATCAAAACAAACAGTTTCTTCATTGTGGTAATCTTAAACCGTAAATTGTAACCAATAGTGTAAGAGTTTTATTAAATACAAAACCCAATTTTCAACATAGTCCAGTAAATGATCATTATAAGCCAAGTTAACTCATTAAAACTTTCAACAGTTTTCAATGAAATTTGTATATATATTATATTTAAATAAATACATTCGTTATTGTACTTTGAAACTAATCCAACGTCAGTGCACTATCGGATGGCAATTACGGCTGCAGGAAATGACAACTGTGGCAAGTTAAACGCTCGTTTCCCTCATCAAGGTGGGAGTTACACATGCAAATGTACCTGGGTGTGCCACTGCACTGATCACTTAATAATCCACTACAATAACAAAACAATTGCTATCAATATGCTACAGTATTTTGGTTTAAAAATAAGTATCTTGATTACTATAACTTGTTTACAATAGCTGTCAAGTTCAATACCATAATTCTAACTATCAATACAGTATGGTACTGTGCTTTGGTTTACAAACATTTATCTAAATCACTATCTCGTGTTTACTATAGCTGACAATTACAATACTATCAATGCCAAACAAAAATCTTGTGAATAAATGTATTGCATGAGGCTGCACTTTTTTACATGTAATGGTCACAATATTTATAAAACACTTTTTTAGCTTCGGATACTTACAGTAAGATAGCATTCCGGCTTAAACCCTAGATTTTTATAAAATCACCATCCTTGTCATCTGAGAAGTACATTTTGACTTGTGGAAATCTATTTCTTATAATTTGAAACCTCAATCCTACTGCTCGTTAGTGGTTTTAACAAACCAACAGCATTAAAACTAAATAATACGATTAAATAAAACCATGTGTATGGTAGTAAAGCTAAAAAATACCTATGAATATATACCAAATAAAAAACACTGACACTGAAAATGTATCTGTATGTACGTGTGGGTTTCAACGATAACATTTAACATATAACATTTTATTTAAATTGTTATAACCCGTAAATTCTATTGTAAGCATTTTTCAATTACACAACATCAAAGCTATCATTAGTTTGCTTCAACTCAGCCAATCAGTTGAAAGCCTCACTGTTCAATGAATAGGAGGATTAGTGGCGGAAACAATAACAAATATGCGACATGAAATACATTTAAAAGGGAAACACAGAGCTTAGCGAGTGTGTGCAGAATATCAATAACGGCTTAGAGTGGCCTTCATGACATGTCACAAATTTAAATGGTTTATCAAAAACTTGGTTTGAATTAAATCCTTAAAACTTTTTTCAAAAATACTAAAAGGTTAAAATATTACTAGGAACTTACTTATCATAATTATAACTTAGGGGAAAAAATGATGGTCACTAAGAAAACTTTCTTCACTTGAGGAAGGAAACACTTAGAAGATGTTTAACTTCCGTGAAATTTCATCAAAGTTAAGTGTTCTTGGTTTGAGTGGATTAAAGTAGCAGCCTTCAATCCACTGTCTTTTGCTTAAACCAAGACAGTTTTTTACTTGGGGTTATTAATCATTTGGCTTATTGAGACAAATGCCACAACGAATGGCAGAGAAGAGCCAAAGCTAATTAAGAAATTCAATTCCACCTCTGATTGAACCAATTCCACTTTAATGACGCAAACAAAGTCAGATTAAAATATAAACTACTGCTACTTTCCTGTTTGTAACAATTGTGTTTACTACACAAAGATGTTGGAAAATGGTTAATCATAATTCCTAAAAATTCTCATGACAAACAGCCAATACAAGTAAAAATAAGAGATGGAATAACAAAAAACCCCTTTTAGTATTTTGGCACAATATTTAACAAAAGGAAGACTCCTCTCGTTGGTTGTCACGGATAAGTAATTTTTAACTATTAGGATATAAATTTGATTAAATGATATCGTATATTAATGTATTTAATGGTAATCTTATACTAAGGGGTATATTTGCTTCGACCAAACATTGGTTACACTCGTTATTAAAAAAGAAATTATATGAAGGTTAGGACCATTTTGTTAAAATATAGGCGCAAAAGCAATGCCTTGCAACCGCAAATAGTTTATTGAGCATTGGAAGGTAACTTGTAAAGAGTTGGGGCCATGAAAGAAATGTAAATAAAATTGGCCAACCACTTTGGCATGTTCTGTAGCTAATAATGGAAACCTCCAGAGCCCTGCTTTTAAAATTTAGAGCTACGGAAATAGTCATTGTCATGCAGTCAGGTTCATGATATAGTAGCCAGCCTCTTAAAGTAAACATGTTTCTTTTTTGACAAACTATGGAGAATTGTTGTTTATAAGAAAACCTTGGGATAGGGATGGAGCTCGGTGAATTACTGTTTTTACATTATTAAGCTGGTGAATTACGTTATTAAGCGGTGAATTACATTATTAAGCTGTCCTCCTTATAAAGCACAAGATTTTTTTAGCTAAAATTAGCATGCTTTCATTGCTTTTAAGGTCTCTTTATGTGGTTTGAGGTTTTGGGGCTTATATCTCACGAAGCATAAATAGCCATACTATTGCTTAATAAGGCAGTTAACGCTCCAAATGATCCACGAAAAGACTGAAAACAAATATTTGCCAATGTTCGTATCGCAATGTTTTATATGTGTGTTTCTTCCTTTATTTCACACATTAAATTATTGTGAATTTAAACTTAAGAATGTGTTATCTTAGCAGAATTCATTGTAAAGAACTGGTTATTGATATTAAACTTAAAAGATTAATCAAAACATAGGTCTAAAGAATAATTCTTTCAGCGGCATAATTTTCTGTATGTGCAACATATATGCCAAAATCTATCGCAATCTAGCACATTCTGTAATGAGGCGTATCTACTTCTCGAAAACTTCTACGTTTACATTGCTTATGATGGCATCGTGTAATAGAAGCAATAACAGTTTTTACACTGGCAATATCACCTGTTAGCATGGATGATCTGATGCCAATACATTATTGATGTCCGTGGATCTCCTGCGTCCTAACACAGGTTTATGTTTTAAAGATAAACCTACCATTATTTCTACCCACCTTTTGATAGCTCTAGGGTTTGTTTTTGTTAGTTGATTTATGAAGAAGATAAGAGTAGTGTTTTGTCCTTTGATTTAATTATCTGCTGAACCGTTAAAGTCTTAATTAAAATATATTCCAATAAATTATACCAAAATTTAACCTTGGTTTACAGTTGCCCAGGAAAATATTAGTATTTTCTTACAGAATTTAGTGTATTGTCGTATTAAAATTATTGCAGGATCTTATGTTTGTTGCTATTTTGGTTACATTTTGGCATAAAACCGTAACAGTATTAATGCATGTTGAACATTTTGATTACTATTTAAATATTTTTGAGATCTTTAGATGTGGTATAAGGTTAGGTAGCCGCGCATAATGTAATCACAAATTTTGCTTTAAAAATTGACTATGTGTACCTTTTGACAAAATAATTTTTTTAATAAAAAAATATTAATATAATTATTAATATAATTGGTAAGTCATTTAATTACAGAAATTTTTTCAATTTTTTTAATTTTCTATTTTTTAATATTTTATTTATTTGCAGTCATATTTCTTAATGTTCCAACGTATTATTTTAGCAATACTAGGCCTATTGAAAATAGATTTACTTTTACGTTTTCTAAGCCTGATTAGTAGTTTAGAGTTCGTTAAAAAGTAATTGTAAATAATATTATACAACCATTTTTAGTGTATTAGAACCTATCAATATGAGAATCGCAAATTTAATTCCACCTTTAGAAAAATAAAAGTCTTAAAAAAACTCCAAAGAGTTCCAGTACTAAGGCTGCGTCAAAGATAACAAGGATGCTATTGGTGTTATTGGTGTTTTTATTAGGCCACTTTAAAGTAGGCGTCGTAGAGCAAACTTGATGGGGCTTTGAACCAGCTGAGTTGGTTTGGATAACTACCAAACATAGATTACACATGCTCGTATGTTAAATCTATGCTACTGAGTACAACAGCCTTGAATTTGACTTGTGGTCATATAACTGGTTCATATTTAATATTATAATAGTTACTTAATATATATTTTTCGTATCTCAAAACGTTTGAATGTTGTAGCTCTAATGATGAACTTATACGGGAAAATATATAGGAAAAAAAGGAATAATCATTATTGTTCCAACGAAAATGTTAAGTGCGAATACTCTCCTTGTATAGAATGTAAATAATAAACTAAAATAAAGTAGAGGTTAAATAGAGAATTCCCTTTTTTCAACATAAGATTTTGTCCAACCTTAAAGGATCAACTCTTTAAAACAAGCAGGGATAATGTTTAATTAAAAAGACGATAAAACCACATATAAAACCTTAGCGGCCGTAAAGAGGGCTATTTGCTGAGCAACGCTTTAGGGACGAATTAACACTTAAGCCGTTTATGTCACTTGAATGCGACTGAAACCTTAGTTCTTATTCCAATTTCATTAAGTATAATTTTATTATTTGCAATTGTTAGTTTATAGTTGGTTTGTATAGTGTGATGTTAAATGTAATGGAAAAGCACTAATCAATGTGATGAATTTAACATTTTCGTTAGTATCGGAATTTCAACAACAGCGCACAAAGCTACGGGGATCATACACTTTTATAAACATGTAAAATTTTCTATGTACACCTCTAATACTGATATTCAATATTGATCTCTGTAGCTTTGTGCGTAAGAGTAAATAGGATATCGTATATTATAGCTGTAATTGTTGTGGAAATGCATAACATTAATCATATGTTACATTGTTGATTTCACACAAAGTTTACGTTAAATTATGTTGCGGTTTAGTGTATGTGAAATACAATACAATGTTTATTGTTGTATCGTTGATGGCTGCTTATACACTTTCCATCATAATGTTACAAGTTAATGATTTAATTTATTTCTCCTTAATTGTAGGATGGTTAACAATGTATACTACTTATGTACTTTCGTAATCATGGATATAATAATTTATGGACATTTATGGATATAAAAATGAAGAGGTTACACTTTAAAATCCACACCAAATGACAATCATTAACTATTGTTTAGTTGACAACATTTCATTGGCAATGGCTTATATTAAACAAAAATTACAGTTATAGCCACGTAATATTTTATTCGCTACACTGTGATAAAACATCCCTAGTTTTATAATTTAGTACCGGTACATTACTTTGTAAATATGACTTGTTGTTGTCGTATGTACTTGTATACAGTAATTTCAGTAATACAGTGTTGCCACTAACGTCTGGAAATCACTATATTGAGTAAGTAAAATATCCATAAAAACCATTAATTCAATCCCTAGAAGTGACAAACTTATCGTAGGCGTAAAATTAAATGGAGTGAAGAGAACAATAAATTGTAAACAAAAAGACATACATAATTTATGAATGAACTACAATCATTGGATAATACTCACAAATCGCTTCTTTTCATCCACAAAGTGTCCCGACTCCCGATTTAGCCTTGAAATTCCCAATTTTGTTTAAATCTTTAATGTTGGGTGAAATCCGCACAAAATACGCTAACAAACCTAATGCGAGCAAAAGAATCAGGTTTACACGTTGTTTTTTGAGAAGATAAAAGTAGCATCAAGAGTAATTACTTGATATACCCATACAATAAATTGATAGCTTATTGAAAATAACATGGTGAATGACGTTTGGAGTTATATTGAAACAGGATCTTGTGTTGTCAGATTGTTGGTTGTGATAAGCCAGATAAGAGCACCACTGTCAGACTGTCAGAGACAGACTCAGTTGTAGATGTAACATGTGCAAGAGATGTTGACAATAGTCTTACTTAGACATTGCTGACGTGTACAATTGTCTCTGGTATCAAACTTTTAGTTTCAAACTGTTGTTCAATCACTAAAGATGATTTATCACACCACTTTTGACTAACAGTTATGATTTTGTTATTGATTTATTTTGACTATAGGCCTTTTTGTGATTCTGCAAGTTGATTGATAAACAAACGAATTATATGCAATGCCAGGTTGTTGAATAGTTGTAATAATCTGGTCATCGATGTCCTAAATTAGGGATGAGCCATATCGAAGTTAAACCGAATATCGTTCGTGGACTAACTAAACAGTTCGATTAATATTAAGTTAGCACTTAAAAAGGCATTGTATATGTATAGTTTAGTATCCATAGCATAAGCCTTGATCTCCATTTAGGTACAACCCAAATAGAGTGTATTAGTAATATAATAAAATATTTCTAACATTATCAATAGCACAATTATTTAGATGAATTATTTAGTCAAATCACAAGGAATGATGCTATTCCCCCTAATGTTTCTTAGTTGTTTAATGACCTCTTGATCTGAATGATTCTTATGGATAAGTCACATGTTAACAAAAAATTAAATGAATCGTATCTTTTCTTTATTTAAAAGACAATTTGTGAAATTACTGACATATTTGGCGTAGTAAATTTGATCACTCAGGAGGGAGATTTCTCTATTACTATATAGTAAAACTCAAATAGACAAACGCCCTTTTTAGGCTCATATTTTAGGGACATTTCAAAATGTTTATGGTGAACATATGGACGTGTTGGTTCTGCATGAAGGGCAGTTATAAGAGAGACTTTATCAAATAATTAATTATAATTTACAGGGTACACGAAGTATGCGCGCACGGTAGTTTTATATTCAGGTAAGTGTAGCATGTAACATAGTTTAATTTTAAATATAAATTTGATAAAATAATTTTTTTCTAAAGATTTGAAATTAAATTTTCTCTAAATTCACAATAGTCAGGAATAGGCTGCAGTACAAGAGATGTTGCTAAGAATGCTATGGAAGCTTCCTTATCACCTGGTGCTGCAAGTGCTGGCCGGAGTAGGGTTGGAAGATTCCAGAACTGAACCAATATAAGGGAGCTGCTTCCACGTGGGTTCATTAGTTCATATTGTGTGTTCAGTGTCAAGATCTGGGATGTGTTTCTGCAACCTACTCGATGAGTAGGCTCATGTTTATACCAGGAAAAAGACTTTACAAATGTCCCATAAAATTATAGTCGAATGTTTCTTAATTTTTGAATTTTTTATATTAGTAAAACAAATAGAGGTAATTAAATTTCAGATTGAATTTGGACTCTTTAAGATTTTCCTTATTTTCAATAAACCGTGATTTTTGAAAAAAATATGAATTTTATTCTGGGTTTCCTCTTTGGGTCAATTGCACAAAATGAAAAAAAGTGATTAATCTTGGGAATAACATTATAAGCATACTTTTATTTTCTTTACATAATGTAATATATGTATAGCATTTATAATACTTAGCTTACGAAACCAATTATCACTCATACCTACAATATAAGATTCAAGTAGTTTGTTGAACTGTTCTTTCGAAACTTTACAACCCATTGGCTAAGAAGTTGTCTATCTTAAAGCCAGAACATGGAAAACCCTGAGTTAAATTGAGAGAAAGTTTTAAAGAGCCTCCTTTCATCACGGCTAGCTTCTAATTTACGTTTGCTTACTTGCCATTATTCCAGTTATATTAAAAAAATAACATTTTATTATCATTTGTTTCATTTAATCGCAGCGTTTCTTTATATAAAATCAAATTGATGTCTGTGTATTCTTAATGGAAATTAAACTGTCAAGTCGTTTTATTTAAACATCTGGGAAGTTGTTATAAATCTGACTGGGAAAGAATTTGTAACATTTAAATCTTGAGAACAACACGTGTTTCCCTTTTATGGTGTGTTAAATACAAACTACGCCTTATATGAAAATCTTTGTTAAGGATATTTCTCCGCCACCACAGTAATTAGATTATCATATTTTAATTATTAATTTTTGATTTTGATACCTACAAAATATAGACAAAGTGATTGTTAAAAATTACCTATTAATGTAAAGCAAATTCTATGAGCAATGGACTAATCAGTAAAATAAGTAACTTCTTGTTAGTCTTCATATAACTTTAACAGTGCCAAGAAACTCAGATCCTTTTTCTATTAGTGGTTATTCTGTATATTAAGAAATCCTAATGGAATAGCAATTTTGAAGAATACCTAAAGTATAAATAATTACTAGTAACTTCAACCCAACAATGCAATGAGGATATAGCATTAAACTGTGAAAATAAATAATTTAAGGCAATTTCAAAAACCAGGTTTAAATGTTAAATCGGTTTAAATCTACGTATGTCAAGATAATGTCCTGCCATAGGCAGATATTGAGTGGAGTGGTTTACTGATAAGAGTGGTTGTTGTGGTGATAAGAGACAGTCTGTGGGAGACAGCTGACAAATGTGGTGCTCTCCCTTGTCTCTCACTGCTGGTCGTTAACATCACTAAGTGGTAAATAATATTACAATAGAATAAATTCCTTGATGGAGTACTTCACACACTGTAAATATCAAAGTGGTATATTAAAAACGGGTTTTCGTGAACTAATTACTTTACGCAAAATGTTTCAATTACATTGAGCTTAAAAACCATAGCCATGTATTGACGTTTATATTCAATTATATGTTAGTGAAGAGTCAGCTGAATTGAACATTTATCTCTTACACAATAAAGTGTACAAATCACTATTTCGGTTTTTATCGGTATCAATGTCATTCCTTAAGCAGAAAAAAAATCACGTGGCACATCATGGTACAAGGGAGATAGAGTCCCAAAAAACTTATAAATGAGCTTGGAAGGTTATTGAACTGAAGTTATGGTTCACGTTTTTCCCTGTAAATTATAGCTAATACATCACGATCACAATGAAATAAAAAGAGAGTTAATGAAGATGAAAAAAAATATTGACTCTCTTAAAACATTTTTTAGAAAATATATTTTCCAAAAAAATATATTTTTTTTAGGAACTTAGTGGCCTTCGACTAAAGTGGCCTTCTTTACATTGATTACAGCACAGAAAGTTGCTAATTGCTGCATCTACCTACTTTTGCAGCAAACTTTTTACTTTTGATGCACAGTTTTCTTTTGCACACCAGTATTCCAATCAAATAACACAAAACTAGACAAGAAGGTAAAGGTGACTAAGGTCGATTTGGTCATTTTTAATGCAGGTCAATATTTAACATTTTCGTATTTGCCTTTCAACTTAATCATACCTAATAATTATCTCTACAACAAATTATGAATGTGGATACCTTTCATAAATCGTTCAGTACAACAGTTATAACTTTGATACTGTTCTGAATATTGGTTCCTCACACACACACAAACGGAAAATTTCACAGTTGGTTAACAGTTGTGATTAAACGTAATTTATTGGTCTTCTAATGTAAAATGGATGTAGTACAGAGATATCTCCTTGTCATCCACCAATTCTATCAGACGTGATGAATTTATTTTCTTCCGTCATCAGTTGTTCAAACTAAGCTGATTACGGACTCCACAATCAATCAGTTGGTAATCCGATTCTAAACATCAAGAGCACAAGTGATTAATCTATGCTTATTTTGTACACTGTGTTTGTCATTATAACTGAACGACAATAAAATGAATACTGAAATATTGATATACTTTTAGTAAATCTTAAATATTCTTACCACCTAGATGAAAAGAATTGTGTCATTAGGAAACAATTTCAAATTATAACGAGCATCGTCCATAATAGGGCTTTCAGGTCAAATGGCCTATTATCAAACATGACATAGTATTGAATAGGGTTCTTATACATCTTTGTTATAACTTAGATATTTACACAGCACGATAAAAAGAGAATTCTAAATGATTCGTAACGATATTATAATTATTCTATACTTTAACACTATTTAAATAAGTATGGAGTTAAAAAAAATCAGGTCGTATTTATCACTATTTAATTTTAGGTAGTTGTTCTCAAGAGAACCAAAATCATTTATTCTTGTAAATAATATTATGTATATAATAATTACTGTATTTCATCTGAATAAAAAGCAAATTTTAAATTAATACTGTTTGGCAAAACTCTTACATAAAGTAGAAAACGGGAGGGCACTAAGCTCGAGACTTGAGGCACGCCACAAGTTAGTTTATCACAATTGTCAGTAAACTGACTAGAATCTTTCATTAATATGGTTATCCGTCATCTAAGAATGAGATATAACAGTTCAAAGAGTAAGTGTAAGAAAATTATTTCTTATATTTAAGCTTTTTCAACAATATTTAATGGCATTGAATGTCTAGATTGAAAACAATTAAAACTTAATCGTCGTAGTGTAAGAGCCGAGTATAGTTACTGATGTAACAATGATGAACTATTAATGAGGTGTTGACGAAGTCCATAAGGTTGTTTCCACGAGTCGTTCTATTACTGTATCACCATAAAATATCGGTAGCTTTAGGAATAGTAGTATGGTAGGGGACTCTGCGCCTCATATACAATATGGTGCAAACTAGGTAATAACGACCATCAATGTCCAATAAACGAACAAGATATTCTAATAATACTGAATCGTTTCCCATGAAAGCTTCTTTAGGATTAAACTAATAAATGTTGTAACAGCGACTGTATTGATATTCAGTTCACATTACAGCCAAGTCTATCGGTATTTATTCCAGGTGGGATTGTTTCATGTGGGATTTGTTTATTGTCTAGGTTGTTTCATATGATAATCCCTACATTGAGTTCCTCACCACGGATCCAACCTTATTGTCTAATTCCTACTGGAATGAAAGCTTTCCTTTCCTTAAGGATATTTCTGTAGTTGAAACGTAAAAACTTTAATAATCTAATAGCATAAAAAATAGCGTCTAATAAAGCATTTAAAATAGCGAGAAAAGGCAAAATTATAAAAGGGGCTTATTCGTCTTTGAAAAAAAAAAAACAAATACGTTATCGTTTGTGAAATCTTTTAATACCGGTACTTAAGAATTGCAATATACCAATCCATCTCTTTTATTTCAATTAAGTATGAAAATAACAACATCTAAGACCAAAGTGAATAAAAATGTTCGATTAAGTAAACGAATAATGTATTTTGATCATAATACAGCATTCATATTTTTCACCACATTACAATGTTTAGGCTGTTTTATTGGAGTCTGAAAGCTAAGCAATGCTGAATATGCCAGCTATCATCGTTATTTGGAGTCCGAGCAGGTTTTTACATCCCTAGGGCCGGAAATCAGTTGTGCGCTTACTTGCTTACAACTTTAATGCATATTAAATGCACTATCAGTATCCACAGCATTGTAATAGACTTGTTTTATTGTCACCACTGAATAGCAACTATTTATTATTATTTTTGCTCATTTCTAAAATTATGATTTCTTCACATAGCCTTAAAGTTGTAGTTCTGTTGACTGTTAGTGTGCATTATTATTGTGGCGAATAGTGGTAATAGGGTATAGTGTGGTGAAAAAAGCGATCCTTCCACGGACCGGTATGGTTTTGCAGCAGTCGATCGTTTTCACTTCTCAACTTCGTCTCGAACTTGAAAACTATCTCAAGCCGGAAAAACCTAATTTTTGGCCCTAGATACAAAATATACTATTATGGCCAAAAATGAATTGTAGTCGCAAAAATAAATTTTTTTAGCATATAAATGCTCGTAAACAACATGATGCTATCGCTCTAACACATCCTTTTACTAGCTTATTTACAGTAAGTACGAAGTCATTAACTGCTGAATTGGCCGTTCATTTGGGCTAACTGTAAAACGACTTTTGGCGCAGGGCCAAACAGAACATAAAAATGCATTGGGTTGGAGAGATAAGACCCTTTCTCACGAACACCTTGAGCACGTTTATATTGTAGAACCGAAAGTCTTTCCTAATTAAGAATTTCGGTACGGACCTAAAATTACACACCTAAGGGTATTACATACTGAAATATGGAAGTAAGATGTGAATTATATCGATGCTGATTCATATTCTTTTTTTATTATGGTGTTCAAACTAGGAAAACAAATACAACATACAGCAATATTGTACAAATACAACAATACTATAATATAACGGAAGAAATTAAAAATATGTTTACGTATTCTGATGTTATAAAATATGTTAATGAACATGCGTAACAAAAGGTTCTTCAGTCGAACACAAAATGTCATTAATGTGCTTTGTAATATTGGGCTTAAAAATCTAGGCCACTCAAAAGTTCAAACAATATTTATATTTGGTGTGTTACTATAATTAATTATTTGTATCAAATGGTATAACCGTTAGTATAGTTTCCTATACATGGGAAAGGTTGGTCTTGGAATAAATTTAAGCCACAAATAACATTCAAATTAGATGATTTCATTAAGTTTAAGAAAGGGAAAAGATAGGATTCAATTATTACTTATGTCTTAGATAATTTTAATAGGTGATGTAATTTCTTAATAATTAGTACAGTATTGCCAACTAACGAAATAAAAAATACATTTTACCAAGCATTTTATTTATTTCTTTTGATGGAAGCAGGATTAGTAACCGATTCAGACTGATCCCAGGGCTCTTAAAAACCAAGAGGGATGCTCTAAGAAATGCCAGAGAACTAAACTAAGCTTGTAAACACTAAAACACAGTTTATATGAGGGCTATAGAAATTTAACCGTTCAAGTTTCATGAGCTTCTTGGTGGGATACCGTTGTAAATTTAACATATAGTAGAACACTAAAAAACAACCAGTTTTGTGTAATCTTTATCTTAGTAATCTTGAAACGGAAATCGTAACCAATAGTGTAGGAGTTTTATGAAATACAAAACTTTTCCACGATTTTACCCCGATTCTCAATATAGTTTAATGATTTAATGATATTTAATGATTATTATTTGCCAAGTTAACTCATTAATTATTTTACTTTGAAACTAATCCATCGTCAGAGCACTATCGGATGGCAATTACGGCTGCAGGAAATGACAACTGAGCCAAGTTAAACGCTCGTTTCCCTCATCAAGGTGGGAATTACACATGCAAATGTACCTGGGTGTGCCACTGATCACTTAATAATCCACCACAATAACATAACAATTACTATCAATATGATACAGTATTTTGGTTTGCAAACGAGTATCATAATCACTATCACTTGTTTACAATAGCTGCCAAGTTCAATACTATCTGTAGCAATTAAAACTTTTGGTAAACATTGTATGACGCAGTTTATTAATATTATCTATTACGATAAAATCGAATGGTCTGTAGTAGTAGGTGTAAACCGTAACTGTAAAGCACGGAATCCCATTGTGGGTATTTTTAAATTACACAACACCAAAGCTAACACTAGTGCTGGATAAAACACACCCAATCAGTTGAAAGCCTCACTGTTAAACAGATAAGAAGATTAGTGGCGGAGACAATAACGAATTTGTGACATGGATTAAATTTAGATGGGAAACACAGAGCTTAGCGAGTGTGTGCAGAATATCAATAACGGCTTAGAGTGGCCTTCATGCATCCCGATACACGTCGCAAATTTTAAATGGTTTGTTCACAACGCGGTTTGAAATAAATCCTTCCAAAATTCTTTATAAAATAATAAATGGTACGGTAATAATATTAATATAAATATATTTTTCATCTCCAATACCTGCCATAACCTTCGGACATTTAAAAATAAAGATGATCACAAAGAAAACTTGTTCCTCTCGAGGAAGTAAACACTTTGAAGATGTTTAACTTCCTTGAAATTTCATCAAAGTTAAGTGTTCTTGGTTTGAGTGGATTAAAGTAGCAGCCTACAATCCACTGTCTTTTACTTTAACCGAGACAATTTTTAGACTTAGGTTAATAAAGTGATAAACTATAAAGAGAAAAAGTATGTATTTGTTTTTTTTCTTTGTTTCTAGTAAGTGGATTGTAAAGTTTCATGATGTGGATATTTGTGAATAATGGGCAAATGGAAATTCTATTTGCCCAATTTTAGGGGATATCAGGGAGTATTGGTTTGGAAAACAAAGCATGCATTGGGGAGAACACATAGAATACATAAATGGTAGGGATTGGCGTAAATTATTAAACTTTATGGGAGAGGCGTGGAGAAAGAGGTTGGAGTTAGTTGGAGAATTTAATTACGAATAAATCAAGTGAATGTTTTTCTTCTCGAAATTAAAAATTGCTTTATTCTCTTCCTAATTTACAAATTATAGCAAAACAATAATTATGTCAAACAACTTGTCAGCCTGTCTTCTTGATAGTAATTTGATTCATAGTAATTTTTATAGATTTCATTATGCGTAAAAAAACCTTTTAAAACCTAATAGTTTTAAAAATAGTATAATAAAATTTATGTAAAAAATTTTATGAAGAAGGTTTTTTTTTAGTTTTGTTTAAAATGGATGTAAAATTGTATGTCAATTTGTGTATGTTATTAAGTGTATTTTGTTTCAACTTCATTTTCATAAATGTGTTTTCCAGGTGTGCCAACGAAACAGACGGTCGTAAACCATTGTTTATTAAGTGTTTGATTATGTTTATGAGAGGGATGTTTATTTTAAAATAAAGCACTTTATTCATTCATTCATTCATTCATTCACATTTGTGAATAATGGCAGAATTAATTCAAGCGAAATGTATTTCTTGACTAAATAAAAGTAGATAGCCTACTCTCTTGATTTTAAAAAAGATTCAGGTAATACCACAATATTTTATAAGTTTTATACATGGTTCGCTTAAAAAAACAAAGATTTTTTTCTTTATATGGCCGATAATCTTTAGTTAAATCAAATATATAGGTAAAAAAATTAACATTGAGCATCATGAAGCTACATTGCCCAGCCTCGTTGGTAAAATCCCCAACGAACGACAAATAAATTCTGAAACCTTAGAACTATTACGTATAAGTTTAATTTCATATTACGATAATAATTGAAATGATAGGGAATAAGAGAGGAGAGAATTTAGCTTTAGGCTTGAGTAATGGAATAGGAATAGAGATTTGCATTTGAATTAATTCTTTCTAATCTTGATTACTTGGAGGTTAAATAAATGTATAGGTATTGAAGAGAGAGAAAATTCCATATAACTTGTTTTGATATTTAAATAGGCCTGCTGTAGAGAAAAAAAAAATGAAAGTAAAAATGAATGAGTACAAAATTATGATGTACAGTAGAACCTTGATAACAAGACTCTCACAGGGATCATGAAAAAATACTTGTTATCAAGGTCACTTCTTATCGAGGTTTGCAATTACATGTGATTAGGGGTAAAATAATTTCAAGGGGATTTGAAAATGACCCTTGTTACCGAGGGTCTTCTTATTGAGGTTCCACTGTATTTCTTAAACATTTAGAACATTATTAAAAAAAACAACAATAATCACATGTAAAAATTGAAAACCCCAAAAACATGTGTTGGAGGCAGACTAGAAGAAAAATAAACCGTAGAATACTTAACAAAAATAAACCATAGAATACTTAACAATAATTGTTAATTCTCAACGACCTAATAAATCAAGCATTATATGCTTAAAACATATTCTTTTTCCTATCACTTTTGTCAAGAAACTTTGATAAGGAAAACGTGTGGATTGCAGCTCAACCAACTTAGAAAATTCTTAGAACTCATGATCAATGGCTTCACTTCAATCCCATGTGAGTTGTTGTACCTTGGGTGACTGAGACACGCTTGCACTAGAGATAAGAGATAAAAAGAGATGATATGGTAAGCCAAAATGATATGCAGTCAGCTCAAAAGACGTCAATACTGATGCTAAAATACCCCGCTATTACAGCATGTGCTAAATTGTAATGAGAGTTGCATAATGTTCTTTGTTAACTGTATCCGTCTTTCGAAATATCACGAGCTTTAACAGACATTCATTTATCGCTGCTTTTGAAGATGAACGAGATATTTAGGAACACAAAGCTCAATCGGTCAACCAGTTCGCTGGAACCTTCATCAGAAAGTCAAGCTGTTTCAGATAATCCACTAGAGAACTCGAGGAGACATCTCCGCAGGACCAGGTCAGGCAGGGTCAAGGCTCTGGCCAGAACACGGTCTTTGGTGATGACCTTTGACTTTAGTGGCTGTGCCAGGGAGGAGACTGTGAAGGCGAGTGAGAAGGAAGAGCATTTGAAGGAAACTGACAACCAAAGTGAAAATAGTGCTACAGAAACTTTGCTTGCAAAACCAACTGATAGAGCTTTAGGAAAATGGAACAAAGTTTTACCGTGAGTTGAATATTTTTTTTGAACTACATATTATTCTTTCTAAACATGAAACAATTAGATATAGACGAAGAAACAAACTTAGCTTGTTAAAGGTTTTTTAAGTATTTTTATAATGTTGTATATCGTCCCTAATATAATGCAAAGTGCAAATACAGGACAATTTAAAAACTATTTTAAAGAGTGCAATTTATATAAAGATAGCTTCAAATAATTTGTTACAGTTTTAATTGTTGGTACAGTTACAGTTCGATTTATTCAGTTGTTAATTTTGGAAATCATGGGTTTTAGAGTCAACTACCATTTATTATACTTTTTGATTTCTCAGGACTGATCTGAATCTTACGATAACGACTGTCGAAGTTGTCTTAGCTAAAAACAAAGTTTCTGACCCGATTTCTTCATTATTCTGCTCGTATTATTAAGGTCGAACTACTTGAGCGGACTTGGTTGTCTTATCGTCATTCACACTGAAGTACTTTACAAGTACATTTCTTGGAAAACATAATCTATATATACTGTATATAAAATCCAATGTATGTTTGTTTGTATGTATGTATGTTTGTTTGTTTGTCCTTTATGGACTACGAAACCGCTCGACAGATTGTAATGAAACTTTCAGGCATTATTAAGCATTATTCAATGATGGTTTGTGTGAAGTTTGGTGCAGATCCGTCAAAAGGGCTCCGCCCCAGTGGCTCTGGAGTTTCCCATGTTAACCTTATGAGTACTCATATTTAAATGGAATTAAAGAATCTTAACAGCTGGTTCAACTAAGTAATTTGATTCTGTGATGTTCAATAGCATTAACAAGTTACAAGGAATACCAACAGGGTGCAGCACTATTTTTTTTTTTATTTATGACAGCTAATTTGCAACCAAAAGGTGAGTGAGCTTAACGAACGAACTTCAACCTGGAGGCGAGTTAGCGTAGCGAACGAGCTAACCTGAAAGCAAGTGAGCGCAGCGAACGAGCTCCAACCTAAAGGTGAGTGAGCGTAGCGCACGAACTTTAACCAGGATCTTGAAAATTTGACAATAGAACCACATTAGGACAGGACGACGTCTGTCGGGCCAGCTAGTAATGAATATTTTCGGATACAATTAATAGTTAATTCAATAAAAATATATATAAATAAATACAGCTGTTAAATCAATAACAGACTGAACTCTTCCGTAGTATTTGAAATAAGAATTTGTTGAAATTACGTTTTTAGCGTGTAAAAATATGTAATGCAATCGATGTTATGAATAGTTTTAAATTGCATTTTCTAAATAGTTTTTGTTAGAACAGGGTACAGAGGCTTGAGTTATGGTTACATCAAAGGGTGGATTGATGAATCAAAATTTTCCGCTTGCATCTACTACAATGGATATGGGAATGCTCGAATAAGAGTTACTTAAATTAATGAACTGTAGGTATATTAAAAAAAAAAACCCTTAGCTAAGGCTGAGTAGCATGCCTGAGTGTAGGCTGAGTCATAAAACAAAATAAAGTATTTTTCAATATTTACATTGTAATTTTTGAATTATTATAATTTTAAACTATATTTTTCGTCATATTGCACCTTTATTTGAAGAAACTATGTTTCAAAACTACATCTAACTTGTTTTCAATTTAATTTGCCAATGAAAATAAGCGGTTGTTTAGTAAGTGATTCATTCGTTTCGTCTATTACGATTGTGTTACATCACATTATACCATCGATATGTCGAGCAATCGACAACAATAGGCTAAAACCTTACCTAATAAATCAAATAATTAATTTTGATCTATACGATTGCCGCAATCAAAATCACAACTGTTTATAACAGCTGATTTTTACTCCCTAGAGACTAAAAATCATTTTTGCTCCCTAGAGAGTAAAAATGATACTTGAGACCCGCAACAAATGCGTTAAAACGACTGTTTTTGCTGCAGTATGACGAAAAGTAGATTTGCACAGGTGTATAATATAGTAGTGCACCGGATATTAAGCGTTTCAGTCAGTATAAATTCTGTGGATCCTTGAGATAAATGCCACAATTTAGGACAGAGAAGAGCCAAAGCTAATCAAGAAATTCAATTCCACCTCTGACTAAACCAATTCCGCTTTAATGACGCAAACAAAGTCAGATTAAAACATAAACTACCAACTTTTGTCGTTTGTAACAAAACAGTGCCAATATAGGTTAAATTAAAATCTTAGTAGTAGGTTCTCAGTGTTAACCTTCACAAATATGATGGAATACTTTGATACTTTACTTTAAAATGGCTACCATACAAATGTAGGTACCTAGCAATTGTCAATCATAATTACAAAACATTCGTGACGGAATAACATTACATTGTGCAATTCTATAACATTGCAATGTTAGCATGATGCAGTACAAAATATTTTTACAGTTTTACGAACAATATTTGTTATATTTGTTGTAGTAGTCTATATTTATCAGAATTATGATTATGTAATGGGGTTGTTTTACTTATTCCGTATTGTCTTATTTAAATTTTTTTTTCTGTTTGAGTAGCTGGTATGATGAAAAGTACTATTCGAGATTCGCCCAGGAACGGTGCTTGCATAAAATCCCGCGCTCGGCTCTTACATTTAACACCTACTTCCAGCTATATAGCGTAATATACTACGTATATGTACGTGTAACTAAAATCACGCTTTTTTACTTTATTTATCTACAAGAGTTTAGGCTTATTTCATGAAGCCTAAATAGCTATCTTTTTGCTAAAGAATGTGGTAAGCATCGAAATTATTCATATGATGTCAAAACTGTAGAAATATTTTTTTATCATTATGTTTTTTTCCATTTTTCACATGCAACTATTGAAAATTTCAACATTGTAACTTGTTATCTTAATACGTTATCAAAGAACTAGTTATTCAATACACCTAAAATATAAAAGAAACCCAGAAGTGGAATAATTCTTTTAGCTGCATAATTTTGCTGCGTTAGCAGTATACATGCTAAAAGCTATTGCAATTGAGAACACTCCTGGTATTAGACAATATTTATCTATTCCAAAAAGACTTCTACGTTGACAATGCTTATGATTGCAACATTATAAGAAATTATTATTTACATTAGAAGCAATAACAGTTTTTTCACTGGCAATATCACCTGTTAGCATGGATGATCTGATCCCAATACATTATTGATGTCCGTGGATCTCCTGCGTCCTAACACAGGTTTATGTTTTAAAGATAAACCTACCATTATTTCTACCCACCTTTTGATAGCTCGTGGGTTTGTTTTTGTTAGTTGATTTATGAAGAAGGTAAGCTTAGTGTTTTGTCCTTTGATTCAATTATCTGCTGAACCTTTAAAGTCTGGCTCAAATCTATTCTTCAATAAATTATATCAAAATGTAACCTTGGTTCACAGTTGCCCAGAAAAAAATATTATTATTTATTACATAAATTGTATTGTCTTATAAAATATTGCATACTCTTTGCTTGAGTTGTTTGCTGTTTCGATTTTATTTCGGCATAAAACCGAAAGAGAATTAATGACAGTTAAACATTTGCTATTATTTAAATAAAAGTAAGATATTTAGATATGGTGAAAGGTCAAGTAGCCGCACAATTATTTAATTATTTTGCTTTATAATTTAACTATGTGTACCACTTGACAATACAAAATTAAATTTCAAAGCAATAAGTATTATTCTAATACTAGCAGAGTACCCGTACTTCGTACGGGGTTGGCATATATAAGTATAAAATGGTTATTGCAGTTACAATGGGGTTACAATGCAGTTACTCGAATTTTTGCGTTTGCAATGGGGGAGGCCACAGTTTAGCCATAGTGTTCTACCACTTCACCTAAACAATAGAGAAAAAATAAATTAATTCGCAAAATATCACAAATTGTCGTGAAATTAAAATCATAAACATAACTGTAAACAATCCTATTTTGACAGTTCTCATTGCTTATCACAGTTTTTTGTTGCTGCTTATTTAAAAGTAGCTGTTTTCATAAATGCAATAAATACAATAATAGTGCTTCACCCTGGTGGTAATCTTATAACTTTTTAATGCTTTTTCATATCATAGAACCAACTTTTTTAGTTGAAACAGCTGACTAAATTCTTTAATTCCCTTTAAATGTGATTACTCTTAAAGTTAACACGGGGAACTACAGAGGCACTGGGGCGGAGCCCGAAAGGATTTTTTTAAATAAGAATATGCCTATATTTTAATTGGGAATGTGAGCTATCCATCATACCAAATTTCAGCCCAATCCGTCCAGTAGTTAATGCGTGATTGAACTTCAAACAAAGAAACAAACACCCAAACTTTCACATTTATAATATTTGTAAGATAAGATAAGATGTTCATTTCATCAATTCATCAAAGAAATTAATTCAATTACAGTATTATAATATAATAAAACAGTTTTTTTTTATTTAATCGAAGTTTTGTTAATAAGTCCTGTTTCCTAAAAATTTCTAAAGTATTATTTTATCAATAACAATGAAAATAAGTTTACTTTGACTTTTCCAAGATTGATTAGTAGTTTAAAGTCAGTCAAAAAGTGAGTGTAATTAACTAAAGAACCATTTTTACTGTATTTGAACCCACCTATATGAGAATAGAAATTTTAATTCCGCCATTATAAAGATAATAGTAAAAAAAACTCCAAGGAGGAATCGTTCCAGTATATTATTAAAGCTGTGTCAAAGATAACGAGATTGCTAACAGTTATTGGTGGTTTTATGAGAACACGTCAAAGTAGGCGTCGTAGAGCAAACTTGATGTAGCTGAACTGAACCTGCTGAGTTGGTTGGATTACTACTGAGTACAACAGCCTTGAAACTTACATTTGCTCTCATATCTGACTTATTGTAAATAATAATAGTTAATTCAAAATATGAATGCTGTATTCATTTTGATAACATTAAAACGAAAAATATAAGACATTAAATGCAAATTAATTTTAAAATACATAAGTAAAGGCATAAATACTCTCCTTGTATAAAATACTAGCTACTGTACCCTTGCTTCGCAACGGGAAGATGGACTGTACTACCTAATCCAAACACTTGTTAAGTTGTTCGAATTTATGAACAAAAAGCTACCAAACTTGTAAAACCAACATTGTAATTGTTGTACTGTTTATGAAAATATATCAAAAACATTATTTTCATAACTTATACACTTTAGAATAAATCGAATGCAAAGCAAGCATCGGTTATAGAATCTTTTATTAATTTCCATTATCAATTACGTAGTTTTTTAATAAACAAATCTATGTGAGAATTTTAGACTAAACAAACCTACCACAGTTGTGTAAAATATTATATTTAATTTGTTTGTATCAGATTTTTGAAATGGAGGAATATACATTTGGCAGTTCTGATTGCTTACATTGAAATATCAACGCAAAGGTAAACATTTTGCAATTTCTTATGCTTCCATGGAGACCAGTATTCACTTTTGAAACCCTCACCTCAAAACTTTGAGCATCCAAAGAAGGAATTGCCCGAGAGGAATTCAGGGAAGTAAATAGGCCTAAGACATTCCTAGATTTGTTGACCATCTTTGTGCTTAACTTTGTCTGTATTGGTTTGGTATTTAGCCGTGTCAGTCGCAAAAACAGACAGACAGACAGACAGACATCACCTAATTTTATAATAGTAAAGATATAAAGAAAATAGGTAAAATGGTCTGTTAATTTTTCAAAACGTACAATTTTATACAACCTAAACTGAGTATAGCTCTTTCAAACAAACTGGGATAATGTGTTTAATTAAAAAGAGAATAAAACCACCTATAAAACCTTAGCGGCCGTAAAGAGGGCTATTTGCTTAGCAACGCTTTAGAGACGAATTAACACTTAAGCCGTTTATGTCACTTGACTGCTACTGAAAACTTAGCTTTTATTCAAATTTTTAAAAGTATAATTTGCTTCTGTTTTAGTTTTTGTTGGATTGTGTAGCAATCGTATATATGACCATTAATTTATGAATAAACATTAATCAATTAATTAAATTTAACATTTTAATGTAGCTTGAAAAAAAAATTGGTAGGTTTATCAATAATTTTGAAAATCACTGATACGTTAAGTTATAAGGACTATTTAAATGGTAATTACGTCCATAGGATTATATCACAACAAAGAAATTTATATCAAGGAAGTTACTTTTGTAAAGACTGATACGATAAACCCATTTCATATTCATTCTTTCTGAAATAAAGTAGGTTGCGACGTGGTTTTCAATCGAAATGTCAACAGACAAAGGGCTATATTACAAAACCACTATATTGTAAAGAGCTTTAAGAACAAGTATTTTAATAACTTAAGCGAAACACATGTTAACTTATTGAAATTGGTAAAGTTTTCTAATCCAGTGTGCTCGGACTGTCAAATATGTAGTACGTGAGGAAGTATAACACAAAGAACACAAGAAAGGCAGAAGGGAAGAAGACTCTAGCGACGGAGTCAATACGGCTGGGGTCTCTTGGTAATCTCTGAAGTAGCACTTGGTAGAAGGGGGGCTCCGTCCCCTGCACGGTGGGACTGCAGGGGGGCTGGGTGGAGTCAGTGGACTTTCGGACTAGTGGTTTCTAAAACAGGATAATAAATATGAAAAACTTTTTTACTCAAAATAACCAACATATGGCACTATACTGCAACAAAATAACACCAATCCGGTTAATATTAGGGAAACATTTTCTAGTACAGTATATTTAAACAAATAAATACACAATATAAAAACTTAAACACCCCTTGAAACAAGGTAAATTACGGAAACGGCTATACAGAAAGCATATTTGCAAGATAAAATATATACTATTCATAAGTTATATCTAGGCTGTCTACAAGTTAAAAAAGTAAAACTTTTAATTATGAAATAGGTTTTCACTTTCAGAGCATTTGACTAGTGAATGCGATTATTGCGTCCAATCAGGCAGCATTTAAATCTATGGAATTATTTTATATTTTTATTTTCATATTATAATATTTTATACGACCCTTAAAGAAAAAAAAACCATTTAAAAATTTTTCTGGGAAGTGGTAAAAATGCATTCATAAGATCATATGCTTGAGACGTTGCAGAACTTTCTATAAATTTCTTCAATTTCAATTTTATTAGTTATTAACTTATTTAACATACAATTCTGACGAATTCAGTAATCTTTGATACTGTATTTATATGCCAAAAGGTTCATTGCTGGTGATACACAGCAAAAACCGAAATTTCTTCCTAATTGGATTTGTCTTGTTTATAAAAAAGTATAACTTCTTCATTTTAATTATTTACAAAAAAATGGATGGATAGTGAATAGATTGGCTAAAATGAAATATTGTTTTTCTATTCCGAAATTACTACTTTTGAAGTTTTATGTACTAAACAATCCACATGGCATGTCAAGTGTATTTTCAATAAAATGATATCGCAATGTACTATTTACTAACAAGAGACTAAAAGTCGGCTGAAAGAGTAATAGTTTTAAACAGAGTTCTCTGTTTTCTAAAGGTTTTAGCAAAGTAAAGGGTCAAAATGGAAATGGTCACCCCTCGAACATTTTATGAGGATGCTAAGTGAAAAACCGTGTAGGTCACATTCGATATCGACTGGGGCCGCTTGTGGATTTGAGAAGCCTCTCTATTTCGTCCACTACAAAATGGTCCCTTTGTTAGCTTGTAGTTGATGAGCTAGATAAAACACCAAACACGGGTTATAAAGTTAGTTTGAAAAATAATGCAAACACCAGTAATTAAATTTACACTCAAATAATTCACAAGGTTTACACCTCTTTAGCAAAAAATATACGAATATACAAAACTAGGTGAAACCCGTCGAAATCGACATACTTTCAACCTCACGCTAATTTATCTAACAGCAAAAAAAAAAAAATTGAATGAAATTTTACAAATTTTGAGTATTTAGCATTGTTTAATGAGTAATAACAAGCTTGCCTATTAGTTAGCTTGCGTTAGTTCCAAATATGGTTGATCACTCAATGAATAAAATACTTTCAATTATATACGTAATCGGAGTTATTATTACCTATTATGTTAACTGGTTTCTCTTATTTTGGAAAACAACTTTAAATAATACTTTATATAATAATGATCGAATATTTTTCCAATGGTTGAAAACATGTAGGACAATGATCTCATGAACCTATGATGATCTGTCTTGAATGAGATGATAAAATATGGGTAAAAGTGGTCAAAAAGGCAGACACCAACCCGTGCAATAGATAAAGATATAAGATAATTCAATTAGGAATAGTTTAAGAGTTACTGAGGTATAAAGATTTTCCACTGATTTCGTAATGGAACGTTATATTGCAAAACATGACATGATGCAGGAAAAAATTGGGTAAGGGATGGGAAAACCTTCAAAAAAAAAAAAACCTAAAGTAGTTCAAAATATTAAATCCACATACCATGTCGACGGTGGTGGATCCATCATCGTTCCTGACCTCTCCTAGGGTAACCTCAGCATCGCCAGGGCTGGTGGCATTGATTATGGCAAACTCTACCAGCGCAGCGAGCAGAAATGTAAAGCAGACCGCTGCCCAGAGGTCCATGGCCTTGACGTAGGGGACGTGAGGCACGGAGGCCTCTATGTCAGTGGCGAGGGAGGACATAGCGAACAGCGTGGACAGTACCAGCAGGATACGAGCCACCACGGCACGACGGTCCATCCAGAAGGAGGCCCAGGACACGACCACCAGCACAGTGCTTGGGAGGAACGTGTGCAGAATGTAGTACTTGAGGTCGCGCTTGAAGTGCATCTCTGCCTTCAGACAACTGTACTCTCCTGCAGAGAACAGGGTCAGTTGGTGATGTTGCATTATAATACAAGGTAGATAGTGTGGAGACGCTGATTGAGCCATTGAGCAAAGTAAATGATGAAATTGTCTTGGTTACCACGCCGATAATTATAAATTACTAGCTGGCCCGACGGACGTCATCGACAGGTGGTTTTATGTCAAATGCTCGTTCATTTTCATGATGAGCTCGTTCGCATGGCTCAATCACGCTCTGGTTAAAGTTTGTTTGCTACGCTCACTCACCTTTAGGTTGGAGCTCGTTCGCTGCGCTCACTTGCCTTCAGGTTAGCTCGTTCGCTACGCTGACTCGCCTCCAGGTTGAAGTTCGTTCGCTACGCTCACTCACCTTTTGGTTACAAATAGCTGTTGTCATGAATTTACAAAAAATAATATTGCTGCACCCTGATGGTAAACCTATTAACTTTTTAATGCTATTAAACATCACAGAATCAAATTGTTTAGTGAATCAGCCGTTAAGATTCTTGAATTCCTTTTAAATATAAGTACTCATAAGGTTAACATGGGAAACTCCAGAGCCACTGGGGCGGAACCCTTTCTGCACCAAACTTCACACAAACCATCCTTTAATAATGCTTAATAATGCCTGAAAGTTTCATTACAATCTGTCGAGTGGTTTTGGAGTCCATAAAGGACAAACAAACAAACATATATTGGACTTTATATATATAGATGGCAAGGAAAATGCGCAGTGGACTATTGCTTTTTAGCTGATCATTTTTTAATAAAAAAAAATGCCTCTGTGAAGTTTCCACAGCCAATAAAAACTCTGTATTGTACTGTTATGCCCAAATGGCTGAAAGTAAACATGTGAACGTTTCCTACAGAAACACTATTGCATACTGGATAATGAATTCGTCTTAGACTAATTGTATATTATCTTAGCTAAAACACTTCTTATACATATTTAACCACTCTTACGGGTTTTCCAAAATTGCTACTCACATCAAAATTTTAAAAATAAAGAAGAAAATTAAAATCTAGGCTGTTTCAAGCTACCATTGCTCTAAGGCTATCAGTAGAATCAAGAATCAAGAATCAAGAATTTTTATTTCCACAAAATGCAGGGTTACATTACTGGAAAACATCAGTACAACTACAGCTAAAATAAAAACTAGAAACATGGTTCAGGTAGGAAAAAAACTCAGTACACACTTCTTTTATATTTAAGTAAACATTCCGATGCAATATTGTCAAATATACATAACCAAAATCTAAGCACAACAAACCAATCGTAAAATTGGGCGTTAGGAACTACTGGGTCTTAGGGCATTGGGTAATGCACTAGTGTATGGGTATACGAACAAGGTTTCAACCTTGAGTCACAAGGTGGGTCGGTTTGCTATAATAGTTAAATAGCTTTTTCTTTTGAAACCTATTGTGGGGCAGAAAAGTAAAGAAGAACACAGTACAGAAAATACACTTCAATTTTGCCATCTACTTTACTAAGACTAAAAATATCACTTATGATTAAATACAGCACCCCACTCCAAAACTCACTCATTGCAGTTTAGCAAACTTTACACAAACAAACAAAAAAGTTTCTTTGTTGTAATTCTTGTTTTTTTTTTTTTGTTTTTAGGGGGTTACCTTGGTAGAAAGTTATCTCTGGAACCTCTTAAAATATTTTGTCTATAACCGATCAGCTGTTTGCCTGCTTCAAAATCTTCAAGGAGTAAGTTTTGCTATGACACACCTGTAAAGATTGTGTTTTGGCATGTCACTCTCTGACACTCTCTGTAGAGTCACGTGACAATTTAGAGTAAAGTTATTGGCCAGATGGAATTTTGAAAGGCTACAAATTTAGGTGAACGTCATGAAAATAAAGCATTTTAATCGGCTGGTTGTAATGGTAGAATTATAAAAAGGATTTAAAATATGTTAGTTTTGGAAAGATACCTGATTTTCTACATTAAATTAGTAATGGAAAAATGGAGCTTTGAAAAGTTTTAATGTTAAAAGCGAATAAGAATTTTTCTAACGAATACAGTGATTGCAATATCTCAAAATTGAAAAAAAAATTCGATAAGTGAGTTTTGGAATGGAATGCCTCACTCTTGTTAATGTTGTTTAACCAACTGTTTTTGATTTTGTAAAAGTCTACGACTGAAGAACATACATGGAAAACCCTAATTGCGTATTTAAATTTGCCTACTAAATGTATTGTAATACATTACTGTCTAATGATAAAGGCTAATGAGCTAATGCTCTTAAAGAATAATATTCTTTAAATGTAGAAATTTTTGGCAATGTTAAAATAGGAAAAAGTGAAAAATCAATTGTTTCCCGGAGCAATAAACCAATCATAGATTAAAGTACACTCACCTGTGTTAGTACTGCAGGGAAATGACGATGTTAACACTTTTCCTAGTGTGAAGCCCATGATGTTGATATTGCTGGATACCTGAACAGCGTCTGACTCACGCCACAAGAACTTAACATCTGACGTAGTAGATCCGTCTGTGAACATAGTTAAATGACCATATACATTTCTTAACATGTTAAAGAATGTTGAAGACTAGCTAGAGTCTGTGCTAGATTTTAATGGGAATTCATAATATTCATTGCATCATGGAAAACTACTGCATCGTATTTTCGATTATAATTTGCAACAATACTCTGATGAACAGAGTCGATTGCCTTTAGATTACTACCTAAATATGTGGGAAAAATTAGTAAATGTATGTCTGTGTGTCATTTAGATATTATTAAACCTTTGCTCCATCGTGGTTATGTAGGCCTATGTTACTGAGAAGATATTGGTAAAATATAAATAAAAAGATTACATAGGTTTCCACATTTAATGGGTATTCTGAACTAAAAATTCGAATCTTCAGTAAAACATTGTTTACAGGTTTTCTGATGTTTATATGATCTCAAACTGGAACATTAACAACAGCTATAGGAATCTTCCTCTTTGATAAAGTGGAAGAATACTGGAACCTTCATGTAAGAGAGTTTTTAAACTACCATCAATAAGGTATGCTCAAAATTACCATTTGAGGTAGGCTTCCAAGTATGAATGGTGAAGAGTGTATGATGAGTGGTGCTTTTTGAAACCATCTGAATACGGAATACGATAGGAATAAAGAAAGAGTGACTTACAGGCCGACATATTCAAACTGCATACTTGGGTGTCAAAAGGGAAATTCTCCAACTCCATGTGACACCATAAGGTAAGAGAAAGTCTAGAAGGGACAAAACATAATTACTTTACTTTTTATTTTTAGTTTCCAAAACAGTTTATTTTATATTATTGTACAAAAAAAACCTTGGCTATGCAACTACGATTGTGAGCATATGTCTTAGATATAGAAACGGGAGTTTATTTTTATTATGTTCAGTTTTTTTCAAACAGCCCATGTTATTCCAGTGAAATATTCACTATTAAATACCTTTTTTGATGCTGTATTAAGTAGTTTGGATAATTTTCCACTTGGTTTTCACTGTTCTTCACGAGTTTTCCATACACATCCAAGGTGCATTGAACACAACAATGTAAAAGCCAAATAATTACTATATTAATAGTTTCAAGAGTTTTAGTCTTTGTGAATTTAAAAATACCCCCGCCGCAGCAAACCTGCAGACTAAGCGAATTTCAAATCGTCTGATTACATCTTTACTAAAATATTTCCATAAATAAGACATATTATTTAAATAACATTAGATTTAACGAGTGCTTAGGTTTGCTGCTACGGGGAAGGTAAAAAGTGTTTTTTGACCATACGTCAATAGTATAGGATGAAATAAATAAATTTGGCAAATTTTATCAATATATACCCATAAACAAGTAAACTACAACAATTTTCATTTTCTCCATAAGAATAACATGGGAATTTTTAATTACACTATTTTTGAATTTACTCCGTGACCGTTAGGCATACAACAGCATTTCAATATACTAAATTAATTCTTTTTTTAAGCTCTACAAAACGGTTTAGAAAGAAATCGCAAAATATTTTGTTTTTAGGTTCAAAAATGGGAAAAACCCATTTTTACCCCATAAAACCCCCCATAAACCTCCGTTCCCATGGTCCGATTATGCTGGATCGCGAACTCGTTTGAATAAACGTAGGTTTACACGTTTGTACCAAATTTCATCAAAATCGGATCATTTCTGCTCGAGTTATCGCGCTAACGGACACATATATATATATAAATATAAATATATATATATAAATATATATATGAATTTGAACGTATGGTGTTTTTGGTCTCTAGGGACCTCAAAATGAAAAATTAAATCGGTCTCGGGTCCAGGTCTTGCCATGAGTACTACGGTAATAGCTTATTCCCTATATGGGAAATTCGCTAAAATACAATAACATTAGTTACGCTCACAAAATCTGCATACAGTAGTAACACTATTGATAGGTGTTTTAATTATGAATTATCAGAATACCTTGCACTGTAGAGTATGTGTCCAGATGGATATATCCGTACAAAATGATTCGGAGACATTAACTTGTGGAGATGGCTGTCCTTTTCGTTAGATATAAAGATGTCCGGGGTCCATATTTTGGCAGGATCAGTAAATGTAAGGTAGTTCAAATATTCTGGAAAAAATAAGTCAGAGGGTGAATAAACAAGTTTTAAAGACTATATAAATTTACTATGACATAAAAGTGTGAGATTTGATATATACGAGCATTTGTAAGGTAAATTAAAAGGATATTGATAGAGGGAATTCTATTAAGGCATGTGTATAAACTTTACTTCAGTAAACTTGTAACATTGTTATACCAATGGTAAAGTAGTTATGCATATTTGTGGTAAAACCAATCTGAAAGCTTATATCTTAGAACTCGACATTTATTAGAGAACAGTAGACAACCGCAAGAGGCTATATCTAGCAAGTTGCAGCCAAGTTAGAAGCAATGATAATGACGTTGTTAAATGTCAACATGCGTGTAACAACTCTCTCTGTTAACTTCCTTAAGCCATTTGGGGTTTTGTCAGTTAATTAAGATAAAGGCTTTGAAATGGGATCATGAATGTTGATTTTAGTATGACTGATTTCGTGTAGTTTTGTGAACAATTGGTAATAAGAGTGAGATTTATTTCTTAACTTAGCTAATAAGTACAGGTACTCATAAAAATATACAGAACCTCTTCGGAAATTGGTAACACTTTTTTATCCAGTTTAGGCACAGAATAAGTATTAGGAGATATTTGACGGCGTGTAAATGTCATTTGTTTCCAGTCTAGAATAACTTTAACGCAAAATAACCTTTTATTTCTTTTAATGGTTTTATGATTCTGCACTTCTAAATCTACTTATGATTTATTTTGAATGTTTGTTTTGATATTTGTACCTTTGTCCTTGAACTGAAGCCTCTCATCAAACCACTCCTCTCGCAACATTATCTGAATACCATAGTCCTGAAAAAAATGTAGGCAATTGTATCTTACTCTATGTATGTGTATATTACTCTAGGTCTATGGCAATATATTAAAAAGGAGTTATAGTTTTGATTGAAACTAACGATTAATGAATATGTCAGTTGGTTTTGACTGTGTAGGTGTAACACATTATAAATGGAGTGTTAGAAGAGGTTTAAAAAAACACCTAAAGTGTTTTATACTTATTGGGTATATGTTTACAGGAAGCAATAATTTGAATACGAGATAATATGAATATACTTTAAAAATATCAATTCAAAGAGTTTAAATATTAAAGGCTCAGTTACAAATTAAAATTATAATTTTTTCTAATTTAAAACGAAGAATGTTCTTTATTACTGTTCTTAAGAACAATATGTAAAGACTAAAATTTCTGAATAGGTAATGAAACGAAATTATAATTTGTTTTACCATATCGTAGTCTGAGATGCTATTGATGCTCTTAAGCCTCATGTTCACCTTCACGATAACAGGTGCATCTAAAATATATAATATACGATTAATTAATTCGTTTAATTCATTGGCATTCTATCCAATGAAAACTAAACAAATGCATTTTTTTTCATTCATTCTATAAGATAACATATTTTAAAACCAAAATTAATAAAGTGACCTTCAAAAGGCCTCCTTTAATAAGCAATTTTATTACATTTAGAAAATTCAATCTTAAGACATTGATGAAGATCTAGAGCTAATATAAATTTTTTTTTGTATATTCGTGCCATTGGTATTTATAAATTTTTCCTTAGGAGAAACTCAACAATAACGCACCCAAGTATCGCGTACTAACACTTACTATACTGTATTTTTGTTGACATATGTAGTTATAAGAGGATCTGTTTGCACTTTCTAGCTTTAAAGCATCTAACACCAAACAAAACATTATGATATGGAAAAAAACTACACAGAACTAGAATTGTGTAGCTATAGTTTCCTAGACCTCCACTAGATAACTTCTCAAACATTATGGGGAGGTTGGTACATGTAATGTAAACAGAATCTCTACGCACACTACTAATATGCACCGTTACATTTTCAATTTCAATTATAATATACTCTATGCAACCTTAACATAAAGTAAAACATTACCTTGTCCATATACTTAATAATATACGAAGAGTATTTGTGTACAATACCTGGAAAATTTTAAGAACAAACTACTTTTTCTCACCTTCTGTATTCATTCCTGATGGGCGAAGCTCTGGATCATAACTTTCTAACAATTTGTCAAGAAGCTCTTTCCTTTCTACTCGAGAGCTTGTGGCTTGCAAATGGCTCCTAGAAAGGTTGAGGTTAAGAAAGGTTGGCAGAATAAACACTTCGAGCACTTCGAGAACTAGCTGGAGCTAAAGCTACTTGGTAAAATCTCGGTGCTGAGACTAAGTTATTGAAAATTGTGAAATGTTTTGTCTGAGAACATATTGAATCTTGAGAAACAGTATTTGCACAAATTAATTAAATTGCAATCAAGAAAGCTTCATCCAAGTGCTAATGCATTTTTTGTAACTGTTTGTAAATTTACCAAAATTATTGTTCAGTGAATTTTAGTGATACTAACTGCTTTTCTTTGGGTTATGAAATCTTGTCGTAAATTTCTTTCAGCGTACACTAACTTCATTTTTATGAAGTGCGTGAGTAATTTCCATATATGCTATTTTAGATAAACTACATTAATATGTAATGTATTAATAAAAACACACATAAATAGTTGCATAAAGTTAGTAGTACAACTTACCAATCGATTTCTAGGAACCCTATTAGACATAACACCAAAAGTCTTGCCGTTTTCATTGTAACTACAACTTCTCCTGAAAACAGAACAATACATTTTAATAGTATTTTATTACAATAAATTACGGGTGATAACTTAAAATGTGATACAATAATTCATTAAAGCTAAATTTAAATTAATAAACGTTTTAATGTATTTTTGTGTGCTATCTTTGATTGAAGCTGCACAAACAACCTACCTTACTAACTTACCTTATATTCGACCTTTATTTTGTAATTGAATTTGGACATAGTGCTCTGCTATATACTTTATTAATTTCTCCCGCTATACATAGCGCTATACATAAGGGGAAAGTATTCTTTTCGTAAAAATTTTTGAGTTTGAGTTTTAAGTGGATATACCCGTTTTGGATTCCTTTGGAACCAAAAAAAGTGGTTTTCGAAGTGATGTCTGTGAGTGTGTATGAGCGTGTCTGTATTTGTGGATGTGTACAGAGCTAAAGCCTACCTGTGGTCCGATATTTATGAAATTAGGTAAGAAAGTTCCTAATCTATGGTACCTCCAGGCGTTTTTTCATTTTTAAAATTTTTTCAAATGGTGGTTTTCCCATAAAATAATGGAAAAATCCGATTTTCTCGAAAATGGCCAGTAAATTTTTGGAAAAAATATGTTTTAGCCCTTTAAATTCTGCACAAAATGGAGACAACTCATTCCTGTAAAAATTATAGTTCAAAAGTTATAAATTTGTTATTTTCAGATAAAACCCATGAAAAATTAAAAATAACATTTTCAGAAAAACCGACTCTGATCGAAAAATGTCCGTTATTGTCCTTATAATTCTTAACAAAATTGTTCAACCCCTCATTCTTGTAAAAATTAAGGTTCAAAAGTTAACGCAACTTTAGTGATTTAATCTTTTAAATATCATAGTTAGGTAGTTACATTTATCGCTTACCCATGATAAAGGTTGTTGACAAGCTAATGGGAGAAAGCATGTGTCAGATTGCTGATACCGTTTATTTTGTTGTTTATAATGCCTTACTTTTAGCAATGCCAAACAAAAGTGAATGTTTTTCGTCAACTGTATTAATCCGAAACGTTTATGAAATGTTTTAAAGAAACAAACAAACTTGAGAACTTTTTTACGAGTAAAAACAGTCATATCCGTAGGAGGGACTTGTACGCCAAATGCGTGATTTAATGGGTTCAAAACTTATTTCCATGGCAAAAAGAATTATGCAATGCCCTTTTACTTTTTAAGATTAAGTTTGTTCAATGTAAGGAGGTAATTTGGTAAATTACATACTAATTCACTATACATATTATTTGTTAATTTTATATCCACACCATTAAGAGTAATTTAATTGTCTAAATGAAGTTATGATTGTAAAAAGTAGCCTATTTAAAATTATAAACTGTACTCATCATAAACTGTTTTTTCTCTTGTTTACGATTTAACTGTGGGGGGCAAAGCCCAAAAGAAAATTAACTAACTTAGCTAAATGCCTATTACTTTCCTAAATGCCTTTTTGCACAAAACAACATAATAATTACATTTTTAGACTAATGGTTAAACACAACTATTTTAAAAATGCCACAATGTTTCCTGATAACTTTTCTTAAACTTATTTGATTAACTGCTTACTGCCCACTATAATAATTGTGAACTAAGGAATTCTGAAAAAAAAACAAGAGGCAAAACGTAACACTAAAATACTTAAAAGACATGTTTTCAAGCTAAATACTCACTTTATATTAAATGGCAACCCAGTCATCCTCCCAATGGAATATCACTAAATCTAAGAAGACATGTTGTATGAAATTTAAGGAAAATAAACTTTTGAATGAACACTTACCAACCTAGAGTGTGTGAAGAAGATGCGTGATGATCCTGTCACGATCCTGGCCTACTGATTGGACCATTATCCTATTGGGACGTTGTGTCTACACCCATAGTAGCGCATGCCCAAGGACCTACTGTGCTGTGGCTTCTATGTTTATGGTCCAAGTCTTGAAGACATCACCAACATTCACACAGGTGGTGTATTTTGGATTAATTGAAAAGTATTTTGGGTTTCAGAAATCTATGCGACAAGTTTATTGGAAGCACAATGGTGATAAAGAAGTGGAACTGCAATGTTTTAATTTGGAATTTCGGATTTTTTGTCACATTTTACTAACCATCATTATTAATCGTAAAAACATTTGATAAGATGCATTATTGTTCTGGGCTTGAAAAGCTCTTTGCAATTATGAACATTCCTAAACTAAAATAGTAAAAATTAGATAATAATCTAAGAAACTACTGTGTGATTACTTAACTTTTTTAACCAGTGAAATGTCGATTTATTGTTTAATATCATGTGTATGGAATGTCAGCTGGTCTGCTTGTAGAGCTCAGGGCTGCAGAGCCCAAGGTCCCGGGTTCAAATCACGCCAATCGTCAATGGATTGTATCCATGTGATAATGCCACGAACATCTAGGGCTAGCCTAAAGTAATGTGTAAAACAGTTCCGGGCTAGAACCTAGTATCATAGGATGTGAACAAAAAATTAAAATGTATCCCTATGCATGAATTAGCTTAAAATCAGTTGCGTAATTTAGATTCACAATGCATACAAAATAATTTAATTCCCGAGTAAGCAAATGTGTATTTACCTTTGGAAAATCTTAGAAAAATACATGTGGTATGGGTAAAGTATGGAGAAACGTGACAGGTAAAGCATTCACGTAAATGAGATGTGATAGATCGTGATATAAAGCGTAACAAATCACATAAAAGTGGCGGGAGTTAGCAGCGAGTAGCGTCAACACTGCTACTGTACATACGAGTTGGGTTGTTGGATTTCCACGTTTGCGTCTAACAACCTCACGTCTGCATTCTTACACTTTATCCGTGATTCAGACATAACAGATCATCTACGTAGCTGTAGTTATGTGTTCTACATTTCTGTTGACCTACTTACAGACGTGCACTAAAACTAATTTCTCGGCAAATCTCGCTTCAATGACACCAGAGTTCTCCTCAATAATCGCAACAATGACTTTGACTAATTTGGTTGGAGAGAAGAACTGTTTGGAGAGTTTTACATATTTTTCATATCCTAATATTTAATGAATAAGGAGCACTGTATGTATGTGCTCTGTTGTACAGTGAATATGATAACAATAGGTTTTACGAACTTTGGTTGTTCATGGTACATAAACTAAATTAGTTTGACGAATGTCATTGTTATGTCCTGCTGAAAACGTATAGGGTTGATTGGATCATAACATTTATTTAATTATTATTCTATGGTTATAAAAATCGTAAAACAGATAAACATATAATTTAGAACATAGATATTTAAACTCATTGAACTGATAAAGCAACATCAACTCAAAATCAAGCAACATCTATTTGATTTGTATTAGTTAAGTAAGGATTTTAGTTATAGTCGTGGATTTTTATTCAAGTATTTCCAACTGCATACATTTGAATATTTAAATAGGTGCAAACTGATGGGGTTGACATGAAAATGTTGTTTAACCTATTGGCTGTATAGCAATATATGCACCAAAACGATGCATATCATACACATATCCGCAGACTTAAAAGTTATCTTGCTCCATACACATCAAATGCTCTTTAAGCTTCAGGTAGTCATAAATATATAAATAGAGGGACTAAAAAGCCACTGTATTTTAGTGTAGGGTTTGTGCTACTACGATAACTTGTTAGTGTGTAATACTGTACCTGCATTTCATCCGATATCATAGGATTGGTGTGATACAACAAACCCATTTGATTGAATTACATACTAGACAGCTAAGCGCATATAATAGTCTATAGATTCTTAAAACCACAGAGTGAATGGACGACGGAAAAACGTATTTCTTCATGGATCAATAACGATCTAGAAACATCTTTTGTTTGAACGTTGATTGTTAATTCAATCAGCAAGAAAATATTCTACAGAGACAATCAGACTCTCAATCCACTGATTAAAGCTGGAAATGAAAATCTTATTTACTCTCTTGATGATTAAAAATTTACGCTGTTCCTTTGTAAGAAAATCCAACTGCGGTAATAGGAAATTGGTTGAGTTAACACGCTTATTTAATTTGTAGATAGTTAAACTATTATTGCACTAATTTCTAGGGTGTGCCAAATTCACTTACCTAAAATTAATAATTTGATCCAATGTAAATAGCTTATCTATATATTTAATACACAGTTGTAACACTGTTTTCTCAGTTATTACTGGACCGATCTACAAGATGTATGTCACAAATTAAAGGATATAATGCATAGATTTGCCGAACTTCCTTAGAATTTACGTTTTTTCTAAGGGCTAAGCACTACAGCCCTTCAAAGGTCGAGTCAATACAATTCTTATGGAAGATTATAATACACAGTTTATAAATGATTTGTCAGCTGTTTAATGTTTGTCAGACATTTGTTATTATTTTTATAACCTCACTTTTGGTATGTAATTATTAATCTAGAAGTTCCTGTTATAAACGGACATGATTTCGATCAAGGAAAAGTGTATTTTGTTAACTTATTATACCAAAATGTGTTATTTAAACAATATTTGTAGCCTATGTTTTGGTGTAAATTTTGTATTTTCGTATAGGTACTGTATTAGTTTTCCTGCGAACTGATTTGAAGGAAAGTGCTAATTGATTTTAGGTTTGAGTATGGAACATGAAATAATACCCAAAGTAGGGGACGAAAGGTTTGAGTATGGAACATGAAATAATACCCAAAGTAGGGGACGAAAACTGTTTATTCCGATCAATATAATTTATTCCCTACGGCTACCAGAACAATCATAGTGAAATCCACTTGCAGGTTGTGTAGAAAATTGCTTATGTGTGGGAAACATACAAACATTTTATCATTGGTGATCAATATTACTCAAGGTAAGTGTTTGGCGTTAAGCAGTACCAAACTTTACCTTCTGGAGATGGCGATTACGAATACGTGTAACTACAATATAAATTTGTATTTTCGAAATATCTGTTACTTTTCATGCAAAATGATCCAAAGGAAAGTGGTAATTGAGTTTGAGTTAGGGAATGGATGGAACGTGAAATTATACCTAAGATCTTACAACTCTGCATTTGCAATGGTGAGTGTATAAGTCTCACTTAGATGAATCATCATTCTGGTAGTATAGGCCTATATAATTTTAAGATCCGGGGCTCCGTTTACCATCGGATTCGTTAATACCCTCTAACATTGAACCAAAGTATGCCCAACTTTATATTATAGCCTATACGACGTATACGCAGCTGTTACTTACAGAATGGGTCAAAGATCCGTGAAATGCGGCCAACTGCTGATGCGTGATTTAAATTACTATCTTTATTCCGCACAACGAATGTAATGAACAAGAAAACAACGAAAGTAGGAATATAAAATAACAAATTATCTCCATAGCATAAGTAGCTTATTAGGTTATCAGCATTGTGCAGTTCATACACCATTTATTTTTCAAATGTAACTCGAATTAATTTAAAACATTCATTTGGTTAAACTAATATATTGGTTTGATTAATATAAATTGTTTATACAGGCCCAACTATCCGTTCTACTTCATATAAAAAAGCAGTCCCTAAATAAAATACAAAGATAAACAGTATTTGTTAATTATTAATGTCTTTTATTTTATCTATTTTTTTTTCAATTTCTAATATTATTATTTCCTGATAGCGGAAATCTCTCACGCACGGGTAGTAGCCTATGTGAGAGGCATTTCATATTTAATGACGTTAGTATATTATTTTATTTATTTATATCATTGCATAACTATGAAATTTTTACTGGCAAAGTAAGTAACTATGTATTTACTTACTGAAATAAACATGATTTTGATTCGATTTTATTTGATTTGACAATATTCCCGTGGCAGAGCACGGGCGGCTAACTAGTGTCTGTTTAAAGCCTTGGAGGTAAGCTTTAACATATACATGTGTTTCAATATACACGTGCATGGTATCTCAGAGTAATAATGGTATGTATAGAATCTTTACATGACATTCCATTATTCAATGATGTAAGGAAACATCAATAGTCTACTCTGAAGGTTAGGTCTTACCCTTTACTTGTAAGTATCAGTAATCACTTAAGCTATTTAGTTAGATAACTACCGGTGCTACATCTTGTATCAACGTAGTATCAAATATATTGTAGTTTGGAGTGTTTTTGTTAGTTGTTAAATACTATCCTTGTACTTACAAAGCATTAACCCTGTTTAGTATGTTTAAAACAAACACTGTCTGTAAAATTAATGCAGTATGGGGTATAGTTATTAGCTTTTTAAAATTATTTGTGGACCAAGTTTCAAGAACAAAATCTTTCTGTACTGTCGAAATTGTTCTTGATTGTAGGCTATTTAGTAGTACTGATAATTGTCGATTTTGTCAATTACATCAATTTATCTACGTCGTTGAAATTATGACTTGTATCATTAAAATATGAAAATTGATTGTGGTAACTCGGAGAGGGATATAAGACTGAGAGAAAGACCGTTTTGACCACAGCTCAAACTTTTGAGAGTGAAAAATCATGTAGTGGTTATTTGGTTTTAGCTAATTGTATTTTATTCTTGTTTTATAAGCCTTTATACGGTGTAAAAATGCTAACTTAACCAGGAAAATGCGTTTTTGAGATTAGCATAACAGTTCTTAACTAACCTAATTGAAAATATATAAAATATATATTCTTGGTCA
This sequence comes from Macrosteles quadrilineatus, assembly GCF_028750875.1. NCBI lineage: Eukaryota > Metazoa > Arthropoda > Insecta > Hemiptera > Cicadellidae > Macrosteles > Macrosteles quadrilineatus. The sequence continues at coordinate 165,953,687 of NW_026542594.1, read as the reverse complement.
TCTAAATGATCTAGGCCTGTTTTAAAAGTAAATTCAATGCATTAATTTTTGGAATAACTGCGACTGGTTTAACTATTTAGATATGGTGAGTTTGTAAGATATCGAACGCCAGAAAATGTGTACTTTATTTTGGGAATTTTAGCTAGGGTACCTATGAAGAATTTTCGTTATGGAATGTGTATAATGGCTACGTCAATAATTAAATATAACTTATGAGTGAATATCAAAGCTTGTTTGTAAGTAACCCATATAAACAGTGGAAATGTTTGTTGTTGAGGATGTTTAAAAGTATTTGATAAATAAAAATTAATTTTTGCAAGTAACGAAATTCGCATATGTTTCTACCAACATTTGTGTTTTATTAATTCTTGGATGAAAATACTAAAAATGGAAAATTTGAGAACATGAAGGAGTAGTTTTTAAAACTGTAGAGTATCAAGACCTATAAACGAAGTTCCATTGTGTATTTTCCTATCCAAGCAAACAACAATCAAGAGTCTTTTTAAGTGCCGTTGCTTTTCTTTAAGCAAACACAAAGACAAACAAAAGGTTAGGTTGAAGCCCCAATAGATCGAAAGAGAGGTGAAGGACAGATTTGATTGTGGCAGTATCGACCCTGGCAATCCTTTAGGAAGGATCAAGGTCCAAGGCTACGTAATCCTGCTGCAGGAAATTTGGCAGGATAAGCCTACACATCCTCCGGCCTCGTCTTGCGGTAAGCTGTAATAGGGTTTACAGAACACTGTAAGTATATAAATAAGTCAGGAACCCTTTAAAGGGTTCAGGTTAATTTTGCACAAATTAATAATCTTTTAATCCTGATTGTCATTTAAATGTGGCATAATTTTCTTGTGGTAAATTAAAGTACAACACAAAATTCATATTTTATAGAAATCTGATAATCGAATGACTGGTTTATTTATATATTACTAGCTGTACCCGTGGGCTTTGCCCCGTTTAACTTCATAAGTGAGCTCGTTCGCATGGCTCAATCACGTCCTGGTTGAAGTTCGTTCGATATGCTCACTCACCTTTAGGTTGGAGCTCGTTCGCTGCGCTCACTTGCCTTCAGGTTAGCTCGATCACTACGTTAACTTGCCTCCAGTTTGAAGTTCGTTCGCTACGCTCACTCACCTTTTCTTTAATTGAAACAGCTGTTAAGATTTATTAGTTCCATTTAAATATGAGTATTCATAAGGTTAACATGGGAAACTCCAGAGCCACTAGGGGGGAGCCCGAGAGTCTGATAAGAAAAAAAACAACTTAGTTTTCCTATTTTATTCCTAAAGAATCAGTGTACCAAATTTTAGCCTCCTAGGTAAATGGGAAGTAGGAGAATTAGTGATGAAAGAGTCAGTGAGGGCTTTGCCTTTCATATTTATAGATTATTTAATTATCATTGTATTCATTTGAACTTTCACTTTATCTAGATTAAAGGACACACCACATAGAGTATCGAATAAACTAAGGTACACTTAAACACTGATTGTGGGTGGTATTTTTATTCTCTGGTACACTTAAAGAGGGCACACAAATAAAACATTTTGAATAGAAATAAACGTCAGAGATACAAGAATACATTTCAAGTTCTTATTCTCTGCAGAGAATGTCAATCTAGAGTCAGAGAGACAACAATACACCATCGTCGCGCTGGCGACAGCAAGCCTTCACCAACAGTTTGCAATTGTTGCAATAGTAGTTGTCACGGTACACTCCTTTGTTTTACTAAACTTACGTAAAATGGAAGCAAATAAAAACCGACTCAACTCAACTAGTTATCAAAATCATTTACAATAAAAAACCAAAATTTTTAAAAAATACTCTTAAAATTTTGTTTTTAAAATTATATTGATCACAAACAACAAATAGTTCAAAGTCGGGGTTTTATTGTAGTGTATCTTATACACTTAACCTCTTTACTTTATCAATTTCTAGGAAAAAATAGTATTATTACAGATTAAGATGATTAAGACTATGTAGAGATTTATTAGATATAATAGTATATTTCGTACCTAGGGCCGAAAATTAGGTTTTCCCGGCTCAAGATAGTTTTTATCGGATCGAAAGCTGCAAAGCCATTTCGGTCTGTGGTACGAACGTTATTTTTCACCACACTATACCCTATTACCACTATTCTCCACAATAATAATGCACACTGATAGTCAACACAACTACAACTTTAAGGCTAGGTAAAGAAATGATTTGAGGGATCAGCAAAAATAATAATAAATAGTTGCTAGGCAGCGGTGACAATAAAACAATTCTATCGCAATGCTATGGATACAGATTGTGTATTTAATATGCATTCATGTTTTGCAATCGGGCAGCTGATTTTGCAGCCCTAGGGATGTAAGAACCTGCTCGGTCCCCAAATAACGATGACAGCTGGCATAGCAAGCAAAACGTAGCTTTCATCCACCAATAAACGTTTGTAAAACAGCTAAAAACATCAAAGTGTGGTGAAAAAATAGTTATGTGTATCCTCACACTATTGTTTTGCTTACATATATTTGTAAAAGTATCAATATTCTTATTACAAAACACAGTTTGAGCTCAGACCTGTTTAATTTATAATGCAAACAAAAGTTTGAGACCTTATTATAAAGCACATTCTATTGTTGATATTTAATATATTTCATTAAGTCACAGATAATAAGGAACCTGTTAACAAATAGATTGCTATATTTCAATAAAATAACGTTGACGTTGGTATAATAAGAAGAAAAAGAAAATAAATAGCACTTAAATAAATAATAATAGTGGTTTAAACACCTGATTCTGGCAATCCAATTGTTGTATTCCATAACTAGTTCCGACCTGCTAGGAAATCATCAGATGTGTACAAAAGGATGATTACTCACATGAAGATCATAGTCTTTGACATATATACTTACACAAACTAGAAATACTGGTGAGGGGGGGGGGGGAGCAGAGACAATGGAGCCGGCGAGTGACAAGGAAATGAGTGTGATACCTGACCAGCTGTGCTACAGTCCATACTCAACTTCTGCATCGCCAGCAACGGTCGTGTTTTCATTAAACACCGGCTCGTCGTGTTAAAAATTATATTTTATCGGCTTTATGTGTGCGCGTTATGTGTCAAACCCCTATACCTTATACTTATAACTTAACTTACAAACTTACAAATTATACCTATGGGTCAAAAACGTTTAATCTTGACGACCTTCACCTGAAGTAATCATACTTGTACACACATGATGATGACCTTCTTGCAGTTCACTAGTTGTGGAATAGAGCAAATACAACAATTTGGATTGCCAGAATCAGGTATTTAAACCACTATTATTAGTTACTAGAGAACCCGTGCGGCTCAATGAGCCGCATAGTATGAAACATAACGCCGAGGAAAACTTTATGCTTAAATTCGAGTAATTGTAGCTACATCTCAGAGTTGTTTAAACACTTGTTAGAAACTAATTTTAAATATCTCTGTTTGCGTCGTCAAGGTTCACCTACATTATTTCTGCTCTCAGTTTTAATTGATAACTTCTAATGAATGCTAAACAATCTGCCTCAATTCGAGTTAACATGTTGCAACGAAGTTTTTCCAGCATTGAGAATTAAAGAAAACTGTTGCCTTAGGCCTACTGATAACCAGTGTTTAGTAATTTAAGTTGGGTAATTTTATTTCTTTGAGACATCCCCCTAATCAAACAAATTTTCTTTGTGGAGAACCCTGAAAAGTTAGGTGATATTAACTATTTCATGTGGTCCATTTTTTGCCAACTTAACTGTCATAATCTGCTTTGAATAGGCTAAAGCAGCAACTCCGTTGAAAGTTGGTTAACATATTTCAACGTGTTGTCTGTCAGTCTCACGTTTTTCAGTGGAGTTTCTCTAAATACCTGTCCCAACGTTTTGAAAGTATGGATTCATTTGTCAAAATAGGTTGGATAACTCTTGTAGCTACACGATTTGGATAGCAATTTTCATATTCTCTTTTTGAACAGCGTATATTATTTGCCTTTCCTAAATCTTAAAAATAAACATGACCGTAACAACTTGATCGTTGAATACATAAACACTAATTCCTTCACTTATGTTTGGTCTAATATTGCCACTAAAACTTTCAATAGCAAATGAGTTGTTGTAGCAAACTTCTTATTTTTGAACTGGCAAATATTATACATATCACAAAGTGAATGTGTATCTGGATGGGTGTCTGTTAGACCAGGCCTCTCTATTTCTACTCTCCTCATACGCATAAGATATCTTATTATTAATTGTCTCCTACTCACGTTTTCAATATTTCTTCTTTGAACTTGGGGCATTTTCTTTTCTTCCTACAAAACTGATTACCGGTTTAACTTGGTCTTAACCTACTGAATATTACAAACATTAATATTTACTCCCAAAAAGCTAATGAGTTTCTTTTTATAAACAGCTGTTTTTGGTTTTTAAATTTCTCCTATGTATTTCTTATGGGGAAAACCCGACCTTTGAGAGGGTCTCACGCCCTTCAGAGTAGGAATTTTAAAATTCTAAAACCTTATTGCAAAACTTCATATTGAGACGAATCTTTTGACACCTTAAACGTTGAAATTGATCCACAAATAAGGGAGGAGTTGCGTTAACAAAAAACGGCTTCACGTATTATATATATAGATTCTTCGCAATCCGGAGGCTATTGATACTAAAACGAAGAAATATATGTATAAATTGTCTTTATCTGATTCAAAAGAATGTTGAATGTACAGAAGAGAATGTTCCATTCCAATAAAAAAACTTCTCATATTAAATTATTAAAATTCAATAGAAGTATTTTTGAAATTTTGTTTGTACCAGTGTTAAAATCGGGAAGGTGGTTCAGTAGCTGTGATTGTTTACGGTCTTGTGGGATTCTGATTGATTAGTATGGACAACGCGTATAGCCAGGAAACACACAGCATGGTAAATTTGCATTCACATTCGCAGTCATTGAGTGGGGATACGAATCGGTTCAGTGCAAATTATATATGATATTTAATTACCAAACAATTTGTGTCAGTTATTTGGCTTGTGTTACTATTCCAATTTTATTTATTTAATATAATATTATTAATATACAGTGTGGAACAAAGTTAGTGTTAAAAGTTTTATGTGTTGACTACTTAGCATTGGTTACTAAATGGCACTAATTTAGATTTTCATACAATCACAGCTAGGGAATAACGGGCAAATTATGATTTTTTTCTCAATATTTATATTAGCTTACATAAAATGGCCATAAGTGCACTAAAAATTGTTTTTATTTATAATTTATTGTCATTTTCAGAATCCCCATTAAATTTGCAATATTAAGTTGCAATATTAAGAGTACAGAGTCATTGAGATAAGACATCTGTATAAGCCCTTATCCTGCAATAGAAGTTGTTGGAATTAGTGATTTTTGAGAACTATTATAATAACCTTTGCCAACGTTTTTCTATACTAAACTGGACTGTAGAGTGTCAAATATTACTGAAAACTGCTTCGGTTAATAACCTTTAAAATTATGTACAAAAATCTACTGTTTCGTTGATTTTTAATCTGAAATTTAAGAGTTTTTCTTGAAAAACACGGAATAACCAAAATCGCATTGTACTAAAAAGTAACAGGTATTTGCTTAAATAATATGGCAATAGCTGCTTTAAAAATAATATTTGAATAGGGTTTTATTGTATATTAGAACCTCTGTGAGATTTATTATGAGAATATTAAGGATCTATTAGGATTAACATCTGAAGTATGTTTTGTGATAAAAGTTTAAACTAGAGTTTTTATTTTTTGAATACGCGGACTTCACTCTGTCCAAAGTCACCTTCGCCCGTTTACCACCATGGATTATAGTCATAGTTTTATCATCATACCACAACATAGGTTCATAAGGTTGTTAATCCTAACAATTCCTCATCATATTCATATTAGGAATTTTACAAGGATTCTAAAAATTACAATAAACTCCATTTAAACATGATTTTAAATGCAGATGTTGCCACATAATTTAAGCAAATACATGTTTTAGCCGTTCCGTGTTTTTCAAAAGAAATTCATAAATATAAGAATAATAAATCAAATAAACATTAAGCTTTTATACATCATTTTAAAGGTTATTAAATGAAGAAGTTTTTGTAATATTTACACTCTCTATAGACCAGTTTAGCGTAGAAAAGTGTATGTGTAAGTTTTTTTTTTAATAAAAAAAATCATAAATCCAAACTTTCATTGCAGAATTAAGGCTTATACAGATTGTTCATCTCAATGAATATGTACTATCACTATTGGAAATTTAATGAGAATTCCGAAAATGACAGTAAAAACAAAATAAAATGTAGTGCATTTATGGACTTTTTATTTAAGCAAATACAAATATTTGGAAAGTCTTAATTATTTGTCTGTTATTACATACCTGTGAGGGTATGGAAATCACTAGTGCCAGTGCCACACATAAACGTTCTCAACTCTTACTTCTTTCTACCCAGTATTTAACATATTTTGTTTGTGCCTAATGTTGTCGTCAACGTATGAAGAGTTTGAAGAAATTGAATATAATTAATTGAATATCACCAAAAAATATATTCGACGAAACGTATAAAAACATTTTCTTTTAAATTCATACATAGTGCAACCTGGATTTAATATTTCTATTATTTATATTCCAGATAGTTGTCTAATTTGTAACATATATTATGCAAATCAACAAGGTAGTAATAATGTCCACTTATTTCTTGGTTTTTTTGTTTCCATTCCGAAGGTTAATCAAGGTGGTATCGTTGTGTTGATTATTATATCGTTAAATATGCCAATATCATGGAGAGGAGCTATATATGTCATCGTTCCTGTTTTGATTTGTGGATTCCTACTTTTCTTAGCATACGCTGTAAGTATAATTCACATTCTTTTATTATAAGACACATTATCATCTAATATACAACTTCTATATTTCATTTAAATATATCTTAGTTTGAAGGTGTGTTATCAACAATGTTGACCTTAAAAGATAGTTAATCAGATTGCATATTAAATATTAGACCCTTTTAAAAAACCAAATGTTATAATGCAGCTTCAATCGTTTGAAAAAACATAGTGGCCTACCAGATAATTAATTCCTATTGTGACATGCAGATTTTATGATACTTACCTACTAATGCCTTTTATGCTTCTCGTATCAAGTAAATAATATCATATATTAGGCTGTGGTGTTCGAATTCGAGCTTAAACTATCACCGTCAGAGTAAAACAATCTAATTTAAAAAAAGTTAATTGACTATGTAAATTGCCATAGTAGGAAAGTAAGCCTTCAAAGTTGGTATAAATTATTTCTTGCGTTGTAATTGGACAATTTGTCTAACTTGGGAGTCAATATCCTCGATTCCACTGGATATAAAAGTAGTTGTTATCCCTTCATGTTGCACGATCGGTTTGTCATAGTATTGTGGTAAAAATCATGAGGTCAGCTTCTACGACTATCCAGGTAAAATCTACACTAGATTAAAATCTTACAATATCTATACAACTTTCTAAATTTCAGAAACGTAATGAATAGTCACATTTATGAATGGTTTTTGATTCATACGAAAAATTTACCTAAACCTTAGGAATAAATTTGAAAATTGCATTTTTAGTTGAATAAATACGTTTTAATAAATCTGTTATCCTCGAATGATGAAGGGTTTTAGTTTATTATTAAAGCCTGATTCAATATCGAATGCTAAAAATTTCTTAGAATTAAGATTCTGTTGATTTTCCATTTCAACAGCCACATTAAATGGATTGCAAGTTTGATTTCAAGAAAATGTGTTAAGGGAGTAGTAAATTTACATTAAGATATGGCGTAGAAATATGTATGATATCTCCTAAGTATGATATTCTAAATTGCTTTGATGAACTAGTATTTGTAACATATTCGTGACATTGCAATTAATTAAGCCTCAAACGTAGATATTATGTTTATATACCTCTCAAATGTACTGGGGATTAAGCACGCAACACAAAATGTTACTATTAATACGAGTTTTAATTAATCAAATTGTTTTATGCTTATAACATATTGTAACAATCTTTTCACTTCTTTTTATTCAAACAGAGTAGACCTACTTGTGGCGTATTTCTAAATTACTTATTCATAATAGTTTATATAAATAATTATGGATGATAAATATTAATTATTAAGAAGCATTTTTTTAAAGTGGAATTCATGAAAGACTAAATAATCAGAATAAATAACAAGAGAATCCTACCAATTTATGTATCAAAATAGGTGCAATAGAGTCAACTGCTTTACAAAGTGAAAATTACAAAACAAACATCATAGGGATTATAAAATTTTGTGTCTATTTGTAGGCATGTTGCAATCAAATTATTGGGGATGTTTTATTATTCGCGCATTACTTTAGGTTAGCTAATGTGGACCGTGATATCAAAGTATATTTCTATTTACAACTGAAATCTCAGTGAAATACGACTGTCGGTTAAATGAGACAGTGGTTATGTGAGACCCTCGGTGAAGTATCACATAGTCCAATGTTCCTTGGAATGCGCAAGTAACTTTGTAGATTCAGTGGAACTACATTACTCCGCGGTGTCACTGGGAAGAGAATGTACGGTATGTAGCCTATCACCCCTTCACTCACAGCTGAACATAAATCTCCCTGTTGCATGGGCAAACTCGCCACACGATATACGACATGTGGAACTATAACTTCATTAACTTCTAAACATTAGAGTGCTTTGGTGTACATAGCTCAACATCATCAGCTAGGTGGAGATAAATAAATCTCACAATTGAACAATACTACGACGTAACTCTTTCCTATTTTATTTTGGTAAAACAAATGGTTTGAACTTTAATTTAATTTGATTTTTTCATTGATAGTAAAAAGAGAACATGGTTTAAACAATTATAAATCCACGATTGATAGCCATGTAGTTTAAAAGGGTAAAAATCATAGTACAAACTAAACAAAGTGTTAATACAATTATAGTGGAATAGAATACAGAATAGGACCGAAACCAGTTCGAGTCGGGTGGGGCGGGGCATGCGGCATCCAATCAGCTTTTAGAAAACTGTCCACTGTTGCCAAGTTGTGCCACGCACTCAGTCTCTGCCCGATAGCCGACCTGTGCGTTTATAGTATACCCTCCTGTTTTGTCAAGAATTCGTCTATGAGCTGTGTTTCGCCCAATGAATACGGACAACAGTACGCGACGTGGACGACCACGAGTACACGTGAAACGTTTGCGATATCGTAACGTCGGACGTGGTGTTCCTTTACGTAATGAAAATATCTTGATAGGCCTATATAAAAATGTCATTGTCCCTTAAAATTTTTATTTAAGTTTCATACGTCAATATTTTCTTTTGTAAATATTTTTATGTAACAATTTCCAGTGCAATGTAATAATATTTTCTAATAAAAATAGTTATGTCATTTTGGCAATAAATTGGCAGTTATGTTATCTATTTCCCTTTTTACCTGGTATGTTTTTTGAGGATTTCTAGAGTACCTACATTAGAAGTTTTTTTTTTGTTATAGATGAGTGAATATATCGTATGACTATTTTAATTAATGCAACACATAACGTAATGTATGTAAACGTTAGTTCAATTTTCTTAAATTCAATATAAAACTAACGGACTTTTTTGTCAAATCACAATATTACAGAAATGTCTTCGTCACTATTGAGCTACCTGTTCTCCGTAAGTTTAAGTTCAGTCGAGTGGCAATAATAAGATTAACGGAGTGAGGGTCACAATAGGTGTTCAAATAAAGGCAGCTTTGGGATAATTCCTAAACATTGACCAACTTCGTTTCCTAAACACAACCAAACTATTGCTGTAAATGTTTAATATGGAAGATTTTACCTTCTTCATTTCCATGTTAATTTGTTTTATGTAACAAACTATAAGCAGGGCAACAATTTACAAGCTTTTTAGAACTGCTACATATAAAAGTTTTTGGACCATATGTATTCATTTGCTCTTATTCTTACGGCGATTTGTTTAAAAATTGGGGTTGACAAACGTTTGACTATAGGCAACATATTTCCAGAGACTTGTAATGGTGACCCTAAATAAAACGTATTTTCATTTTATATTTATTAATTGTATGTTAATATATTTTTCAAAAACTAAATCTAGTAGCGGTTTAAGTCATTAATTGTGCAAATAATCTATCCATAATAATTTAAGCGATGAATGTATCTTCCATGTGATATAAAACATGACAACACTAACCGATACCGCCAAAAAAATTAATAATTTGTAGTGTTAAACTACCCTACAAGTGGGAAGACAGAGTCAGAGGGATGCCCGCGCCCGCTCCTCGGCTCTAGTCAAGGTGAAAGTCAGCTCACCAGCCAAGAACGAAGTGGCAACGTCGCATCCCCTACCTCCTCAGAGGCCAGTCCTATTCTGTATTCTATTCCACTATAGTTGTAGACATTGCATTTTATCTCAGGCCCCACCACTGGGCTCACGGAACAAGTTAGAACGATACCTGGAACCCTCTGGGTAAGTGAGAAAACCCTTCGTCCTATTGTAAGCATTATGCGCAGTACAGGAAATAAAAAAATGAAGATAATTGCATTTATAGAATGTGAATGGTAGAAATTAGACATTATCACTGGCGAGGGATTATTGGACTAAACGAACCATCAATGGATTTTGGATTTCATCCATTTGATAATGCCGCGAGTATCTAGGGCTAGCCTGAAGTAATGTGTAAAGCAGTTCCGGGCTAGAACCTAGTATCATAGGATGTAAACAAAAAATTAAAATTTATCCCAATGTATGAATTAGCTTAAAATTAGTTGCGTAATTTAGATTCACAATGCATACAAAATAACTTGATTTCCGAGTAAGAAAATATGTATTTACCTTTTGAAAATCTTAGAAAATCACATGTGGTATGGGTAAAGTATGGGGAAACGTGACAGGAAAAGTATTCACGTAAATGAGATGTGATAGATCGTGATATAAAGAGTATCAAATCACATAAAAGTGGCGGGAGCTAGCAGCGAGTAGCGTCAACACTGCTACATACGAGTTGGGTTGTTGGATTTCCACGTTTGCGTCTAACAACCTCACGTCTGCACTCTTACACTTTATCCGTGATTCAGACATAACAGATCATCTACGTAGCAGTAGTTATGTGTTCTACATTTCTGTGACCTACTTACAGACGTTTAGTAAAAAGGTTATAAAGGCAAATTCCTCTTTAATGACACAATTAATAAATTTTCTCTACACTATGATGTTTTTAGTTGGTTTGTAGTTAACGAATTGGTCTAATTACTCTAATTATCAAGATAGTACTGCGGATAGTCGTAGTACTCAGTAGTGCAGACGTTCATCCACACCAGGGATTAATCCTCCTAGGGAGTATTCCATCCACAGTGCATGCCTATAAATGCCCACAATTCGTGACCTCCTAGCAACGAGCACATCCTAGTAGCTGTATTACGGGTCGACGCCGCCGTCTCAGTCATCGTTCTGCATAAAAATGCTCCCTCATTAATCGTAACAATGACTTTGACTAATTTTTTTGGGGGGAAATATTTTTTTACTGTTTCATATCCAAATATTTAATGAATAGGGACGACTGTATGCATGCGCCCTGTTGCAGAGTAAATGAGCATACAATGGGTTTAAGCGCTTTGATTGTTCATGGTACATAAACTAAATTATCTTGACGGATTGTATTGTTGTGTTCAGCTGAAAACGTAAAATGAGGTCCAATGGAACATACAATGATAGTGGAGTCTACAATAATTTAGCAATTCAGTTTTACAAATTGAAATCTGCAATACTTAAACTGCTTTCAGAGTAAACTAATGATTTCCCCTGAACAAAGCTCGGTCCCCAGGTACTCTTACACATATCCGCAGACTTCAAAGTTGTCTTGCTCCATACACTCAAATTATCTATAAGCTTCAGGTAGTCATAAATAGATAAATAGAGGGACTAAAAAGCCACTGTATTTTATTTTAGGTTTTGTGCTACTACGATAACTTGATAGTGTGTAATACTGTCCCCGTTTTCATCCGATATCATAGGATTGGTGTCATAAAACAAACCCATTTAATTGAATTACCTAGGTACTAGACAACAAAGCCAATTGTATGTATGATTAAAATAACCGGAAAATTTTGTAAACAGTTTTAATATATATTTATGCCACCTAATTTTTGTTAATATTTGGATATAAGAATCCTTAGATTCTTAAAACCACAGAGTGAATGGACGGCAAAAAATATTTCTTCATGGATCAATAACGATCTAGAAATATCTTTTGTTTGAACGTTGATTGTTAATTCAATCAGCGAGAAAATGTTCTACGGAGACAATCAGACTCCCAATCCACTGATTAAAGCTGGAAATGAAAATCTTATTTACTCTCTTGATGATTAAAAATTTAAGCTGGTCCTTTGTAAGGAAATCCAACTGCGGTAATAGAAAATTGGTTGATTTAACACGCTTATTTGTAGATAGGTAAACTATAATTGCACTAATTTCTAGGGTGTGCCAAATTCACTTACCTAAAAGTCACTAATTTGATCCAATGTAAATAGCTTTTGTCTGTTTAAAGCCTTGGAGGTAAGCTTTAACATGTAATGTGTTTCAATATACACGTGCATGGTATGTATAGAATCTTTACATGACATTCCATTATTCAATGATGTAAGGAAACATAAATTAGTCTACTCTGAAGATAGGTCTTACCCTTTACTTGTAAGTATCAGTAATCACTTAAGCTATTTAGTTAGATAACTACCGGTGCTACATATTGTATCAGTATAATATTAAATATATTGTAGTTTGGAGCGTTTTTTGTTAGTTGTTAAATACTATCCATGCACTTAGAGAGCATTAAACTTGTTTAGTATGTTTAAAACAAACACTGTCTGTAAAATTAATGCAGTATGGGGTATAGTTATTAGCTTTTTAAAATTATATGTGGACCAAGTTTCAAGAACAAAATCTTTCTGTACTGTCGAAATTGTTCTTGATTGTAGGTTATTTAGTAGTACTGATAATTGTCGATTTTGTAAATTAAATCAAATTTATCTATGTCGTTGAAATTATAACTTGTATTATAAAAATATTAATAAAAAAGGAATATTTTAATTGGGTGTGACAAAAATTGATTGTGGTAACTCGGAGAGGGATATAAGACTGAGAGAAAGACCGTTTTGACCACAGCTCTAACTTTTGAGAGTGAAAAATCGTGTAGTGGTTATTTGGTTTTAGCTAATTGTATTTTATTCTTGTTTTATAAGCCTTTATACGGTGTAAAAATGCTAACTTAACCAGGAAAATGCGTTTTTGACACAACAGTTCTTAACTAACCTAATTGAATAGTTATTTGTGCAACTAATGAGAAAAGTGAGCAATTGACTCACTCGAGAGAAATCCTTACTCACGAGCCGTAGGCGAGTGAGGAATGGTTTCTCGAGTGAGGCAATTGTACTTTGAACTCGAGTTGCACATTATACTTTTCCTACAGTTACCATAAAACAAATAAATTTGTGAAGAAACATAACCTATTTTTACACAGAAGTGAACTTTTAATATAACATTTAATGTGAAGTGACAAATACAACGGTACAACAGCTGACCAGCTGATTTACAGCCAGTGCTGCCAACGTATTTCGCGCGCATACGACGTTGCCTGCATGTTACGCGCTCACTATTTCGTGCCTTCACGTTGCAAATCTGGAGTGAGACAAAGTAATTAGAGTGAGACAATGTTAACATTGTCTCACTGATGAGCGAATTGGCTACTTTGCTTTCTCAAATCAGTGAGAGAACATGTACATTGTTAGGTAACTGTAGGAAAAATATATACTCTGAGTCATTTAAATGATCTAGGGCTTTTTCAAAGTAAATTCAATGCATTATTTTTTAGAATAACTGCGACTGGTTTAACTATTTAGATATGGTGAGTTTGTAAGATATCGAACACCAGAAAATGTATACTTTGTCTTGCGAATTTTAGCTAGGGTACCTATGAAGAATTTTCGTTAAGGAATGTATATAATGGCTACGTTAATAATTAAATATAAATTATGGGTGAATATCAAAGCTCGTTTGCAAGTAGTCCATATAAACAAAGGAAATGTTTGTTGTTGAGGATGTTTAAAAATATAAGTATTTGATAAATAAAAATTAATTTTTGCAAGTAACGAAATTCGCGAATGTTTCTACTAACATTTGTGTTTTATTAATTCTTGGCTGAAAATACTGAAAATGGAAAAAATTGAGAACATGAAGGAGTGGGTTTTAAAACTGTAGAGTAAATACCTATAAACGAAGTTCCATTGTGTATTTTCCTATCCAAACAAACAACAATCAAGAGTCTTTTTAAGTGCCGTTTCTTTTCTTTAAGCAAACACAAAGACAAACAAAAGGTTAGGTTGAAGCCCCAATAGATCGAAAGAGAGGTGAAGGACAGATTTGATTGTGGCAGTATCGACCCTGGCAATCCTTTAGGAAGGATCAAGGTCCAAGGCTACGTAATCCTGCTGCAGGAAATTTGGCAAGATAAGCCTACACATCCTCCGGCCTCGTCTTGCGGTAAGCTGTAATAGGGTTTACAGAACACTGTAAGTATATAAATAAATCAGGAACCCTTTAAAGGGGTCAGGTTAATTTTTCACAAATAAATAATCTTTTAATCCTGATTGTAATTTAAATGTGGCATAATTTTCTTGTGGTAAATTAAAGTACAACGCAACATTCATATTTTATATAAATCTGATAATCGAATGACTGGTTTATTTATATATTACTAGCTGTACCCGCGGGCTTTGCCCCGTTTAACTTCATAAGTGAGCTCGTTCGCATGGCTCAATAACGTCCTGGTTGAAGTCCGTTCAATACTCTCACTCACCTTTAGGTTGGAGCTCGTTCGCTGCGCTCACTTGCCTTCAGGTTAGCTCGTTATCTAGATTAAAGGAGACATCACATAGAGTATCGAATAAACTAAGACACACTTAAACATTGATTGTGGGTGGTATTTTTATTCTCTGGTACACTTAAAGAGGGCACACAAATAAAACATTTTGAATAGAAATAAACGTCAGAGATACAAGAATACATTTCAAGTTCTTATTCTCTGCAGAGAATGTCAATCTAGAGTCAGAGAGACAACAATACACCATCGTCGCGCTGGCGACAGCAAGCCTTCACCAACAGTTTGCGATTATTGCAATAGTAGCTGTCACGGTACACTCCTTTATGTTTTACTAAACTTACGTAAAATGGAAGCAAATAAAAAACCGACTCAACTCAACTAGTTATCAAAATCATTTACAAAAAAACCTAAAATTTAAGAAAATACTCCTAAAAATTATTTTTTTGAGAAAATTATATTGATCACAAAAACGTAAACAAATAGTTCAAAGTCGGGGTTTTATTTAGTTTAGTGTATAATTATTACTGTGTATAATAATTAGTAGTCAGTGTAGCTTATACACTAACCTCTTTACTTTATAAAGTTTTAGGGAATAATAGTATTATTACAAATAAATATTATTAAAACTATGTAGAGTTTTATTAGAAAAAATAGTTATTTGTGCAACTCGTTAGCAAAGTGGGTAAATTGCCTCACTCTAGAGAAATCCTTACTTAGAGAAATGGTCTCTCGAGCGAAGCGATTGCACTTTGCACTCGGGTTGCACATTATATTTTTCCTACAGTTACCATAAAACAAATAAATTGGTAATGAAACGTGCCTTCACGTTGCAAATCTGGAGTGAGACAAAGTTAAGTTAAGTGTTAACATTGTCTCACTAATGAGCGAATTGGCCACTTTCGTACCTTCACGTTGCAATTCTGAAGGGAGACAAAGTAATTGGAGTGAGACAATTTTACCATTGTCTCATTGATGAGCGTATTGGCCACTTTGCTTTCTCAAATCAGTGAGATAACATGTACATTGTTAGGTAACTGTAGGAAAAATAGTTATGTGTATCCCTATACTATTGTTTTGTTTACATATTTGTGATACCTATACAGTTTTTAGTATCAATATTCTTATTATAAAATCATCGCTTAAGCTCAGACCCGTTGAATTTAAAATGCAAACAATAGTTATTTGTGCAACTAGTGAGAAAAGTGAGCAATTGACTCACTCGAGAGAAATCCTTACTCACGAGCCGTAGGCGAGTGAGGAATGGTTTCTCGAGTGAGGCAATTGTACTTTGAACTCGAGTTGCACATTATACTTTTCCTACAGTTACCATAAAACAAAAACATTTGTGAAGAAACATGAAGAAACATAACCTATTTTTACACAGAAGTGAACTTTTAATATAACATTTAATGTGAAGTGACAAATACAAAAGTACAACAGCTGACCAGCTGATTTACAGCCAGTGCTGCCAACGTATTTCGCGCGCATACGACGTTGCCTGCATGTTACGCGCTCACTATTTCGTGCCTTCACGTTGCAAATCTGGAGTGAGACAAAGTAATTAGAGTGAGACAATGTTAACATTGTCTCACTGGTGAGCGAATTGGCCACTTTGCTTTCTCAAATCAGTGAGAGAACATGTACATTGTTAGGTAACTGTAGGAAATAGTTTGCTTTTAAGTATATTTCTTGTTGTATTCATTTGAGTTAGCTGAAGTTGTATTTAAATACCTATTCGGTCTAGTGTTTGAGACTGTTAGATAGTTAAATGTATAAGTAATTAATACATCAGCTGATTTATTATTATTAAGTTTGTTAGTAAATATTCTGCTTAGGTTGATGTGGTTAAGATTTCAATAAAATGGTTCTTTTATATTTTGAATATCATTTAGTGTAATTCTATATTGGCGACGATGAGTAAACGAACCAAAAGAAGAAATAGTTATTTCAATGAAGAAGATGAGTATGAAACTAAAGAAGACGCATTTCAATCAAAGATAGAGAAGTTCAAATGTCAAAGCTATGATGAGTCTAGTAGGTGGGATGATTATGAAGCACATTTTCTATTGTTATGCAAGGTAAAAGGATTGGGAGAAGATTCTCAGAGAGCAGAGAATGCTCGAAGGGATCTTTTGCTTGCCTATGTGGGTCCTGCACCATTAAGAAAAGTTTCAAACTTATATATATAGCGACACTACTTATATATGTCAAAGACTTTATGAAGTTCGTGTGAGTAATCATCCTTTTGTACACATCTGATGATGACGTACTAGCAGGTCGAAACTAGTTATGGAATAGAACAATTGGATTGCCAGAATCAGGTATTTAAGCCACTATTATTATTATTTTTTTTTCCTGTTTCTTCTTATTATGTCAACGTCAACGTTATTTTATTGTAATATAGCAATCTATTTGTTAACAGGTTCCTTACTATCTGTGACTTAATGAAATAGATTAAACATAAAGTAAGGTCTCTATAGAATTACACTAAATGATATTCAAAATATAAAAGAACCATTTTATTGAATTCTTAACCACATCAACCTAAGCAGAATATTTACTAACAAACTTAATAATAATAAATCAGCTGATGTATTAATTACTTATACATTTAACTATCTAACACTTTTCCCCCCTTTATTTTTACACGGATTCAACAGCTCCCATTCTTTTTCTCATCTGGTCCGCATGTTTCCTTTTTATAACACCTCCACAAAGTACATCATATGAGTACAGTCAATTTTTATTTTTCACCATTCCAGCTGACCAACCATTTCCATGTTCATTCTTAATCCACACATCTTCTCCCTCTTCAAAAGTTCGAACTTTTTTGTTGTCCCTCCATTGTTCTTTCCAAAGCTTCATCTCCATCTTTTTTCTAAGATTAGGTTTCATATTGTCAAAAATTGTTGGTAGTCTACGACCGAGAAACAATTCTGCAGGAGCCCTACCAGTTGTTTCCTGAGGCGAGTTTCTGTAGCTAAAAAGAACATTTTGAAGAACTAGCATTCCATCTCCAACATCCTGCTTTGTTGTGTAGAACCGTCTTTTCAAAGTACGAATTAGTCTTTCCACAAGTCCATTACTTTTAGGATGGTAGGGAGTTGTTTTTATGTGGTTGATAGAATTTTTCTCAAAAAATGTTTCCATTTCCTTTGATACAAATTGAGGTCCATTGTCTGTCACTATTTCACTTGGTATTCCATATCGACTAAACCAAGATCTCAATCGTTGAATGATTGTTGAAGAGTTTGTTGTCTTGAGACAGTCCACTTCTGCCCACTTTGACAAAGCATCAATACCTACCAACCACATAGATCCGTTGACTGGCCCTGCCAGATCAATGTGTACCCTTTCCCAAACTCTATCAGGTACATTCCAAGGATATAATGGTACTTCTTCCACATTATCTCGATTCTCTTGACAAGATGTGCACCTCTTGATATAAACTTCGATATCTTTATCCATGTTGGGCCACCATACATAGTGTCTTGCTACAGACCTCATTGATACAATACCAGGATGTCCTGTGTGCAATATCTTCAGAACATCAGTTCTCATGCATTCTGGAACTACAATTCTTCCAAACCACAATAATATGTCATCTTCTACACTCAATTCATCTTTCCTCGGTTTGTATGACTTCAACATTTCAGGAACAACAGGGGGCCATGTATTTCTCAATACAAAGTTTTTTGCCATTTTAATTGCTTTATCTGTAAATGAATTTTGTTTCAAGAGGTCATAAGACATGATTGAGTTAACCTTATCAACATTCAAAAAGCCAATGTGAGCCTCCTCAGGTTGATCTTCTTCAATCGGAAGTCTTGATAGAACATCAGCACACACATTATCTTCTCCTTTTATGTACTCTATGTCATAGTTGTATTGATTCAACTGGTGAGCCCACCTCACTAAACGGCTATTTACAACTTTTGGAAGATCTCGCATATTTCCAAATATCCGTTGTAGAGGTTTGTGGTCGGTTACTAAAGTAAACTTCCGACCATATACATATTGATGAAATTTCCTGAGTCCAAACATAATAGATCCGTTCGCTTCTCTGTCGATATTTGAATATTGTTTTTCAGCGGGCAATAGTGTACGACTGGCAAAAGCAATTGGTCTTTCTATTCCATCTTCATACCTGTGCATTAGTACACTTCCCAATCCATTTTCTGATGCATCACAGACCATTACCAATGGTCTCATTTCTTCGTATGGCACTACTGTGTCTTTACTTGATAGAATTTCTTTTACTCTTTTAAATGTCCCCTCTTCTTGTTCGGACCATTTCCAACGCGATTTAAAGTGGCCAGTTCAAAAACATCTTCAGATGTTAACTTGTCACCATTTTCTTTTACCCCATCAGGCCATCGTTGTTGTAGTAAAAAACATGTGTCTTCAATTCTTTATTATTGTTTTGTTGTGTTTGTAAACAAATCTATTATAATTCAATGTAGTATTGTTCAAGTTATTAAAAACCTTTCTAAAGGTGATAAAAGTTCTTTTTCATTCATTCTTACTCTCATTACAATTTTAATAATGTCCTGTGTGCAATATCTTCAGAACATCAGTTCTCATGCATTCTGGAACTACAATTCTTCCAA
This sequence comes from Macrosteles quadrilineatus, assembly GCF_028750875.1. NCBI lineage: Eukaryota > Metazoa > Arthropoda > Insecta > Hemiptera > Cicadellidae > Macrosteles > Macrosteles quadrilineatus. Next base: position 165,934,180 of record NW_026542594.1, on the reverse strand, counting down.
ACCACAATAATATGTCATCTTTTTAATTTTAATTATTAAATCTCACAATTTTAATAACTTGATATTGTGAAATGAATACGATCCTAAAGCCAGACAAGTTTAGTGTAGATCCAAACTCATCATCTGCAAGTAAGGAATGGACACATTGGCACAAAACGTTTCAGAATTTTGTTACCAGCATTACACCACAACCATCCGACTCCGATAAACTCAAAATACTTATAAACTTTATTACTCCGGAAATCGACGAGTACATAAGTGAAAGTGGTACGTATAACGATGCTATATCTGTGCTAAGAAGTATCTATGTAAAACCTGTAAATGAAATATATTCTAGACATAAACTATCTGCACGTCAGCAGCAACCTGAGGAGACTATTGACCAATATCTCCAGGCTTTAAAATTACTGAGTAAAGACTGTCAGTTTAAAGCTGTCACAGCTGAAAAGAATAGGGATGATTATATCCGTGACACATTTATTGCTGGAATAAAATCTTCTGCAATTCGCCAGCGCTTACTAGAAAATGTTTCGTTGACACTAGATGAGGCATATAATCAAGCCAGATCCCTAGAACTTGCACATGAGCAATCATTAGCTTTTCAATCTATAGTAAATGCAACTTCGTCCCAAGAAACCCAAGCGAGCAATCAGAATGTTGCAACTTCAAGCAGTTTAGAAAAGTGTTCTCTAGCTGCTGTGACTGAAAAATGTTTCTTTTGCGGTGATCTAAGACATCCTAGGTTCAAATGTCCAGCTAAAAATACAAGTTGTCATAACTGTGGTAAACAGGGGCATTTTACTAAGGTCTGCAGGGCAGGTAAATTACAAACCAAGTTATCCGAACAGAACAGTTACAAGACACTTACGCCTATCTTGATGATGTCACAATCTGTGGAAAAACACAAGAGCAACACGATATAAACTTAAAAAAGTTTATTGAAGCTGCATCCAAACACAACCTAACTATTAATAATGAGAAGTCTTCATTTTCACTGCGATCGATCAATTTGTTGGGCTATCATATATCAAACAAAACTATCAAGCCTGACCCCAGTCGACTAGATCCTTTGAAAAATTTACCTCCGCCCAGAGACACCGCATCACTGAGGAGGACCCTTGGTATGTTTTCACATTATGCATCACTTATACCAGATTATGCTGCCAAAGTGATTCCACTTGCACGTACTACATTCCCTTTGTCCAAAGCAGGGCTCCAGTCTTTCGAAACTATAAAAAGTGAAATCATCGGATCTGTAGTAAGCTGTATTGACCCTGAAACACAGTTCATCGTAGAAACTGATGCATCTGAGAGTACCATTGCTGCTACTTTGACTCAATCGAACCGTCCAGTCGCATTCTTCTCAAGGATACTTTCTCCAGCAGAACAAAGACATTCAAGTGTCGAAAAAGAAGCCCAAGCTATTGTAGAAGCACTGCGGAAATGGCGTCACTATTTGGTTGGTAAACATTTCAAGCTGATTACTGACCAGAGGTCGGTTTCTTTTATGTTCGATAACAACCGTCATGGCAAAGTGAAAAATGAAAAGATAATGAGGTGGAAACTGGAATTGTCGTGCTTTCATTATGATATTGTATATAGACCCGGTAAAGATAATATGGCTGCAGATGCCCTGACTAGAGTATGTTCTTCAATCCAAAATCAAGAAAAACTGTTGATTGATTTACATGCGAATTTATGTCACCCAGGTGTGACACGTTTATACCACTGGGTTCGGAGTAAAAACTTGCCCTACTCGATCGATGAAATCAGACGAATAACAAACTCCTGTAATGTGTGTGCTGCTGTGAAGCCTAGATTCTTCAAACACAAAGGGATTTTGATTAAAGCCACTTCTGCATTTGAACGGCTGAATATCGATTTCAAAGGCCCGCTCCCTTCATCAAGTCGAAACCGTTACTTATTAGTAATAGTAGACGAGTTTTCACGGTTCCCTTTCGCTTTCCCGTGTTCAGACATGTCATCGTCAACAGTTAAGTCGAAACTAAAAACATTATTTTCTACTTTTGGGGTTCCTAGTTACATACATTCGGACAGAGGAACATCATTTCTGAGCCAAGACTTAAAAAGCTTCTTGAACTCACTTGGAATCTCAACTAGTAGAACCACTGCGTACAATCCAGCAGGTAATGGGCAAGTAGAAAGATATAACGGCATTCTATGGAAAACAATTGAACTGGCATTGAAATCACTTAACTTAGAAATAAACCAATGGGAGACAGTTTTAGAGGATGCCCTCAGCTCAGTGAGATCATTACTTTGCACAGCCACAAATCAAACTCCTCATGAGCGTATGTTCTTACATCCACGTAGATCTGGGAACAATGGTGTTTCAGCTCCTTCATGGCTTCTTAATTCCGGCCCTGTCTACTTGAAGAGATTCAATCGTACATCCAAGTATGAGCCACTTGTTGAAGAGGTCCAACTTCTTCACGGAAATGCCGAGTATGCTCATGTTAAGTTGCCTGATGGAAGAGAAACTACCGTGTCTACACGTCATCTTGCTCCGGTAGGTGAGTACCAAACCGACATAGAGCAAACCGATTTTGATAGTGATGAAAATACTCTATTACCCACTTCTCAATCTGAACCTGAATACTTTCCTAGTCCATCATCAACACAAAATCAAGAAGATGAAATGAATACTACTGCCGAGAATTTACAACCTAGACGAGAAGCTTCTAGAGGAGAGAACCATGACACATATCCGAGAAGAAGTTTCAGAAGCAGAAGACCTCCTAATTATTTAAATGACTACGTTCATTAACATTAGGGAGGAAGAATGTAGTAAAAAACATGTGTCTTCAATTCTTTATTATTGTTTTGTTGTGTTTGTAAACAAATCTATTATAATTCAATGTAGTATTGTTCAAGTTATTAAAAACCTTTCTAAAGGTGATAAAAGTTCTTTTTCATTCATTCTTACTCTCATTACAGTTGTCTAATTTCTACTTCAAACTCTGGAAAATTTATACCTCCAGCAAATCTGTCTCTTATTCTTTCATCAAACTTGTTCTCATACTTACAAAAATCTGCTAAATTTTTCAAACGTATTACAAATTCTGAAAGACTTTCACTATTTTCTCTGATACTTTTTTCAAATTCCATTCTAGCTGAAAATATAGTTTTACTAGCTTTGTATACTGACCTGAAACCATTAACTAGTTCTGCCCACGTAGCCTGATGTACTTTTAAAGGCAGCAGAAAGTTTGAAACAAAACAACTACTACTATATAAGCGCTATATAGTGACTTATATAGCGCACACAAGCTAGATATACTGGTGAGGGGAGGGCAGAGACAAGGGAGCCGGCGAGTGACAAGGAAATGAGTGTGATACCTGACCAGCTGTGCTACAGTCCATACTCAACTTCTGCATCACCAGCAACGGTTGTTATGTTGTCATTAAACACCGGCTCGTCGTGTTTACAATTTTATTTTATCGGTTTTATGTGTGTGTGCGTGCTATGTGTCAAAAACTTATACCTTATACTTATAACTTAACTTATAAACTTACAACTTATACCTATGAGTAAATAACTTTTAATCTTGACGACCTTCACCTGAAGTAATCATCCTTGTACACACATGATGATGACCTTCTTGCAGTTCACGCAGTTCACTAGTTGTGGAATACAACAATACAACAATTTGGATTGCCGGAATCAGGTATTTAAACCACCATTATTAGTTATTCTTCGCAATCTGGAGGCTATTGATACTAAAACGAAGAACTATATGCATAAATTGTCTTTATCTTATTCAAAAGGATGATGAATGTACAGAAGAAAATGTTACATCCATTCCCATATGCTAGAAAGGTGCTTATTGTTACAAAAAATACGTTTATTCATGGGCTAATCCTGAACCCACCACCCGAAGATATAGGCTTATCCAGATTATTAATTGACACAACGATTAAAAAACTTCTCATATTAAATAATGAAATAAAATAGAACTATTTTTGAAATTTCGTTTGTACCAGTGTAAAGTGGGATGGTGGTTCACTAGCTGTGATTGTTTACGGTCTTGTGGGATTCTGATTGATTAGTATGGACAACGCGTATAGCCAGGAAACACACAGCATGGTAAATTTGCATTCGCAGTCATTGAGTGGGAATACGAATCGGTTCAGTGCAAATTATGTATGATATTTTATTACCGAACTATTAATTTGTGTCAGTTATTTGGCTTGTGATATATTACTATTCCGATTGTTAATGTACAGAGTGGAACGAAGTTAGTGTTAAAGTTTTAATATGTTTAACTACTTTGTATTGGTTACTAAATGGCACTAATTTAGATTTACATACCCTCACAGGTATGTAATAACAGACAAATTAAGGTTTTTAAAAATATTTGTATTAGTTTACATAAAATGGCCATAAGTGCACTAAAAATTGTTTTTATTTATAATTTATTGTCATTTTCAGAATCCCCATTAAATTTTCAAAATTAAGTGTACAGAGTCATTGAGATAAGAAATGTATTTAAATTTGTGATCCTTAAGAAATATTTAATAACGTTTTCCAACGTTTTTCTATACTAAGCTGGACTGTAGAGAGTGTCAAATATTACTAAACAATACTTCAGTTAATTGTCTTTAAAATTATGTACAAAAACCTACTGTTTCTTTGATTTTTCAATCTTAAATTTAAGAGTTTTTCTTGAATGGCCAAAATCGCAATTTTTCTTGTACTACCCTGTGAATTAAGGATACATTAGGATTAACATCCATATTATGTTTTTGGTCAAAGTTTAAACTGGTGTTTTTATTTTTTGAATACATTGAATATTGTTTAAGGCGTTAGTTACATGGAAAATTTTACCTAAGAATTTTTAAGCACAAGCAAATACTTAGTCTAAAATAAGTGAAGTTAACTTTTATTATTTTATCGTAGTACTTAAACACATGATGATGGAAAATAATTTAGCCAAGTGATCTTTCCTTTCTAAAATGATTATTAACACCTTATAAATACTTAGTTTTAGTTATTTACACAACAACTAAAAGTTTATAATTGTAAAACACACATTACTAAATGAAAATTAAATAACTGTCCCTTAACGTTTTAATGCTTCTTAAACGCCTCGTACTAGATGTCAATTACTTGAGGTTTTTTTTTCAAAATGTCCTCCATTTTCCTTGATACACAGCCAAGTTTGTTTGCACGGGGCACCAACAGTAACTTTAAAAGACAACCTTCATTGTTCATTATCCGGTTGTGAATTTCCTGATTATCGTTTACTAAAGATGAGTAGACCACACAGCCACACAAAAAAGGTCCAGTTGCCTAAAGGCCTTTTCACACCGGCGTACTGGACGTTCTGTACGTCCGGTACGTTTTTGTTTTAAGAAATCGCTGCCTATGTTATCGTATGAGCTCGTTCAAACCGCGCTGATGAGCTCGTTCAGGACGTCCTAAACGTTCAAAATCCCAATGTGTTTCTTATGGATAAAAGATTTTGTTTACTTAAACGGATGAATAATTTGTATTAATTACAGCTGTTCATAGTAAACACGTGATACACTAAAGAGCGTTGGTTTTCAGTTTCAATAACTGGAGTGGAGTGACTGATTACATTATCGTTGATTTGACTCTTTTAAGTAATCGGAAATTATGACTGTTATTCATTTTGAAATAACGCCCGTAATACTTTGCAACAGGTGCACTAGTTATTTTTAATGCAGCTGTTGCCATATAATTTAAGCAATTACATGTTCTTATACAGGAGATTAGACTTTAGCCATTCCGTGTTTTTCGATAGAAACTCAGAAATGTAAGAACAGCAAGTAACAGTAAGCTTTTATTCATCATTTAGGTAATTAGTTGAACACATTAGGTAATTAATTGAAGAAGATTCAAGAAACATTTGAAACTCTCTATAGTCCAGTTTAGCATAAAAAAGCCGAAAGCGTACGTAAGTTTTTGAATAAAAAATCATAAATTAATACTTCCATTGCAGGATAAAGGCTGATACAGATAGTTCATCTCAATGATTCCGTACTATTACTATTGGAATTTTAACAACATTCTGAAAATGGCAGTAAAACTAAATAAAAACAGTATTAGTGCACTTATGGACTTTTTATTTACAGAAATACAAATATTTGGAAACATCTTAATTTGTATGTTATTCCATACCTGTTAGGGCGTGGAAATATAAATTACTGCAACACATAAAAGTGTTGCAACACTTACTTCTTTCCACCCTGTATTTAATTTATTGTGTTTGTGCTTAATTTTATGAACGTACGAAGTGTTTTGAAGAAATTTCATTTAATTGATTCAATGTCACCAAATAAATATTCGACGAAACATATAAAAATTATCTTTTACATAGCGCAAACTGGTTTTAGTATTTATCGTCAAGATAGTTGTCTAGTTTGTAACATATGCAAATTCACAAGGTAGTAATAATGTCTTTTTTTCTCGGTTCTTTGTTTCCATTCCGAAGGTTAAACAAGGTGGTATCGTTGTGTTAATTATTATATCGTTAAATATGGCAATATCATGGAGGGGAGCTATATATGTCATCGTTCCTGTTTTGATTTGTGGATTCCTACTTTTCTTAGCATACGCTGTAAGTATAATTCACATTTTTTTATTATAAGATAAATTATCGTTTAGTATACAACTTCTATATTTAATTTAAATCTATCTTAGTATGAAGGTGTTTATCATTAATGTTGACCTTAAAAGATAGTTTATCAGATTACATATTAAATATTAAACCCTTTCATTAGACCAAATTTCACAATGCAGGTTCAATATTTTCAATTAAAAAATGCGCAACCATATATTTAGTTTCTTTTGTGACTTGCTGATTTTATGAGACTTACTATACTATACAATATGCCTCTTATTTCAGCTTCTCGTATCAAGTAAATCATAACATATTTTAGGTTGTGGTATTAGAATTAAAACTTACAATATCACAGTCCAAGCAAAACAATCTAATTGAAAAAAGTCATTTAATTATGAATTAAATGATTACGACTCACTTTATAAAGCAACATTTCGTTTTGTATGCTAACTATTGCTAAATTCTTGACCCTCTACGGATTGTTATCGTGAACAAAGCACGCGCCACCATAAATATTATGTCAATTGCCATAGTAGGAAAGTAAGCCTTCAAAGTTTGGTATAAATTATTTCTTGCGTTGTAATTGGACAATTTGTCTAACTTGGGTCTCAATTTCATCGATTCCACTGGATATAAAAGTAGTTGTTATCCCTTCATGTTACACGATCGGTTTGTCATAGTAGTGTGGTGAAAATCATGAGGTCAGCTTCTACGACTATCCAGGTAAAATATACACTACATTACAATCTTACAATTTATATAAAACCTTCTAAATGTCAGAAACGTAAAGAATAGTCAAATTTATGAACGGTTTTTGATTCATACGAAAAATTTACCTAAACCTCAGGAATCAATTTGAAAATTGCATTTTTAGTTTAATAAATACGTTTTAATAAATCGGTTATCCTCGAATGATAAAGGGTTTTAGTTCATTGTTAAAGCCTGATTCAATATCGAATGCTAAAAATTTCTTAGAATTAAGATTCTGTTGATTTTCCATTTCAACAGCCACATTAAATGGATTGCAAGTTTGATTTCAAGAAAATTTGTTAAGGGAGTAGTAAATTAACGATATGGCGTAGAAATATGTATCATATCTCCTAAGTATGATATTCTAAATAGCTTTGATGAACTAGTATTTGTAACATATTCGTGCCATTGCAATTAATTAAGCCTCAAACGTTGATATTATGTTTATATACCTCTCAAATGTACTGGGGATTAAGCACGCAACACAAAATGTTACTATTAATACGAGTTTTAATTAATAAAATTGTTTTAAGCTTATAACATATTTTAACAATCTTTTCACTTCTTTTTATTTAAACTGTAGACCTACTTGTGGCGTATTTCTAAATTACCTATTCATTATAGTTTATATAAATAATTATGGTCGATAAATATTAATTATTAAGAAGTATTTTTATAAGTAGAATTCATGAAAGACTAATAATCAGAATAAATAGCTAGAGCATACTACTATGTTTAAAATTAGGTGCAATAAGTTTATTCAATTGCCTTACAAACTGAAAATTACAAAACAAACATAATAGGGATTATTAAATTCTGTGTATATTTGTAGGCGTGTTGCAATCAAATTATTTGGTATGTTTTATTATTCGCGCATTACTTTAGATTAACTAATGTGGACCGTAATATCAAAGTATATTTCTATTAGAACAACTGAAATCCCAGTGAAATACGACTGTCGGTTAAATGAGACAGTGATTATGTTAGAAGACCCTCGGTGAAGTATCGCATAGTCCAATGTTCCTTGGAATGCGCAAGTATCTTTGTAGATTCAGTGGAACTACATTACTCCGCAATGTCACTGGGGAGAGAATGTACGGTATGTAGCCTATCACCCCTTCACTCACAGCTGAACATAAATCTCCCTGTTGCATGGGCAAACTCGCCACACGATATACGACATGTGGAACTATAACTTCATTAACTTCTAAACATTTAGAGTGCTGTGGTGTGCGTAGCTCAACAACATCAGCTCGGCGGAGATAAATCTCACAATAGAACAATACTACGACGTAGCCCTTTCCTATTTTATTTTGGTAAAACAAATGGTTTGAACTTTAATTTAATTTAATTTTTTCATTGATAGTAAAAAGAGAACATGGTTTAAACAATTATAGATCCACAATTGATAGCCATGTATTTTAAAAGGGTAAAAATCATCGTACAAACTAAACAAAGTGTTACCACCACTGGGCTCACGGAACAAGTTAGAACGATACCTGGAGCCCTCTGGGTAAGTGAGAAAACCCTTCGTCCTATTGTAAGCATTATGCGCAGTATAGGAAATAAAAAAATAAAGATAATTGCATTTTTGGAATGTGAATGGTAGAAATTAGACATTATCACTGGCGAGGCATTATTGGACTGAACGATTATTTGATTACTGGTAAAAATATGCTCAGTCATATCCGGATTACTGTAAAGTGTTTTGAAAAAACACAACTTCATAATAAACCATGTAGCACCAACAAAAAATACTCATAAATATAGAAGGAATTCTTTAATCAGTGTTGAAATTATTCTTTAGTTAAACATGTGTCAAACTTATAATTGTTTACCGATTATATTTAGCCGTGAATACAGTTAGAAAAGAGCGATCACGATTGGTTATCAGCTCAGGCTAACCAAGAGATCAAGAATGTGATAAATCATATTTATAATCCACAGATTAATAAGAAAGAAACAGCTTAAAGTATTTGCCATTACTAATCGCTGATAGTTGTGTTTACCATCTGAATTGCTTACAGGGTCTAGAAGATTTATATTATTTTGCAATATGAGACATTCATGCTTTAATTTAACTACAAACGCATAACTATATAACCATCCTAAATCTCAAATATGTATAAGATTTTTATTACTATTAACATGTTAATTACTATACTCTACAAAATAAATACTAGGATATAAGTTGATTCCATTATCAATTTTTATTATTAAAGAAAAACTATAATAAACTCATCAAGAACTCACCACTCATTGAGTCGGCTCGAGGATTTGTTTTTGATAAATTATACCTGGATTACAGGCGTAAAGTGAAATAGTATATTTTTTAATTAGCACGGAGTGGTATTTTCCGGCGTGCACTCGGAATTTTATTTATGAGGCAAAGCCGGAACATATACAAAGAAACACCTAATATCATGTACGAGGCCAAAACCCAGGACTGAAATGTTTGAGGCAAGTGCCGGAAAACTCTTTCACTAAAAGTTACTTAAAGATTGAAAGATACTGTACTTGTAAAAAAATTAAGAAAAACTTCTTATTTCAGTAGTTAAAATAAAATAGTTAAAATGAACTAGCTACGTAGTGGCCAAAAGAACTGATTAAGCGCAAGAGAAATTAAATTTAGGAGTAGGGAAAGTCAGATGATGGTTTTACCTTGCTATAAATTGTAGTTTGGAAACAATCAGTTTTGTTGATATCAGCAGCTGTTATCGAAACTATTTGTGTACGCAGCGATACAAATTGCATTACTTGTCAAGCTTGTCGTCAGATAGATAATAATACAACTGATTTTAATTAATTGAGTATCCAATTGAAGTGAATTGTTGTAAAATACCATTTTATTTATAATAACCATTTAATGTTGTAGGCCATCTTCTTGTAAATTAAATTCTATAACCCTAGTTATTTACTACGATAGTGTGGTCAGAAACCACTATCAAAGCTAGTTGAATCTTCGATCATTTCTGGATTGAATATATACTAGTGTCCCTGTTGCTCGAATTCGAGCAATCTTGTGTTGTAGTGTTTTCTACAAATAGCCTTACTCTTAGCCGCATTAGGTTGTCTATAATAATGATTATAAATTTAAAAAAACATTATTTATATTTCTTCTCCTTGGTGGTGTTCTATGACTTTCCTATGTTTCCATAGTTTGCAAATCGGCTCTTTCAATGATTACTAAGAAATGCAGCATAGTGTTGATTCAGTTTTCTTTTTAGTAGGCTCTATCAATTTATTCAGGCTTTCTCGATTTTTTCCATTGTAATATTTACGCCAGCCCAAAATCAAAATAGTAAATATTTAATTTCAACAAAGTCAGTAAATGTTTGTAGCAAACTGCTTAGCAAACTTATTGACTGTTTACAATTAACAGTATGTTCTTCTTCTGACTTTTAATTTCTGACAACAGCTGGAGTTTCATAGCAATGTTTGTTTCCCATGTTATTCTTATGGAGAAATACGAAACTTTAAAGGGCCCCATGGCCTTACTCTCTAATTATTTCCCTTAAAAGAAAGTTTCCTGCACAACTTCACGTTACGCTATTTCCAATGAGACCAAAAATATGTCAATCGGTTCAGTAGTTTCGGAGGAGTAATTGTCACAAAAATCCTGCTTGCGTATTAAATAAGTATAGATATATTGAATATATTGAATAGGGCCTCAATCTTAGGTTAGGTTAGGTTAGGTTATATTGATTGTTGTCTTTTATGTAAAATGCCATCGTTGCTGCAGTGGTTTTAGCGTAATATAAAGACAAACACCTTCTTTAAATTGTGTACTGTATATGGGTTAATCATAAAACAAGGTATATAGGCTTGGAGTATTTCAATCGCAGAGAAAAATCTTTAAATCGTTCGTATATATCGCAAGGCCAATTGGAGTCTGTGACTCGTTGACATTGTAGGATCATCATATCATAGATAAGTGTTTACAATCTCTTTAGAAACTCTTGTAAAACATTGATCCCCGTTATCATTGTTGAAACACACTAATCTGTGCGTTATATACCTGATATCTTCCCTTATCTAACTCTGTCTAACACACATTTTAGTTACATCACTCGTGCAAAGCGAAATGGTGTCCAATATTAAGGTAGGGGAACTTTAAAATGTATATTTTGTTGTCAAATTACCTGTTGTATTTTGATTATACTTTCACTTTGAAGATTGCCCGTGTGTTTCAAAGGGATGGTTTTCAAAATACTGATATATAACATTCATGGTGGAAGGAAAATACATAGGTGTGCTTTTACCTTCAAATGCTGACGTCACCCAGATTGCAAACAAAAAAATCACCTGATTGTATTGCCATATAGGTAAACATTTGTTTTGATTTGATAGTTATTGTTTTTATAATTGGTAAAATTGTGTTTGCAAACTGAGTGACGTCAGCATATGACGGTAATAGCTCACCTATGTGTTTTCCTTCCACCATGTACAACAGTTGTACTTGGTTTTATGTGTAAATATATTTTCTTATTTTTTCTTATTTGGTCATCATATGTTTCATAAGTTTGTGCCGACATTGTTTGTGTAGTATCAAAATATTTTATTTCACGTATTTGTTTATAACCAGAGATTTCTTAAGTTGTTGAGTAATGTTGTGTTATTAGATTTTCATTGCACAAAAATTAAGGTAAGATGTCTTTTGCAATAATCCAAATTTACTGTCCCACTAACTGTGTGTTATATAGTTTTTTGATGTTATTTTTAAAACGCTACTCATACCTTTTCGTACATTAAATTTGAACTGCTTATTCCCTGAAAGATATACCAATTAGTTGTATATTGTACTTGCATAATGGATTAATTTAATATAACTATCCAAATTAATGTATGTCATTCGTATGATTCTAAATGTTTTACATATGTTCTTTTATATGCGGTTCAACTAGGTTTTTTTAAAATGTGTCGAGTTTCGATTTAACACTTGTTTATGTTCTTTCTTGATTTCTGAGCTGCTGGAATTTTTTCACGAGGAATTGCAGTAGGAAGTACCTAAACGCTTTTAGGGAACATACAGTATGTATTGTGGATGTGCTGGTAGTTGAACCCGTCCCTCCCGCACAGACGTCTGAGACGCTAACCACTAGGTAACTAACACACCCAATACCGCTGCAGCGTCTTCTGGTAGCATACGGCTCCTGCGCTCCTCGCCTACAGCGGTGTGTGCCGTAACTACACAGCACTCCTAGCGGTGAATGCCGGAGCCTTCCTTTAACAGTCTATATTATTTATTCTACTTGTTCATGGTTCAGCTCACCTGTACGAGCTATTGGGGTAGCATTATCTCACAACTAAGAGCCGTTTGTGATTGGCGGGTCATGAATCACTGCACCGATGATTAATCCCTTAACCAACTAGAAACATTCCAATTAATAAAGTTAAAAGACTGAGGTGCACACAATAATGGATAAATACAACTAACGAATATGTGATTTATGTATTTTACTTGTGTTCTCCAGAGTCCCTCATACAAGATGGAGGTTATCGAGGAGCGGAGTGTACTAGCTGAGGGCCCGTACTGGGACTCTGGTCACCAGCGTCTCTACTACGTGGACATGAGGAACATGACCGTCAACTCGTATGATCCAGTGACCCACACAATACACAAAGCTACGATCAAAGGCTGGTAACACTTAACTTACTTACTTCTATAGCCGATTGTACCCCAGTCGGTACTAAGCAACATAGCGCCTCCATCTGTCTTCAGCATCTTCTTCTTGAGTTCTCAAGAATCTTATGTCTTGCTGGATTATCCCACCATCTAGTTTTTGATATTCCCCTGGGTCTTCTACTTTTACAGTTGCCTGGGTTCATGATTTTCAGGATAGGTTCATCTTATCTTCTTAGTACGTGTCCAGTCCAACTAAGTGTCCTGTTTCTTATCTCTCCGATAATACCCACTTCTTTATACGAATGTTTACATTTTTGGTTACGCCTTAGCCATCGATGTATAACTGAAGAGTATTATACACGATGGCCTGAGCATCCATTCACAGTTAGCTTTTGTTGGGACAAAAATCATTCATAATATTCTTGTTTTAAATACTATTGTTTCCCTTCCTTATTTTTTGTAGGTAAATAATCATTATGTAAAATATGTAAAGGTGAGTAATGCACCGAAAATAAATGCATTGTAATTAGTGACTGGACGATTCTACATCCAGTAATGAGAAATATATTATTGGATAAAGCTCACCTTATCAAACACAGTTTTTTTTTTCTATAAGAAAGTATAATCTGGCTGATCTTCACACAAAGGATTACACTTGTCATGAGAGTTTGTCATTCAGACATTTTATGCTGTATTTCAGGATTTCAGCTACAACCGTGAACTTTTCCACGTACGTATGAGCTTGGTGAGACATCAACATATATCAAAACCTAGCTTAGATTTTCTAATAAGATTACATTATTTAAAAATATTAATCGTTATTTCACATTTTAATTTTTGATTGTCTTTGAAGTAAAAATAAAAAAATAGTATAATTGTTAATAACAATAACGTTGTGACGGTTTTCAGACATATCATTGGATTAAACGGATAAATGTTTTTAAAAGCTCAAACAGGTGTAAAAGACAGTAGACTGTGATTAGTAAGCTCAGGACTCACGAAATTTTTTCAGACAAAATCGCAGTTATTTCTATATGGTTTAGGCCTACCGAAAATGCAATACTAGTGATGGATTTGTTATTGCATCTTTCTACGCCAGTCGCACTGATTAACGTTCTTTGTAAGGGACTGGTTCAAACGCCGTTCTAATTACTATTGTTGACCTGTTGTTAGATTGCATCATTGATAGCCTAATCCAAAATGGCTTCTGGTAATTGGGTCTGGTAAAATAACATGACATGGAATAAAACCAGCGACTTTCATATTTGATGGTGAGCACTTTAACTACCCAGCTACCCAGACAATTGATCTTTTAATAGTACGTAGCGATGGACGACCTTTCAACTTATTTTATATTTCAAGGGGAGCCTTGGTACATACAAAACACAACCTGTTCTATGCCATTGGCAGTATCAATAATTAATATGGTTATTTTACAAATACAATAATCAGATAGTGAATATTCAGTTTCAGACCCCAGCAAGCAGACGCCGGTCACGCTGGTTGTACGTGTGAAGGACACGGAAGACTTGTTCGTGGTCGCTCTGAAGGGAGCCCTGGCCGTGATACAGTGGGATGGAACCAGCACGGTGAATGTAACTCCTGTACACCTGATGGACATCGTAGATGAGCCGAACAGTGGGTCGAGGTGCAACGACGGCAAAGTGGATCCATCCAATCGACTGTGGGTTGGTGAGAAACAGCTTGTGTTCATACCCTAAACAGTAACTAATTAGTTGTTAAGATTGACTATCTATCTGCTATAGTATTTTAAAATTGAGATGTCTATCTGTCTGGCCACCTGTGAAAATACTAAACCGATACAGCCAAAATTAAGCACAAAGATTGCCCACGTATCTAGAGGCCTAATTGGCTCGTCACACACTGCGTCCGGTCCGGTAAAATCGGATCCGGTGTTTTTCACCGGATCCGGCAAATCTCCACACACTGCATCAGGCGTTCCAGTTCCGGCGACCAGTCCTGAAGAAGTGTTTAACCAACAACACACAGTAGTTTATGTTAACAAAATTTCCCTAAAGCAATGAGTGACAGTGACAGTGAAGAGATCTTCGTAGTTGCAGCAGCCCTTGCTAAACGTCCTCTTGGCCTAGGTCGTGTAGCTCAGGGTACGCCTGTACTAGCACAATCAGTTTCTCTTCCAATGACATTTTGTAACAAGTCGTACAGCGTAAACAATAACCACAAAACCACGTCTGCTGCTACTGTCAGTGCCCACTGTCACTGTCACGAGGTGAGTAGAAGTTGTCTGCGCATGCGCGAGCTCTCCGGCGTCGGAAGCTTGCCGGAAGCCTATCGCTTCTCGACCGAAATAATTTTACCGGACTGGACCTGAAGCACCGGACTGGATGCAGTGTGGGGACTTCCATTTGAATTAATGGTTTTCGAATTCACCTGATCCGGCATGCCGGATCCGATTTTACCGGACCGGACGCAGTGTGTGACGAGCCTAACTTCCGTGAGTTTCTCTCGGGCTACGCGCCTTGGACCAGTTTTGAGGTGAGGTTTTCAAAAGTAAATATTAATAATTGGTTTCCATGGAAGCATGAGAAAACTCACAATGGTTGCTTTTGCGTTGGCATTTCAGTGTAAACAATCAGAACTGCCAAATACGTATTTCACAATTTCAGTCAGGTGATCTAAACAAATTAAATATACTATGAATTTCACACATCTAATTATGGTTTATTTATTATAAAAATTTGTCATTAATTACTCTAAAACTATGTAACTCATTATGGATAAAAAAAATTATTCTATAACCGGTGCTGTATCAACCTAGACACTACTTTAGATTTATTAAAGTGTCTTAAGATATGAAAGGAATATTATTTATATATTTTTATGTAAACATTAGGACAGTAATACAATGTATGTTATACTTTTTTGTTTAAATTTGGTGGTTTTTTTTTAATTTGTACTACTTGACAAGTGTTGGATTAAGTGATATAGAACATCTTCCCGTTGCGAAGCACAGAAACAGCAGCTAGTTTATTATAATATTTGTAATCGTATGTGAGTACATTTTAGTGAGTCTGTAGCTCAGAAAAGAAGTGGTGTTTCAGATTTTCCCAATAGCAAAGCAGTGACACTTATTATCTTTGTTTTAGGGGACAGACCAAACTTATACAACACCATTATATGTTTTAGGCACAATGGGAAAACAGACCAAATCAGATCCAAAGGGAAACGAGTTTGAAAAAGACAAGGGTGAAATGTTCCGGGTGGATTTTACTGGGATGGAGAAGAAGAAGACTAAAATGGTAAAAGGCATGCAAATTCCGAATGGCCTGGAGTGGAGTTTGGATAATACCAAGTTTTACTTGGTCGATTCCTTGACCTTCAAAGTGACGGAGTATTCATATGATGATAAAGATGGTACAATAGGTAGGTGTTTTCCTCTTCAGATTATGTAACACATTCGTGTCTGAGTACAGAACATAAGGAAAATTAATTCAAGTAAATTCATGTGTAGTTACAAAATTATAACTGGGAAGAAAATGTTTACTGTGCTCTACTTCAGTCCAAGATAGTCGTTGGTTTGACCCTGAGGAAATGCCGCACTTAATCCGTAAGAAACGGGACCAGCTGTCCTTGATCATTAATCTTTTTAAATGTCCTTGACCTTTGTCAAGAAGATACAAAGGTCAACTACCTCTACACTCACCTCACATACTTACACAGCTTAGCATACTTACACAAAGTATATCAGTGTCTTAAAACGTTAAAATACCATCTATATATATAATTCTGTAAGACCAAATTTTTACCAGAAAATTGTGGACGTCTGGAAAGTCGCAGAAAAGTGGGAGAGGTCTTAAATTAAAGGTCTTGACCCCAGGGACTCGGGAAAAATAGCAGAATTCCCATAAAATTACCAGAAAACGAGATATAACGTAAAATATCCACCATAAGAAATGCATGGGGACTGAAAAACGTCTGCATTCTGTCAGCTGTTACTTATTTATTTGCAATTTTTACATTTATTCCGAAAGTCAATGTTGGTAATAGTATATTTCATTACTAGGACCGAAAGTGGCATTTTCCGGCGCGCGCTCAAGTTTTTGTGTGAGGCGAAGCCGAACACAGGGAACCCCAATTTCATGTGCGAGGCGAAGCCGAGTATGTGAGAGCTATTTTCACGTACGAGGCGAAGTCGAGGACGGGAATAATGGAGCAAGTGCCGGATAATAACTTTCGGTACGAGTTATGAACGACACTTTTCATCACGACGCAAAAATACACAAACACAGTATATTAAAACAATTTTATTTCTCAATTAATTTGATTGAACATCAAAATAAAATAAAATCTTCTAAAAAGAAACCTACGTATTATATTTCTCAATACATTTTGTTTAAACATCAAAATAAAAGAACAACACAACTTTTAAAAATACATACAGCTGATTAAAATCATTAAATTAAACCGTAACAAAACACTAGCGCGCGTAGTAAATAAATGGAGAACTATTTGAGAGCGAGGGAAAGTAAATTTAGAGCGAGGGAAAATCAGCTGATCGATTTTCCCTCGCCCTAAGTTAGAGCTTGGGAAACGACTACTTTCATTGATGTCAGCTGTTATCGAAAATAGTTACTTTCGTTAAGGAGTGATGAAAATAATATTTCAAAATGAATTGTGTTTAATTTTTTTGTTTTCCGTTTTTATAATGAGTGAAGCAAAGACGTGGAAGAGTGTCCAGGAATTCAACAGACTTAAGAAATGCAAAAGAGAACGTCATGTAGGGCCTAACTGTGAAAGAAATCCAGAAGCTGTTTTACAACCTGTCTTTACAAGAACGCTGGAAAATGAGTTGAGTGTTGCTTCTCACAATCTAGGTCCTCTTAAAGCACTTGCATGCATTGTGGCACATTTCACTTCGCAGAGGAGGCCACAAATGGACATTTAAACGCATGTTGCCACAATGGACATGCCACAACCACAAGTAAATGACTAACTAAAAGAACTGTTACATGATTCGAAATTCATAAAAAACATAAGGCAATACAACAGTGCAATGGCTTTTGCGTCGCTTTCCGCTACACAAAAAGAGATTCCGGGAATTGGGCCTTACTGTCTTAAAATTCAGGGACAAATGCATAGATATATTTCTGACTTACTACCGCAAAATGGGGAGTTGCCTTCATAATAATTAATAATAATTTTAACCTTTACATTTGGTTCTCAAAATGGAAGCTAAAAGAGAATTCGTAAGATTACAAAACAAATCTTCAATTTTAAACTAGAAAAGATGTGCAATGTTTGGCTGTATGATTTCAGCTCTGATTCGTCGTTCTCCGGGCTAAGGCCAAATCGTGTGCACGTTTCCATTTGTCAATAGGTTTGTGTTATTGATTCAATCATTATTTTACAATTGTATTTCATTGACACATCAGAAGCAACTAATATAGCCTACGACTCCAACGGAAGGAAAACCAAGATATAAAACAAGAAACACTGTTAATTTTAAGTAACATAAAATTGATAATTTTAAAAAATATTTCGAATATTTGTCTTTTTATATATGGTTTTATTTATTGTAGTCTAAATTAGGGGCTATGGCCCCTACAGGCCACTAGTTATGATATAATCACTTAATTATATTCTATTGTTGAATCAAACACGCTGAATCTTACATCAACTTGTTTCGTTTTACACAACCGTAATTTAAGTATTTATATCTAAGGTATCAAAGCTGTATGAAGAAATTGTATACAAAAATGACTGCACAATTAAAATAGACGATCTTTTAAGTATATCTAAACTGTTTGTTATGCACAACAGAAGAAATAAAAGTTCTCTACGACTTGAAAGAGAATAGTTTGGCTGGGACTGAAGACAAACCGAACTCTCTTCCAGATGGAATGACTATTGACTCTGAAGGCAAACTGTGGTTAGCAATCTATGGAACTGGAAAGGTATTGCGTTATATTTGCATCTTATGACCAAAAATCATTGCAGTGTTCCATTTAGTCATGGGTGAATCATTGTTATTTACCAAGAAATATCAGTGATTCATTTTATTTTAGTTATTAGTTTTTTTACTTGAACTATAACATTAAAATTACCTAAAAACGATTCGGTCCGATAATCTGAACAAACAAAACTTTTTTCTGTATTGAAGTTGAAGCCTCTCTTCTTATGTTTTTTTCTTTTCAACAAACTTTGAAAAATAACGTGAGTAATCAGTAGGAGAAGGGTAAAACTTACTGGACAGATACATTTCGCAGCTAATAAATCTTTTAATCCCGTTAAAGGGTAGACTTTAGTATCTGTTGGCCCAAACAACCGAATGAAAATATCGATTACTCGATTGTTTCATACGATATATCGTTTAGTTAGTGAAGTTAGGATAACCTTACATAACTAACTAAACGATACATCGAATAATAGATATATCGATCAGTTTTTTCACTCGGTTGTTTGTGCCAACAGAGACGGAAGTCTACCCCCATTAAATTGTAAGTAAATATGTGTTTCAGGTTATAAGATTAGATCCAAACACCGGCAAAACAGAGACGGAGATAGTGTTAGATAAGGTGCTGCAGCCGACATCTGTGTGTTTTGGCGGAAAGGACCTCAGTACGTTGTTTGTGACCAGTGCTCGAGTGGACTGGAATGACGAGTTTGAATCATCTTATCCTAATTCTGGAAAATTGTTCCAAATAACCAGTATTGGAGCGAAAGGAGCTGGTCCAAGCCGACCAATTGATCTGCCTAAACCTCTATTGAAAGATATTCGAAGAAAATTGAAAATCGAACTAGTTACTACATTTTGAACCCTTAACAAATTTTTATCATATTTATGCCCTTGACATATTTAGCTTTCAATTAATTTATTTGCATATTTTGTACTAATTTGTTTTGTGATTAAAACTGTTGTATGTTAATCAAGTTCATTTCCTATAGAACTCTGCTTTTGCTCTGAATGTTATGAATCATCTATAGCCTACTATTATAAAATCGAGGTGGTGTCTGTCCATCTGGACAGCTGGTACGTCTAAAATACTAAACCAATAGAGCAAAATTAAGCACAAAAGTGTTCCACAATGTCTGAGAATTTGTAAAGGCCTATTCACTTTCCTAAGTTACTCTTGGGCTACGCTCTTTGGATGTCCAAAGTTTTGAGGTGAGGTTTTCAAAAGTAAATATTAATAATTGGTCTCCATGGAAGCATGAGAATATTCACAATGTTTACCTTTGCGTTGACATGTCAATCAAAACTGCCAAATACTTATTTCACAATTTCAGACAGCTGATCCAAACAAATTAAACTATTTTACAAGACTATGTTGTAGGTTTGTTTAGTCTAAAAATTTGTTATAGATTATTTATTCTAAAACTAAGTAATTGATTATATAAAAAAATATTTCATAATCGTAAGTTATGAAAATAATGTTATTGATCAAGTTTCATGTAAACAATAGGACAATTAAAATATATATATTCTTTTTAAACATTTGGTGGCTTTTTGTTAATAAATTAGAACTACTTAACAATTTGGTTTGGATTAGGTATCTTCCCGTTGCGAAACACGGGTACAGCAGCTAGTTTTTACTAACTAGACTCACCTACCAAGAAGGAGCCGGTGAATTTAAAGTGATATTAACACTTAAAATCTAGTGTTTTTGTTACTAATGAAGGAGAAAACTATGAATGATATTAAAAGTTTAATTTACAGAGTCGCTGTATTCATACCAAACCATAAAACCAAGACGTGACCCACGATCCACGATGTAAAATTTGAACTTTCAAGCCTAATCCCAATAATGAAATTAATAATAGCTAGCATTATTACCTACTATAGCTTATATGAGGCTACACAGTTTTTTTTGCAATACCCTACATGCTTGTAATGCGTAGCACTAGGTTTGTAAATATATACATACAATATCTCAGAAAGTAATTTAAACAGCCTTTTGTAATAGATTGTCCGCCAATAAGCTTTATAGCAGTACAAAACTTTCGCTGTAGTATGAAAATGAATCATTAGGGAGAACCGTGAAACTTTTAACAAACTCATTACTTGTTTTGGAAATACTTTCAAGAGGAAAGTAAGAACAATGCTAATTTAGTTTCATAAAAGTATCGCGAACTAAGCTTGAAGTAACACTGTTTTGAAGTTTGGTGTTTAAGTTTGCTTTTGTGAAAGACAAAGAGAATATTGAACAAATAAATAGCTTTTTCGACTTTCCCTATTCCTACTTTACTGGCAATTGCTTTTAGTTTATACTGTCATAAATAAGAAGTGTTGGCCTTAAGTGTTTAGTGTGTATATGAGGTGAAACAGAATATAACCAAGGTCAAGGATATTAGTAGCAACCTAATAGATTTTAACTATTTCACTTTAATAGTATGGCTCTCTTCTGCAGCATATTCTACAATTATCTTTTATCTAAAATAACTAATATAATATCATTGAAATACATTTTCATTTAAACTTATTATTCTAAATAGGCATACTTGACTGAGGAGGTAAAATGTTGAGGATTTTCCTGATATACTAATAATATACACCATCTGCAATATACACCCCTACATGTATAGGATCTGTAAAGTCTATTGATAGTAATAGTTTTTAAGGTAAACATGTTGTTATACTTTGCGATTTTAATACTCTACTAATACTTGGTGTACAATGCAGTTGTCTGCTTGCAATATTGAGCGGAGCAAGCATATTAATCAAAACGTCTGTTATACATTAATGACATTCATGTGGTCTACTTACTGTATCCAAAGTCAATGCTAAATCTAGTACATGTAAATTAGATGTCTCTTTTAAGTATTTAAAGTTAATGGTACATCTGGTTCTCATAAATTAAATGTCTACTTGCAGTATCTAAAGTCAATGGCACGTCTGGTTCAAATAAATAGAATGTCTACTTGCAGTACCTATCTAAAGTCAATGGTACATTTGGTTCACGTAAATCGGATGTCTACTTGCAGTATAAAAGTCAATAGTTCATTAGGTTTACATAAGTATTAAATGTCGACTTGCAGTATCCAAAGTCAATGTCTCTGTTTCTTGTACATAGGATATTTATACTTCTATTATCTAAAGTAAATACTGCATCAGGCTCACGTCAATCTAATGTCTTATTGCTGTGGGCTATCCAAAGTTAATGATATATTTGGTTCACATTAATTGAATACCTATGTGCAGTATTCAAAGTAAATTGTACGTCTGGTTCATGTAAATGAAATGTCTACTTGTAATATCAAAAGCCTATGGTTTATATTCCTTATTGGTTATACATTATGTAGCAAATAATGCTCAACTGTATCAGTTCGATTGTTCTTCCCTTTTGTACTATTTTGTAATGTGATAGTTACGATGATTTATTGATAAACACATGTTACAACTTTTGTTTACCTTTATATTATTATCTTGCAAATAATACCGTCATGGCAACCAATTAACCCATACGAATTCCCCCCCCCATGTTAAATTTCTAAAAGTTTAAATTCAAGTTGGGAAAAGTTCTGTTGTCCGATTTGTACCATTTTAGATTCATACCTTGCAATGGCTGGTTGCTATGGCTGTGCTAAATTTCGCGCCGATCGCTTCGGCCGTTCAAGAGGAGTATTTGTAAAACAAAAGAAGGAGTGTACTGAGAGTTCGCTCACTTCGCTTCGCTCCCCTCGATGAACATACTCTTAATATGAATATAAAAAATGATAGTTTCTGATGCTTGTAATAAAAAGAATAAGCCTACAAAATAAAAGCCATAATTAGGTAAGATCAAAGGTAAGAAGGTAAGATATATGATCCCACATTATATGGTTTTTTTATTTCCAATTAGGTAAAGAAGATTTTTTGTTTATTTCTAATAGGACTACACATTTCCCTTGGTTTAGGTTAGCGTTTTGATATCTAATAACGACTTATAAAACTAGAATGAAAAAAAAAAAAAAAAAACAATTAGCTAAAACCAAATAACCACTACACGATTTTTCACTCTCTAAAGTTCGAGCTGCGGTCAAAACTCGGTCTTTCTCTAAGTCTTATATTCCTCTCTGCTCCACCACAATCAATTTTTGCCTTACCTAAATAAAGGAAAACTTTAACTGTTTGTATCGAAACAAATATATTATTGATATTATATTCGTGAAAGTGATGCACTTTAAGAAGTTCAACAACTATCGGTATCATTTAAATATATCCTACAAACCAGAATAAAGTAAATAGTTGTAGTGTCATTCATATACCTTTGCATTTAACATGTTTTATAATTTAGTTTGTTGTTGTGGTGATGATGACTCTTGTTGAATAATAAACACATTCTTTATTTGTAGCATTTATTAGTACTTTATATTATCTTACAATAGTTAAAGTGAATATATTTTTGAAACTGGGTCCACAAGCAAAAATACCATATTAATTGGGAAAGTCTACTATTCATTTTGCTAGAATAAAGTTAGAATTGTATTTATAATCTGTATGATAGATAAAAGTAAGAGCATTGTCTTTTGATAGAGGAAGTAGACTTCCTATTGTGAAATCTGGAGTTTATTTTGATAAAGGAGCGATCAGTAAATAACAATCAGTAAGTTTTGTACTTTTGTAAGTTTATGTCAATTTTATGATCGTATCCTATTTTCACGGTGCTATTTTGTGAACAATACCCTCTTTGCTTATTATACCAAGGAGTAGGAAACAGTTTAGTAATATTTCTGCCAGTAAAGCATTTGGTCGGTAACGATTAAAACTAACATCTTCCTTAGTTCCTGAATGTTTGGAGGCTGGCGGCCATCTTGGATAATTCAAAACAGTTGCTGAAGAGTTATTTACCATCTCAAAATATCTTTGTACACCAGAGTGATTGCAGTTTCAATACCTGGTAAACTGTGGGATAAGAAATTTTCTTTGTAGTTTTTTGTTTTGTTTTACGAGTTACAACGTCTAGGCTCCTATGGCAGGATATGTCGGTTTAGAGCTTCATTTGACACCATATTACAAGACACCCGTGGTTACATTTGAACATTGATGGTGGGCAGGACGGGTATCTGCTATAATAAGGTCATTGTCTCAGCACACAAAGGGGGTATCAAGGGACAATCGACAGTTGACAATGGAAGTGTCCAAGCCTTGCGATAAATACTCTTCTCTACCTCAAATTGGGGATTTTAGAGATTGTACTTGGAATTCAGTGTGTGATCCATGTTAGCGGAGTTACCAGTGAATAACAATGACAACTTACTCTTGCCATTGATATGCTTGGACCTAGTCCAAAGTGTTTCTGAAATGAAGTATCAAATAAAAAAAAATAAAAAAAAATGGAGAAGTATACCTACAATAAAAAAGTTATAATTTTATCAACATTTTTTATATCTTGCCAACCCTTCAGCGTGCATTAATTTAAACTGAATGGGCTTTACTACGAAAAAATAAACCTTGCTCAACTCATAGACTGTTTTTTTTTTATATTTTTTATTGCAGGTTAAGTATGAAATAACCAATAATTAATGATGATTTATATTGAAGTTTAAAAACTTCAAAGCATTTGTTTTTTGTTAGTAAGAACCTTATTCACCTGCTACTTTAATACTATAGTTCTTCAATTTTAATATTCCCTTTAATTTAAATATCCTCTTAATGAATAAGAGAACATATTTAAATTGTTTTTTCTTTATTATACAAGCATGCTTTGTGAGATTAAAAGGCCTACTAAAGACCACATTAAGTAAAATATTTGAAAACGCCTAAAACTAAAGTTTTGCAACATTTACTACCTAAATTTAATAAACTTGAAAACTATATAGTATCTAAAAAATATATAAATACAATGTGTTATGTATAGCTTTTGACTATTAACACAACAACTTCTGTATCCAATAGTCAATGGTATAACGTAAAATACTATGAAATACGAGTATTGCTTAAAAGAACACATGGTACACTACAGATTCAAACAAAATGTAGTGTATATGTAGAACACAAACGATAAAATTGTGATGAAAATGTACTAAGGTAATGTAAAAGATGAGGTTTCGTACCTCATCTCCACTTAGTTTTAACGTTGGTTTTGGAATTTATTTATTTTTAAACCAGTCAACCAAGCTAAACACGTCTGAGACATTTTACACATTCTGTTTTGCCTCCTCGCACATGGCTCAACATTTCATTAAACTTATAAAGACATAAACTGCGCAATCAATTTGTTGTGGTGTACAATACTATTATATGTATAATCATTGAAAATATTATTTATACTTATTTTCTTTCAAGTTACATAACCATTGTAAACATATAATGTGGTTTATTGGTTAAAAATATAAAAAGGACTTGATCCCCAATAATTTTGATGACGTTTAATTACTAACGAAATACAAAGCTTATTCATTATTTTGGTCTTTAATGAATTAGTTATTTTGAAAGTGTTATAAAAGATCCAATTAACTTGGTTTCAATTAAACAAACACGACACTACGAGTGTTTTCATGTTTGAAGCGTTTTCAATAAATAGCTTCAGCCTAATTATCTTTTGAAAAGATGATTATGCGAATATTTTTGAATAACAATTAATGGCTATAATCTATCCACAAAATAAACTATGCAGTATGCCAATTTTTTTTAAGAGTAGACGTAAGCAATCAATAAATTCATGTTCAAATTATCAGGCAGTAACATGAAGTTTTGGATCATAAAAAGAAGGCTGCTTGAAAGTTAAAACTTGAATCTTTTAAGGTCTCATTTCATAAAAATTTTATGACTATGACGTGAATTAAAAATATGATTGTACAACACACGAAGTTTGTAATAAAACTCAACCCGCTTAAGGTAAAATAAAAATAAATAAATTAATTTATATTTGTTCCAATATATGTGTCATGCTTTTTTAGCAAAAAACTCTATACACTCCTAATGGTTTTAAATTTTAGAATATATATTTATGTAAACAATACTTCGCTTTTATACTTGATTTATTTTTCGTAGTACGTTGAAAGCTCTCATAGAGCATTATATAAATTCTTAATGATCTCATACAATCGTTGCTTTTAAGCACTTCATTAAGATTTCACCATAGTTTCGTAAAGCAAAGCACAAACCATGCATAGTTATTAATATGTTTCACTTGAATCACTTCACACGCGGATCATAGTTTAGAACTGCTTCATATATCTCATTTCGGCCTTAGTCACTAACAAGACTACAAGATCGTGCCACTCCTCTCCATTCATAATTGACTTAAAAAACCTTCATTCGAATGGCCATTTCATAAGAAAGTTTTAATACTTTTAATACGTACGTATGACCAATATATTTATCAATAATTCCTTCATAATTATTTTGATAATTTCTTTGACGACTTCTACATCATTATGGTACCTATGATGATTATGATATCTAGAAAAGGCATACAATTACTGAATACGCATCCACAACTTTTTTGTACACTAAAAATGTACAGTCTATAAACCATATCATCATATTTAGGCTACGGCCACACGGGCGTTTTTTCACACAAGAACGCAGCGTGAAAAAAGCGAGAAATATGAGCAGCATTAAATGTAATGAGGTATGCCACACGCAGCGTTTTTTCACGCAGAAGTGGCGCGTCTGCAAAATCACCCGCCGCGGACCCGCAGAAGGATGGACTGGGGTGCATTTTTGAAGCTTGTTTTCACGCTCTGTCCCTGGCCACACGGGCGGGAGCAACACGCAGCTTTGATCAAGTCGTTCTAGCAAGTTAAAATAAAGATAAATGGATTTAATTTTTTCCAGGATAACGTAAACTATTTTTGGGTCTAGCCAATTACACGGTATGCCTACACGTTTTATCTCAAACATAGGTCGACCTTACTGTACTACTTAATAACTTGTTACTAAAAGGAAAGTAATTTAGTTGGACTAAAAAATGTAAAGAGGCATTTATGTAGTAAAATATTCAAAGATCTGGTGAAAGTAATAAAAATATTTATATTATTTTTTTGTACTAAATGTAAATAATTAAATGAAAGGTCAACAAAATAAAATAATTTTAGTGTTGTTTTCGTACCAAAATTAATATACCATTCATATTTCTTGTTCACTAGTAAGAAACAAGGTTACTATTTCGGCCAAGGAAGATATACAACATAATTACGTTAATTCGTCAATCAACTGCGGGTTCCGAGTGCATTTTCCCGCTCCTGGACTTCAACGGCGTGAGAATAAGCTACATTTTACTGCGTGAAAAAAAAAAAACGCACGTGTGGCATACAACAACGGGAATTCAAGCAGCGTGAAAATAAGCTACATTTTACCGCGTGAAAAAACGCTCGTGCGGCCGTAGCCTAAGGGAATTTGATTTGGTATAAAATAATAATTCCACCAGAGTAATTGCTTTCTGAAATCTCAGAATTAAGTATGTCGCGTCTACACAATACTGAACTGAAACTGTTATCGAAAATGCGCGTTTTCTAGGAATGCATCCTATCGTGTAAAATTATAACTGTGAACTGTGAAACACCCATTTAGGAAACTAAGCTCAACCTCTTTACTCAAAATTCCTAAGGTTGTAAAAATTCAACTTGTTGTTGAAAGCTAAGTAAATTTACAGTAACTGTAACACAGGTATAATTACAACACTGTAAAATTAATATTAGGTTTATATTACCCTAAATAGAAAATGTAATGCCAATTTTACAATCTTATAATGACTTTAAACAATTAAAAAAGGATAGAATCATAAATTCTACATTTTACCATGGATAAATACAATTCTTTTTGTCTATGATTTTACAAAGAAAATACTGTTTTTCATAGTTAAATATAATTTTATTTTTCTAAACATTCCACGACGGGGAAAGATAAACAACCCATTTTGATCTTATTAGTTGCTATTGATGCTTGTGTTGTATCTCGTGCGAGTTTGTGGTCAGTCCAATTATGGCATTCCCAACTGACCAATACTGTAACTGGACACTCGTAAGAGATCAAATTAAATTCTTCGCTTGTTCGTAAAGTTGAATATTATACAATGGATTCATTTAGAAGAGTATTTTATTATTTAGTTTCTAGCTTATGAACTCTTACGCAAACTCATCACTTAGTTAGGTTTTTAACTAAGCTAATCGATATGAAGTATTAAAAATATTCTGAAAACTATTATTTTTAATGCAAAAATGTTAAGGTGACAAATATTGAGCTTGTATATTTGTAGGCTATACCTTTAGGGTTGTAATATAGCTACTTCCCTATAGAGAAATTCACAAAAAAACTGGATAAAGAATTGTTGAAAAATCTTATTATAATTCATAAGTACTTTGAGACCATGTGATAAAATTGCCTATACAGTGTTATTGTACTAGTTATCAATCATATGAAATTTAAAATTATCAGTGGTCAAGTAACATAGAGAAATCCTTTTGAAATTCAATATGAAAATGAATATATTTGCAGAAACATCACAGGCGTTGTGGTTGAAAAACGAATTAGCCTTTTAATCCAGGTAAGCACTGTTTAATATGGGGCTTGTGTCGAGCTGACCCACATGGTAATTTTGGAGAAGGCCGATAATTTATTGACTTACTATATCACTCATAGAGACTTAGCTTAGATACTTTCATGACCCTTATTAGCTAAATCCATAGTTGAAAAGATGATTGGTACATCATAATTTTTCTAATCGTTCAGTTTATTTGGTTTGAAATATTTAAATTTACAAACCAAAAACTATAGTGACTTTATCCAGTACTGTTACTGTAATTGGCTGCAGTTGGGGGTAGTAACTCATGTTTAATTTGTTTAATTTTTTAATGTTTTTTTTGTTTAATTTTTTTTTTATATTAAAATATATATTTGTTAGATGGGTGGCGTCGTCCTGTAATCCAGCTACTAGGAGGTCACGAATTGTGGATATTTATAGGCATGCACTGTGGATGCGATACTCCCTGGTGTGGATTAACGTCCGCACGAGTGAGTACTACGACTATCCGCAGTAATATCCTGATAATTAGACCAATTCGTATATACCATGGAAAAAATGTGGTTTGGATTCCTCTATAAATTGTTTGTCCCTTAGTTGCCATTGGCTGCATAGGCTATTAATTAACAACTGTGTCTAAGGAACATGTCGGCCTTAGTCACTAACAAGACTACAAGTTCGCACCACTCATCCTACACTCATCTCCATTCATACTTGGGTTAAAATACCTACATTAGTATATGGTCACCATTACATAAGAAAGTATTAAAGTACGTATTACCAATATCTTTATCAATAAATCCTTCATAATTATTTTAACAATATATTTGACGACTTCTACATCATTTTGGTAACTATGATGCTTATGGTAACTAGAAAAGCCATACAATTACCGTATACGCATCCACAACTTTATTTGTACTGTAAAAATGTACAGTCTATAAACCATATCATCTTATTATTTTAAGGGAATTGGATTTGGTATGAAATAATAATTTGACCAGAGTAATTGCTTTCTGAAATATCAGAACTAACAATCAGATCAATGTGTCACTTCTACCCAATACTGAACTGATATTGTTGACGAAAATGCACGTTTTCTAGGAATGCACCATATTGTGTAAAATTATAACTGTGAAGTGTGAAACACCCATTTAGAAAACTAACCTCATTCTCTTTAAACAAAATTCCTAAGGATGTAAAAATTCAACCTGTTGTTGAAAGCTGAGTAAATTTACTGTAACTATAGCACAGGTATAATTACACCACCGTATTATACGGTGTTCTTTTTGTCAAATTTACGAAGAAAATAGTGTTTTTCCTAGTTAAATATAATTTTATTTTTCTAAACATTCCACGAAGGGGAAAGATAAACAACCCATGTTTATCTTAAAAGTTGTTTATATTGATGATTGTGTTGTATCTCGTGCGAGTTTGTGGTCAGTCCAATTATGACATTCCCAACTGACCAATACTGTTGTAACTGGACACTCGTAAGAGATCAAATTGAATTCTTTGCTTGTTTGTAAAGTTGAATATTACACAACGGATTCATTTGGAAGAGTATTTTATTATTTAGTTTCTAGCTTATGAACTCTTACGTAAAAAATCATCACTTAGTTAGGTTTTTAACTAAGATAATCGATATGAAGTATTAAAAATATTCTGAAAATATTTTTTTTAATGCAAAAATGTTAAGGTGACAAATATTGAGCTTGTATATTTGTAGGCTATACCTTTAGGGTTGTAATATAGCTACTTCCCTATAGAGAAATTCACAAAAAAACTGGATAAAGAATTGTTGAAAAATCTTATTATAATTCATAAGTACTTTGAGACCATGTGATAAAATTGCCTATACAGTGTTATTGTACTAGTTATCAATCATATGAAATTTAAAATTATCAGTGGTCAAGTAACATAGAGAAATCCTTTTGAAATTCAATATGAAAATGAATATATTTGCAGAAACATCACAGGCGTTGTGGTTGAAAAACGAATTAGCCTTTTAATCCAGGTAAGCACTGTTTAATATGGGGCTTGTGTCAAGCTGACCCTCATAGTAATGCTCAAGAAGGGCGATAGTAAACTTACTGTATCACTCATTGAGACTTAGCTTCGATAATTTCATGACCCTTATTAGCTAAATAAATAGGTGAAAAGATGATTGGTACATCATAATTATTCTGATCATTCAGTTTATTTGGTTAGAAATATTTAAATTTACAAATTAAAAACTATAGTGACCTCATCCAGTACTGTTGCTGCAATTGGCTGCAGTTGGGGGTAGTAACTCATGTTTAATATATTTTAATATATATTTGTTGGACGGGTGGCGTCGTCCTGTAATCCAGCTACTAGGAGGTCACGAATTGTGGATATTTATAGGCATGCACTGTGGATGTGATACTCCCTGGTGTGGATTAACGTCCGCACGAGTGAGTACTACGACTATCCGCAGTAATATCCTGATAATTAGACCAATTCGTATATACCATGGAAAAATATGGTTCGGATTCCACTATAAATTGTAGGTCCCTTAGTTGCCATTAGCTGTTGGGGCTATTAATTCACAGCTGTGTCTAAGGAATATGTCGGCCTTAGTCACTAACAAGACTACAAGACCGCACCACTCATCCTACACTCTTCTCCATTCATACTTGGCTTAAAATACCAACTTGGGTGGTCGCCATTTCGTTGAAAAGGTATAAAAAAAGTATCAATTCACAAAATTCTCAGTAAGCTACAGTGGTGCATCTTTACAGCCTCTTGGGATTGTGTACTGAAATTCTGCTCGCTGCAACTACCATGGTTGACTGGATTTGCCTTATAAACTTCCCTTTGTTTTGAAAAGTAAAGACATCATCTCGTGCTGCAAATAAACTAGGTGACACTGATGTTTAACTTTCATGCAGATCAACAAATCTTGGCTGCAGTTCATCCCTTCACTGCCTCTTATAGTGAATTTTGACGACCAACCTTCAACGTTTAGTCTAAGTAGCATCCATTGCAGACACCTCCTTCTTCATT
Organism: Macrosteles quadrilineatus; assembly: GCF_028750875.1. NCBI lineage: Eukaryota > Metazoa > Arthropoda > Insecta > Hemiptera > Cicadellidae > Macrosteles > Macrosteles quadrilineatus. Next base: position 165,902,738 of record NW_026542594.1, on the reverse strand, counting down.
GGACCATCCAGTCACCTTCAATGTGCAACGCATCTCTTTTGTTATGGGTCAACATTTTCTTGCCATGACCTAAAACAAAAGAACACCTAATAATGCTTTTTATTTACTATAATACATAACAACCGAAAGAGTGGAATAAAGCTAATATTTAAACGACGATTATTACTGTAACGACCGCTGTCCTGTAATGATGCCTGGCTACCTGTCCTCGCCCGAGACTGGCCTCAGCAACTTGCGTAGACGTCTCTGCATCACAAGTTCAAGCTACGCTCATGAATATTATATAGAAGATATTTAACATGTTTAGCTTCTGGATCACGTAATTTACTATAAAAAGGTTAAATACCTGTAGTACTTGTCAGTGATCCTGGTCCTGGTGCTGACCTAAATTCCAGGATCACTGACAAGTACTATAGGTACCTATTTAACCCTTTTAATAGAAGATATATATATTATATATAAGACCTTATTTATTTATTTATAGTATGGCCAAGACTTGTTCTTGTGTTGGATTAAACAGATTACTGTACTGTATTGCATTTTGAAATGTATCTTCTCTAGGGTCTTTACAGATTCAATATTTTATTTCAAAATAAATTAACATATATTGAGTATTAAATAAAATTAAAGCATTATATATGATGAATAAAATACACTAAAATGTGTAACGTTGTAACTTAATTGAACACTTTTGTATATTTCAATATATTTTTAAAATAACGTTAAAATGCACGACTTTCCAGAGATCACGCACACTCTTTGTGCAACACTAAGCCTCATCCTAGTGTGTGGAGCGTAAAGTTTTGCAGTTAGTAAATGTTGATTCGCCAGGGACGAGCACTGCAATAACAAGATTTACCTCCTCCACCTTACACCTGACTGCCCTCGGCAACGTGAATCGGGGTTTTAGAACTTATTTTTATAAGTAATACGAAACAGAAGTTAAAAATACCTATATGAACCACTTTATACAGATAGTGGAATTTAATGGTATCTTTTAGTTATCTAACTTAAACTATTTAAAGAAAAGGCTACAACTGTTTAATACCTAGCATAGCCTAATATATTACGAGTTTTCGAACCAACCAGACCAATGGCAAAACGTGTTATTTAATGCATCATATAACCTAATTATCATTACCACTTTTTCATACTGTACTCAGTAGCTAACAGAAAAGCATTACATCTTGCAAGTGTATGTGTGAAGGCAATCATAAATTCGAATTGAATAGTCCTATAGACATATATTAGGCTCAATAATATAATTTTACCATGTTATAATGAGGCATCATTTAGGAGATACCGGTTAAATGGTACTGTACGGTTGATTATTCTCAAGGGCATCATCAAGCTAAATGTGTTAGTGTTATATTTAATGATTATGACAGAATAATCCAAATACTCCGGTGAACACGTTGAGTATAGTTACATCCTCTTTCAGTGTTCAAAACATGTTACTGTTTACTCGTTTTCCTTACAATTAGTATTTTTGGCATTTCTTTTGCAAAACAATTGGATCTGATAAAATAAACTTTGGTAAAAAAGGGTTTCTTATAATTCATTTGTATTTATCTCATTGGGATTTTTTAAATGAAAACTGCTCTACAGGAAAAAAATTTCAATGTTTTAAAAATCACTAATATTGTTTATTTTTTATTTACATCTCTTCTTAGATATGAAACGTGTGATTCAAATCTATTATGACAATTAATTGTATAACATCCATCGATATAAAATTTAATATACACACAAAGTTGTTGTCAAAGGAATTATTTATCCTGTTTTCAGGTTAAATAAGTTAAACATTATTGTCTCTAAATTCCTCGTTTGGATAAAGATGCCAACAAAGGTCCACTGTGAGGCCATTGTCAGACATATTACACCGGTTTAAACTGCCAGCTGTGGCAAATGACACAACTTCTTACTGTTGTTTGGAAAATACTACAGTAACAAACATTTCTGCCTCAGCCATGTCAAACGAAGATTACCTTTGACTCTCAAATGAGGTTGTGCGTGACCATTTGGTTGGGGTGGATTTATAATTATATATTAATATTTTTTCACTACGTATCGTGTTTTAATTTAAAAAGGGATTTATATCCTTTTTGTCACATTTCATTATTTTAATTACTGTAAACTTGGGATTGACCCCCGTGAGTTGTAGTCTCACGTGTATTATGTATCACTATGTACAGATGTATTACCTGTTTCTGTGTGGCTGTGAAGCAAAGCCCTTAAACTTGCTTGTTGAATTAGTAAATCAACTAGTTGAATTTCAATAGATCGTTTTATTTTTTTACTAATTTTAATACAAAGCTATTTCTGAAATATATTTTCTGGTTATAATTATTTCAGGACGACTTTTATCTACATCACTATTACATTCAGCTTGACCATATCCCCGAGTACAATGCTACTTTGTGTATCTAAAACTCTCACGATATTTACAAATGTAAAAAAATAACAATCTAATAATTGCTTAGGAGTTGTCAAGAGGAGTTTTAATTGTTAGTTGAAAAGATTAATTAAAATATTATAGAAGTAAATTTTACTAACTGATTTATTACTTTTTATATATTAATTGTTGTTTGTGTAAGAATTGTATAAAAATGTTTAAAAGTATTATATGCATGTTTACGAATATATCAACCAATTTACCAAACTGCATAAACTTTAAAACTTAAACTTTAGAAACTATGAAATTCAGAAAACTGCAACTACATAAACTGTTAGTAAAATTCGTATATAGTAAATATAACAAAAAAATTAAACATTCATAGACAGGCCTTGATTTACAAATAACTCGTAAACTGTTACTCTTATGCACTTAACTCTAAACTATGAAATTACATATTAAAATAATTTAAATTTCATTTTATTGTTTATTATATAGGTAAGCTCGTTTACGGTTATAAAATGTTGTTAAGTCACTTGTAATAAATTAATGTTCTAAAACCACGATTAGCCCCTAGTCACGTTGCCGATGGTGGTCAGGTGTAAGGTGGAGGGGTAAATCTTGTTATTACTGTGCTCGTCCCTGGCGAATCAACTACTGACTGTAAAACTTTACACTCCTCACACTAGAAGAGGGCTTGATGAGATAAAGCGAATATACGTCATCTCTGAATTGTAGCGAAATCTGACTCGTGACGGTTTAGTGTATCATCAATGTACTACAGTATTCGGAACGGGTGTTAGCTTAACAGGTTGCAAAATTAAAACGAATTTCTCAAACTTTTATATCTTGAGCTCTTATCATAAAAAATGAATGGGTTTGAAAATGAAGGATATTTTGTCACGAGGTCTATGCAATTTGTGCTCAGAGTAAAATAAAATATTAGCACATTTGATAAAAGGTTTTTACATAGTTAATTCCCCGGTTTGTAACGACTCGACTTTTGTTATACAAATTCAGAATAATTTGATGAATACAGGACACGCGACCGTCACCAGAAAACACTAGGGGAATCTTCTAAATAATATTTTATTTAGTTTTACCTGAAAAGTAAATATATTAAATTTACCAGTTGATGTTTTGTGAATCTTACAACTACATTTTGAACCAAATCGTTTAATATTTATAGATGATGGTGTGTGTGGTTTTGATGTTATAAACCTCATTTAATCCTCAGTGTACATTACCAGTCAAATGCAACAAGATTAGTTTCCACTAAATTTTATTTACTTTATTTCTACTGTTAACATGTATAATACATACAGTGTTTAGTAAAAATAAAACGAATAGAATACAATCCTCGTTACTTTATTGATTACGTTACGATTACGTTCCCTGTTACCCTGTATCCCCTTAAAAAAAAACTTGTTTTATAATTTCTTTAATTTCCATTAACTTGAATCATTTCATAAAAACAAATTTCTGCATTAGAAACTGTAGTTGTGAAACTGTACACACACTTCGGTGTAAAATCATATACAAACATCGCAACAAAAGTTAAACCAATAAGAGATATTGGAAAACTTGAAATATTCAAGAATAACAATGTAAAGTGGTCAAACAATTTGATTTGGACTTGATTTGAGCAAAATGTCAAGTAAAGAATTCAATTTGATTAATTTCCACCGAGTGACCAGTAGAGAATTGGTCAGTTGGGAATGTCACAATTGGACCACAAACTCGCACGAAATACAACACAACAAAAGAATGAGTGTAATCAACGTTGTTCCATTTAAGTTTTTTTACTTGTATTTTTTTTTTTTAATTAATAATTAATAATGCAAACTACTTAACACTTTAATTCTGCATCGTGGCATAGTGAATTAAACAAATAAAACTTTGGCCATAATTCCTGTAACAATTAAATAATATTCAAAATCATTTAAGTATTCAATTATTATATGCCGTATGCATAGGCTACTCCTTTGGTCGTTTTTACTTATCAGTGAAAATAAACGAGACAGTTAAGTTCAAGAGTTATTTTAACTGAACCCAACATCATGTCCCATGTCAATTTTCCTCCATTAAACGCATTTGTTCGACAGTAAATTTTTATTTACTAAAGTGCAAGCGGTTTGAGAAGTATCTATGATGTTTCAAGGCTTATTTAAGTACACAATACAGCAATATAAAGAGCCAGCTGCAGATAATAGTAGCATTACGTGCTGTTGTTGGAAGATATATTCTTCTCTTTAAAACGTTTCATTTTAATACATTAAGTAAAAGGGTAAAATTCAACAGTATTTTTTTAAAATATACTAGCTGCTAGTTTGCACTAGTTTGTACATGATGTAACATCCAGTAAGTGTATTCAAACAACATGTACTCTCTCTTAGTTTCAAACAGTTATTAACATTGTTATATCAACCGCACTGCTGATATAATTTAAAAAAAGTAATAAACAGATATAGTTTTACAATTTTAGTCTAAATAGAGACCTAATCGTGTAGTCCCTACTGTATGATAGTAATTCATACTAGCAGCAAACCCTGTTATTGCTCGGATAAAATAAAATTCACAATAATGGTAATAAAATGTGTTCTTTGATTGAATAATGCAGTATCTTGAATTATTATTATCAATATTTCAAATGAAAGACTTTACTTCTAGGAATATTTTAAGACCAATAAATAAATGAAAAAATACCGTGCTTTAGGTACTTATGAGTTTAATTAGCAGTAGCTCAAATAAAAGCTGGTATTTCACTGAAGGTTCTTAGACAAAAAATATAGCATCTCTGAATTGTAGCGAAATCTGACTCGTGCCGGTTTAGTGTATCATCAATGTACTACAGTATTCGGAACGGGTGTTAGCTTAACAGGTTGCAAAATTAAAACGAATTTCTCAAACTTTTATATCTTGAGCTCTTATCATAAAAAATGAATGGGTTTGAAAATGAAGGATATTTTGTCACGAGGTCTATGCAATTTGTGCTCAGAGTAAAATAAAATATTAGCACATTTGATAAAAGGTTTTTACATAGTTAATTCCCCGGTTTGTAACGACTCGACTTTTGTTATACAAATTCAGAATAATTTGATGAATACAGGACACGCGACCGTCACCAGAAAACACTAGGGGAATCTTCTAAATAATATTTTATTTAGTTTTACCTGAAAAGTAAATATATTAAATTTACCAGTTGATGTTTTGTGAATCTTACAACTACATTTTGAACCAAATCGTTTAATATTTATAGATGATGGTGTGTGTGGTTTTGATGTTATAAACCTCATTTAATCCTCAGTGTACATTACCAGTCAAATGCAACAAGATTAGTTTCCACTAAATTTTATTTACTTTATTTCTACTGTTAACATGTATAATACATACAGTGTTTAGTAAAAATAAAACGAATAGAATACAATCCTCGTTACTTTATTGATTACGTTACGATTACGTTCCCTGTTACCCTGTATCCCCTTAAAAAAAAAACTTGTTTTATAATTTCTTTAATTTCCATTAACTTGAATCATTTCATAAAAACAAATTTCTGCATTAGAAACTGTAGTTGTGAAACTGTACACACACTTCGGTGTAAAATCATATACAAACATCGCAACAAAAGTTAAACCAATAAGAGATATTGGAAAACTTGAAATATTCAAGAGTAACAATGTAAAGTGGTCAAACAATTTGATTTGGACTTGATTTGAGCAAAATGTCAAGTAAAGAATTCAATTTGATTAATTTCCACCGAGTGACCAGTAGAGAATTGGTCAGTTGGGAATGTCACAATTGGACCACAAACTCGCACGAAATACAACACAACAAAAGAATGAGTGTAATCAACGTTGTTCCATTTAAGTTTTTTTACTTGTATTTTTTTTTTTAAATTAATAATTAATAATGCAAACTACTTAACACTTTAATTCTGCATCGTGGCATAGTGAATTAAACAAATAAAACTTTGGCCATAATTCCTGTAACAATTAAATAATATTCAAAATCATTTAAGTATTCAATTATTATATGCCGTATGCATAGGCTACTCCTTTGGTCGTTTTTACTTATCAGTGAAAATAAACGAGACAGTTAAGTTCAAGAGTTATTTTAACTGAACCCAACATCATGTCCCATGTCAATTTTCCTCCATTAAACGCATTTGTTCGACAGTAAATTTTTATTTACTAAAGTGCAAGCGGTTTGAGAAGTATCTATGATGTTTCAAGGCTTATTTAAGTACACAATACAGCAATATAAAGAGCCAGCTGCAGATAATAGTAGCATTACGTGCTGTTGTTGGAAGATATATTCTTCTCTTTAAAACGTTTCATTTTAATACATTAAGTAAAAGGGTAAAATTCAACAGTATTTTTTAAAATATACTAGCTGCTAGTTTGCACTAGTTTGTACATGATGTAACATCCAGTAAGTGTATTCAAACAACATGTACTCTCTCTTAGTTTCAAACAGTTATTAACATTGTTATATCAACCGCACTGCTGATATAATTTAAAAAAAGTAATAAACAGATATAGTTTTACAATTTTAGTCTAAATAGAGACCTAATCGTGTAGTCCCTACTGTATGATAGTAATTCATACTAGCAGCAAACCCTGTTATTGCTCGGATAAAATAAAATTCACAATAATGGTAATAAAATGTGTTCTTTGATTGAATAATGCAGTATCTTGAATTATTATTATCAATATTTCAAATGAAAGACTTTACTTCTAGGAATATTTTAAGACCAATAAATAAATGAAAAAATACCGTGCTTTAGGTACTTATGAGTTTAATTAGCAGTAGCTCAAATAAAAGCTGGTATTTCACTGAAGGTTCTTAGACAAAAAATATAGCATCTCTGAATTGTAGCGAAATCTGACTCGTGCCGGTTTAGTGTATCATCAATGTACTACAGTATTCGGAACGGGTGTTAGCTTAACAGGTTGCAAAATTAAAACGAATTTCTCAAACTTTTATATCTTGAGCTCTTATCATAAAAAATGAATGGGTTTGAAAATGAAGGATATTTTGTCACGAGGTCTATGCAATTTGTGCTCAGAGTAAAATAAAATATTAGCACATTTGATAAAAGGTTTTTACATAGTTAATTCCCCGGTTTGTAACGACTCGACTTTTGTTATACAAATTCAGAATAATTTGATGAATACAGGACACGCGACCGTCACCAGAAAACACTAGGGGAATCTTCTAAATAATATTTTATTTAGTTTTACCTGAAAAGTAAATATATTAAATTTACCAGTTGATGTTTTGTGAATCTTACAACTACATTTTGAACCAAATCGTTTAATATTTATAGATGATGGTGTGTGTGGTTTTGATGTTATAAACCTCATTTAATCCTCAGTGTACATTACCAGTCAAATGCAACAAGATTAGTTTCCACTAAATTTTATTTACTTTATTTCTACTGTTAACATGTATAATACATACAGTGTTTAGTAAAAATAAAACGAATAGAATACAATCCTCGTTACTTTATTGATTACGTTACGATTACGTTCCCTGTTACCCTGTATCCCCTTAAAAAAAAAACTTGTTTTATAATTTCTTTAATTTCCATTAACTTGAATCATTTCATAAAAACAAATTTCTGCATTAGAAACTGTAGTTGTGAAACTGTACACACACTTCGGTGTAAAATCATATACAAACATCGCAACAAAAGTTAAACCAATAAGAGATATTGGAAAACTTGAAATATTCAAGAGTAACAATGTAAAGTGGTCAAACAATTTGATTTGGACTTGATTTGAGCAAAATGTCAAGTAAAGAATTCAATTTGATTAATTTCCACCGAGTGACCAGTAGAGAATTGGTCAGTTGGGAATGTCACAATTGGACCACAAACTCGCACGAAATACAACACAACAAAAGAATGAGTGTAATCAACGTTGTTCCATTTAAGTTTTTTTACTTGTATTTTTTTTTTTAAATTAATAATTAATAATGCAAACTACTTAACACTTTAATTCTGCATCGTGGCATAGTGAATTAAACAAATAAAACTTTGGCCATAATTCCTGTAACAATTAAATAATATTCAAAATCATTTAAGTATTCAATTATTATATGCCGTATGCATAGGCTACTCCTTTGGTCGTTTTTACTTATCAGTGAAAATAAACGAGACAGTTAAGTTCAAGAGTTATTTTAACTGAACCCAACATCATGTCCCATGTCAATTTTCCTCCATTAAACGCATTTGTTCGACAGTAAATTTTTATTTACTAAAGTGCAAGCGGTTTGAGAAGTATCTATGATGTTTCAAGGCTTATTTAAGTACACAATACAGCAATATAAAGAGCCAGCTGCAGATAATAGTAGCATTACGTGCTGTTGTTGGAAGATATATTCTTCTCTTTAAAACGTTTCATTTTAATACATTAAGTAAAAGGGTAAAATTCAACAGTATTTTTTAAAATATACTAGCTGCTAGTTTGCACTAGTTTGTACATGATGTAACATCCAGTAAGTGTATTCAAACAACATGTACTCTCTCTTAGTTTCAAACAGTTATTAACATTGTTATATCAACCGCACTGCTGATATAATTTAAAAAAAGTAATAAACAGATATAGTTTTACAATTTTAGTCTAAATAGAGACCTAATCGTGTAGTCCCTACTGTACGATAGTAATTCATACTAGCAGCAAACCCTGTTATTGCTCGGATAAAATAAAATTCACAATAATGGTAATAAAATGTGTTCTTTGATTGAATAATGCAGTATCTTGAATTATTATTATCAATATTTCAAATGAAAGACTTTACTTCTAGGAATATTTTAAGACCAATAAATAAATGAAAAAATACCGTGCTTTAGGTACTTATGAGTTTAATTAGCAGTAGCTCAAATAAAAGCTGGTATTTCACTGAAGGTTCTTAGACAAAAAATATAGCATCGTGTAATTAGAACTTGTGAAATAAATATTAAATAAAAGTAAAAATTCAAAAAAAAAAAATATCATATTTATATTTCTTGAGTAATACAGTAGACAAATGAACGATATTGTTGATGGGGCAAATCTGTGGGTGCATATTGTTTCAAATTACCTTTAAATCACCTTTATCTTAAACTAGCAGAGTACCCGTCCTTCGTACGGGGTAGCATATAAGTTTAAAATGCTTATTGCAGTTATACTCAAGCTTTGCGTTTGCAATGGGGGAGGACAAAGTTTGATAAAATTTGCTTCTTTAAAATGACAGTATACTAATGGTATTACACATCTACCATAGCTATAATGTTTTACCACTTCACCTAAACAATAAAGAAAAATAAATTATTACGAATTCACAAAACATCACAAATTATTCATTACATTGAAAACATAAACATAATTGTAACAATCCTACTTTGACAGTTCTCATTGTGTATCACAGTTTTTTGTTGCTGCTTTGTTCAAATTAGCTGTTTACATAAATGCAAAGAAAAAATTAGAGTGCTGCACCCTGTTGGTAAATCTTATAGCTTTTTAATGCTTTTGTATATCATAGAACCAACTTTCTTAGTTGAAACAGCTGAATAAATTCTTCAATTTCCTTTAAATGTGAATACTCGTAAAGATTACCATGAGGAACTACAGAGCCACTGGGGCGGAGCCCTAAAGGATGTTTGAGATAAGAATATGCCATGCCTATATGTTAATCGGGAATGTGAGCTATCGTCATGCCAAATTTCAGCCCAATCCGTCCAGTGGATTATGCGTGATTGAACTTCAAACAAACACACAAACTTTCACATTTATAATATTAGTAAGATTACAGTATTCAAATCGGTCTTGTAGGAAGGCGTAATTGAGTGAGTGTATGGTGTTTTATTGTTGATTTACCTTACTAATAAATATTTTAAAGTACATCAGTTAGTTGTATCACAAGCCCATTTTTTTATCCAAACTTTTCCAAATAATGCCAGAAACTCATAATACACATTAACATATGTAGGAGGGAAAAACTATAGCATATTGTTGCAAAATTTGAGATAAAGGGTAGAGTACTTATGAGAGGTGTATTTTTAAAACCACCCAATTTAGTTAACAATTGCCAAATTGCCAATTGGCCAATTGGAAATTCCTTCTAACAAGACCAGGATGTAGAGAGGCATTTTTCATCTCCTAACAAGTGTGAATTGGCCATCAGGATAATGTCGAGATACCGTATCTGTGTTAGAATGATGAGTAGTGAAACATGTGGATGTTTTATTGGTACGGAAAGATTTTCTCAGTTAACTTTAGATTGTTATATTAATTGGTAAAATAGATATTATATAAATAGTTAAAATGATATTTTTACATGTACATAAATTAGAAACTGATACTAATTAGCATGCATTTGCGTTTGATAACACAGCATGTATTTCATAGGTACTTGAGTTGTTTTGTTTGATAGTCATGTGTTCCGTTTTGCTTTGTTGCTGAAAATGTATACAAGTTTAAATATCATTATCTCCTACACGTATATGTATTCTTTTGCAAATAAATAAACTACACCTATACTAAATACATTGGTTTTGTGTTGATATGTTGTAGTATTTGGCTGAATAGTCTACAATATGTGTGCATTTGTTCTCATATGGCTTGAAAAGATACATTTAGGCCTGGGTTAATTTACAGGCCTACACATGTGTCAAGTCACTTGTAGTACTACAGGCCGTGCCTCAACCTAAGCAGATTATCCCTAATAGTGGCTGTGAATTGTATGTCTTTTGGTTCATATAATATTTAAATATATACCTTTAGCATTGTTGGGTGTATCAATTTGCATGTCTGAGTACTTAGTCGACATAATTACACTATAGGTCTGAACACAACCTAAGAATCGAACAAATTTAATAGACTATCAAAATAAAAATAAGTTATGGTGCATATTTGTTTAAGAATTCCAAGTTAAAATGTCCAATTCATAATACAGTACACACAAATACCAGGTAAATGTTAACTGTTGGCTACCCATTGGATCCGAGACTGCACCAATGTAACTGGATTTGCTCTGACTTAGTTTTATATCGTACGTGACTTCAAGTAAAAGCTTCTGAAACGTTCGTGCAACCCATGTTAGATCATAGCCAAGATTTCAGTGTTCGAATGAAAAACCTCAGAGAGCAAATACAAAACTTTTCTTGAACCACGTTTGTGTGTTCAGAATATAACTTGCTATTTTCCGCTCTACAATATGTTATTAATTAATAGATTTATAAACTACATGAGCTCGTGCCCTATAAACATTAAATGTAACGTTTATGAAATTAGTTATATGCCTTGAGTTTAATGGATAGAATATGTAGGAAGGTCAGTAAAAAAAATGTCGGTAACGTTTTTAACTTTTTATAACCTATTGTATTTTTATGGTTTGCTGATAATTTATACAACGGATAATGTAAAATAAGGAATGACTGAACGAATAACTAATTTATTTACTGAAATGGTTCCTAAATAAATAAATAGTTTTTACAAAACATTACCTTTTTTATTATGACAACTGTCTTATTTGTTGTACCGTTTAGTCGTACATTCTATGATTAGTTCTTTCCACACTGTTCATTAATCTGAAATGTAAAATTGTGTTACATTTAACATTCTTCAATATGGATAGTAATATAATGTTACTGTAAAATTATTTCTATTCAACAAACATCTTTGATGAAAGTTGATTTCTTTGTTAAATTCATGATTTCGTTTATAAGAGACAATCGTAAATTCAAATAATAATAATAAGAAACAAAAGAAACACAACGAGTAGGCAATAACTCTTAGATGCATTCAATAATGTATCTCTGCCAGTCTCTGTCTTGGCTCCGAACGACACTGAATGGGAAATGAATTCCTGGCTGCTGCAAAAATGCTTTCGAAATAAATAATACCATTCTTTACACTCAATAAATATTAAATTTTACTTGAGAAATGTTACTAAATGTATTTAGTGTTATTTAAATACGTAATGTAATTTTGAAACATGCTAAATTAATTGGTTAAGTGCCTATTACAGAATAAAGTTTTATATTTGTGGCTACAATCAAGGCTACAATGCCCATGGAAATCTTTCGAACTTTTAAATGGACTAATAGGTTTGTAGGTTTGGAATATACTTATAATATAAAGTTTAAAATCTAGTTTTATTGGTAATGACTAGCAGTAAAAAGGCTTTCAATTACAAAAATTCATTAACATATACAAGCAAATAAGAAACAGTAAATCCTATTTTTAAGTACCTTTCCTTAACATTTACACAGCATTTTCGTAGTAAACCCCATCATCCACGGCAAAAATACATTGGTTCCTTAGATGTGAACAGGATACAATTAAGGACTAAAATACAGCTAGAAACTATGAACATAAGAAAAAACATAAATAAATAAAAAACCTGTTTTTGTCAAAATAGTATTACTACTTAGAAGTGACAAAATCGTACAACTAACCAAGAATTTAAAATCGTGTGAACACACTATAAAAAGATTAAAGCTGATACAATCGGAATTTATTTAAATTAAAAGTATTACTCAATCAACAAAAACTACAAGGGCTACTTTTGATGCTTAGGCTGGATTAAAAAAGGCTTAAAATAAGAGCATTTCTTGAATACCACTAAACAAGCAAGTTGAATACTTCTCCTATGTATAGGAAGGGTAACATTTTGTGTGGTTTTTTAGCGTAGAGAAAATATAGCTATAAAGAATCGTTATATATATTCATGCAAAAAAAATAGACTGTATAGCTTATCAGCGAAGGTTAGAAACGACTGTAAGGTGAGTTATCTGTTACTCTTTATGTTACTGCAATAAAAACTATTTAATACGTAGAGAGCAAACAACGCCTCTTTGACAGTTTATTCTATAATTTTCAGAATAACCATTTACTATTTAAGTTATTCTATCATGATTCATTTAATCAACAGCTAAGTTTTGACGAGTCATCAATAGCAAAGTCCTTATATCATTAGTCGACCATGTATTATACAATGGTTTTGGGAGTCAAACAGTACCCATTACTTAGTTAAAGATGATATGGTGCTATAATATAATCTTGAAAACTGAATAGGTTAGAAGTATTAATCTTATTATGAATTAATTATATTTATTTCATATGGGCAATAGTTTCAGATCCATATGAGGGTGAAGGGTCTATAATTTTGTCTTCATACTTACTTCCCATACGATATAGTTAGATGCAATGAGTATACGGCAATGTAATGAGACTAAATGGCGAAGTCCAGAAGCTTACAAAAATTATATAATTATTCCATGAAGTCGGTAGTTAGGTTTTCTTACATATCTGAAGATTAAAATTAGGTTATACGGATGCTTTGAAGTTCCATCAAGTAGACCGAGAAGGCAGCTGGATTGGGATGAATATTAATTTGCAGATCTAATACATAAACATGCAAAGCTAACTTCATTAACGAACCTCCATTTTAATCAACTATTACAACTAGTAGAATTTAAATATTCTAGTTTTAATTGTTAATCGACTATAGCTTTCTGATTGATTATCTATATCTATATCTATAAAAGAGGAACTATGTATGTACGTATGTATATATGTATGCACCTTATGGGCTCCGAAACCGCTCGACAGATTTTAATGAAACTTTCAGAGATTATTAAGCATTATTCAAGAATGGATTATTTGAAGTTTAGTGCAGATCTGTCAAAAGGACTTTGATACAGAGGGTTAAGGGGTCCAATGCCAGACCTTTGGAACTACAGTGTTTACAAATAAATGTAATTTAAAAGCAGATGTTTACTCTCTCTAACCGTTTTGTAGGTTTGAATAAACACAACATCCTGTAGGCTATTAGTCATAATTTTAAATAGTGCCACAATGTTTCCACAGAGTGCAGCACAGAAAACTATTTTATATATTAAGCCCCAATCTCAGCTCACCTGTGCACTCAACAACGTTTAAATTCTCCAATGTTAAATTTGTAAACATTTAAACCTTTATCAAATTATTATAAACAATATAAGGGATGGTTATGCTTTAATATTTTTATCTTTTGTTCTATACCCACACAACCTGACATAAAATATAAAGGGAATAATAATCGTGCATGATATCTCAGGTATTCAAAATGCCTCTCAATTTGTCATTACCCTACTACATTACTGCCATTAAAAGAAGGAACTCTAATATTACTTATACGAAAAATAAGTCCTCCGAAGCTGTTCAATGTTACCGGACTGACGATTAAAAAAATTACATCAAAATTGATTGAAGCAAAAATTATCAGCCGTAAGTTTAAAGGAGAAAAGGTCTTAATCCCAAGAATACTAATATAGATATAGATGTGTGTAGATATAAAGTCAATGGTGCTATCTAAGGTATTCAAATGCCTCCCAATTTGTCAATAACCCACCACATTACTTACATTAAAAGAATGCACTCCAATAATACTAATGCGAAACTTAAATCCAGACTGATGACCAACAAAATGACACAAAACTCGAGCGAAACAACAATCATCCATCAGTGGTAAGATTAAAGGGGAAATAGTTTTAATCCCTAGAATACCGATGATTTCATCCGAATTGCCTTTGAATTTAAGCTACTACAATTTCCTTTGCGTCTTGCTTTCGCAAAAACCATTATAAGGCACAAGGGCAATCCCAGACTATTTCTGATGTGTACATTCAAAAATACTGGCAATAAGTTGTTCATAAACCTCTGTTCTTATTTATTATTTTTTATATTATGATTCAGTATCATAATAGAATTGTGTAAATTGAGTAAATAAAGTAAATTGAGTTACTACATTAAAATGTTACATTATTAAAATATCTATCAATGGCGACGAGGATGGGATTTTAAAAAGGGGGAGAGAGTTCAAGCATACGACTTCAGACATAGTAAAAACAAGTGGAAATAAAGTAAGTAGTAAATTAAGTTAAGAAATTGAAATCATTGCGAAGAACAGTCAAGTTTATGAATAAAAAAATAAAATAAAGTTTATGTAATAAAGTAAATTGAGTTACTACATTAAAATGTTACATTGTTAAAATATCTATTGTCGGTTTAAATCTATAAAATACATACTTTTCACGCGGACATCTGTAAGTTGCGTGCTCTTGGGGTACGCCTAAAAACCTACATATTTATACACCTAATGGAAAAAAACATTGTTTATCCACTGGCAATCACGTAAAATAAATATTCTAGTTTTCTTTTTGGTATATTTATCGTAAAGAACAAATTACTATTTAAAATAATCGTTGTTAGCATAGCAACGCGCGCCGGGTAACTGCTAGTATAATTCTATTTAAATAGTTATTTTAAATGTAAGCCTCACATATGCAATTCCCAAAGATGACAATCCTTATTAGGTGATTAACCAAGTGAAACCCTTGGTCTATTTTGCAGAAAAAAATCTTGATTGAAGAATCAAAATAGAGCATTTAAGATATTGTTGTTATATTTAATTCATTTAAATAAATAATTAATTAACATAGTGTTTTTAACAATCAAAAGTGTTATGAAGCTTGATTAATTTTAAGCTTTAGCATTTGTTTCTATGATAAAATTATTATTTAAATACGCCTTTCTCTTATAGGACTTTTGATTTTATAGATGAAATTAGTCCCCTATAAAATCAAAAGTTTTTACGTTAATTTTTACGTTAAAATTTTACGCTAATATACGTTATTTAAATATTCAGAATAAACTGAAAAAGGCTAATATGCTTACTTATAAATAATATGACGAAGGTTTGAATTTACATGCTACATAATACTAATAATACTAAATCTATGGAGTTACAACATTTTAACTTTTTCAACAGTAACTTCATTAAATTCTATAATTTTCTAGACGTCGTATATTGGTTTTCTTATTCTCTTAAGTTAAAAAAAAACGTCAAGTAGATTTCAAAATTAACTAAAAGTACACGAATATCATCAACAGATAAATACATACACATCGAAAAACTAACTATTAGTATAACTTGAGCTTGGTACTAAAATATGTAACTGTTTTATTATGTCATACTCAATAACATAATATTCTTTACAAACAAAATATAAGTAATATAGAGTCGAGTACGAATCGCAAGTAACTGCTCGTTTAATGTTACCTCAAAATTTATCTAAATAACAATATATTTTTGTTTAGAAACCCAATTTAATAAATTGATGGAATAACCACGCCTCAGTTAGATGGAGTCTGGTGACAACATGATTCTCCAGGGCGCTGTCTGTGTTGGGTTGTCTGTGTTTTGTCAGCAAAACATCCCCGGGGTTAGCTTCTTATTTACTCTTCTTATTTAGTTCTTGCTTATCATGTTTTAAAAACATCTAGAAAGTTTGTTATTTATGAATATTATTTAATATGTTTGTTCGAGTTTGAACTTTTCTAAAGACTCTTATATTTGTTTATTTTACTATTTTGAAACGTTATCTTTCAACTTTGCAGTAAACATACTTTATGAGCTCTTAGGAAAAATAATTCACTTTGTTTCTATTTAACTTGTTAATCAACTAATGAAATTCCAAAATATTGAATTTACATGCAATATTCTAAGAATATGTGTGTCCACACTCACTGGGAAGTATGGTTAAACATTTCTATTTTATCGGGAGATCAATGCAATATAGCAGACGACCACAGTATGTCACCACACCTGCCTAGTGTGGTCGCCACAGCTGCTGGTAGATCAGTGTTCTTGTACCTGTGGTGACTATATCTCTGACAAATTCAATATTACTGTTCGGATGACGTAATAAAAATACAGTGCTCTGCTTTCTACTTTTTACAGTTTTAATGGATTTTTTATATTCACAAAGGTTTTAAAATATGCTTTTATAAAAATATTGAGTTCAACATAATCAATAAATGGAAATTGTTGAAACCAGATCGTTTAGCACGCAACCGTCAATATATTATTGTGATGAAACTTCATTTAAAAGTAGCTGTGGATAATGCTCAGTACCATACCTTCTTAAATTGTCCACAAAATATCTATATTTTCAACAATATTCATGAATTAGGGATTTAATAATCAAGTTAATTAATAAATTTTACTTTGAGATTTGCGCTCGGCATTTTCTAACAGTCTCTGGGGCATTGTTCTTATCAGAACTACACACATTGGGCACGTCTATAAAACGATCATATTATACTGTTATATCCTAAACAATCTTGAATTTTTTAAAGACTGAACATCAATTAAAATAAACAAATAAATAAAAATACCTTTATTGATCAATCGTTTCTCAGTACTACTGCTTTTCAGAACCACTTTGGTCTTATGATTAACAATGTAATTAACCAAAATGTAAAAGCCAATGATACAAAATCATGAATGGTTTTAATACAATCAAGTAACCTCATCCTCTGAGAAACATAATTGGTTTGTTGGTTTTGTTTCGTTTAGAGCAAAATCTTGTTTCCCGTTTCTAGTGTTCAAATACATCTTAGATTTCGTCTTCGAAGTAAAAATTCTAATACGCCTCTGAGATACCACATAAATCGTGAGTTGCGTATTCTAAAAGCAAATGTTAATGACTTAAGAAACGTGTATAAATGTTCCTGCACATTATTTACAAACGTTTTCGCCCATCCATTTGTCTTAAAGTAAAATTTTTGTCTGAAATAAATAGATCGGTTGTAGTACAAATTAAATTTCAATACCTTAAAAACCTTGATCAATGTTGGTTTAACACTTTGAAACATCTGTTGGGTCAATAAATACGGGGAATGTGATGTAAAGGCAATTTTTAAATACTCAACCACAAAATTTACCCACTGTTCTTTATATCATAGTAAGGATTGAAACATTTTTCCAGCAACACAGAAATATTGTTTTGAGAAGAATTCCCCCGCCGTAAAACTAAATTGCCCTAAACCTAATCCGAGTTTACTGTTGTACTGAACCATGAACGTGTAGTAAACTAAATCCTTTCAATTGGATAGTGTTGTTTGTTTTATGTGTTCAACTTAGCTTTACGAATGAATTCCAATTTGTAACAAAAAGAAAATACATACGATCCTTAATGTTTTAGGACTTTGGTTTGGTTTGGTTTTTTATACCTTTAACTAACCATGATTCAATAACAACCATTAACACTGAACAGCATGCAGCATGATTATATACGAACAAAGCAAGGATGCTTCAGATATATCAGGCGTACAACTAAAATAACTTATTTCGTAAACCTTAATGGAAAGCTGGTTTAATGCATTAATAACCATGCCTCTTATTATGACTCTTATTATTTCAATTACAATATCTATGCAAAAGATTAACCTATGTAAATTTTTAAAATTACACAAATTTTTGGTGTAAAATTTAGATTGTGTCATGTTAAGTCAACTTTAGTGAGTCAATGTTTGAAATAATCAATTTATTGACAGATATATTTTAAAAGAGAACTGTACGTACATCTGTATTGCAGTCAGTATTCTCAGTTTCGGCGGCTCAAGTGAAAGGACAAGAAAGAGACTTTCTACTAAACGTTACTTTAATTTTGACTATCAATGTTATTCGTCAATATTGCAATTTTCAAATCATTGTTAAGCTTGACCTTTCTATTGCTTTATCATTATGTTTTAAGCATAATCTAATTGCAACTATACTTACCTATTTACTTGATAAGCAAAATGTAATAAATAATAAGCGGCTATTGTGCCAATTGAAGCCATGTAATTTAAAATATACGGAAATGTCTTAAGTCAGTACTCTATTATTAATCAAATACAGTTGACTTGCATATCTAAGATGATTTTTACAATTGACGTCCTGTTTTGGAAGTACACGTAGAGCAAGCCAACAGATCGGTTAACCAAGTAATTAAATTGTAATTAGCATCCTTTGGTGCTCGTTTCTACAATCAGATTAACAGATATTTTATGGACTCTCATACTTGAGTTAGAATGTATAGACATTCAAGAAACAAAGGTATCTATAATAATAGTTCACGAATGAGAAATTACATGTTTTATGTAATGTTTTTTTCTTATTTGGTCATAAACATCTCATCATCTCAAAACAAAAAACTAGCTATCCTTTATTCACAATTTTTCACTATAAACTATTATACCACCGTGGAAATGGTTAACACGATTATTACATAACACAAGATAAATAATGTTGACTACATCTGGAAACGTCGTTAAACATCTTTACTTATCGTAGCTTTGTAAGCGCTTTACAATAAAACGAGGACACTGTTATTGTGTTGCATTAAAACCATTCTATCCTGGAAGATGGGACCAGAAATCGTTATTAAAAACCATAAAATATAATGACCAGCCATGAGACAACAACAAAATGATTTATTTTCGGATCAGCACAATACCCCACTCTAGTGGGGCCTTGATCAGCACCACAGTCATCATAAATGGCTAACAACTCAATTTGTTATTTTTACTTTTTTGCTGTTTTACTTTGTGTCCTGTTGTTAGTTATGAAATTATTATATTTTATTTTTAGCTATAGTGAACACTTGGAATATTTACATGAGTAGGTTAAAAACTAGGTCTGGAGAGTCATGGCCGCAGCGAAAAGATGAGGCATACATCTAGTTTTGAACCGTCAATATATGTCTTATTTAATCATGAACCTAATTAATACTTAGCTATCCAGCTCGTCAAAGATGAATAGTTAAACGATTGTTAAAAATATTTGGAGTTTATGTTGACCTACTTTGTGTTTAATTTGAACTTGAAGTTTTGGACTGTTTGCATTACCCGAAAAGTATTGATCATCACACGGGCTAGAAGTTTCCTTTCTACACTGCATAGGCTTCTCCTCGGTCGATAATCTTGAGCTCTTGCCGAAAATAGTCAATCCAATGCCTAGGGATTAGGCCTAAATATAGTATTTGCTAATTTCTAACAACCTTAGAAAATCCGTAAACCGCACTTATAAAATCTTCAAACAATTAATGAAATGTTATGCTGTAACATTTTGTATAGCTAATTTTAACCAAACAAATCTAAGTAATAGAATAACAAAGCCTTCCTTAAACACTATTTGTCCATGGTTTTACACTATAGCTATGCAGCTACGAATTGATAGTAAAATTCAAAATGATGATTTTTTTATACAATAAACTGTTTTATTAGTCACTATAATTTGTTGTACGTGGATACATTTTTATTGGTGCCAATCTTATACATTTGGGTATTCAATATCAGCGGTAATCTATAAAAGTAGTAATCGAAACAAAGGAGGGCAGCCTCGCGCTATGTAAGGATATTAAACATTCCTATCGTACAATCCCTTTGCTCTTCGATCTCAGCCTCCCTGCACCACTGACCTCTGTTCGTATCTTTATAGACTTTACGGACCTTTTTAATATATAAAATTAGGTGCAACGATATTCATGACAAACTGTACCCCGTATTAAAATATATTTTGTGTGTATATTATTCTATAGTTGTTTTAAACCATAACGCAGAGGCTGTTTGCGCTAGCCTCACATTATATTTCCCCCACAGTTACTAAAAAGCGCACAAATAATAACAGGTTTATATGTTAGGTAAGTCGTAGTATCAATAGATTTTAAGTGTTGTCAACTTGTTTTAAAGCATACACATAGTGCGACAAAGTAAGTAAATGCATGAATTAGCTATAAATTTATAAGGCCTTAAAACAAATTTTTAATTTCATTACGTAATAAGGATACCCCAGAATTTAGGATACATAATTTATTATTTTTTACCATGAATACCCCCCTTATATGTCTAGTTCTACAGTAGGCGTTTGTTCAGTAAAAGGTTTCAGAAAAAGCCTCATTTTAAAGTAAAAGAAGGATAATTAGACAACTTTCGTTTGGTACATAGAGAAATAAAAGGTATAGCTTCAAAGGCCTTGTCTAATTAGTGCTTTATGCCAAGGCTAGGTCGCAATTATAAGAGGTGAGCTCAAACCCACGTAAAGACTTGCTCATTATGTAAAAAAATATATTTAAATAATAATATTTTATTACACTTTACTTAAAACCACTAAAATGTATACAGACATACTATATCTCGTTACAATACCTAAAAAAAGTTTCACATATAAAAAATTTAAATACAACTTTATATTTTCTGCATATTAATTAATTGTGATTATTAATTTGCTTCTTAAATGGACAGTTTTGATTTAAAAAAAAAATATGATTGATTAGGATAATTACTAATTCAATGCAAATATACACCTATAATATAAAATATAAACAAAATAATACGATTTCAGTCTGATAACGTTTATGATCAATCTTTCTGGAATGAATTGAAAAAAAATCCTTAGTATAAAATAAATTCCAAAATTGTTTAGTTAATTTATATGGATTAAATTGTGCATAGTGCTAACTTATTTAATAATATTGATCAAGATCACTATATTGGTCACACTATCACACTTTGGTGAGTCGGTGGCTCAGTCGGTAGCGTCGCGGACTTCGGGCCCAAGGCAGTAGTGTTTTGGGTTCGGATCCTGGTCACTGCCACTAACTTTTATCAGTACAGTTCACCTTTGTACTGTACCGGCTCACCCCTTGCTTTGCTGGATACGTTCCACGCACAGATCTGTAGTCTATGTGGACGGGAAAACGCAAGGTAAAAGAGGCCGCCATCCTCTTAAAAAAAAAAAAATTACTGTACTTCTTTGAGTTGCAAAATAAAAAATAAAAAAGGCATAACAGTACAGTATTTATACATACGATAATGTTTCTAAATTTAATTTTAATTCACAAGAAATAAAAATAAATACCGAAAGTGCACATACAATTAAACTACAATGACAACAGTCTGTTTAGGATTTTAGGTATGGTACCACTGTGGAAGATTCATTATAACTTTAATCATCACCTTCAATACAGTAATTACATGTCTATGGAATATTTAGCATAAGGCAGGTTTTGCTGCATATCGTCTGAAAGTCCAGCCATTTGCATGCCAAGTTGACCAAACATGTCCTGCACGTCGCACAGAACCATGATTATGAAGCTGGTGAGCTTAGAGATGCCAGTGACCACCACGGGGAGGTTCGGGTTGTCACAGCCTGGGGAATGGGTCACTATGCCATAGTATTGCTCATTCAGGAAGAACGGAGCCCCCATATCTGCCTGAAAAGAGCCATGGAACATTAGTATTTTAGGGATAGTAACAAATTTACTACCAGGCCACACAAATCTTCTAACATATAAAATTCTCGTGTCACAGTGTTTGTCTGCAAACTCCTCCGGAACGACTTCACCGATCGTTATGAAATTTGGTGTGTAAATTCTGTAGGTATGCGAATCGGACGTAAACTATTTCCCGTTTCGAAATTCTTAAAAGGGCTCCGCCCCAGTGGCTCTGGAGTTTCCCATCTTAACCTTATGAGAAATGGAATTAATGAATCTTAACAGCTGTTTCAATTAAACAAGTTGGTTCTGTTCTATGATGTTCAATAGCATTAAAGTTACAAGGATTACCAACAGGGTGCAGCACTATTATTTCTTTTACATTTATGACAACAGCTAATTTGCAACCAAAAGGTGAGTGAGCGTAGCGAACGAACTTCAACCTGGAGGCGAGTTAGCGTAGCGAACGAGCTAACCTGAAGGCAAGTGAACGCAGCGAACGAGCTCCAACCTAAAGGTGAGTGAGCGTAGCGAACGAGCTCCAACCCAAAGGTGAGTGAGCGTAGCGAACGAACTTCAACCTGGAGGCGAGTTAGCGTAGCGAACGAGCTAACCTGAAGGCAAGTGAGCGCAGCGAACGAGCTCCAACCTATAGGTGAGTGAGCGTAGCGAACGAGCTCCAACCCAAAGGTGAGTGAGCGTAGCGAACGAACTTCAACCAGGACGTGATTGAGCGATGCGAACGAGATCATCTTGAAAATTAAACGTAACGGTACTTTCTTTCCATCGGTCTGTCTTAGGGGAAACCTATAACTTAGGCGATACGAAGTTCGCCGGGCCAGCTATAGTGCGTTCACACAGCCGTGGCACCTGAGGGATTAGGAGGCCCCAAGGGTTTCCATGGGGTGTCCTAATCCGTCAGGTGCCACGGCTGTGTGAACGGAGTATAGTTCCCTTATAAAGATGAGTGTAGCGGCTGGTAGGCAACGTGCTAAATAAAATCATGTCTAATAATACTCAAAACACACAACACTGTAATATTTACTTAGCTGATGGTAAATCTATCTATATTTATACTTTGCATACTATTGTAAGTAAATAGTATAATTTTTCAAAAACTATAATCTTTTTAAAGTAGTGTATTCGTTTTGCCTCAGAGACGAACCTTATGAAAATACGCAGTTGGTGACTAGGTCCACTAGTACCAAAAAAAACATACATTTACACTCCATAATGAGTTACTCATCGGATGGTAATGTATAAAAAGATTGTAAGTTGTATGAATTGAGATTGGACACTCCTATCATCAATTATCAATTATCAATTGTCAATCATTGAGATGGGGACGCCACCTAGGTGCGTATTTTAACCCAAATATGAGTGAAGGATGAGTGTAGAATGGTGTGTGATAACCTGTGTAGCTTTGTTACTGACTAAGATCAGCGGTTTCATTAGTCAGGATCATTTATTTAAAGCCCAATGATCAGGAACAGCTGGGTCCAGTTTTGAACCATCAAAAAGCTACTGACTATTCTCAGGATCGAACCGGCGACCTTTTGATTACTAGGCGAGCACTATAACCACTCAGCTATCCAGCCAGTTAATGCTAATATCACCAGATCTAATAGGCAAACTATATGTATTGGACCTCTCAGTTGTTGGTACAAGACCAAAATATATCGTTTACTACACATCCTAAAGTCTTAGTTCAATTCCTATTCAAGTATTATTAGTGGTTTATTTACCTTGTATTTTCGTCCCAGCTCAAAAAGTTGCATGGAAGCTACAACCATGGTTTCGACGCCGATTGTGTCATCTTCACGTAGAACATGTTGAGAATCAAGGCATTGCTGTCGTTATTGCAGATATGTCCTCGACATGTCCTACATGATGAAATCGGCGTCGAAACCATGGTTGTAGCTTCCATACAACTTTTTTGAGCTGGGACGAAAATACAAGGTTAATAAACCACTATTAATATTTGTCTTGCCAGCTCAGGGGCAAACCACAACAATGAGCAAGCTTTTCAAATAAATCAACTACCGAATACGTAATCAATATCAATATTTCTTTGTAGTAACCTATACGTATAAAAGTGTATTTCTATTTACTCACAAAGCAAGGGCTGTTGGCTGGGTCGGTGGGCCACAGACAGAACATATCTGCAGATATATTCATGATGCCAGCGTAGATCTGAGAGCAGTTATTGGACGATAGAACGTATGCGTTGGCAGAGCTAAGAGCACCTCCCCATTGCTACAGAGAATAGTGATCTCGTTATGAATGTTGTGCTTGAAAGGTTTACTAAGTTGACGGTCTTGCTTAATAAACTACTGAGATTAAGGCTTTGGTCCGTGAACAATTAGCCTTTGTAAAATTGAATCCACTAAATTGTGGCCACCAATATGTTTATTTGAAAACTTTGATATCCTAGTTGAACACCATTCTAGTTGGTTTGTGTGATTGTGTTGAAACATAGGGGTTTTAAATATCTAGTTAAGATAATTTAAATATAAAAGAACAATTGTCTGTTAATTACATGTTATTATCGACAAGAACGTGATACAACGTTTGTTCGAATTGCTTTTTTGTAACTGTAACAGGTAAATTTACAATAGTAATTTAAAGAATATTAACTTCAAATCTTAAGTTCATATAAAATCATATGAATCGCATAGGCTCTAACTTGTGTTATGACATCAAAACAAACTATTAAAGACCATAGAACAACAGTTGGATATATTTAAGATATATTTCCAATGGGGGTTTTCAGCAAATCCAATAAGTTTGATTCGGGTACTAGATTCATAACATACTCTATGATGATACGTAGTGGTTAGTAAAACACTTACCTTGGTATTCGCCCAGCCTACAACAGAACCTTCCTCAAGCTCCTGAATCCCATCAGCATTCGGGTTAGCCCAAATTACTTTAGGATAGTATGTGAAGGAAACTGCTACCTGTAAAGAAAAAGCACTAACGTTTTAGTATTTTCCAAAACCTTTTATGCACTGATTCCTTGTTAGTAGATACAGTCTTTTTTATTAAAAACCCAAAAGTTGGCTTGGGTAAAGTGACCACCTTGGGTTGGGTAAAATATATATGCGATTGTTACAAATTAATCAAGATTGCTTATGAATAGCTGGCTGGTTAAAGTGCCCGCCTAACAATAAAAAAGTTACCGGTTCAATCTTGAGAAAAGTCAGTAGCTTTTTGAATGTTCGAAACTGTGCCCAGCTGTCCCTGGTCATTGGGTTTTGAATAAATGATCCTGACTGATGAAACAGCTGATCTTAGTCAGTAGCAAAGCTACACAGATCATCTCACAACATTCTACACCCACCCTTCACTCACATTTGGGTAGGAATACGTACACAGGTAGCGTGCCCATCTCAACTAATAGGTAATTGATTGATAGTTCAAATTTGAGGACAAAATATTAAACATCTTGATGTTAATATAAACGGTACCTAACTAACTTAGGTGACAGGTTGTGTATGTTTTCAACGTTTATCGTAAAATCTGTTGAAGCTGTTTGACTATTTCAATTGTTTTTAACACAAATTAATTATAAACTGAAAATAAATTCTTTTGTTTTATTGTTAATGCAAAAATAAACCATTTTTTATACTTCTCATCACTTTATGATTTTTCTGGTACACAAGTCATAAAGGTTTATTAAGGAACAAATCCTTGTATATATAAACTACGTATCCAATTTTACTTTCTGGACTTTGACAATATACTCATAAGGGACTAATTACATACAACAATATACAAATGCAATGCGTCGTGTCTGATACCTTGACCATAGCAACGTCATAGGCGACCCTTGGTCCTGGTGATGGTCCTGGTCCAAAGGGAAACGCCCTTGATGAGTTCACTTCGACAACCCTGTAGTAGTCTCCTCTCCTACCCTGTTGAGATGTACCCACTCGTACTCCAAGTGTATTGACATCAACCCTGTGAAAACCAGTTGTGTAATTCAGGTTAGGTAGTGTGAGAAATTGTTGTTAAGTTGATTAAAAAAAAAAAAAAAAAACATGACAGGGGTTCCTTTGTCTGAGTATTAGGTACTTTAACTCCTCGCTTATGTTTTTTAAACCATAATAATGTACTTATTTGACGTTTGATTGAATTGTAATTTTGCTTAGGTATCCATCCAAACGTTAACCCCAAATTCCTAACTTTATGAGAAATAAAAAAATAATCTATTGAGCCATCTTAAAATGTTTAAATCACATAACAATATCGTATGTCACCTAAGCTTTGAAATAAAGACAAATGTGCAGTTATAAAGTCATAATTTCTTAAAAGAATATTATGTTAGTTAAACTACGATACTATTTGCTATTGAACTTAAGATGTAACCATTAATAAGTTTCATAATCGAGAATCGGAAAAAAACTACATCTCATTTCAGGTGCTTGTGGCTAGAATTGAGTCGTTGTATTTGCAATGAAAACCTAACTGAATTCACAATTATCTTAAGGATCTGTTAAGGTTAACTTAGAATAAAGCATGTAGTAAAATAAGCCTTATTCTTGAGATATACACACCGAAATTTTTCGTGATATTAGTGTGCTGCACGGGTCAAGATTATTTTTAGTAAATGTGTCTTTTTCCATGAATATCTTTGGACAGAAATTTTAAAAATGTTACGTCATTTAAATATTATTTTGTTACAAAAGTAGGTAGTTCCGTTTTAAAACACGATGTGTTAACAAATGCACTTAAACGTTTTTGAGCGCAATTTTCTCAATCCTAACGCATCCTTTTTTCCATGGCATATGAAACAAACTAATCTAAATGATAGTGTACGTTATGCTATTTGTTTTAGTCTACTTGCCCATCCACACAGGAGAATGTGGTCATAACATATTTGTCATCAATAATAGTTGCAGCACAAGCGTATACTCCATTCTTCTCGATGGAAGCCTGTGAAAAAAAACCACGCCAATGAAAAATAAACTGTTCAGTCAAGCTATTATTTCAGAGGATTTCTATATAATAAGATATTGGACATAACATTACAAAACCTATAAACATTAACAAACTCAGAAGTGAAATTTTTAACTCTATTACTTTCACAGAATATTTGAACGAGCAATGCCTTATTTCAGCCTTAAATGATACGGATTATTCCGTAATGATTTTGTTGCTAGTTACCGTTCTGCTAACTGTAAATGTATACATTCTACAACACTGAACAGCTGAAGTAACATATCTAGCATAACTACGTTGATACTATTCCAACAATACGCACTTTTATGTAGTTTAAAATAAAATCATAACAAAATTACCCCCTTATATTATAACGAATCTTAAACTAGTAACTAGTTTAATCATATTCTGAAAATTTTCGTTAGACTAAATTGTTGAATAGTTTTGATCTAAAATGAATTAAACATCTAGCCTTGATACCGTTTCTTTACAAAAAGTGCTAACAAATTGAAAAATATGTTATAAATGAGACATTACTAAGATTTTTAACATTATACAAAATCACAATAATGGACAAATTTGTCTTTACTTACGAAATAAGGGAAGTCCTGGATAACCGCTGGATTTGATCCGACATTTGAACTCCATGCACCAATCACATGACCTGGAAAATCATGTTTTATTTAAACGATAGATATCTTCAAATATGGATGATTTCTGGCGACAATAAGATCTATGATCACGTGGGTTTATAGCAATTAAATATATTTTTCACTAACTACAACTACCTAAACCCTCAAAATTAAAATACGTTTGATCACGAAAGAAGCTCAACTTATTTTAGAAGTTATTTATGGGACTTATGGGCGAAAAAAAGTCAATCTCTCAAATATTGCATTTAGTCATCACAATTTTATCAAAACCATGAATAAAAATCGTAAACCTGTGTGTTATTCACCATAAAAATGTCCTAAATACTTGTCAAAATTATAGTATTTCTTACCTGCTAAAGCAAGTCCCAAGATGAATAATCTCATTGTGTAGGATTAGCTGTGTTTATGACAATATCACTTCTTCAGACGACTTATCTGAGCCAAAGTGTTATCAGAGAGCAAAACTACTAGAGATAATAGTTGTTACTTTTTATTGCTATTCTCTTTCAATGTGAAGAGACGTCAGTCTTCATATCACAGATATGATGTAATATTTGTAATATTCTAAACTGTGGTGTTTATGGAATTCAAACTGGTAAAAATAATATAAAGTGTACAAATACAAACCATACTGAATTTCTAAAGCTGAAAATGTGGAAAAATAAGAACTTAAGTCACAGAAACCCAATTAAAAGGCTCTCTAAAGAGTGAGATACAGCACAATAAGGTTAAACTAAAAAGAAATAATCTAATAAACGAGGTGTTAGCCCGTCCTACGTACGGGAGTAGTCAGTTAAAACTTTGTATAATTCAGAATAGCTAGCTTACACGTATGAAGAAAAATTTTATTGCAGCCTACAGTAGAAAAAGTAATTATCAATTGAGAAGTGTATAGGCCTAGTCAACGATATCACCTTCCAATTCCATCGTATACCTGCCTCTTCCATAATCAATATCACTACAAAACAATTACTCACACTCACGAAGTATTCGGGCTCACACTATACACAATTTCCAGTAGGTCTGAATAGAAACTCCCTTAAATAAAACGAAAACATCCAATAAAATTCACAGTACACATAATTATAACGTTGGTGTCCTGACATCATTAAACGAATCGTCCACACAGTACACACAACCTGTAAATATCAATTTCACTGCATCAATTGCTAAATAAATAAGTGTAAACAAAGAAAAGTAAAAACAACAACATATAGTTTGTTTTGTAAACAGCTGACTCAAAAATAAAATAGTATTCATTTGGAAAAAAAACTGATCACATGGTGAAGGAATTTAAAACGTAAACACGCTAGTAAAGCTACGTAATTAATTCTCTGTGTTTATTATCCATTCCGTTGTCAGCTCTAATATCCTTGATAATTAAACCTCCCTCATTGAATCAATGTACATCGTAATTCCCCATATTCATTTATTTAAACTATAAAATAGTCAGTGCCTCCAAACGTAACCACAACTAAACACATGCCAAACAACTTTTTAGATTTCATAAAAGGATGGTTAGTCTAATTGCAGTATCCTAGGTCAATGATGACGTTGTGTTCAATCTGTGTCATTCATCTTTATAGCTTTGGATAAAACCCGTCTGAGGTTGTGGTGGTAATTTAAAATCGTATTCCTGAGGATTATTGATAACCTTCTTTATGACGTCAATATTTCCGGGCCTAATCCAAACAAAGTTTAAGCATTCAAAAACATTGATTGTAAACAAAACGCCACCAAGATGAATTAAAACATGTAAAAATTGTGATTTTCCTACCCTTTCCTAAAACAATTGAGCAGTAAAATAATTTGTATATCCTTTTTAAGACTCGTGTACAGAGCCCCGACTTGGACTTGTATACATCGATGGTGTTACTTATCTCGGTGGTCTATTAATCTTATTTATTTCCTATAATCAATGAAAAAATCAGAGTAAATAAAATAACCTCATAGTTCTATAGAGCATTTTCATATTTAACCAGCTGTTATTAAAAACAAATTATATTGCTCTAAAACAACTCGAAGATTACAAAGATTGCTTTTAAAAAATAATTTGAACATCCTAGTATTTTACTACGTATATTTAATTAATCTGTCATCCTCTTACAGAAGAATTGAACGTATCAATGATTTGCATTACACATAGTATTATAAATAAGTCAACCCTAAGTATGTCTTTACATTTTTATCCAAATGCTGAATTTGTGACACAAAAGCTGAATGTTTACAGCTGTTATGTTAAGCAAATTATTTTATGCCAAAAGCTAGTTTAGAATCTTAGCGTCGGCTGCTAGACTTTTTAAAAATTAAAACTTAATTTCTAAAAAAATGGGGCCCTAAACTAAAATTATGGCTTCGACATTCCCTAGTTCTCAAAATTATCTTTCTTTCAACACCAAAATCATGAAAATCCGTCGAGTGGTTGATTCAGAATCGTGAAATAAAAAACACTGTTTCGTTTTAATATTATAGATAACTTGATTTGAAGCTTTTAACTTGCAAATGCAAGTGTAAATGTATTCTCACAAAGTCTGTGGATTGAGAATAGGAAGACTCGCCTCCAGGGCCTCTTAGGTGCAAGTGGCTGGGTTTGTAGATGGAAACCACCAATTAGGACTAGTGTTGTTCACCCTTCAGGGGATGCGATATGTCTTCTGCTAACATTACAGTTGTGCAGAACTTAAGTTATATACAACACTTAGTTTAGTCAGTGACACTAAAACCAACTTTAGGTGGTACACTTGTAAGTAAGATTACTGTTAGTGTAAGTTGTGACTGGTGACAAAAAAAATCAAATTGATTCCTATTAAAATTTTGAACTTTTATCAAAATGCTGAGAAGAAAAAAAACAAGAATATATACGTCTAATAACACCAGTAATAATATATTCAAACTTATACTGTTGACTCACAAGATGGTGACTACACATGAAAGAAGTGTATTAAAATACACTCTATTTTAGTACAGAATATTATTCCGTTTTTATTAATTGTAGCTATTATTGGGCCACTTGATTATGCAACTTAGGAAATATAACTATTCTCGACCAAACAACTCAATATGGGTCTGTCTCTACGAAACCTCATATAATTTACAATCTCACTTTTGCACAATAGTTTCCTCTGTCCAGGACACATAGCGCACAGTATTGATGAATAGGTTTACCATAAATTCCTAAATGGTTTTAGTAGTTCCTAAATGGTTTAGTAAGTTGTAACAGCAATGACGAGTAAAATAGGGCATTAGTTTAAAATAGTAAGTAAGTAGTAAGTAGTACCAGCAAGTAGTGAAACAAATTTAAGTAATTTACTCACGTTCTTCTCTAGTTAAAGTATTTATTTGTTTAACCATGCAGTTTGAATAAAAGTATTATAGCTGGGTTTGGTGAATGATACCATTGACTACCAACGAGTTATAATGTATTGGTTAAAAAGTAACACAATCGTATACCTCATACAGAATTTTTTTCACAGGGTATTTAATAAATGGTTGTCTATGTTTACTTCACAATGTATATACAAATCTATAATATCTGCAAACGATAATTATTTCAAAATAAGCTTATTTTGGGATACTCTAAATCTCATTGTTAAAGTAGATTATTGATGGTGATGTGATGATCTCGGCGTCAGAGGAATGATAAAGGAGATTGATAAGACAAGGCCGGACACTTCCATTGTTGTGCCGTGACTGTCCGTCAGTGCTTTGTGTTCAAGAAACAATAACAAGGAGCTAAAGAACAGACTTTACCACTTAATAAACTGAAAAATGTAAAATATGAATAGTTTATGTGGTAAAATTTAATTTCCATTACCCGACGAGTGTTTTTAACAAAGAAAGTTGTCATATATTTCGTATTAATATTCAAACACTTATGCAGGGTTAATCGATGAAAATAATTAAATAAATTGTGTCAATTGTTTATTGGGTGAAATATTCAACTAAGCGTATTATATTTATAAACTTACCACACTAGCTGCTACAATTCTGACTTAAGCAAGCTTAAGAAGCACTGACGCATGGCCACGATGCGGTAGTATGGTACAGTAGCATTTTAATTAATTGATTAAACTGTAGCCGGAATCATGTAATGTTAAATCTCTCATGCTGTTCCTCCTACTACAAAAAAATAACCACCCGTACGGGTTTCAACCGGACAAAAAACCCGTATTTATTAAAATGAAGTGAGGAAATCATTAATGGTATTTGATTCGTCTGTTTAAATGGCTCCTTTTAACGTGGAGATACCCATACTACACTTATTTTTAGAATATAAATAAATAAAAATTTTAAGAAATAAAACATGTGCTTGATAAACTGTACAATCAAAATTAATTTGGTAATCACCTTACCATATTCACCTACCTATTTTATTATATCAATAAACATTATTGCTTTGTTTTACTACACATTTGGTGAATTTTCAGTACATTAAAATAATATTCAATCTCTCATTAAAGTAATAGTGTTGTACAAGTACAAATTCTAATTCCCACAAGGAACAGAGAAAATGGAAACAGCTAACTTTAACGATCAACTTTAAAGTTCATAGCGGAAGTTAAAGGCAATTAAACTTTATTCAACCGCAAAGTAGATTGTCCACAAACAAACTCTTTATCCATAACTGAGGTAGATAAAATAAATAACACCTTAGAAAACTGAGATAGCGGATCATATAACAAAGTTTATAGCAATGGTGTTCGATTAGCTTAACTCCTTTATAAAATGTATTACAGCTTTCAACAATGTATAAACCTATAGCGTAATATATTTTATATATTTTAACACTATATTTAATTGAAACCAACTTAAATTCGAGCGTTTAACTTGTATAAATATATTGAGATTAAAGCTCAGAACCTTTCAAGCTGGAGGATAGATATTTTTTATCGTCTGTATACAGAAAATTAAAAATCTGTCCTTGCGTTGATCGTCTTATCTATGTTTTTTGTTGACATAACCCGTCTAACATCTTGTCTACCCTGTTTCTGCAGCACGAATTGAAACAGGTTGTAGGAAGACAACAACTGAACTATTATTCTTATCTTGTTGGTATTAGATGGAAGTTATTTTATTCATTAATTTGACGATAGAAAATATATGAGGAAATATAGCTTGTTATCCGACTATTCAACAGTTTCACACAGTAGAAAATTCATTAAATATCGTATGCTTAGGCAATCGTTGGTAATCAACCATATTTGTAATTAATTTTTATATTTTCTGAAAAAGGGAACATTTTGTCTATGCGATTGGTATTTTTTAGAGGAAATAAATGAGAGAATAATATTTAAATGCTTTTTGGGAAAGTGGTCCAAACCCATTTGCCTTGTAGTCATGCTGGGATTCGAACCCGTGGCTCCCGCACCGAAGTCCGAAACACTAACCACTAGGCTATTAACAATTAACACGGTCTTCGCTACTAAAATAGCTGAATAGTTATTGTATACAATTAGAAGGAAGCAATTGGTATGACGATTGATGGAGTATCCCAATCTCCTAATTTTATATACATAACATGCTAAGCTAGTTTAAGATGAAAATATTATAAGATTTGAGTTAAATTTTTTAAGGTTGTGTTCCAACAATATTAAATAAATTGAATTTATAAACCAACAAGATACATCTCAACCAATTAACTTGTGGTTTGTCCGTGACAGACTTCATAACCCTGATATTAGTTGACAGCGAGAAGCATCCAGCCGGAAACCCACTAATAGCACACATCATCCACCATGGTGTGTGTGTTCTTTAGTGAGTCTCGGGAATTTCCCCATACTAAGTCTGTTTAAAATAGCAGATTAACCAATGTTGTCATGTACAATTATACTGTATATATTGTATATGTCTTATCTTACAGCATGACGGGAATGATTAAGGGCCAAAGTGCTTTGCCTCAGGATTTAGAGGTATTATACGATCATGTAGTACGATGGTGGAGGGTTTATTCAACTAATGGAAATAAATTAATTTATCAATTAATAATTAGTTTAATGGATAAAAATAAAAATTGAGTAGTTAAGAAAATTATTACCAGCATGAGCGACACATTTTTGATACACAACAGTATTTTCTTTGGAACAGCCTACCCCTACACATTAAATCACTTGATAAACGCTCCCAGATTGTGGCGGCACTAAAAAATCTCTACTTTGATTAAATGGTCTCGGCTAGCGTGTCCTAGGGCTTCTGCGTCTTTGCGCGATTGCTGGTGCGTATGCGTGTGAGAGTGTGAACGTGTTTTCTTTTGTATATATTCTATTTATAATAATTACTATTTTTATAATTGAACTTTTGTTTAACGTTTTTTTGATGTGTTAAATATATATATTTATATTAGATTAAGTAATTTCATTGTATTTTTATTTATTTATATTTAAGTTTTGTTAAAGGTTAAGTGTAAGAGAAGCCCATGTGGCCTGGTAAAATAAAAAAAAATTTCATCTCATTGTATTTCATTTACTGTCAAACATGTAAATTATTTATCAACATTTAGGATCGTAGAAAAATAAAAGAGTAAAAACTAACAATTAGAAAATGTAGTATCGTTTTATTTTAAGTAGATCTAAAGTATGACAACAAAGTGCCAAATTTATTGTATAATCCATGTAAAGCTTATATTTCTTTTAACACAAAGACGTTCATTATAAGTTTACAAAATACATACTGTATGTTGTCTGATAATTGCATCTAATTATTGTAAAGTTGTAATACGCCAGAGTTTAGATGAAACTTGAACAAGTCAGTTTCAGTGCCGCTGTTGGTGAACGGTTCAACAACTCAGTTTTCGTAATTTATTCCACGGTTTGTGTGGTTTGTTCTCTAATTATAAACTTTTAAGTCTGGAATACAAAGCTTGTTAATCGTTCCTTTTGTAATAACAAGGGCATTTGGATGATTTTAGTTTTAGAAATTAGGTTTTGAACTTGTTACTTAAATAACAAAAACGTTCTAGGAGAAGCATTTTTAACAATCACTATACAAATTAAGATTAAGTATTTAAATTTGTCACTAGGAATGTCGTTTAGAGCTTTTAGTAATAGTAAATGATTTTGTTAGTAGTAATCGTTTATTTCGTATTGATCGGTTTATTGATACTAATTTGTGTATTGGCTATTGGTGTACTGATTTGGAAATAATAATTAAAACTTAAAATTACTTTTGGATACAAGATAAGCGTGCTTTAAAGAGGCACAAATATAAAGAATCACCTACATCATGAATTCATAATTCTATATTTTCCTTATGACCCTTTGTATATTTTCGGCCAAGAAGACCGCTATAAACGATAATGCACCAATGCAGCACTTTATACTCTCAACCTACTTATATCGTAGGAAATTTTAAATATCTGCTCCTTTATAAAACTGTGTTTGTTCAACGTCATTCTATCAATCTAGTTTATGGACCAGAAGTTATGAAAATCGCAGTATATTCGTTAGGTCAACTGTAGGGCAGACTAACAACATAGTCTAGCAAATTAAAATATAGTTCGAAAATCCTGAATTTTGTGAAGGTGGCTAATCTATGAGATGAACGATCTGCCAAGCAACCACTGTTAGTAAGAAATGTTGTGTAGTATGCATTTTCTATCAAAATTAATTGACTACTCAGGTCTTAGAAAATGTCTTGTGTAAATGTCAAAACAAAATGTTCAACAATTTTTTAAACGACTAGAAAATTATCTACATAATATTTTGATGTTTGTTTATCTAATAGAAAATAATTAGGATCTACATGTTAAAACTAATTTAAATATCTACAAAATAACACAGGTTAAGTATATTATAACCGATAAAAAAAATTTCACAAAAATTATTATTAATCCTGATACTAAAATGATTAAAGTCAAACGAAACTATATCCTAATAAAATTTAACATTTATTTAAACAAAACTAAGAAAAAACACTTTTAAAATAGTTAAAAATTCCTAATGAAACTGATGGATTGAATCATGTCGTTTTAGATTTATTGGAGACAGTAACAATTGAATACTTGACATACTTGCCAAACAGATACTTGCCTTTGCGACATCTCTCATAATTCCGGATATTCTTGTCATGTTCTTTTCTTGTGAGCTTGACAGTGATTTACAGATCTTTTTCTAACCACCAATGTTGGCAAGTAATTTCCTCTTTGACACACTGTTAAATTTATAACTCTAAAAAGCAATGATCCTATATACTTTTTATTTAAATACTTAATAACAAAGTAATTTTACTATTAGATACAGAAGTCGGTATGTATGTTAAGAATAGAGTAATCTCAATCAAACTACTGCATAATCTCATTTAAATATTAATAGAGAGTATTGGTTTTATAATATTATAGTAGTAAGTTTTTACGGAGACTTGTTATTTTAGATGAAAGTTAATTCAAGAATTAAATCTAAAAAAGTACGCAATATAAATACACAAGGTAACCAAAAACATTTTTTATAGTTTTATTTTTAATATTAAATGTAATTTTAAAAAGGCTAGTACTGTTATTAAAGAAACTAAAAAGTTTGATTTTTTTTAAACACAACAGTTCGTACAGATAATCCAATAAAATTATGCCTAAGCTTAAAAGAATAAATTGTATGGTTTACACTAAAGTGGTAAGCAATTTGAGATGAAATGAACTAGGTTTATGTCGGAAGCACCATAACTCGTCAGCTATTGTTCATATTTTGTTTCACAACTTACATTGTCATTGTATATGATTGCATCTCTAACAATTGCAGCTTAAAATATTAATGTGTGTAACTAAAATAGTTTGCATACTTTTGACACGAGTTAAATTGCACTTACATTTAAAATAAGATTGTTAATGGTATGGAATACTTTATGTGTCTGTGAAATATGTATGGAATGCTGTAAAACGGTTCACGTTGAAACATTTTTGGCTATAAATGTAATACAGATCCATTCTATTTTGACTACGAGAAGAAGAACCTTGTAGCAAATCCAGAAATAAATGTTAAACAACAATGTTGTACTCTATATCCTAGTTAAAATAAAAATTTGATTTTTTTCCCACTATGGTTTAACTGGATAGTTTACGATTAACTTCTAAGCAAGTATCTATATAGTTTTGGATGATTAAGTTGTATGGTCAAAAATTGAATACAGTGGTTAAGATTGCGTCCAGTGAAACCAATGCACAGCTTCAGCGGTCAAACTTTAGTTCATTGCAAACTTTCTAACAAACTCCATTCTTGTTAGATTATGTGAACTTTACTTTATGTTGTATTTCAACACCATTTATGATTTTAAACACATTCATAAGCTATGATATTTTATTAAATAAAAGGCAAACAGTACAGAATAATAGTGAAAACTTCCATTACGTAGGCTAGGTTTCGGTTACACATTTGTGTTAACAACAATACTAGCTGAATGCCAAAATTGTATTTTCCTGCTTAGTTTTGACAGTAAAGCTTTTAGACGTTTGATTACACTTAACCCAATGTATGCAGTGTTTCTTACTTCTAAGCTTTCTTGGTACTCAAATTTGTGTCCGAGGGTAGTCCACGAATTTCGAGTTCTTCTTCGATCACATTGCGTATACTTTATCATGTGAGGTAAACGCAGCTTATAACAGCGCTTTTGTTGTTACCGCTTGCCGTCTATGGGACGGCCTACCCCTGCACTTTAAACCCTTTAAAAACGTTCCCAGTTCGTGGCGGCACTGAAAATCCTCTACCCTTAAGCTGATGGTCTCTGTTAGCATTTCCTAATTATTCTGTGTCTTTGCCCGATTGCAGGTGCGTGTATGTAAGAGTGTGTAAATGTGTTTTTTAAATTTTTTTTTAAACCTTACGTTTTTTTGGGTTTTTTAAATAAAAAATTATACACCTTTTATTATGTAAATGGATTTTTAGATTAAGTTATATAAATATTTTTTTTCATTTAATAAATAAACTGATTGATAATCGATGGGTGTATATAAAAACGGTGCTTGATAAGCAAATTATAAAACTTCATTTTATGTTGTTTGTTGTTGTTCCGGATCGGTTGACAATCAATAAAAGGTTAAATTACCTGTGTCCACCGGTCGATCCTGTAGAATCCTATTGCAGGATATGCATTTCGGCGAAGTTAAATCTCCATCATCAGTCCTTACACATGTTACACATGACGAAACACGTAAATACATGGTAGGTCTACCATGTATTTATGTGTTTCGTCATGTGTAAAATTCGTGTACGTGTTTTCTTAACTTTAAGGCGCACCTAATGGGGAAGTTCAAGATCTTATATTAAGGACTGATGATGGCGATTTAACTTCGCCGAAATGCATATCCTGCAATAGGATTCTACAGGATCGACCGGCGGACACAGGTAATTTAACCTTTTATTAAATTATAAAATCTATAAAAAGGTTTGCTGGACACTCTGTTTATTTATTAAATTATCAGGATATTTCAAACAATGTTCTATGAAAGCAAGCGGGTTTTACATCTATATGATTATTTTATATGATTTTATATTTTTATTATTATATGAGTTATTTTATATAACAAGTGACATAATGCAATTTAAAGTAGTATATACTGTTTGAAGATTATTTTCTGTGTGCAGAGTAAGGTAATTACCACTCAAATCTCATAAGTTCAGCCAATCATTGCTGAAAGGTCCTCAGTCAGAGATGGAAATAAAGGGTTCCATCTTAATTAAATCTGCCAAAAACAGTTAGACTTAGGCCGGTTTCACACGAGCCACAAACGTGCCACAATCGTCGGCAGAAACGCGCCACTTGCAGCGCTCAATCGCGTGGGACCTTTCAGACGGCAAAAGCATGATTCCGCGATTTCCATCAGTTTATCGCCATTTCATACCGCACCTCCCTGAAATAAACCAAAACACCAGTCCGCTTGGAAAAACTACGAGTGCAGTTCAGTGCTACAATGGACGATGAAGAAGATTTATTTTTTATAATGCTTCTTCGTGCGGTACGACGTCATAGAGTAATTATTTGAGTAATCTTTACATTCTTGTACCCACAACACTGGCCTACACCCTACTGTTACGATAAAACGGTCTGTGTCAAAGTCAGATATAACTTAATGTGAAATAAAAATTCGAAACAATACAGGGTGACTGGTTGTTTTGACTGTCTGAGTGGCAATAACCAGCTACAAGCGCCAAAATTGTCGAGAACAGAGCCACTGCATGCGATTGCAGCGCGTTCTAGCGCCAAACGCGAAAAGACGCCACTTCGTGTGAAAGGCACGCCGCGTTCCTATGTTAAGTGAATGGGGCTATCCTTTTTTGCGTCAGCCAGCGATTCTCGCGCCACAAGCGCGCCACAACTGTCAGAAGCAGCGTTTCGCGATTGTCGGGAGTTTTGTGGCTCGTGTGAAACCGGCCTTATGGTTGATGATCGAGGGTGATTTTATCTGCCCGGGAACTCCTTTAAACGCAGCAATTACTCACACAGAGCTATCTTGTGGACATCTACATTAATGAACTGGCTCTGGTTTATTGCTTAATCCAAAATGTAACTTAAACTAAATTACACTTTAGTCTACTAATTTTCATCTTGTATATTACTTTTTTCCTTTAAGTCTATGCCATTGTCATTTCTATAGGAAAGGCAACATACCGTGTACACAAACTTTCAGGCCAAGCGGTTGTCATTTTTTGCTTGCTGGTCAAAATCCTTATATTATGTTTAGGAAGCTTTTATTATTTTTTAATTCCGATGAATTATCAAAACCCTTCTAAACTGAAGTCTGAGAAGCTAACAATTATGCTTGCTACACACCTTTTATTTAATCAGCTAAATTTACTAATGGCAATTTAGATATTCATCATAACTATCACTTAACATGACTGAGTAAATTTGTTTATAGTATAGAAAACAGTAGATCTTAAGCTCGTAAGTTGATACTTACTATGGCTCAATATTATTCACTTATTTTACTGCAATAATGTTAAGAGGTATAAGCATATCTGATGTCAGCAAAAGAGCGACAGGGAGTATGGTGAGCAGATTATTCTCAAGAGTAACATCTGCTTAGACACAGCATCTGTATCACCACGTCTCGTGGACCCATAACTTGTAATGTGTGGTGAAATCACCAACTTTTTTTCCACCAATTTTGTTTCTTTAATTTTACGTTTAATTAACTGTTGATATTAATTACAACGAAGATATTGACGGTAATTTATATCAACATATGCATTTAAAAAGTATAACCTAGATTATTATTTTATTTAAGTTACATAAAATAAGTAACGCACTGGTTGATGCAGTAGCGTTTTTTTACATATCTAGCTAGGTCAATAAAAACAACCCTTTCCGTACACTGAGCTTGCATTAGTTCATCCTTAAATATCTACAATAAAAATATCTCCCTAGAGAATGGTAGGTAATTTACAATCCGCAAACCCTTAATGTCCAGCGTATGCCATAATATTAATATTTTTCCGTCGACAAGAATAAATAAAAGGAATACAAGGAAAAATGGCAAGCAGTGTTCGCAGAGAAAACTCTAATTCTTTTTTCATATTTGATTAATATAGTCATTGTCAATGTTAACCACCAACGCGAAAGCAATGGAGCTGTACCTAGTATTGCGTAAAAAATTACTAAATAATATCCACTAAGTCCTAGCAAAAAGAGAAAGAATATTGTTTCGACCATGATAACACCCGCAAGAAGAGAACCCACCAATTGAAGAGATATCAAAAATATGTTTAAGCCAAGAGACCGTTTGCAATGGATATTTTTAACTTTGACAAATTGTTCCCTCAAGGTAATTTTATTATTTGTAACATGCTGAGGAGCTGAAACATACTTACATTATGTTTGCTTGGTTGTTTGGTTTTTTTTTATTTTACAAATCTATAAAATTAATACAAAAACTTATTTCCAACAAAACAATCCCGGGCTATTTTTCGATACTGACATTGATGAACTGTTATTACAAGTATATTTTTAATTGACGAATAAGCAGTTATTAGGAAAAATTGTGATTTAAGTAAACATTGAATAACAAAGCACGACTGCTAGAGCTACGGTATGTCTCTTTTAGCTTTTAAAACAAAAGGACATAATGTACCGTGGTGAATCAAACTGTTATCACAAATGTTTCATTCATTGATTTTAATTTATATAATTAGTATATAGAAACTGGCGAAAAATATTTATTTGACTATTTGCCAAAAACTATTTTCATGTTTATTACTCTAATGGAAGCTCTTTTAAGACTGGGAGAGTTATTACTTTCACTCGTTCAAAAAAATATCTTAATAACACCTTTTAATATAAAATCACAATTACGATTTCATTTGGAACTTACTAAACAAAACGTGTACTTAACTAAGAAAACCTCCATTAATTGTATTAGTATAACAGTGAAATAGAACCACAAAGACAAGACACTTTGTTAGAACAGACATTTTCTACTACATCTGATGTTGAATTGCCGATTACTAATAACGTTTTATTGCAAACGTCTATAATAATTTTACCTTGATAACAAGTCTTATTAAATAATCCTATAAGAGACTTGTTATCAAACTTCTACGGTATCAGGTCTATTAAGCCCCTGAGATATTCAGACATATGAAGGAACAGCCCTAGGGTCTCATGAGTATTGTTTGCATCAGCATATATAATACTTCCGATGTTGTATCGGTAACAATCTACTGGGAAACATATTATAACAGTAATACACCGGTGTACGTAGTTATGTACTTGTATCATTGGTAGTTGTTCTCAGCCTCTTAAAATTTGATATACAAACTGCAAGCCTTATGCGTAAAATGTAACATAAGTTACCATTTTCAGTCAAGATATCTTAACAAATCCAATAATCTTAACCTTGTCAAAATTGAAGTATCCTGATATACAATTATTCAGTGATTAAAAAATTGGATGCACATACATAATCTTTTCATTATGACTAGGTACTAATTACAATACTGTATTACGTTTTGTATTGGAAATCTTCACAAACTACTTTTTTATTCGGTGAACCAACAGCGTTATATTGCATTTTTATCAGCCTGTAATATTTTCTGTATTTTGCATTATTAAATATGTTCCTCCAAAAAGAATTAATTGATTTCGTTAACATAGCAGCTATGTCGTTAATTTCAACACTTACTATTAACTTATTTTGGCATTATTTATGAGGCTTTTAAGATATACATTACACTGTTTGGTATAACTGGAGAACTTTTGCACATTTCAACACAGTTGAGGAAAACCGTTCCTGCCAAGTAGTATTCCTGAAAACAGTGTTTCAAATAATTTAAGATGCTAAAAATATTAAATGTTTGCATTTTCTAACAATATGTGTATTTTTTACGATAATTATAAACCAAACAACTTAGTAATTTTCGTCTCGTATGAGTTTTTATGACAACACTTTAAAATGATGAATTTCACTTTAAAAATACCTAAGAAATGGAGAATAAAAATCAAAATGGCTTTTTTACCACCAAAAAGTATCTTATTAATAACTATTTGATCTTTAATGGTCCGAAAAACGCCATATTATAACATTGAAATTTATAAAACTCAATATTGGCTAAAATCAATGTTTGGAATAAAGACCATGAGCAAAGGCAGTTGTATCATATATTGAATGAATATTTTAAAGATTATGGAATAGAGTTGACAATGGGATACAGAAATAGGTAGTCTAAAAAATGGATTTCCAAAAAAATTTATGAAATATGTATATAAATTTAACAATAATATGTCATGATAATTCTCATGTCACTGAGTTAAATAGATTTATGTATTGGTATTAGGAAGATTGAGTCTAAAATAATATATGCATAGCCATAATGGATGTTTTAAATAACCTTTTTTGTTTCCTGTATTCTTGAGCTAGACGTTGTGGATCGTGGCATTTACTTAAGTAAATAAGTCTTCGTATATTCTTATCACTAACACAGTTTTCTAATTTTTACATACAATTAAACTTTTCACTGATATCCCGGTTGGATCAAGCGTGTAACTCAAAGATGGACACGCGGCGGAGTCAGTTTGTTGAAAACTGGGCTTTGAAAAACTATACAATATAACCATCTGACAAAAATTAGTGTTTAAACTGGTACTGTAATATTAGGCCTGATACCGTAAAAAAAAAATAAAACATCAAGGGGAGATACTCTTGTATGATCTTTTTTTTGAAGATGAACTATAAGATTATGATTAAACATAATAAAGTGAGGTCTGTCTGTTGGTTTATTATAACGATAAACGGGTAAAAGCGTATTTTAACAAAAAGCTGACAAAAAATCTGAATACAGTAGTAAAAATTTAGAATGGACTCTATTTTAAATTGTTGACGTCAAAAATTCCGATACAAAATAAACTGTTTTCTGATCAAAGAATATTCTTTAGATGAAAAGCTCCAACCAAGCGAACAAATAAGTTGAAAAGTTTGGAAAGCGTTGATAAGTAGCCGTAACCACTACTCTGACTTTATCCATATCAATAATGCATGTCTCCTTCAACACGTTGGCAGCTACAGGCTTCTCACTGCCTTCTCTATTGTTGATTATGAAACTTTTACAATACAATACTAAATGTAATTCGACGAATTATCTTTATTTCATTATTTAGTACTACGTAGATAGTGATTGGCTTTAGGCCAAACCTTGTCACTGAACTAATGATATATCATATCGACATACTTACAGGACCCTAACTGGGAAAGTGAATATCTTCAAAAGCTGATAGCATTACTTTTACATTCCAATACATCCACTACCTTGGGTATTATTTTTTTATTTAATTTTAATTTTATATTTGCTTACTACTTGTTACGTGTCATGTGTCTATTTAAAACCATAAATATAAATACTTTATATTAATTTTTATAAGTAGATAATTTGTATATTGTTATTTTTATATATTGATTAAGTTAGTAGTTTTTAACAAACAATGAAGTG
Organism: Macrosteles quadrilineatus; assembly: GCF_028750875.1. Classification (NCBI taxonomy): domain Eukaryota; kingdom Metazoa; phylum Arthropoda; class Insecta; order Hemiptera; family Cicadellidae; genus Macrosteles; species Macrosteles quadrilineatus. The sequence goes on along the minus strand of NW_026542594.1, from coordinate 165,858,773 downwards.
GAACAAGTTATTCCGTAGGTTGAGTGTCGTTTTTGAGGATGTAAACCAACTACTTGATCTGCCTGGTGTCCTATATTTACTAGTACTCGTAGATCTATGTTTATTTGTTAAGGAATATGCAAAACATATTTTTTATATTTGAATAAGACATTACATTATTTCACGTATAAGTTGTTAAATGCCTACTTAGTATTCCAGATGTGAAAGTTATTAGAGAATAAAGTAGACAAACTGAGGAAAAAATTATAAAAACTGAGTTGTTAATCTTGGGTGCTGAAACTGAGTTGTTGAAGTTTAATTTAAACTCTGGCGTAATGTAACTTCATAATACTGTAATTAGCATCAATTAACAAAGACCAATGTGAGAATGCCTCTTATTACCAACTTTAAACAATTATCTTTGTGTCAAGAAAACATTTAGTGTAATGCTCTTACTATTTCTGCAAAAAGCAAATATGATATATTACTTTGGAAAAATAACCCTTCCAAATTAGTATGAACAGTTGGAATGTTTATATTATTATATCTTTATTGGAATATATTTTTCGGATATTTGACAACAAAAAGGTTAAGATTTGTATCACCAACTAAATGATGCATCTACTTAAATATTTTTTCTTGTGGAGTATTGTTGACCCTAAGGCCATTATCAGCTCCTTGTCATACCTGGGTATACTGTATCTTGGTTTGTGTTATAGGAGATGGGTCGGTCAGTTTATGCAAAACAAATACACTTAGTTCACTTGTCACATAAGCAATTGAGAGCATGCATAAAAACACTTTTTACAGTCATACCATAGTTGCCAGTTTCTATAGCTTTGAAAAAATCTGATGACTACTGAAGAACAAATAATTTTGGAAAGGATGGTCTTGATAAGAAATTACTTGATTTGCACAAATAAGTTGTGCAGTATGTTTATAAATAAAATCAATAGTGATGATATAAATAGTTTTCTGAGATGTAATTATTTATAAGTTAGAAACAACGAGTTTCTTGGAATGCAATCGTTTAGTGATGGATAGGTCTGAAAACCTTTATTTAAACCGAATAATATTCACAGAATATTCTGACTGATGGACACTATTTTGAGGTAAATAATAACGTTTAGGTTAGATCCAGTTTCACAAACAAGATTACATAAGCCACAATAAATGGTACAACTGTATTAAGTAATTTCCTACACACTAAATAAACTAAATAATTATCTAGTTTATAAAGCCTAATGTAGGCAAGAATGACAGCGAATTCGGAGAGATTATTCTCAAGAGTAACATCTGCTTTGACACAGCATCTGTATTGCTTCGTTTAGTAGATCCATACTTGTAATGTTAAATAACTAGTTCCGTAATACATGTTTGTAAGTACCGACGTTTGTTCATTAGAATGCTAGTGTGCGCATGGTTTTAAGTTACAAGAAAGAGATGATTTCACTTATAATGTAACAATATATAATTTTTTTAATGTGTTTTTGCTCTACTGAAAACCAGCAATCTTTGAGAATATGAAGCCGTTTAAGATAAGGAGCCAAAGTATAACCAAGTCGTTTGTGATTTTAACATTTTAATATGAGAAACATAGTAACCATACACCGCCTTTAAGATTTTTAGGAATGAACTAACATCTAACATTACTTTTTCAGGTATTTTAAACTATTAACTTGTAAAATACTTTTTGTTGCATAGTATTATATTTTACTTTTAAATATACAGGTTAAAAGGACCTTCCCAGAAATAAAAATAAAAATTTTCCATTAAATTGAATCACCAATTTCTTGGACAGTAAGAGATTGCGTATGGCTTTGACTGAAGTTTTTTTTTTACCTTGTTATTTCAAAAGTATATGTTTAATATGTAACTGTATTTCAAACTAATTGATAAAGCCGTTCCTTTTTTTAAATCAATATGATTGATAGGTTTGCATCTAACTTACAACTAGGTTTGACAAAAAGTTATGGATAAATTATTTTATTTAGGCTTATTGCATTCGTAAAAAAAATTTGATTACATCTATAAGCACATGTCTAACTCAAAAATAATAATCATTTGGACACACATATTGCTAAAAGTTATTAATTTACATAGATGATATAAACCAAATGGGTCTTGTTGAAAAAATACTTTAGACTAGCTATTACCATTGACTATTGGATACAGAAGTTGTTGTATTAATAGTCAAAGCTATTACGTAGTATTCAGCTGTGGTCTAGGAACATTATTATTACGCTAGCAAGGCATGCAAACACAATACTTGTAGTGTTATTAAACTCTGGTGGTTTCGCATCAGGGCTTCTAATAATTGTTTCTCTGGTAAACTTAATAGCTTCACCTACCTCACTGTTTACTCAAATTTAAATCGATTAGCTTTTTGAAAAACATCCTACTTAATTTCCGTTGGTATGTCGTAAAAATAAACAAGAATAAAGCTTTATTCGGGCAGAGTAAGGTAAAACGCTGCCGCTTGTTTATGAGATCAAAGTATTTTTTCACTTGGGGTACGAAACATTGTCCACAAACTGTTTGTAGCGTGTGATTAAGTTCATCAGGACTAACGCCAGGAACTCTAAAACCGTGGATAAGTTGATTTGGATAGATATTTGAATCGTACGTAGTAAATATATAACTGGAATTGTAGAAAAAATCTAAAAGATGCTTAAAACAACACTGATTACAGATTTCCCTAGGAAGCCTTTTTGTCAAGATAAGAGTTTTACCAGGAGGCCATTTTCTTCAAAATAAAGAGGAAATAGCTTGTTCCCAAGTGGCATTATTTACGTATATACATAATACCCCCAATGCAGCAAACCTACAGACTAAGCGAATTTCCATTTGCCTTAATTTATTTTAAATGAAATCTATTTAAATAACATTAGGTTTAACGAGTTCCTAGGTTTGCTGTTACAAGGAGGCTAATAAAATGTGTTTTTAGTAAAATATTAGTAGCTTAGTATAAAATAAATAGATTTGCCAAGTTTGATCAAAATATTTCCATGAACAAATATATATATATATAATGTATATATTTTTAACGCCTAGTGTAAAAAGACAAGTTTTTTTCGAATATAGAAACCACAGTTTAAACGAATTTTTAATCTCAGGGTAAAAATATTAGACAAAACAGAAACTTTTTTAACCAACCGTATATTCAAAACGTTTTGTTAAAACCTATTTTTTGGGGAATGTCTAGAAATATGTGAGAATGTACAAAATCAATAAAAAAAACTTTGAAATTGGTCTTAGACTGATAAATCATATTGTAAATACAGTATAACTGTTTAAAGTGACAAATCAAAGTGGTGAACTGAGTGTTTTACACAGTTTCTTATGTACTTTTAAGAAACTACAATTATTCTACTGTAATTAGTACCGGAATTCAACAGACATATGAAGGAACAGCCCTGGGGTCTCTTGAGTATTGTTTGCATCAGCATATATAATACTTCCGATGATGTCTCGGTAACAATCCACTGGGAAACATGTTATAACAGTAATACATCCGTGTACATGTTTCAAAGTCGGTTGTTTCAGGTTCCTTGACTTGAAGTAGATCCTTGCCAGCAGTATAAATTAATTTTTTGTGTATAAAATAGTTTTATAACTATATTATGCTTTTATAAAGCTTAGTATCAATCTTGATTACAAGAGCGGTTCCCCAAATACTAATTGGTTATAGTGCAAATCATTTCCACAACCGTCTATAAAGTTAATTACTCTGATTCATATTTTGAATCCACTTTATCGAATAAAATAGTTGGAAACACTTATTTTACAAGTGTCAACAACTTTAATTCATTTAAACTTTTGTTAACATTGTCCATACAGCAAACAAAGAGGAAACATAGCTCTTATCCGTTTCAATAATAATAAACGTGTTCAATTATTATTAAGTTTATACAATATTGTTAATTTTAATATGATTATCTTTTTTTCTATGTTAAATACATAAAAAAACAACTAATAGTGAATTCAATCAAAATTTAAACATTTTTTTATTCTTTTACAAATATATTGTATACAGAAATAATATGAATACCACAGAGGCTACATAGAGAACATCAATAATGAATAAGTTAGGCGGTTTAATGTCGGTTAAAGGTATTGTAAGAGTTGATACTATATGCACATATAAATTGCTTGATTTGTAGCTATGTTGTTTTCATCGATCTATCTTGAATATATGTTTCCATTGAAACATGTCAAACCTGCCTCATACATCACCCTTTCCCATACATTCGTACATTATACAATTTTACCTACGATATATACAATAACTTAAATTTTATTGTGAGCCAGATGGATAACAGTTTTATGTACTAGCTTTTACAGTAAAGCTTTGTTCTAGAATGGTTGTAATAATTATTCCAGTCAAAGATTAGATGGCCGTAATGCTATCACCGAACTAAAAATAATTGAATAAAAGCTTTTGGTGGAATCAAAACCTGGGACGATAGTTGTTCTGTGTTCTACGACCAGACCAACTCGTTTCCCAAGACGGTGTAACTATAATGTCACAATAATTTTATATTCTTGACGGTTTAAAAATTTTTATAATTTTAATTGTATTGTGAATGTAACTGACATCCAATTAGCTATGACCTTTCGTTGACTTTCTCAATCCTTATCAATAATGTTTGACTCTTTAACATGCTACCAGCTACAGCCTTCTCAATTGTTAATTTTGGAAATAATCCAAAACAAAAATTACATACATTATAATGTTTTAGCAAATGAAAAAAATTGCAAAGAATCCGTGTACATTCCCTACTATTAGGTTTTACGGGACTTTATCTTAAGGAATAGACAAATATTTGCCACTTTAGGTTTTCAAGTAAGCTTTTAGTTGGGCTCAAATACTTTTTTATTTAAATATGTTTTAAATTAGTTTCAATGAGACACTTAAAACATATTTTTTACAGAGATAAACTAATAAAAATATGCATAATTATATTTTTCGTAATACATGTGAATAAGGATAATAATTCGTAATTCGTGAAAGGATATACTGTAAATGTATGCATATATCGTCACCTCAGTATTGCAAGTAATGTGTTGTACTTACATGTAATGTTTAACCACAAAAGCTGTACATTTTACAGCCATTATAAAAAAACTCATGTATTTTATTGTACTATTCTAAGTTCCATCAACCAACTGTTCCATAAAACGTTTATAAACAACCTTTCCTCAAAGCAAAAAATCTAATAGATTTTACCAACTTGAAAATAAGACCTAAAACAAGGACTGACAGTTTCATTTTGGACCTAGTGTTTTGAAAGGGACTACTGTAATATGTGGTAGAAAGTTTGACAGATAGTATGACCTTTTGTAACTTACCCCAACAGTGATAAAAATGAATATTTAGATGTTGATGTGATAAGTTTGTCCAGGTGATGACCAAATTATAGTAAATGATACAATTTGGAAATGCTTGATGTAGTAATATTATTTTTTTGGAAAAACATAAAATAACCACTTGGGGTTTTCCTTTATAAATAAAAAAATACCCCCGCCGCAGCAAACCTGCACACATAGCGAATTTCCATTTGCCTGATTGGATTAACACTAAAATGTTTCTTAAAAACATCACATTTATTCCCTATTTAAATAGAATTAGTTTAACAAGTACTTAGGTTTGCTGCAACGGGGAGGGTAAAACAGTGTTTTTAATGTAAAATGCTAATAGGCACTGTAGTTTAGTAAGAAATTAATGTATTTTCCAAATTTGATCAAAATATGTTCATAAACAAGCAAACTACAACAGTTGACTTATTCTCCATAAGGATAACATGGGAAATTTAAAATTAATTTTTTTTTCCGTAACCATTAGGCGCATAATAATGCTTCAATATACTAAATTATTTGTTTTTTAAGCTCTACAAAATGGTTTATATATATATATATATATATATATATATATATATATATATATATATTTATATAAATACATATATAAAAATTAGAACGAATGGTGATTTGGCCTCTGGGACATCAAAATGAAATAGTAAATCGGTCCCGGGCCTAGGTCTTACCATGCCACCTACGGTAATAGCTACTTCCCTATAGGGAAATTCGCTAATATAAAATCATAAAATATAACTCACTATAAAGTAAATTCACATGTTTCCTGGATTTACTGAAAACGTGCAAGTAAAGGAAGCATTAGATACAATTTGTATACTCCAGACAAACCTTTATTGACAGAACCTGTAAGATAATTTTTATAATTAGTCATTTTCCTCCAACAATAGAAAGTATGCAGACAAAATAGTTTAGCAGAGGCTCTCAAAGTGAGGATGCGTCGAGGCTGAATCTGACCATTCTAAAGTGCCACACATGCTTACAAAGCATTAACATTCCTAACAACTTCAATGGCGTCTTACAGTTTAATTTTACTTAAAAAGATTTCGCAATAAAAAAAAAATTGATCCATGGATTATTTTTTTTTGTACATACACATGTAAAGACGGACAAAATCAAAAAAAAAATATTAGATTGTCAGAAAGTTACATGTATTATTTTTTACATTAATTAATTTCATAAAGTTGAGTTGTGTAATCGTCTTTCACAAAGATGCATGTTTTTTTAAGGCTACTACTTGATCACTTGTATCTTGCAATTAGTAATAACTTATATTTGCATTCATAAAACACGTCAAAGAAAAATAATGTTGCTAGTTATTTCGTGTCGAAACAGTATTGTACAAGATCTTTAATAATCAAAACTTTTATACTGATACTCACATTGATAATGTAAGCACACAAACTGTATCCAGAGTGAAACCTTTAAGCTACCGATAAGTATGCCTTATGATTTGGTGCCTTATGATTAGTCTTAAATGTCACGATAATCAAAGGTAACATTTGGATGGAAACCATTGAACAAAATTGGGGCTATAATAATGTAAATAAAAGTATTACCAATTGAGATAGTCTTGTTAGACCAATATTTCAATTTTATCTTCGATTTAATCTTTGGTACATTGTGATAAATAAATTTTTACTTTGTTTCGTCACTTTAATGCTGAAGAATATGTGCTGTAAAGGTATTGAGGAGATTCATTTGTTTATCAAGTTCCAAAATATGTAATAAACTGGATAAAAAAGAAAATAAGAAACTAACTAAAGGTGTATTTTTTTAGAGTCATTAAGCCATACAATATTTAATTTACAATAGAAATCGGTATTTTATATTGTATTAACCAATACAACATATTGGTTAATACAATTTCTACAGACCTGGAAGTCCAACAGAAATGCCAAAGGGGATAACTTTATTTTGTTGTTGAACAAATTTAAGTTGTATTTCTACAACATTTGCACAGTCAGTCCCACTAACACGTTAATTTATAACCTTAGTCTGGTGATTTCAAAATTATCTCGTACAAAGAGCTCCCTTCTAGAGAGAAGTGCTTAAACAACAAAACTGGAAATCCAAAATTTTTAGTTTCATTAATAATAAAAATATAAAATAAATAAACAATATGGACCACAAATTGTTCGAGGTAGTATGAAAAAGTTTTTCTCATATACAGAGCAAATTGACTAATTCTATTTTAAAGATCAACAGGCAAGACAACTACTTTAAACTATTTGTTAACATAAAAATAAAATACATAATTTATTATACAATAATCTTTTTATTTATACTCCTAGTTTAAGAAATAAATGCCAAGCCAAATGTGAAGAAATCTCTTTTTTGTAAATCCGTTAATGACCGAAACTAGTTAAAAATGTTTCAAAGAAAATGCAATAGCACACTTAGTTCATTAAAGTGTCTACAATTATTTAGAAAGTAGCCATTATTACAATTATTTGAATAGGCCTATTTGAAATTATTTACACTTATTAAATATACAATTATTAAAAATACGAGTGTCTTATCGTGTATACAACTTTAAAATTGGGATGGAAAGCAATTTCAACACCTGATGAAGCACGTTGTCTTTGATTTTGCTATTCATCTTAGGCTTTAAATATTTGACAAATAATTAAATCCTTTATTCGCAATAATAATAAACCACTTAAAGTATCCGAGGTCTTAAAAATGAGTATTCATAAACTAATATTTTAAAATAGGCTATGTTCACCCAAGGCTTTGGAAGAAATCTAGAGCTCTGTTGATTTCAAAGAAGCCACAGAAACAATAGATGAACTGAAGCCTAAAGGATATTGTTGCCTCGTGAAAATATATTGGCAGCCCTGAGACAAACAATGCTTGAAGGGGGTTTGATCATAGAGGCCACGGGTAAATATATGTCCTAATAGTAGTATGCTTTAACAATGTAGTATTTGGGAATAAAAATATATTCTATATTGTATAAGTACTCAGGAAGAAAAACATTTGCGTCTAATTCAGAACGTACGTTGCATGGACTGGACAAATACTATATTAACTAACCAAACCAAATAACTGCCGTGTTTCCATTACCAAAAACAGACATTGCGGAATATTATTTATCGAGGAATTCTTATTTGGAAATAAAAAGCCAAATGAAATGAATAAGGACAAAACAATTTCAAATAATGAACCTTGGAAAATGCTACTTTGCTTTTTTAGTAAAACTTGTTCTTGGTTCTAACATATACTTATCAATTTGTTAATGCGGAAAAAATGTAATCATTCGTTGAAGATGTACACTGTTATATGTACAACACTCGAATTAGTATATAAATGCCATATCTGATTGAATAGAAATAATACAAATACAGTATAGATAGATATAGAATATAGAAATATACTTGAATTTGTTATAAAAGAGTTACACGATTCCACGCCGTATAAAGGTGTTAGAGTAGATGTTGTATGCACATATAAATTGCTTGATTTGTCAATATGGGGTTTTCACCGATGTATTTTAATAATACGGGTGAAGGTGTGGATGTTTTTTTGGGTTTAACACTTATGGCCCTATTTCATGTAGTGTTAAACCCAAATAACATGCATTTGATATTGGACAATTATTGTTTTAGTTATTTACAAAAAAAAAAAAAAAAACTTACGAAGTAAGTGTAAATCACAAAGTCGATTAGAATTAAAAACCCTATTAAATGATGTGCCACTTGACGTATTTTATTTGATACTAGCTGTACCCGCGGGCTTTGCCCCGCTTAACTTCATAAGTATTCGCATGGCTCAATCACGTCCTGATTGAGGTTCGTTCGCTACGCTCACTCACCTTCAGGTTGGACATCGTTCGCTGCGCTCACTTGTTTTCAGGCTAGCTCGTTTGCTACGCTTACTCGCCTCCAGGTTGATGTTCGTTCGCTACGCTCACTCACCTTTTGGTTGCAAATTAGATGTTGTTATAAATTTAAAAGAGTCATCCCTTTTATTGTTTATAATACAGTACTTTGATAAAGGTTTTTATGTTTTAATATTTAACATTGGAGAATTTAAACGTTGTTAAGTACACAGGTGTGCTGTGATTAAGGTTTAATACATTTGGACTTATTCAAAAGTAAAATAGTTGTCTGTGCTGCAATCTGTAGAAACACTGTGGCACTATTTCAAATCATGACTAATGCTAATACAGAATGTTGTGATTATTCAAACCTACAAAACAGTTGGTGAAAGTAAACATCTGCTTTTAAATTATCTTTATTTGTAAACATTGTAGATCAAAAAGTCTGACATTGGCCGGCCCACTTAAAACCCTCTGGGGCAGAGCCCTTTTGACAGATCTGCACCAAACTTCACTCGAACCATCCTTGAAAGATGCTTAATAATGCCTGAAAGTTTCATTACAATCTGTCGAGCGGATTCGGAGTCCATAACGTATATACACACACACACACATACATACATACATACATAGTTCCTCTTTTATAGATATAGATTTATATTTATATATTCTATTTGAAAATTTAGAAAAATGGGCATTTGCATATTTTCAAAAATTATTTTTTTTGTGATTTTTATTATTCAAAAAAACCGTAGCATATCACAGTAAAGCTAATTTCATAACGAGTAAGAAAATTCAACCGGAGAAGGGCTAAGTGCATTTGGTATAGGAAACGTGGAGTATCAAAAACATATAGATTTTCCCTCCCAAAAAACAGCCGCCATTTTGAAACAAAAAAGATAATTAATTTCCGTTTTAGCAAAAATTTTGTCTTTTTAAATACATTTAAAATGATTCATAACACAACATATGCTTACAATTAAAAATTCCGAGGTTAGAACTAGTGACCCTCAGTTTTTGGCACACCCTGGATAGGAAAAAGATTTCAAATTTTTACGTTTTTCCTTGGGGTCGATTTAGCCGGATATAATTATACTTCACTCTTGTGCGATAACCCGTTTTTCCGTAATCATTCGAGACACATTACGTGGGACATCTCGTATATGTTTCCATTGATAGTTTCAACACTTGTTACATATTTCACACGAAATTCCATTATTTTTTACTAAAACTATACATGTGTTATAACAATTATATTCTCAGAATTAGATAATATATGATGAACCAATCCTTTGCTTTAAACATTCCATTTAAATTCGCAAACAGTAAAATAGCAGCCAACTTTGATAACACGTTATATAACAATTCTATTTTACTGTAATATTATAACAGTAATATCAAGGCATTTATTGTACAGTCCCTATAATTTTACAAAATATAATCCTATATAAATACCAGTAGTAAAAATTGAATACCTTTTCGCATTTTAATCACAAACGAATATTTTTTAAATTGTAAATTATAATATCTTTTACCCAGAAACAATAATATATACATACATTAAAACTGAATATAATTTCACAGTGATTCAACTAAAATAAGGAGGACAGCAACTAAGTCTGAATTAACCATAACGCGAAGTGTTAAGTCAATAACACAATTGTAATCAAGTAAAATAATTCATCAGAGGAAACAAACATGTTGAACGTTTTGAATGAGATTGACTAGTGGCCCCAACTGAAACTCCGTTGTCTTTCTTTATCCTTATCAATAATGCATGACCCCTTCAACACGTTTGACAGCAACATGCCTCTCGCAGCTTTCCTCGTTGCCAGCTAAATCATTCTGATTTACAAATAGAATGTAATTACGAAATATAACGATACGTGTGGAGTTAGGGCAAGCTGTAACATGTTGAATTGTACCAATGAAAACTTGAAAATGCCAGACTTAAAAATAATTAGCCATAGTTGACTTTTCTTTGGTCTTTGGTATTCATATTCATTCTTTTTTGCTCACGGAGTATTATTTTAAATGTATAATAGAACTAGCTGTACCCGCGGGCTTTGCCTCGTTTAACTTTATAAGTGAGCTCGTTCGCATGGCTCAATCACGTCCTGGTTGAACTCGCGGGCTTTGCCCCGTTTAACTTCATAAGTGAGCTCGTTCGCATGGCTCAATAACGTCCTGGTTGAAGTTCGTTCGCTACGCTCACTCACTTTTAGGTTACAGCTCGTTCGCTGCGATCACTTGCCTTCAGGTTAGCTCGTTCGCTACGCTAACTCGCCTCCAGGTTGAAGTTCGTTCGCTACGCTCACTCACCTTTTCGTTGCAAATTATATGTTGTCATAAATGTAAAAGAAATAATAGTGCTGCACCTTTTTGGTAATCCTTGTAACTTTAATGCTATTAAACATCATAGAACAGAACCAACTTGTTTAATTGAAACAGCTGGTGAGATTCATTAATTCCGTTTAAATATGAATACTCATAAGGTCAACATGGGAAACTCCAGAGCCACTGGGGCGGAGCCCAGAGGTCGGAGGGTAAAATCCTTTCTTAGTGAACGTCTACTACCCAAAAGGAAGATGCCTACCAAGTTTCAGGTTCCTAGGTCTTATGGGTTCTGAGATTTCGTGATGAGTGAGTGAATGAGTCAGTGGTATTTGAGCTTTATATATATAGATAACTCGTAATATTGTAATCATAGTCACTCAAATGTAATGAATGTCTGTATCTATGATAAATATTTATTTGTAAATATTTGTGCTTGAAACAATAATTTATAAAACATTTTTAGTATTTCTTAAGTTAGTATGATCGCGATGAGAAATAGCATAGCAAAGATGACTTGTATTTATAAATTCTAAAGGGAAATTTAAACACTACTCTGTTTATAGTTAAAGATAAATAATTGTATAAGAATATAAATTTAAGCGGAAATTTAACAAACGAATGTCATGAAAATAATAATTAGAGAAGATACTCCAAATTAACACGGTATAAAACAAGAAAATCCTCACAACTCGGAAACAGTAACATTTTAAAGTCAAATTACGGATTGCTCTCCGATGTTAGCACTTTTCTGCTTGGCGTTCTGTTTGTTTATTCTGTTTCACTTCAAATGACCAACGATAAAATACATTTGTTTGTTTTTGACTCTGGTAAAATAGATTCATAATGTCCGATCATGTTATGCAAGCCATATAAGGGATTCCATTATCAATATAAACTGTCTATTTATACCATTGTTTTGTTAATCTTTAGTTAGTTTTCTGAGTATATTGTGTACGGTCTCACTTTTTTCATAGATCCCATATTCACTGTAACACAAATCGCTATGTAATCAATGACATTTTTGTACGAATACCACGATTCGTAAAAACTATCTCATAATTTTACTTTCTGTATTTATATACATTTAATATTTAATCTTTTGTGTTTACCTATTACAACAACGAAAGAGATCAAACATTTACAACGGGTCTTGACCACATATGTTTAGCTCAATGACAATGTTAACATTTTGACAAGAACTGGAAGTCTTTCTGCTCCGAGATGACCAGATGTATTTTCAATCAATGTTCAGCATGTATCCAATCTGAGCATTCGGTCGTGCAGAAAATTCCCTTTATCAGAATAGCTAGAATACAGCGTACTCTTTGTTGTATGATAAGAAACACGCTATACTTTGATAATAGCTTTAGATATCTGAATAGTAGTTAATTTAGGTAAGGAAACTATGTTAAGAGTATTTAGGGTAGTACATATTTTAAATCCTAGTTTAGGTAAATATTTCATTATGTTTAGAGCTCACAGTTACTATATTTAGATTCTTGTTCGATGGGTTTGTATGGATTCAAACTGGTATGGATTAATTAACAATATCATATTTCAAAACCCCATAAAACCTAATTTTTTCTTAAACATATGCTCAAGTTAATATATTAATACATACCTTAAAATGAGTTTAATATAAAAATATATTTAGGCTTCTTGACACGTCAATCGAATACAATTTGTCTTTGTATAAATATATTTATATTTCTTCCATTTAACTTTCAAATGATCTGCCATGATTGGCTGTAAAATGTGAGAAACATAAGACTATCATAAGACTGATAAGAATATCGTATTTAAAATGTGTTAAAAGTAAAAAATAGTTAACTAACCTACAACTAATTTTGTTATAATACTAAACTAAAGAAAAAGGTAAATTTGTTATAAGCTAAATATTGCTATTATGAATTAGTTTTCTTATCGATTCCCTTCATTGCCGTAGCTAAACTGCAGTAAAACTAAAACTACCTTAGAAGATTTATTAGCATGCTTAGTTTTAATGGTCCACTTAACATATGTCAAACTCTCATAAATCCTAAACTACCTGTTTACTAACATATTACTTTTCACTTCTAAAGTTTTTATCACATTTACTTCATATTTATTTATATTAATATAGATCTTGTATTGGTATATAAATAAAAAAAATGTTTGCTAAACAAAACAAAATTATTGTTTTATGGCTAATAAGCCATAAAAATATAATTAGAGTACAAATATACAATAAATGAACATTTATTCTTGGTTATGTGTGTGGTTAATATAGACTTTTGAATACTATATTCAAGGTGCTGTGTATAAATTTGTTTTTCAATCACAGTAAGATCAAGCAAAACGCAATAAAAACGTTAAAACCATAATGAATTAGCCAATTTCAATAAATTAGTATTTCATAACATAAAAAAAAAAAATATATATACGTGACACATTAAACGCTACAAAAGTTCTTCCCGACTCCGAACAATGACACATCACTCTTTACTGCAGATATTAAGTTGCTTAGTATAAATTGTTGGCAAAGGAGATTTCATGTTATTTGAAAATTTTTTACAAACATTTTCAATGGGATTAGTTGAGGCAATATATGGTATATTTCATCACTAGGGCTTAAGTGCCTCTTTTTGACCCGAGGTTAAGTTTTCCGATCGAGGCGAAGCCGAGGTCGGAAAATAAGCGAGGGTTGAAAAGTCACTTTCTGCCCATGTGGTGAACTATATTTCTCGTTATATTGCATCATTAATAAAAAAATCAAGGCTAGAATACGAAATAACTTTTATGTTAAGATAATCTCCAAAACGTCTTTCAGCTTGTTTTAAATTCTGCTAATGCAAATAAGCAGCTGTAAGTGATTAAATTATTTCGTCTATCATGATTGTGTTATTATACCATCGATATGTCGAGCAATCGACAACAATATACCTACTAAATCAATCGACAAATAATTTCGATCGATATGATGGCCATAATCGAAATTTACATTTGTTTACAACAGCTGATTTTTACTCCCTAGATACTAAAAATGATTTTTACTCAGTGAATGTAAAAATGCTACTTTAGACCAACAACACATGCATTAAAAACGACTGTTTTTGCTGCAGTGAGACGAAAACGTAATTATAAAACTGTATGTGTGTCGAACATTGTACATGGCGAAATACAATGCTCAGACATTCGTCCATTAGTTAAAGAATTCTAAAAGGAGTCTCCTTAACCCCAAATTGATTGATTGTTTGATAGTTGATTGTTGCCCTAATCATATTGTATGATTTATAACTAGCTTCAGTGTAGATTTTCCTTTACTGCCTACAGTGACAAAACTTAATTGAAGCAAAAGAACCGTCGTAGATATAAACTAAATATTTAAGAAAAGAAAAAGGAATTCTCTTAAAAAAACTAAGAGATATTTTAGTTTCATTAAGAGTGTTTACTAGATGTAGATGGACAGTTACGTCAACACTTCTTGAAATAGTTGCCTAGAACTCAGACTAAGGTTCCAGTGATGAAATAAAAACACGATTTTGAACTTCGCGATGTTTTACTATATTTTTATAGGTTTTAGGCTTTTTTGATAAATTACCTATAGGTACATTTTTATTTCAATTTTAGCCCAAGGTAAAAAAAAAAATTGTTAGTCGGTGGCTCACGGACTTCGGGCCCAAGGCTGCAATATCGTAGGTTTGGATCCTGGTCACTGCCGCAATAGTAGTTTTCGTTACTGGTCCCTAAAGTAGGCTTTTTTGGGACGATTTCATGTGTAACGGATGAGGCTTTGCCGGGTCCGGAAATTCGATTAAGTAAAAAAAAGCATTTTAGGACAATTTACGAACAATATTTTTCATTACATTTTCATATATTATAGCAGAAAATACAAAATATAGCCAAAACCGTTTCATTAAAAAGGACCGTTTACTTTATTAAACAAATCATAAGCTTTGACATAACCATATGATTCAAGTCCGTAAAACTAGACTAGACCACAAAAAGCTATCTTTAGGGACTAAAAACGATCGGTAAGAGAGCTGTTTTTGATACAGTGTAATGAACACATTTTCTGTAGTCTATGTGGACGATCAAATGAAAGGTTAAAAGAGGCCGCCAACATCTTTAAAAGAAGAAAAAAATACATTAAACTAAGGATGAGTAAAGACCAATATTGCAATTTTAGCTTACATTATTTACTAGAATGCAATAGTTTGATATTTTTCCTCTTCAAACTAGGTTATAACAAGCCTAATAAACTATACTGGAGCTATTCTAACGTAAATGTTCCCTGCAAAACCAATTGCTTAGGTTGAACTTTGATTGCAATCACATCTGGTCATCGTGGCGCACACAACGTACAGCCCAACTCAATTCCTTATTCCTTATTTAGTATGCTTAGATTTGGCATGTAAGAACTATAACGGTGTTGCACTTTTTACAATATATTAATAATGTTGTTATTTAGTGAGTTTTTTTCAAGAAAATTTATTTCTTAATATTTGCTTTTCGGAACCAAATCCACATTAAGTTTCAAAAAAGTAATTTTTTTTAAGTTTGCTTTCTGTATATGGGCAACTCGTGGTCCACCAACATACGAGTCTTCAAGTGAAATTACATACATTACTCTTTGTAAGTATGGCCAATTTTTACATCAAATTAAAGAGAGTAAAGTAAGGACCTGTAGGACAAGTAAAGAGCAAATGACAATATATGATAAATCCTGACAAAATACTCAACGGAAACGTGTGCATCTTAAGATAAAGTAATAACTGAACACAAAACAAACACCTTACACATAAATAATTTATATTATTGTCGGTCCCCACGATACAAAGTCGACATGAAACTATTATAAACTTGTGGTTCAAAGATCGCATTCTGCTAGTACTACAGCGGTATTTATTTATAGATGAGGTGGAGCACACACTGTTGATTCCTAGTTGCCGTGACCGCCTGTTGTCCAACTTGGTGTTTGATTGTTTACTTGGTCTCCTCTTGGGAACACAGCCGTGAGGCGTGACACCTAATGTTTGTCAAGTAATTAATTAGATAGCTTTGCCGTACACCTTTGGTTAGTAAACTTGTAAAATAGTAAAACAATGTATGACTATATGATACTCGTATTCGTGTTGATGTACCGAGGCACGAACCATACAAACAGGCGGAGGTATTTGTTTTAAGACTAGAAGGCTTACAGAAAAATACATTGGCAATGAATAGGCATGGATCCGACTAAATCAATAAATATTGTTTAATCATAATTTACTTTTTATCTTTATTTTTTCTGTCTTGTTTTTTAATAAAGTTTGTTTGCTTGCAACAACTAACTAGCTTGTTAGTTCGTTTGTTGTTGTACTATAGTTGTTTCATACACATTATAAAAGAGTTATGTGAGAAATACATTGTAATGCTTATCCAGATTAGAAGGGACGTTATATTTGGTATCATACGAACCAGTCGTTTTACTTCATATATATATATATATATATATAAACATTATCACCATACAATCGTGTTGTCATATTCAGATGACAATTGTAAAAATTATTTCTGTTAAGTTTTTGGCAAATAATCTCATAGCATGCACTATTTGGGTGTAGCGAATCATTACCGTACAAACCAATATTCTAATGCTATTGTTGTACAGACAAAGGTGTTATTATAGGAAAATCACTGTCCTGTTTCTAGCAATCCTCTCTTAAGATAATCTCTGCCATCCCGCTTACACACCTAAGAAGGAACCTTCATCGGCCTCATTAAAAAGAACACATTTAACTAAAATTCTTTAGACTATTTTTGTATATTTATCATACTATTCTGCTATTTGGCATTTCCTACTTTGTTACAAAATAGTGTTCTTTACACAAAAAGATACATATACACAATCAATTTTCATTCACCACCATTTCATTCTAACAATTGTTTATAATAGATTTTGTTATGCTCTTTATGCTTTAATAATTGTAGTTAAATATGTAGTGTAAGCTATGTTTGCACCATTTTAAATGTTTACTTCTTATATAGAACTCTATTTAACTCTTAGAGTCAGGTCTGGGTCATAATAATAATCAGAATATGGTTATTTAAGTAACTAGTGTGCAAAGTTGCACATTACTGCACATGAGAAATGGCTCTCATACGAGTGTGGAAATTTTCTCGAGTGCAGCAAAGAAACTTTGCACTCGTGTTACACATTATATTTTTTCCTACAGTTACTAATTCATATAAATAATTGTCTTGAAAACACCATACAACACGTTTTTAGGTTAGGTTTAATCCAAGCATTGAGCAAAATTGGAAACGCTGCACCATCTGATCGTAGTCTTAGTATCTTTAAATGTTGCTAACTTATTTTCAAGAGCGTACACGGATTACGTGTTCTAATAAAAGCACGCTGTTTTGTGCTGTTTGGTTGGAATACTGGAGTGCGGCAAAAGTAAGTTAATGCAGCAATTAACAACCATGTTAAAATATAACGTCGAAAAACGTAACATTTTAAAATGTAACATTTTAAAATGTAACATCGTAAAATGTATAATTTTAAATTGTAACAAGAAATGTGCCATGTGTCTTTTTTTTATTGAACTGGCTTTGGTTGTCGTTGCCGACATTCTCAACCGCATTTCAGTTATCTTTTAAATAATTAAAAAAAAAACATCTCCCATATTCAGTTTTTGCCCTTAAAATTTCGCAGACTGATAACAACTAGGCCTACGCACAGGCACCTGCCCATGTAGGCCTATCCTATAAGTATGGCAGATTCATTTAACAATTATAGTTGTACTACTGTAGTTATTCTTGCTCTCTGTTTTTATTCATCTGTATCTTTCTGTAATAATATTGGGATAAATAAACGTATTTCATTTAATTTCAACATTTTAAAATGTAACATGTTAAAATGTTATATTTAAAATGTAACATGTTAAAATGTTATATTTAAAATGTAACATGTTAAAATGTAACATCGTAAAACGTGATATATATTAACATGTTACATTTTAACATGTTACATTTTAAAAAGTTACATTTTAACATGTTCCATTTTAACATGTTACATTTTAACATATTACATTTTAACATATTACGTTTTAACATGTTACATTTTAACATGTTACATTTTAAAATATTACAAATTTAACATGTTACATTTTAACATATTACCAATGTGACAGAATTTTTTTCTTGTATAGTGGAAAAAATATAACTCATGAATTAGGTAAAATATCTGAAATATTCTAAAAAGTCCTAAATAATAGAACAGACCAAGATGATAGAATACACAAAATAATTATAACAACCTATCAAAATATTATAGTTTTAAAAATAAATTACAACACCCTTTAAGTAAAAAACGTAAATATAGATTATATGAGAGAAAGGTAAACTTTTAGGAGGGAAAACAATTTTAGAAGTGCCTGACTGAGGTTATAAACTAGTGTGTTTACTCAGGCCAACAAAGCAACCTGTGTTTTAGTAGAACCTTTTATCTATGGTAGAACTGCAAACTTAATTTGTTCTATAATAAATATTCCATAGAAATCTGAGGACGAAAACTGTTGTATTATTCTTTTATTGTAACTTTGAACTTATTCATCAAAGATATAACTCTATTATAAATTTTTTTTTTCTTCTATATTTGGAACTAAGCTAGTGTTTATAATTATGGTACATTTCTAGATATCCACAAATAGTTTGTTAGTTATTCCATATTTTTGTCAAGTTGATATTTATGTTCCATGTATAATAAACTCATAAACCATGTATTTTCACATGTTTCAGTCTACTGTAATTTCTTGTGAAAAAAACTAACCCATTGACGTGGGAAATGTTTTTGAAATTTACCTATGTAATTTTGAAAGGTTATTTTATCTATTAGTCTTATGGTACGTATATTTCAACATGATGTCCATATTTAACTAAAATATAAACCAAAAAGAATACCCAGTGTCCTCAACCATAATTACAAGTGTAAAAAACCTAAATTCCTAATGAACTCACTCATGCCGCCAACTTCCAACCAACCACAGATTTCATGTAAGAGTAATTTCGTGTTAGATGTTTCATTAAGTGAATGGTAGTCACTTGGATGTGTATGTATGTGTAAGCAGGATGGTGGAGATTATCAGTAGAGCGGACGGCTGGACACTGATTGTCCTACGATAACCCCATTGTCTGTACAACAATAGCTTGGGTGTTTCAAGCAGAACTCCAAATATGAGCAAAGCATTACGTGTTGGATAATTCATCAAGTGAGTAAACAACTATATAGTGCGAAGTATAACGTTTTATAAACACTTAATATCCTTCTACATGTCCTCTGTTACCTTCTCTTTAGGCTCCCAAACATTGATACAAAAACCGGAATATTTTGTCATATCCTTTTGTACAATAAACTCAACATTTTCTTGTATTTTGAAACTAAATCTCTACTGCATATAATATAACCAATTATGTGTACTGGAAGTTTTACATAATCAACAAGAAAGAACAATCAATAACTGTGATAAAATTATTGGCATTGGACTGAAGTTTGACCGCTGGAGTTTTACAGTTGGTTTTGATGAACCAAATGACAATAAAAGAAATATCTTTTTGGACATTTTAGGACTAACAGGTAAGGCAAATGGACGTGACCATTTGTCGGTGGTATCTTGCTAGGTTTAAGGGAATTTTGTATAGTGAAGTAGCCTAATAACTAACTTGTTGCAAAATGAGGAAGAATAAGTCTAAGCTATTTAGCTGAATGCTACGTTTATTAGTAAATTAAACCTAAAATAGCCGCCTTAGGATGATTTTTTCTAACATTATTCTTTTCATATATACCAAGTTTTGGTCGGTTTCTTATATGGAAAATTCACTGTGACAAGGAAAATGCATGTTAATATGGCTACAAAATGCCCGAGGATTATGAATCCTATTTGCCTAGAACAAAACACAAATCTATATAATTAATACGCTACATACAACTTTGTCAGTTGAACTCCTCCGCCATTTCTTAACCGATTTTATCCATTGACGTCTCATTGGAAAGAGCGTGTCACGTAAATTTGCAAACTGACCCTTCATTTTCGAAAAAGTCCCTTGGGCTCTGCCCCAGTGGATGTTAAAGTGCCCATGTTATCCTTATGAAGAACATAATTGTTTACAATTTTATCAGCTGCATAATTTAATTTCTGTTATTTATTGTTCAATTCAAAGTCTTTTAAACTCATAGGAAATTATGATGACTTTTATTTGTTTTTAAATAACTACTTTAATTCTTTGCAATTGCTCGATTTCAAGCAACGTGTTTACTAGTTACTATTATTACTTGTAGTGATAAAAAATTAAAAATAAATAAAAACAAACAAACGCGAAGCCAGACTTAAAATGGATAACAACATGGATTAATCTAAAACTCGACTTTTAAATTAGCGTATCACTGCAGTGTGAGCGTTTTTTTTTTACTTAAACGTTAGTGTGTGATTAAATAAGCAATCACTAATCACTAAACAATTAGATTTAGGATTTTAAAAATGTCTAAAATACAACGAGGAAAATAGACCTTTACACAAGATTGTCGTAAAGATAATTTTGCTCAATACTAATTTTATGAGTTTAAGAAAATGAGATAATCGGTAATTGATAACAATATTGTATTTTACTCATCAAATTTACCCCTTATGATTAATAAATATTGATAACACAAATTATTATTTTTTAAATGAAATAAGGAGCACAGGTGTGAAAACAACTTTACCAATTTCCTTCAACAGCTTTTACCAGCGCCGTCATTTAACATGGACTTTCCTAGACGTATTTAACAATCGGACACGTCTACATGTTTATGGGATGTAAGATTGGTTAAACTTATGTTATATAGCCCGATTGGATAAAGTAGTTGTTACTTTGTATTGTATGTTAGTATTTCCTACAAATAGGTGTTTCTATTGTGTCAGTTTTATTTCTTTTATTGTTTTATGAAAGTGGAAATAAAATAAGGTAGGTATTAAATGTAAACCAATTTCCATGCTCCAAAAGAACCGTATGGAAATTTCGATAGCATATAATGAATTAATATTACTCGTAAATCAAGCCAGAAGTTAGAAAATAATTCAAAACAAAATAAATGTGAATTATACACAAGAATTTAAACGACAATACGCGACTTTTCTCCATATTTATGCGCTGAAACTGCATACTAATGTGACCTTTGATACAAATAAAAACACTGTCCTCGTAGTAAATCTCTTCAAGTTTGTACCGTGTTAAGAAAAAAAAAACTACCGAAATAATAAACAACACATCGTATTAACAAAAATCATTAATTTTGTTTTGCCATTTGAAACATCACCGTCAGACCAGAAACACTTGTTCCATGACAGTTCAGAGATAACGTATATACGCTTTATCACATCAAGCCCTCTCCTAGTGTGAGGAGCGTAAAGTTTGACAGTCAGTAAATGTTGATTCGCCAGGGACGAGCACAGTAATAACAAGATTTACCTCCTCCACCTTACACCTGACTACCCTCGGCAACGTGACTAGGGGCCAATCGTAATATTAATGTTCTGCCTATACTAAAAAAATAAAGAGCCTTACACGTAAAACAATGAGGGAAATTTTCACCCTATTTAGTACCTTTATTAAATGTATAATTAAAAGTGAAATTAGTTTGGTAGGTATGAGCTCAATTTAAATACTATAATTTTTATTCTAAAACTGGTGAAGGTTTATGATAAATCATGACAAGATGGGCCACAAATTATCCCATGATTTTTGTTTGTCATGGGACATATCTTGTCCCATCCCTAGTCAAAGGTAAAGTAAAATTTTTCTTCTCACCTGTTTTTTATAGAATTGTCCAGTATATTTTCTATATGCATGCACTGGTTTAATGGCTAAAGAAGAAATGTTTGTTACTGGTGGGTTTTCCAAACAACACTAAGAAGTGGTGTCATTTGCCGCAGCTGGCAGTTTAAACTGGTGTAATATGTCTGACAATGGACCTTTGTTGGCCTATTTTTCCAAATTACGACTATGAGACATGTTTTGCTTATTAATAACTACAAAATCATTCAACTCTTTTAAGTTTTAAGAGTTTGCGATGGCTAATAAAACTTGAATTAAGAGATTCATATATAGAAGCTTTAATAAATAAGCCTACCATCGATTTTCACTTCTGAAAAGAATAGAACATTTGATTCTCAAAACTAAGAAAGTATAAGCTATATCACTCATTCAATAATAAAATCTATAATATGTCTTAAACAGTCAGTTTATAGACACAGTTGAATATAAAAATTCAAATTCACCTACAAATCTATCTATGATAGGAGAAATTAAATTTTTAAAGCAGACTTAAAAAAATATACGGTCATAAAAACAAAACTATAATCTATACTACATACACATACTATTAATAGATACTATTTAAGTACAACGAATATCTTATGGCATCTTCAACCGAAAACTAGAGGCATTCAAGTTTAAAAACCACCTTCAGTACAATGTACTTGCATTGACAATTAAGCTTTCTAATTACGAATACTGGACAAACCACAAAGAAAATCCACCACAAATCAATTAACTGCATCTTTATTCATACATTGATACAACGCAGATCAACTATATGATTTATCTCAGTTAAAACCGGTTTTGACATAAAAAAAAGTAAATTATCCCACCTCAGTGATAACGAGTTTGAAAATTTTCTACTTTTCCACCTATGAAGGTTTTTTAAACATACTCGACCTACAAAAGATGAAAACTCAATTAATTAATAAGCCCTGTAAGAAAGTCCACAAGAAAGAATAACTTAAGTTTGGAGAACATTCATTCATTTGCCTCATGCGAGGAATCCTACTCCAATGATTGTTTGAAGCCTTCATATTTTTATATAAAATGAGGATAAAGTCCAAAGTAAATCTTTGCGTTAGGTGTCAGATGCAAAAATTGCACGAAATGGTTGCGAAAATAGGATGTAAAGGTACTCGACCTCTCTAATGTACCAAGGTCAAACATATTTAATTAAACGCAGTATCTTAGTTAATCTTTCTGTGGAGTTAGTTTTATTCAACTTATTTTGTCTCTACATAATGTAAAGAGTACAAATGTTTTGTTGTCAATCGTCTATTTATTTCACTAAATATACGAACATTTCATGTTTAATTTTTAAGTGTAATGTTAACATTATTGTTTTGCCACCTAATACATGGATATTTACAATCCAATACAAGCTTCCTAGTCATTACGTATAATATAACAGTTTTGGTACACTGAAAAGGGAAAATCTCTGCAGATAGCTTCTCTATAAGCCTCCCCCCCCTGAGTTCATCAGAGTATTTAGATTATTGTGAACAAGCATTAACGGTAACACTAACACATTTAGTTTGATTACGCCCGTGAGAATAATCTAGAATGACGTACTGCATCAGCCTACATGGATATTGTTGTATAATAATATATATACGATCATAAGCGATACTTAGTTTTACCGGATTTTAACGATGCGTTTAGGTGCCGGACGTTGATTTTTGAAGTTCATTTTTGGTGACTTATAGTGTTAAGGGATTATTCCGGACATTCACCATCATGATTGTGTCGTGAAAACTGGGGAGTTTTCTTATCGTGATTGTCCCTAATAATCGCTCAAACACCATTATATGCCTTTGTATAATTTTTGAATTTGTATGTAATATGATATTGTCAAAATGGTGTATACACTTTTAAGACATTTCAAATTTTAAGTCATTTCAAGTTTTGACTTATACTGGATCGTGCAGGCATGGATGCTCAAACAGTGTCTTGCAGAGCGGGGGATCATATCGAGCATACCCGGGGCCTTGGTGCAGATGTGGTAAAGGTATGGCCCATACTTAAATGACGAGTCAATGATAACACCAAGTCAACAACACGTGATTACAACGTCATTTAATTGTAAATTTGCTTACCTAGGAACAATATTGTATAATAAATATTTCAAATGAGAAAGAAGATTTTATTTTGCAAAAACAGAATAAAACTTGATCTGAAATTTGAAATATTTTAGACTCTCGGCCCCAGATCTCTCTACACCTTGGTCACGTTTTCATGCATCTCTCACACCAAGTTTTACCTGTTTTGCTTTCCCTCTCAATCATCAGTCCCCTCATGCAATCTATTAAGTTTCCTCACCTTTCGTCCCCTCCTCACGATTCTACCCACTGTCACACACTGGCCTCTAGAATTGTTCAGATTTTTAACTTTCCTTGACGTACTCAACCTCCCACTCTCCCTATCTATGGGGCTTTGAGGGTCAATACATTTAATGCGGCCACTGGCAGTCTCAAGCCTGCAAAATTAGCTTAACTCTTGAACGTAGAGAGAAAGTATTAAATTACTATGTATAGTCTTTATTGTATTTAAGAAGGTTTTGCATCGCATTTATGTTTGAAGCACAAACAAAATATACATGTAAAACGCAATTCCTCGTTCATATCTGCTAAATTCAGTACGTACATGTTGGAGAAGTTTAATAATCAGAGACATTTCAATTCGCCACAAGGCTTGTCCAGAGAAGTCTTCTTTTGTAAGACGCGTGTTCTTAGGATCTCACAAACCAAATCAAATTGGGCACTTTTGTTTTTTATTATTTGATTTTCTTGTTATATATTAGTTAGTGACAGTCTGTTTTTTTTTTACAGAAAAATCTATAAAATAATTATAAAACAAGCCCAAACAAACGTGTGAAATTGAGGCTGACAAACACTTGTACTATTATTTTTACAATATGCACTAGTGGAATTTTGATCAAAGAATCACAAAAAATTTCTAAGGATAGCGGTCTTCCAGTAATCGAACCTTTTCCCATCTAGCTATGAAGTCCAGGAAGCTATCCACTAGGCCAACAATCCTTCCCTTAAAAAATAGTCTTTTATCATTTTGAATGTAGCTAATAGTAAACTTCGAAGCAGTATGTTTATTTTAATGTCTTGATTTTCCCTTAAAATCTTTAAACAGTGAGCAAAGCTTTGTGTTGAACAAACTATTGACCATGTATTTATTGCCAATGGTATTACTGCTTCATTGGTCTTCAAATGGGAATCTCTTCTTGCCTGATGTATGTGATCCATCAAAAATCATCGTAGGAGTAACAATAATTAAAAGTACTTCCATCATAAATTGTATGTTGTGATATTTAATAGCTAAATAAATGATTATGCATAGTTAACACTGTTGGTGGTGTAAAATACATCCTTGTAGACCCCTTGCCAACCGGAAAGAGAGTTAATTGTCTGATGGCAAAATAATAATTTGTTTGGATCTTTTGGAACTTGCATCACAACTGACTTTCGTATTTAAGTAGAGTGTAATTCTTTTACATAATTACCCTCTTATATCTGATCATATAACATTCCGTTCTAAAGTTATATTATTATAAATCGTCTTTCATCATTTCAGGGTCCAATTTGCCACGTGTGATTAAGTGCGAAGTAGCTTGAAGTTGTGTACTCAATGTAACTTTCAAAAGGTTTGCCTGGTTACCCAAATTATTCCTCTGTTAATAGTTATGGTGAGATTGAATATATTCTTAATACTTTCTCTCTGCGTTCAAGAGCTAAGCTCATTTTGCAGGCTTGAGACTGCCAGTGGCCGCATTAAAAGTATTGACCCTAAAAGCCCCAGTGGGAGGGTGGTGTTCGAGAGGTTGAATATGTAAAGGAAAATTGAAAATTTTGATAATCCCGGAGGTCAGGGTGGGGCAGAGGATAGTGGAAAGGAGTTAGAACTAAGAGGGTGGAGGTAAAAGAATATCATGTAAAAGGAAATGCCTAAAAGGTGAAAGTGGCAAATGGGATGTATGAAAAAAGGTTAAGAGGTTTGGGTTCAGAATAATAGATTGGGAGCAGGGGTCATAAAAACAGAAAAGCCTATAAAGTAGATTAGATGACTTTTGGATTTGGAAAGATTTAGGGGTTTGATTGGGAAGAATAGTGGATAGAGTAACGTAA
Organism: Macrosteles quadrilineatus; assembly: GCF_028750875.1. Taxonomy (NCBI): domain Eukaryota; kingdom Metazoa; phylum Arthropoda; class Insecta; order Hemiptera; family Cicadellidae; genus Macrosteles; species Macrosteles quadrilineatus. The sequence continues at coordinate 165,832,301 of NW_026542594.1, read as the reverse complement.
AAGCAAAGAAGGTCGAGGGAAGGTCATGGTGAAAGACTTTACTCGCTTCTGTCATGACGTAGGGAGAACTGGGGCCGAGAGTCTGGAATATTTCAAATTTGAGATAAAGTTGTATTCTGCTTTCACAAAATAAACCTTTCCTCGCATTTGAAATATATAATGAAATTTGATACTAGGTAACGAATATTATAGGGATTTATAAATACCTGTTTCTGGGATATTTTATAGGCTTAAATTGGTGTATTTGATAGAGTAAAAGTATGTACCAGGCTATATAAAAATTGGTGCAAAATATGCGATCTGGTGTGTAGCGGTATGGCAACTGATTTCACCTCACATTCGAGTCATTCTCAGCCTAGTACTAATATGTTTTCTAGCTTAATTTGATGGATGTCAATTAGAAATAAATATCACCCGGGGAGCTAGCTGGTGTAGTGTTTAGAGAGCATAACTTGGTACCCGAGGTCTCGGGTTCAAATCCCACCAAATTACCAATGGATTTCATCTCAAAGATAATGCCGCAACCCCTAGGTATATCCCTAGGTATGTATAATAGTATAACATTTATCATTTAAGAGATACATTATTATTTTGCTTGAAAACTTTGTCTTAACAGTTAAACAAAGCTAAATTTTCATCTTATTCCTAACTCTTTTGCCTCTGAATTACATTACCCAGTTATGGAAACCCCCTCGAAAACCTCCACGAACCCTCACGAAATTATTTTTCATCAGCATCTATAATTTTTTGCGTGCCAAAAATATGCATTTTGGACATGCATATTTTTGGCTGTTTTAAGAAACGTAAAGGAATGGAATCCGTCTCTAGATTTTACTGTTATATATGGATGCTCCCTTTACAATCCATACTCTGAGTGCTAAGCTATATTTTTACAACTTTTTTTCTTGGAGCAACAGGCGATACCTGGTCAAAATCCGTTGACTAAATAGCAACGAAATGTAAAAGGAAAATTTAAATAAATTGAAGAAATCTTTTTGATTTTGTCTTTAACTAGATGCTATAAAACACTTTTTATACACCATAGTTCTTGTAGCAAGCAAATACATTTCAGTATTATAATATTACAATAAAGAGCAATGTAATATTAACTTTATTTTATCTTGATATGGTTATGGGCGTTGGCCTTTTAGACACCATATACGAGTATTTACCTATATTTTATGAAGTTTCTTAAATATAATTCATTTTTGCGGTTCACTAATATATTGGTACGGCATGTTAAATTAAGGTAATTTACTCTCACTACCATTGTGTTGAATCTTACAGCACTATAAAGGAAAACCCTTCTTAATTTTATTAATTTTACTTACAATGCCTATGTTTTTGTAAGAATACACACGTAATCGTAGTCCAGGAAAAGAGGGTTTTTCTTAAAACTGTAGCAGTTACTGATAGAATGTCTGCCATTATAGTCATGCTTAAATATTAACTAAAAATATCACAATACAAATTTCAATAACAGAGAATGAATAAATTTTATTTTGTTGTTTTCCTTCGAGGATTAGATTTTCTAAAATTAAGTGTGAATGTTTCGGTAAAACATGTTTGAGGAATCGAACCACTACAAATTAATTATTATCGTAAAAAAATTATCTTAGTTTTCCATTCATTTTATTTTGTTAAACATAGAATATATTATTTATATTAGGGTACTGATTATTGTTTTAGAATCAGTTTAATAGCAAATATCTAACATAAAATACTTTTTAACGCGATCAAGATGTTGCAAGAAAGGATTTTTCATCCGCTGACAAGTGCAAATTGGCCATCAGGAAAATGTCAAGATATCTCTGTAAGAACGATGAGTCACAAGATATGTATATGTTTTGTTTTTAGAATACATGGGTATACTCTATTCCTCATACACACGTAAAACCCCTATTTTAAGCTGACCCTTTGACGTGTCCACTACTGAAGTTTATCCTACTAGTGTACCGGTTGCTCTAATTCGAGCAATTGCTAAGCATTACATGTGTTATTTTAAAACGATAATTTCTGATGACTTTAGAAGATTCGACTCAAAGATTATGGAAATACTCAAGATGTACATAACAGATCGATATAAACAAAATTTCTTTGTAAATATCTTGTCGTTTTTCAAAAGCTGATCTTGTTTTTGAGTGTTTCTACAAATAGCCTTACTCATAGCCGCATTAGGTTGCCCATAAAAACGATAAAAAAAAACATTATTTGTATTTATTCTCCTTGGTGGTGTTCTATGACTTTCCCATGTTTCCATAGTTTGCAAGTCGGCTCTTTCAATGATTACTAAGAAATGCAGCACAGTGTTAGTTCAGTTTTATTTTTAGTATATCAAATTATCCAGGGTCTCTCGCTTTTTTTCATTGTAATATAATAATTTATGTGTTGAAAACCAGCTTAATATTTTCTAGTAATGATATGCTTAGTCGTAAGTTTTGTATTTACTTATTTAATCAGAAATTCACCAATTCACATGGGTCTCAGATGTACCAGTTTCATGCTTGTATACAAATTAAACAAGTACTATCACTGACTATATAACACTAGTGATATATAGTCAATGGTACTGTAAAAGGGACTATCCTAGACAAATTTACAATAGCAAGTGGCGTTTCAATATACATGTTGAATAGATTATGTTTCATATTGTTTTACTGTTGAAAGCTGATTTTTTTATCTCAATACATGTTTACAAAAACTTGGAACTTTATTTTTTTAGGAACAGAACTCTGAAAAACAAAACAAAACTTTTGCAGATGACTAGTTTAAATACCAACTGATAAGAGGCAAGTGAAGACAGTTTGAAATAAAAACATTTTACCAACGCTTTAACTTTAACTTTGTTGTTATGCTAAGATACTTTGAACACCTTTATATGGGAGTTAAAAGTCTGTTTATTTGTTTTTTAGCCTAAGTAGAAGGTTATATTTAGGGCTTGGTTAGTTCCAGGCCAGTTTACACATAAATCACGTATCTTGCTCCTAGTTCAATGTTTCCTAATCCTAGTCCTGATCGTGGACCAAGCATCAAAACAAGCAGGTTATATATACTAGTGGCAGTGACTTCTATCAAAGCTGTATCTTATTTGGGTTATAATGATTAAAGTGGATACCTAACGGACAAAGTATTTTTTTAGGTTGATCTAAAATTGCTATGTGTCTCTCTATGCCGAGAGGTGTACTTTTTAAACGCCATAGTTTTCTATTTTTAAGTAAACATATGCACAAGACAGTTTTTACAATCTTTCTTTGTACCTAGTATATGGAGACGGTTTTGAAATAACAGTAACCACAAAATAACTTATCTTATAAAATAATATATTTCTAAGCCTAAATAATAAATAGAGACAAAAGGAACACAACAAGTAGGCAATAACTCTTAGTTGTGCTCAATAATGCATCTCTGCCAGTCTCTGTGTTGGCTCCGAACGACACTGAATGGGAAATGAATTCCTGGCTGCTACACTTTTGTTTAAAAATATATGAAAACCATCCAAATTTTGTCAGAATACTTTTGCTTCAAAAATAAATATATGACGCTGACATGTTTAAAGAGTATGTAATTAGGATGTCTAAAGTTTCTCCCCTCATTAATGTATACCAAACAACTCTTTTTAATAATTGAACCCAAAAACAACCCGTGTTTTGGGAATCCATAACAAAATATTTTAAAGGAAAAAATTTATAATTATTGTTTAATATGTTGTCAACTAATGAAACATGCTAGCTGATGTAACCATAATAATTGTAGTATGGATTACAGCCAATAATTATTGTTATTCATTCATTTTGTGATTGTCTACAAACAAACAAAATATTTTTTTTGTTTCCAAGATAAACTGTATATTAATTGTTAAACCACCCAAAAAAAGACTCTTTTAATAAATTCTGATATTTTTATAAAATATTTACTCTTGAAGCCAAAGAAAAGAATAAAAAAACTAACAAAATTTTAATTTACAACTAAGCATTCAGGCGACAACATGCGACGTTTCTCCATATTTATGCGCTGGAACTGCATATTAATGTGACCTTTGAGCCGGATGACAACCCTATCTATGAAGTAAAATCCTCCACATTTTAATCCAGTATCATGTTACAGAAAAGTTAATAATTAAAACGCTACTCTTTTTATGTTTATATTTTACTTCTATAGGCCTATACTTTGGATCAATTTATTCCTTCAACACCGTTAATTTATTAAGCTTTATGTAAAACGTCCAGTATAGATGAATGTAGTATGTGTTCTAATTTCTTAGCAAAATATATTTTGTATACACTTATTATTTAAGTTATACTAAAAAAAAATTAAAAAAGCTACAGTGCAAAAATCCTACATTACGAATAATTTTCTATACCGGGGAAATTTTAATTGTGATTTTAAGTATTCATGAGGTCACCTTATATGAGTTGTCCATTTTTGTTCTAAAGGTTGGTAGCTATACTTGTGTGCTATAAAGTAATAAACAGCACAACTCCTTACACCCTTTTGGACAAAACCTAACATCTTTATGAATGGTTATATGTCCTTTTTAGTAACGTAATCGGTATTTAAAGACCTTATTTTCCTGAAAGGCCGGAGGCTTAACAAAGCATCTGGAAATGTATATTTAGTTCATAAGAGGTTTTTAGCCGAAGGTAAGCAAAAAAAGATCAAGGACCTTTTCAGTTTTCAAATGGAATTCATATATGGCTCGAAATGGTACTTCAGGTCTACTGGGTTTCAGGTTCCACAAAAAATATTAGAAGAAAATCTGAAAGTTCTGCTGTACACTATGAACTAATTAGATGTGTTTTCCAAATATTAATCCATCTTCTGTGATAGTATATTTTATAAAGTGAAACAAGTGTGATAAAATAAAGTAAAACAAATTCATTTACTCGAACAGAGTTTTTTCAATATTTTTTTTTTACATTCATCCAATTTATTGTTTTATAAACATACGTACAAATATTAGCCTAAACGTCCTTGTCTCTTTTCCAACGATATTCCAAACGGCTTTTCAAACACTTATCATTTCTGCAACATCCATATAGTAGCTAAAATCCTTATCATGCAATCCTCAATAATGAACAATTTTTAATATTTACTATTTCAATATTTTTTATTAATATATACTTTATACACATATATTTAAATATATTGGCCTATACTAGCTATCTAAGTTTTATCTTAAATAAAACTTCCTTAAGGCTTTTAGTGACAGGAAGTGTTTCTATACAAAAAGGTTTTAATAAAAACGTTGTGAAATTTATACGTTGTGAATAGTAGATTGAATATCATTAAGACTCCCCAACCAAATTGTTTCTTAATAATAAGAATGTATATTTTTGCTTACAAAATTCAATTAATAAATTGATGGAATAACCACGCCTCAGTTAGATGGAGTCTGTGACAACATGATTCTCCAGGGCGCTGTCTGTGTTGGGTTGTCTGTGTTTTGTCAGCAAAAACATCCCTGGGGCCAGCTTCTTATTTACTCTTCTTATTTAGTTTTTCTTTGTGTTTTTTGGTTTAATATTATCAAAGCTGAGTTTTCCTTTATGCGTCTCAGTGGGTCCTACACCTTACATACTTTGTAATGCTAAAAATTGGTATCGTTAAAACTAATAATAATTTATAAACCTGCTTCAATTTCATTTAGTAATAGCTAATTTGCATATAATTATGCAATTTACTGACATTAAGTGATTTGGGTAGGTACAATAATTTGCTAATAGGTTAAAAAAGAAAATCTTAACAGCAAATATGAAAATAAGATGTGTTATATATCGTGTTACACTGTTCTTTTCAAAATAAAAATCATGTCGTTAATAGCATTAAAATATTTTATAGCACAGCGTTTATTTGATGTTTGATCCAAGGCAAATTATATGTTTTTATCCAAGTAATTTAAAGGTAAGTATGATTATTTGTATTATTTTTATTTTGTTCAAATACAAGGTACAATATAGCAGACGACCACAGTATGTCACCACACCTGCCTAAGTGTGGTCGCCACAGCTGCGAGTAGATCAATGCTCTTGTACCTGTAGTGACTATATCTCTAACAAATTCACCAGTGGGGACAAAATATCTGATACTTTATATTCTAGTTTGTAGCTCATGTTACACAGTTCATGCAATCATAAATTAGATCTTCTGTACTAAAGACATTCTTACCGATCTCAATATGGAGATAAATGACAAATAATACTCGTACATAAGGCTTATAAGCAGTCAATATTTTGTGAAATGTGAACACAAAAAATAAAATTTGAATAGCTTTTAAAAGCCAAATAAGAACCAATGGTTAAAAAATGTGTTTTATGAATGTTGTTTTAAGAGGCACCATAAAAGAGTCATCCTTCATTTAATGTATACAATTTCAAATACTTTATTTCTCTTCAGTCTAAGAAAAAATGAATGTTTTTGAGTAGGTTTAACTCTTTCTTTTACCATATCGTAAACCTATCACAGAAGATTGAAGGAATACTCACACAAAAGACAGTATCGTTATGAAAACTTTAAATATTGGTTTTCATATTAAAATTAAAATTAAAATTTGAACCATAAATTAACAACTTATTGAAAAACAAATATTTTATAAATTTTTATCTGGGCTGACATCATCTGACACATTGCAAAAACAATTTTTCTTTTATTGAAAAATATTTTTGTGATTTGGCTGATGATGACTTTGGCAGCATAGCTGACAAAAATCTCAAAAAATTTAGGAAAAAGTACTAAGTTCTTGGTAAAGTTTTTATTTTAAAGTTTTAAAGACAGTATATTTACAAACAATTATTTTATGTAAAGAAATCTGATCAATTTTTGTTTTATTTATGACGATGCTTTTACTATACGGTATGACAAAAAGTGGGGACGTAGTGTAAGTAGTGATTCCTTGGGGTAAAATAAGCAAAACAAGTTTATATAAACATATGTCCTATCTGGTTCCGTCAATCTGTGTGGGGTTTAAACATCATACATAGTTCTTTAAAAGTCTTAGCAACAACATGGAGAAACTGTAAAAATATTTATAAAAATATTTATCTAATTGGTTGCAATTTCTTTTTTCCAAAAAGGAATAAAAATCCTAATACCATTTCTAACATGTATTTTAAACATGTAATGCCAAATTCCACTGTAATAACCGTTAATTTTTAACAAATGCATGGTACATGGGATATGTGAGTATTATGCATATTTCAACGATATCCTTTAGTGTGTTTTCCTTAGCTAAAAACAAAGAATAACCAAGATATTAATGTATTTCGTGCATAACAACAGTTTTCTCTATTTAAATAGTTTATAACATTTTAACGTTGATTACAAGAACTTATTTCAAGACCCCGTATGGATACAAATCATTAAAAATTAACTAAAAGTTACGACGAATACGAAACTCTATAAAACATCATTAGGGGTTTGCAGGATTCAGTAACTGTGTCAATTCCTGAGTTTCCTGCGTTAATATAATTAATTAAAATTTATAAGTGCTACCACTTAATTGAATTTCTATATAAGCTAGATAATGTAGAACATTACTAGTAAAAATATCATCAGACTTGGATTATGTTGGACCACTATTATATTGATTCGCCAGTGTTATCATTTATGTATACGTCCAATATTAGTCCGTTAGCTTAGGACTGCAACTCTGAAAGGACTACAAAATCAACAGGGATGGACAATTCCACATATGAATGTAGTTTGTCATCCGTAAAACACTCGGTATTAAAGAAAAGGCCAGCGTACATTTGTTACATGAAGATCCTATGTCGTAGATAGATGGTTTAGATATGCATTTGTTGAATCAACATATGTTTTAAGATTTTTACTAATTTAATTGACGACCAAGGAGCAGGGCTTATTTAACTATGTAGTTCAGAATATTAGAAGAAAGTTTTTCATTAGCATTAACAGTTGTACGAATGTTGCCGTTTTGATGTGAGGTAAATATTGGAAAGGAATCATTAAACTGTTAGCGATTGGTATATATTTTTCAACTGATTTTAAAAACCTTTAAATTCTCTCGAATTATCACTTAAAATGATGTTCTTAAAGAAAATATTTGTAGTTAATATATACGTTCTGTATACAGATAACAATCAAATTAAAATAATTTTTAAGGATAAAATTATTTTTATGCCAATTACCCTTTAGACAGTATTTAATTTGAGCTATCTCCTTAGTTAGTCATTTTAATCATATATCATAGTTTTTTTAAAGGTAGGCGGCCTCTTTTAATCTTGTATTTGCCTGTCCCCGTAGGCTATGGACTTGTGAGTAGATCGTATCCAGCTAAGCAAGGGCTGAGCCGGTATAGTACACGGGGGAATTGTACTGAAGTAGTGGTAGTGACCAGGATCAGAAACCCACGACATCGCTGCCCTGGGCCCGAAAAGTCCGTGACGCCGCTACCGACTGAGCCAATAATTACAATACTCCATGGATGTTTTGAGTTAGTTTGATCCAAGCCAAAGTTAGAATCCCAAAGTTTACAAATTGGATTTCGTAATAATGCATAATTGCTATGTATGCCAAAATGATTATGTATCTATTTCGATTTCTAGAGGAAGAAGAAAGTGGATTTCAAGGTTTAAAAAAAGTGTATGTCGTTAAATAATTAAATACGTTAGTACTATCATAGTTTTGACATTCGTTTTGCCAAGGGTTTTTAAATCATAATCATTTAAAGCTGTCACTGACTGACTCACTCACTCACTCATTGACTCATTACTAATTCTCCTACTTCCCATTTACCTAGAAGATTGAAATTTGGCACACTCATTGTTTAGGCAGTAAATAGGAAAACGTAAGTAGTAAAAAAATCTAAATATGTAGCTACAGACAAATTACTAGTATGTAGGCGTAAAATACAAAAATAGTTTTTAAAATGAACAGTTTTAATTTTATTTTGTTGAACATTTAACAAGGCATATACCTCATTAAAACAATTTGAGTAATTAATATACTTTGCTTTTGTCACAAACGAATAGAATGTTTTATTCGTGGTATTTTATATCATTGAAACCTTAAGAATACACAAAATCTCAAACAAGACGGATGCGACCTAAGAACTGGAAATATTCTTTTAAGAATTCTCCCGCTGTAAAACTAAATTGGCCTGATCCTAATCCCTGTTTACTGTTGTATCGAACCTTGAACGTGAAGTAAACTAAATCCTTCCAATTGGATTGGGTTGTTCCATTTTATGTGTTCAACTTAGGTTTTAGTATGATTTCTAGGCAGTTTCCATTATATATCAAGCTGATGATAGAAATATCATATCTTATTTTCAACTTTTTTATTGCACTATTACCCGTAACATACAAAACCAAACATACCCACACAAACATCAAAAATTGTATGTTGTAAATGGAGATAAAAAATATTAACCTTAAGCCAACGATACTTGTTAAATTTGTTTAAAAACAAGTCTGATAGAATCTATACACTAAATTTGTTTAATACGTTGACTAGATTAGACATTACGAGATGTAACATATTCAAGGACCATTTAATCACCACACGCAGAGTAGTGACGTCAGTTCCGGTACAACAGCTCGGCACACATCCGCTCATTCGTCCGGCTCGCTTAAATTACTTATTTAGCAATTTGTATTGTCTGATTAACAAACTCTTTTTAAAGGCTAAGAATTTATTTTCTATTCATACAAAATTGCATCATAAACCCTTTTTACGAAGTTCACATAGCTGCTGGTACAATAAGTTTTAAACGAAATAAATAGCTAATATTTAGTTATTGATTTTAATTTAATACATCCTTATCAAATCGATTTTCACTGTTTCGATAAGTTAATTATTAAGTATTTCTCTTGATATTATCTCTCTCTAAAATTTGATCACACTTTTTACCCTACCGATTGAATAATATCTCATATTTAACATCAAAGATCATAAACAGAAAATCATTATACTGTATTTATTTGTCTATGACTAATATGGTAAATTAGATGTTTACAAGAAAATAGCAGTTAGTATTACGGACAATATTAAAACTTATATTAATATAATATCTATTCGAAACATCAGTAATACAAAATGCATTATATGTATAGTTAGATTGATAACTAACTGATGCTAAACTAATATTTTGATATATTCAATATCTGAGGTAATTTATAAGCTATAATCGAAATAAAGGAGTGAAGCCTCGCGCTATGTAAGGATATTAAACATTCCAATCTTACATTCCCTTTGCTCTCCGATCTCTGCCTCCCTGCACCACTGACCTCTGGTCGTATCTTTATAGACTTTTCAACTTATTTTTACTAGATTTCAAACGAAAAAAGTCAATTATAATTTACTCTATCCTATTTACTATCTGTAGATAATGTAAAATACTTAGATTAGTGTACTTTTAATAACTAACACCGGGACTTTTTTAATTAGTTGGATGACTTATCCGATTTCGGTTACCTACATATAATACCAAACACGCCGATGAATAGACTTATAAAAGATATTTTAATTTAGCTTAAATAACAAGGTTTTCCTTCCCTAACCTAACCATCCCAGGGTTAGGTTATACTTATTAGGTATGGTCAGTATAATACATAAGTACCTGAATTCTTAGTAAAATTAATGCAAAATTAATTTATTTTACGACTTTGAATGCATAACATTGTATGTACTATATTTTTCAAAGCTAAAAGAGAGATAATAAGACAACTTTCATTTGGGTACGTACAGAGAAAAAGGTGACGCGTCAAAGGCGTTCCTAATTAGAGTCTCATACCAAGGCTAGGTAGCAATTATAAGATGGCGTACTCAAACCTACGTAGAGTCTGGTTCATCAAGATTTCAAAAATAATAAACGTGCACAGGTTTAATATGAAGTTTTAATAAAAAAAACCTTAAAAACATTTTAAGTACAAAGGCAGTTTAAACGTTATTCAGCAGAAAAGTTATCTGAAGGCAAACAAGCTCATGGAACAGAACTTTCAATATAAAAAATCTAACGACTTAATCTAAAATTGCATAGGCTTACGCTATTTAGTCAATGATTATTCTACTGTATATATATCGCATTAAACATTTAATTTCTTAAGTAGCTTTACATGTTTTTTTTTATGAAAAAAACACTTTTGACAGAGAAAATGTAAAAAAGAACTGTAAGTTTGAAATTTATATATATACTAGGGAATAAATTAACTGTAGTAGTTTGTTTATTGGGGTATTTATTTTATCAAGTTTGGAAAATTAGTTTATTTCATAATAATCTTATAATATAAATAAAACACATGTGCCCTACTTATAAAAAATAATGTTTTAAAATAGGAAATAAATATGACAATTTTAGGGGAATATTATTGTGAAAATCCAACCAAAGATATGAAATTTTGTTTGGTCTGCAGTTTTGTTACGAACGAGAGATTATATTTATCTCAATGCGATAAAATATAATATTGACTTTTGGAATAAAGTTATCCTTTAATTAAATTAAAAACAAATCTCTGAAAACGTAAAAAAATATGATTCTCTAGATAAACAAAGAAATAAGAATGGTTTGTTATACATCAAAGTGGTAAACAATGGAAGCGGAAGTGAACTAGGTTTATGTCGGAACTACCATAACTTGCTAGCTATTGTTGTTTATATTTGTCACCCATTTTACATCGCGCGTATATTATTACATCTCTGAACAATACCTTCCAAAATTTGTATTCCTACAGTAATCAACAAAAACCTAAAATAATATTATATAGCGTATAAAGCAGTCGAAATTACACTTACAGTAAATTACAAAAATTCAGTAAAAAATGTGGATGATCGTTATAAATTTAAATTTTATATTGATTACCATATTTATCCTTATATATCAATAATACATCTTGACGAAAATACCAATATTTAAAATTAACACAACTCTTAATATGAATTGAGTTATAACATCTTGTTAAGGAATTAATGCCTTCCTTTAAATATTAATTATTTTGCCTTTACTAAGTCTAGAGTACATATCATAAATATATGGAAATCTGTTGTCAATTTATTTTGCTTTTAGTAATGGATTTATTAAAAACAATAGTGTTTAAATATCGATACATATGGATGAGTTAATTTTCACCGAACTTTAACTCAAAGCAAATAGAAAATGCACATTTTTATTGCTCACCAAAATACCCTTTTCCTCCTAAATAGAATCATCAGTAATTTTTCTATGTAGTATAATATTTAAAACGTTACAGTTAGTGTTTGGTTAATTAAAGAGTTTAATTAGTTTCAGTTGTTCTATGAATGTTGGGTTTCAAGCAACAAACTGACACGTGTTGTAATTTTTAACTATTAAGCTGAAGAAAAACAGGAATGTTTAACACAGAGTTTACTAAATTCCCATCGAAAATATGTATTTATTATTTGGCAATACTATAAAGCTGTTTTAATTTAAAATGTCATTATTGCCATAGTTTATTTACTCTAAGGTAAAACGGACTGTTGCACATATCATACTTATTATTTTTCTTAATGAATATCTTATATCAATCTCAGTCTAATATGACCTGAGCTGTAAGATGTAAAACTCGGGTCATGTTAACTTGTTGCTATTGGTACGTGTAAACTAATTATTCTTTACTCCAAAAACTTCTCAACTAGATTCTAGTTTAGAACCTGAATTTAGTAGCTCCTTTCATAAATACAGTACATGTAATAATAATAATGTATTGTTTTTTCCTACCCAAACAATTTCTGGAGTGGTTAGTTTGCCAAAAAAAAAGGAAATGTATGTTTTTCGTAAGGTATTTTTAGCATACAAAGAAGTGTTCAGTTTGAGTTTTAGGAACTAAAATTAATTTTTCTAATGGAAACTTCTTTTGATATTTTTCATTCTATTTTACACGCACAGTATAGTACTTTGTTGTTTGGTTTATTGTTCAATAATAAAAGTAATGTAAATTTCATAAAAAAAATGTAGTTTTATTTCACATTCCTAGTTTGCTTACAAAAATTTGCTATTTTCAATAACTTTTGGACGTTATTTGATCCTATTAAATGGAATAAATTAATATTTAAAACTATTACAAACACTTTTTCAAGTCTTAAAGTTTAAACAATTTTCTGGTGGGTTTGACTCGGAGAGGCACACATAATCTAGATAGAAATATAGGACTAACAAACGCATTTCAGAGAGGCATTTCGATGCAGATTATGGAGAGTAAAAGTTTCATAATGTCCTATATGTATATCAATATTATATAGGTTTATTTGATTTGGTTTTACCTTCAATATAAAAAACGAAAGGTCCTCAGTCAGAGATGGAAATTAAGAGTTCAATCTTAATTAAATCTGTCTATAACAGATAGACTTTGGTCGATGATTGAGGATGATTTCATCTGCCTGGCAACTCCTTTAAACGCAACTCACTTAGACTCATCCCACAGACATTTACTTTAATGGCCAGCTGTGTTTTATTCTTGAGTCGAAAATTCAGCAAAAAAATTACTTTCATAATAAGTTTTACCTTTATATTAATATTATTTATGTTTTTTTTTATTTTTTTAACTTTACATTACTCAAGTTAAAATAACATAGTTATATTGAAGTATAACAATTTTATCAGCCTAAACTTTCATCCTTACCAGTAGAACTATTGTTTTGAAATATTGATTCAAAATAAATTATACTCCAAGATTTAAATTCATTTTTATTTTCACAATTGTTAACGACAATTTCAAGGAGTGTTGAACAATTTTGATTTGCTGTGCTAATTGTAAGCAAAGTAAATAAAAATAATATAATTCACTGTTTTCTTTAGTCTCATGCAAAATTTACTGACTTTGTGGTTGGTCATGGATCATAAAGCATCAATAATCAATGTTATTATATCTGTGGCCTTATTATTGGGCTTAATGTGTTCGTGTTCTTGCCTCTACGTATGTTTATAAGCGTGTGAAAGGTTTTTACAATCTCAGGGATAAAGATTATTTACATAAATTTGGTGTACGACTTGAAAACTAAACTTTGGGATTGTAACATGTAGGCGTGCTAAGAAAAATGGGATAATTGATAAGAAATTAGGGCATTAAACTTTTTTTTTATCAAAAGAAATAAGTATTCCAAAATATACTGGCCTCTAATTATATATAAAACTAATGTTTTTAGTTAATCTTTAAAGAGAAAATTTAACGATTTCGGGTTTCTTATATTTTAAACAGCTAAACTTGCACTTTTCTTGAGAGATCTATAAAACTGGTCATGACATAAAAAATTTATTTAATGTTATTATTTATCATATTTCTACATTCAACAACTAACACCTCTACTGTAACTAATTGATAATCTACTTTTTTAAGGAATTATCAGTTTTCTATCATAATATGAGGGGGTTTTGCAAGAAGTCAGTAAGAAAACTTTAAACGTAAGCATAGGTTGGTATGCACATCAAATTAAAGGTCTTTGTTTTTTTAATACAATACGAATGTAAAGCTCAAAAGAACAACTGAGTCAAAGATGCTGACCGTTCAAAGATTAAAAATGGCAGATTCAAAGAATCTTTGACCGCCTGTCATTTAATAACCAACTGGTCATTCCAGCTCAGATTGTATTTTACTAATAAGGACCTTTGATTTTCTGTGCATATTGAAATAAGGACCTATCAACTTTTATTTAACACCTCCTACTGACGTATTCCGGGACGTCTCCATGATAAAACAGAAAACTGAAAATCATTTAAAAAGTAGATTTTAGATGTCCATGTTGATGCAGTGAATCTTTTTGATTTAGCAGTTATCGATGTGAACATATTAAACCAATGCGGGACTTATTGCTCAACCTGTATAAATAATCATTATAATATATTTACTATATAGATTAATAATTATTCAAACATTTTTCCATAATACGATGACCAAGATTTCTTTCTAAATAATGTTGTACGTAAATATTAACGTTTTAAAAGTGTTACCTAGGAAACTTACTCCTTGTAGATATCTAGGTAGATACAACAATTATAAAAGTCAAACATTAGCTCAGTTCAAAATATGAAATGTTTTCAAAAGCTTTGTAATAGTGTTCAAACCACGAAGACAATATTTATTTTTAACATTCACTTCAAAAGCTGCAATAGAAAGATAACACTACAGTTTGTTGCCTAAGATGTCTATGAAATTATAGAACAAATTAAGTTTGCAGTTCTAGAACAGGTTCTAGAACACAGGTTGCTTTGTCGGCCTGAGTAAACATACTAGTTTATAACCTCAGTCAGGCACTTCTAAAATTGTTTTCCTTCATAAAAGTTTACCTTTCTCCCATATAATCTAGATTTTACTTTTTTTATATATAAAGGGGTTTTTAACTTCTTTGTATACGTTATATATTCAATTGGTTGTAATAATTATTTTTTAACATTATCCTATCATATATACTGAAGCTTTTTGTAATTTAAGCATATTTATATTTTTTTCAATATTGATTGTAGGTAATTGTAGAACTATTCATGTAAAATATGCTGTAACGTTGTTTTCTAAAAAGCTACATACAAAAATGTTTAGATTAAATTAAATTTTGTATATTAATGTAAGTAATTTAACGCACAGACGTAATGTTGTTAAGAAACATGTAAAGTATCGTTGTACTTTGGAAAAGCTAATAGTTTTAAATGTGTAAATAAAATCACAGTATAGATATTGTATAGCAATTACATGGATGAGCTAGGCAGTTCGATGCATGTTAAAGCTGTGAGAGTTGATATCATATGCACATATAAATTGCTTGATTCATCACAATGTTATATTTATCGATGTATCTGAAATAGAAGTAACTATTGAAACCTCTTTATATTTCACAAGACCCTCACATTGTACGTTTATTTTACAATTGCTGAACATAAGAGTATTAGCTTACTTAAATTCAAAAGAGTCCGTTTTATAATTTCGCCCTTACCTTGACGGTATATAAAAAGATGGACGGTTTATTTTAATTTAGTTAAGTTTCCTATACACTATGAAATTCTTTATTAAAAACAATTATGCAGTGCAGTATATCCGTTAGAATAAGGTTTATATTACAAATAATGTTTATAAATTTTGTCACTAATTAATTGTGGTCAGGCCTACCATAGTTTGAAAATATCCCCGCCATAGCAAACCTGCAGACTAAGTGAACTTTAATTTACCTGAATGCATTTCTAGTAAAATATTCCCTTAAAATTGTCAGATTTATTTCCTAAATTATTTAAATAACATGGATTTTAGTAAGTTCTTAGGATTAAAGGGAAAGTACTGAGTTGTGTTTTTTTATTGTCGTGTTGATAGCTTAGTATGAAAGAAACACAATTGCCAAATTGTATTAAAAATATCCATAAACAAGCAAACTACAATAGTTTATTTTTCTCCATAGAAATAACATAAGAATTTTGAATTTATAAATATTAAATTATTTCCTTAACCGTTGGGCATACAACAACGCTTCAATTATTTATTTTTTAGCTCCACAAAAATGTTTTAAAAACATTTTAAAACGTCATGTTTTTAGGGTCAAAAATGAGAAAAATCAATTATTTTAAGGTTGGCGAACTCAATCGAATAACCGTAGGTTTACACGTTTGTACAAAATTTCAACAAAATCTGATCATATAGCTCGAGACATCACGCTATCAGAGACTATATTATGAATTTGAATGTTGAATGTTGTTTTGGGGTTCTAGAGACCTCAAAACGAAAAAAGTAAATCGGTCCCGGGTCTCGGTCTAACCATCAGACCTATGGTAATAGCTTATTCCCTGTACGGGAAATTCGCTAAAATTTCATTTTGTAAACAGTGTAGGTCGCAAGAATAGTCTGTTTTTATTTTTATGATTATTTAACTGCTAAAAGTAACACGAGCACATTTTACCCACAGTTGAGAACAAGGGACACTTAAAAAGTAGGTAACATTGGCTTGGAGTGACAACAAGTAGCCGTAACCACAACTTTGCCAACTTTATCCATATCAATAATGCATGTCTCATTCAACACGTTGGCAGCTACAGGATTATCACTGCCTTCTCTATTGTTGTTTATGAAACTACTGTATCTCCCTCAAGAAGAGATCACTAAGTCGAACCTTCTATAGACATGTCTTTTAGTGCAAAGGAAAAAGAAGCATACTCAGTTGTCTGTTAACGTATTTGATATATATATATATATATTTCGTAAAGAGGATCAAAGTAAAAATAATATAACAGTGAATTGGATGTTTGATTTCATTTAGGTTGATTGTTTTCAGGATAAGATCATTATCAAAATCCATTGATATGCTTATAACACAAATTACAAGAATGTAAGAGTAAACTACAGAGTTACAAACAGGTACGGTTTAAAGTTTGTCGGTTGGTTTTGTGCTAATGTGTAGCAACTTTATGTGCCAAAATAAATTAAATCATTAAATTAAATCATAAATAAAATCGTAAATTAATCATAATTTTCTAATTGGTTTTGGTTCAAAACCTTATTTGCTTACTATTATTTAAATTAACTATATGTTACCAGAATTGCTTTACTAAACGTTTATAAGAACAGGAATACTTGAATTTTGAGCAGTAATGACCTTAAAAAAATACTTGGGTTATAAATTATCTACGCTATAACCAATAATATATCAACAAGTGAAACTAATTTAAACTAATATTGTAATAGCTATATAGTGGAAAATCACAATCTACAAAACCTTATGAATTCAATAGGCAGGGCATACCAACTAGGCTATATAAAAAAAACTTACAATATATTTTTCTTGAGGTGTATAATAAATAAAATAGTAAACTAATTTAACCAAGACTTGTTTCCCGTCGACGTAAACATGTCCAGACTTTATACATCTGAGAAAGTCCATGTTAAATAGCGGCTCAGACAGGAGTTGTTGTTGGAAATTGGTTAAGTTGTTGTAACACCTGCGTTCCTGATTTCCACTCAAGATTAATTATTTACATTTTTTATCCAGCTTTATTATTTTGCAAACAGCTAGACAACCTCTAAGTATATTCCTTATAACATTTTAAAATAAATTATTATTAAAAATGTATTTCTTGTAGTATCTATTGCACAACTTTGTAGCCTTTGACAATTTAATTCGTTGACTAAATATTAGATTTACTGGTCTTAGCACACTGATTAGATTACTATTTTAGAAAAAAAAGATTACATTGTAGGATATGTCAATATTTCTATAATAAACTTTGGGTATTATAGAAAGCTAATTGTATTAGATCCAGGTTGGAAATGCTGATGGATTTAAATATCTAAACTCTAAGGGATAATTTGTTTTTTAAAAGCTGGTTTGGCGTCTTGAATTCTAAATAATGCATATCGTTTTTCATGTATTTGGAACAACTCCTAAACCTTTTACCAGCTTTAAGGCTATGAGAAAACCATATAGTGGCACTTTCCTTCACTTAAGTACTTTGTGATACTACAAATAAACATAAAACAATAAAAGTTATGACTGCTTAAAATTTTATTTGAAAATCTATTTAATTCTAACGTAGCCAACAGGTTTTCTTTGAAGTTCTACAATATAACTTAAATCTGTTAGTGATAGGTAAAAAATATGGTACAAACCCTCTTATTTCACCGACCTCTCCACAAAGACCTATTTAAAGTTAATCGTGGAATCCATAGGTAACATTTACACATAAAAGTAAAAGTTTTTCATATAATCGATCAAATCTTTTAATTACACTTAACTAAGTTGAATCTATATATATAAAAGGCAAAGCCCTCACTGACTGACTGACTCACTCATCACTAATTCTCCCACTTCCCACTTACCTAGGAGGCTGAAATTTGGTACACTGATTCTTTAGGCATTAAATAGGAAAACTGAGTGGTTTTTATTCTGATCGGACTCTCGGGCTCCGCCCCAGTGGCTCTGGAGTTTCCCATGTTAACCTAATGAGTACTCATATTTAAATGGAATTAATAAATCATAACAGCTGTTTCAATTAAACAAGTTGGTTCTGTTCTGTGATGTTCAATAGCATTAAAGTTACTAGGATTACCAACAGAGTGCAGCACTATTATTTTTTTTTAATTTATGACAACCGCTAATTTGCAACTCAAAGGTGAGTGAGCGCAGCGAACGAACTTCAACCCGGAGGCGAGTTAGCGTAGCGAACGAGCTAACCTGAAGGCATGTGAGCGCAGCGAACGAGCTCCAACCGTAAAGGTGAGTGAGCGTAGCGAATGAACTTCAACCAGGACGTGTGAGCGCAGCGAACGAGCTCCAACCTAAAGGTGAGTGAGCGTAGCGAACGAACTTCAACCAGGACGTGATTGAGCCATGCGAACGAGCTCACATATGAAGTTAAACGGGGCAAAGCCCGTGGGTACAGCTAGTCATAGATAAACTAGTTAAATTATATTATTTACTATTTACAGATTAATAAACAAGCTAATTGTTCTTGCGTAAGTTGTCATTGTAAAAAAAGTAATTAATCAATTAATATTTTCTTCTAGGTAATAATAAATGTATAACTCCCACATAGAAAATTTATATTGAAAATATATAAAAAAAAAATTGAAATATAAAGCTATATATTTGCTAATATATATTGTCAATATATTTTAAATATGCAAATTATGGGACCGAGTAATATATTCAGTTATATTTCATTTGTGGTATTTATATATAAATTATATATTTCAAATGTGTTTTTATAATATATTTTAAATATGGAAAAGGGCTAGTATATTAAAAATATATTTAATATAATGTATTTCAAATATATTAATAATATATAAAGCTTTTTAAACAGTGTTTGTGAGTCGCAAAAGCGACGCATAACACCGCGGTGGTGTGTTATGAGTCGCTTTTACGACGCTTAACATTCGGCGGGTTGAACAAAACCAGGCCTATAATTTAGGACTACTTAGACAGCTCTTTTATGGACAAATGTTATGCTTTTAATTGAGAGAAGCTTTATCCAAATGTATTATCGTAGTATTTTAGGTTTACTAATTACACAGATTTGCTTCATTCGGGATGTAGGCCGGCCTGATATCGTTACTATAGTAGTAAAAATTCAGACTCGCGCACATATTTACAAAATAGGCTAGAATGCTGTTTGTAAAAATAGATTGAATAATTATTTTTTATTGGTAAATGTACCGTATATATTCTAATTTATAAACAGTTGATCCACTTACCGTAAAATCGTGCAACTAGGCCGTATCCAAATTACTAACACTCATGTTTTGAGGTTAGGTCCAAATTAGCACTCATTTTTATTGACTTGCCTAATAATTACACATATTTAAACACTAGACAATTTCACTTATACTCTTTCTTGTTTTTTCAGCAAACATTCTACAGATACGCATATTAGGCATATTGCCCTAAGCTAGAATCGTGCAACTAGGCCGTAACCTAAATGACTAACACTCATTTTTTGAGGTTAGGTCCAAATTAGCACTAATTTTTGTTGCCTGGCCTAATAATCACACACACATTTAAACACAAGACACTTTCATGCATACTCTTTCTTATTTCTCCAGCGAAAATCCTGTAGATACGCATATATCTGTTAAGTCCACAACATATAACCTACGGACGCAGTCCTACACCCACCTATCGCCGGCACAACACTGCTCAACTGAACATAATTAAAACAATATGGCCGCATATATATGTGGAATATATTTATAATACAAATCTATTTTGTATTAGAAATGTAAATGTTAAAATATATTTTTAATATATTGAACAAATACATTTAAAATATAAATGTAAAACGTTGAATACTCTTAAACTATATTTAAAATATATTTAAATATTATATGAAATATATTTACAAAGATATATTATAAATATAACATACAATATACACTTTAAATATATTTTAATAAATATATTCAAAATGTATTATGAGAAATACGATTAATTTATAATAAACTTATATTCGATTTATATTTAAAATACATTATAATATATGTTCTAAAGTATAAAATTTATACATAATGCCAACTATTTTCTTTGTATATTTATACTATATTAGGAATATAGAATGGAATTATATATTTGTACAACTATATATATTAACTATATTTTGAGAAATGTTTATATATTGAAATATATTCTTAATATATTTTCATGAATAATTCTTTTATGTGGGATAGCTAAATATATACAATGGATACTATCAAAATAAAACAAACTAAAGTGTTTTTAATTAAAATAATTGTACATTCACGTCGCAGTGACAGATACTTCTAGTCTAATCATACCAACCATTATCATTCCATTATTAGAATTTTGCAGATCGAACTTATGATATTTTCATAACTTTCTGATTTAGATTGGTCTATGAAAATTCCAGTTTTGTACCACTTCGTTGTAAGAAATTCTGATGTATTATATTAATTTCATTGTCTCTTAACCCCCATGGGAACTGAATTTTTACAAACATATAACTACAATACGTTCACTGTTATAATAATAACAAACACAGTCCACAAACACATTTCTTATATAAGCCACCACCCTCTTTTGACAAGTACAAGGCTTTGTTAAATGGTATTTCGATGGTTCGTTACATTTTAGATAAACTTAAGTCTACGACGCAGCGTTTTTAATATAAATGTTCCCAAAACTAAAATTTAAATTGGACGTAAATGACATCGATTCAAAATCAGTAAATCTGTTAAAATCATTATTTTCTAAGTTTACTAACCAAATGTTTATAAGCAACAAAGCTGGAAGCAAAGCTGTCTAATTAATTACTTGACAAACATTGGGTGTTACGCCTCACGGCTGTGTTCCCAAGAGGAGACCAAGTAAACAATCAAACACCAAGTTGGACAACAGGCGGTCACGGCAACTAGGAATCAACAGTGTGTGCTTCACCTCATCTATAAATAAATACCGCTGTAGTGCTAGCAGAATGCGACCTTTGAACCACAACACAATGGGTTATGATAGATTCATGTCGAATTTTTATCATGCTACCAATAATATTATATAAATTATTTATGTTCAAGGTGTTTGTTTTCAGTCATAGCTTTATCTTAATGCACACAGTTTCAACGGGTAGGCATCAATCATATTCTCGGCACATGAGCTCTTTATTTTGTTTTATCGGTACTTGCTTTACTCACTCTAATTTAACGTAAAAATAGTAGAAACTATCAGAAGGTATTTCACACTTGAATGTTTACGGTTAATGAGTTACCCACACTGGAAGCGTTCTAATAAATATTGTTTTATTCACAAACATAACTGTGTGTTTAGCTCTGTAAAGTATACAAGAAATTAAAGAAACCGATCCTAAAAAAATATATATCTTTACAGGAGTAACTTTACTTGGAGATTTTGCCATCGATACATACATACAAGGACAACGTTATTATAATTTTTAAATACCAATTTTACGCGTACCCTAGCTAAATGAGGAAGCCAGCTTTTGAGGTGGATGTGATTGCAATGAATGTTCAGGAGTATCCAATCTGAGTAGTTGGTCTTGCATTTACATCACATCAGGCACATTTACACATTTACATCAGATAGTTCCAAAATATTTCCATAATAATAGTAGTGGTATATTCTAGAAAGCTATATTGTATTATAGAGCTTTATGGGAGGATTAAAAATTTTATTAAGATAATTGCATTCTAGTAAGTAATGTAAGCTACTATTGCATTATTGGACATTAATACTCCTATTTAGTATTGTACTTTACTTGGGTTAAAACTGAAAAAAATTATGTAATTGAAAAAAATGAAACTAGATTGATTAAACATGTTAGACTGAATTTAATTTCATTTTGTTAAAAGGTATCAGTTACTATATTTCTTTAAAAAATCACTTGACATAGTGACGTGCAAAAGTATGCTTTGAACTGTGAATAACGTAGACTGAAACTGTGTTAAAGGTTCTGTTATATAAAAAACCCGTTATCGTTGCCGTCTATCTAATTAACACTTAAGTAAGAACAGGCCCCTGTGGCCTATGTAAACAGGTAAATGCTAGGTAAAATTGGCCACCTACCTTAAAAAAAAATATGGGTAGGCCTACTACTTTATTTCTTACATATTAAGTTGTTAGCTCTAAGAGTTAGTGGCTAGCAAGCTCTAGTCAAGTGAGCTATATCAAGACTTACTTTATTTAGTTTTTTCTTACTTGTGCAACAAGCATAGGCTGCTAGTTATAAATAACCTAGGCCAATTGCATTGTGAATTCTGTAAACTGTGTCGTGTTTACAGTTACCCTATACGTTGATTAGTGTTTTCGTAGTAGCATGGTAAATTGACGTAATTTACAAATAACATTATGTAATTAAAGTTGTTTAGACAGACGTCAATACCTTATAAAATCCTTTGGCCAATTAACAGCTGTCTCAGCATAATGTTTAGATATGATAAATGCGCAAAAGCGACGCACATATAGTCTGGAAACTTACTATTACTTCATACTGCTTCAAATAATCATGATTGAAAATGTATGTAAAAATATCTCAAATAACGTGAAATCTCCATTGCCAACAATGTATAATAGGCCATTTGATATCGGATAGTAGTAAGAGTAATGTCTCCTTGTTTAGAGGTGAGGAGAACGTTTGTAACGTTGAACGACTTACACATGTTTTATGTGTTATGAAATACTTACTTTGAAAGTGGTCGATTCACTAGCTATGACCTTTCTATTGCGTGTTGGTTTAACTTATTGTGATTGAGATACACATTTTATACACACAACTTTGAATATATTATTTAACATACTATAACTGCACACAGTTATTAAGTAACAATATTTATTCATTGGCTGTAATCTCATTTAAATTGTGCATTTGCTTCTTTAATATAAAACTAAATCAAGGTTTGTCTTAAAAACAATTATTGTATTTATGTACACATAGAAGAGCAACATTAATATAATTAATATGAAGTGAATGTGATAAAAACACAGCTTATAAAATCGAAAATAGAGGTAAACATGTGGTTTAGATTTATGAGTGTTGCACATATGTTAAGTGGACCATTAATACTAAGCATTCTATAAATCTTTTAAGGTAGTTTTGGTTTTAGTGCAATTTAGCTACGGCGATGGAGGAAATAGATAAGAAACCTAATTTCTGATAGCAATCTTTAGCCTATTACAAGTTTACCCAATTTGTATTCAACATTAATACAACATTTGTTGTAGCTAATTCAAATATGGTTTTAATTTTACATGAAAATTTGTCCACTTATTTCTTTTTATAAAAGCTTTTTTTAGGGTATCAATTAAAAAATATTAAATCATTTGTTTACGCCAAACTACATTATTTTAACGAACTTCCCACGCAAGGATTTAGTTTAGAAAACAGCTGTTTGCCGCCAGCTTATTCAAATGGGGTTTCATTGCGTACTACTGTTCTGCAATGAGTTTTACCGGACACCAATCAGCTGATTATACTTGTATTTACGTGGCAATGAGTGGTTATAAACAAAAACATAAATGACTAGTGATTTTTAGTCCTTTGGTTGGTGGAAATATATATGGATTGGTACGGAATAAGTAGTATGGCGTAAACTATCGTACGTAACTCGTCAAAAATGTGTGTACCGGACTCGTATGGTAATCCCGTACTCGACTTCGTCTCGCACGGGAACGACCACACTCGTCCGGTAAACACTCTTTTTTAGGACTAGTAACGTAATATACTATTTCGTCTATAGTTGTGACGTTCCAAATTGCTCCTGCTAGCTTCAGTGGAGAAGGGGGGTTCAGTGAGGGCAGATAGTCACAAAAACAAAACTCTTTTAAACCAAAAATTAAGAATTAAAGAAAAGAGCAAAAATTGATTAATCTATTCTTGCATTGATAAAAATTTATAAATTAATATGATAATAAACCAGAAAAGATTATCTTAGTTTAGGCCTACTTGTAGATTTAGTTTACTGTTTAAGTCACTGTACCTAAAGATTCAAAATTATAATCTATTTACTCAAAAGACTAAGGCAAACAAAAAAAAGAAAAACCTGTAATTCAGCCTCTATAATTTATTTAGATCAAAGTGCCAGAACAACTGACTTGATAAGGCTATACTCAGATATCAAGACCAAAAATAGACAAAATTGACAACTCTTAATTATTGACTGTGGAAGTTTCAATACTAATTCCCAAATATCACACAATAAACACAATATTCATCAATTGTCAGTTTGGTGGCCACCAAATATTTGTTTCAACACGAACACCCTAGACATAATAAACATACACACAAATTCTTAAGCTCTATATATATATATATTTATGTTATACACTAATCTACTGCTGGGAAGCGTTGAGTCTGGCAGTAAATGTGGTGAACACCCAGTTTTGCTGAAAGTTCAATGTCCAAGTCCGCCTAGCGTTCACTAAATAGGGATATCCCACACAAAATGTCTAAATAGGCCTATCAATAATCAAAGACGATCGACTTATCGAATGTTGAGTCTGTAGCTCCAATCCCAGGTACGACACGCCAGGGTAGTCCTGCGATGTCCAGTAGCCCAGTCACAGGTTGTCGCCACCACAAGTCTCAGGTAAGCCAGGCCAGTAAACTCCGCACGTCTCAGCCCGATAGGTAGGTAGGTAGGTGCCTCCGTACAAGGTAGATCCACCACAGCAAGGTAGGTCCCAGGGGGAAAACCCTCTTCGCAAAAGTTGCAAAAATCCTCAAAGTGTGAGATGAGGGTCTTCAGGTAGAACTTCAGGTTAACTTGCTGACTTGCACTAATTAAATCCCAGGGCTGAGTGAGGGTCAAGTAGAGGCTCCTTAGACCGTTGGACTCTATGCCGGTTGCAGCAGGCTCAGCCATCACGTGACCTAGTCATTACTCACGTAGGCCATGCTGACCACTAACTTGGAATTTCCTTAGTGCCTTCAATCTGGCAAGGCAAAATGCAACACAGCCATGCTGAACAATTGGTATCGGCTGGTTAGGGGCGCGCATCCCTACCAAGAAATTATGTCAAGGTGATCAGTCTTGACTCCGATCAGTATAATTGTTGCAAAATGTTGCACACACTCCCCCGCCAGAAGAAAATTGCCTCAATTTTCTCTTCGTTTAGTGGTATGGTTTGAGGTCCGACACATGCCATGATCCTAAGGGGTTGCCCTTTAAGTCTTTAAGGTCATAGACAACTGGTGACACTCTCTTGTGGATGAGATAGGGACCAGTGTATCTGGGAGCGAGCTTTGCTGAAAAGTGAGCTGCAGCATTGGATATGGGAAAGTTTCTCTTTAGAACCAAGGACCCTTCCTTGAAGACTACCTCTCTTCTTCGTAGATTATACCTTTCTGCTTGTTTCTCATGAGCCTTCCGAAGCTTTCCATTGACATCTTTGTAGATATTCTTCAGTTCCTTCCACCTATCTCCATACGCAGAAGAGTCTTCTACTTGGGGAGCTTCTTCCGATGAGTTGGTTGGATCTGCATCTTCATTGATAGCGATCAACTCTCGTCCAAAGTTGAGGTATGCAGGACTGTAGCTGGTGGCTTCATGTTTTGCCGACCTGAGAGCAAATCCGTATTTAGCTATGTTACGGTCCCAGTGGCGGTGGTTCTCTCCAATGTAAGCCCTAAGCATGGGTCCTAAAGTTTTGTTAACCCGTTCGGTCGGATTGGCTTGAGCATGCCTCCTAGCATTGTACAAGAGCTTTATATTATAACTCCTGGCTAGTTCTTGGACTTGCTTTCCTCTAAACTCTGACCCATTGTCACAGATTATGTAGGAAGGGACTCCGAAAAGCATGAACACGTCATCCTCCAGTTTCTTGGCAATGGCGCTCGCAGTAATCTCCCTCAAGGGAAACAACAAAGGAAATTTGGTAAATGTACACATCACCACGAATAAGTACTTGTGGCCCGCAGAAGATCTTGGGAGCGGTCCGAGGACGTCAGCACTAATCATCTCAAAGGGCTTAGCAACCCCACGATAAGACCCCATGAAGCCAGAAGGCCTCTGCTGATCATATTTTACTTGCTGACAGATCTTACAATGATTAACATATCGAGCTATGTCTTGCTTCATCTTGGGCCAGTAGTAGTTTTCTTGAATTCTTGCATATGTCTTGTTGATGCCCAGGTGTCCGGCAGTAGGCTCATCATGATACTGTGACAAAATTCCTCCTCTATCGTCCTTAGCCACTACCTTCTTCCATCCTTCCTTGTCATCCTCAATGGGTTTCTTGGTAGAAATAAGTTTCCAGAGTTTTCCATTCTGAACTTTCCAACAGGGATAGTCATTAGGCTTCTCTTGTACTTCTCGGCACATTTTCAAGTACCACTTGTCACGTCTTCTCTCCTCTTCATCTCCTTCAGCTAACTCCTCTTGGGGTTCTTGATCCTCTGATTCCAGGTGATTCTGATTTTCAGGCTGGTGATCCACAGCATAGACTTGGGTCTTCCCTTCTTCTTCTTCGAATAACGTAGTCCTAGAGAGAAGGTCAGGCACTACATGTTCCTTCCCCTTGCGGTGCACAAGGTCGAAACTATACGGCTGCAACCGCAGCGCCCAACGAGCAAGTCTCCCCTGAGGGTCTCTCAGATTGTGGAGCCACAATAAGCTGTAGTGGTCAGTAATGATTGTGAAGTGTGTTCCTTCCACATAGGGCCGAAACTTCTCAACTGCCCAGATCACTGCGAGGCATTCCCGCTCTGTAGCAGAGTACTTTTGTTCTGCCTTCGTCAGTGTTCGGCTTGCATAGGCAATTACATTTTCTCCCAGCGGCTCATTAGTAATTTGGTCCTTAAGCTCACTCTGTTGACTTAGAACAGCACCAAGTCCCACTCCTGAGGCGTCACAAGAAATAGAGAAAGGTTTAGAAAAGTCCGGACATGTCAGAATTGGGGCTTTTACTAAGCAGCTTCTGATGTCCTCAAATGCTTGTTGTGCCTCATCTCCCCACTCAAACTTTTGCTTCTTCTTGAGCAGATTTGTCAGCGGGTACATTCGTGTGGCAAAGTCGGGTATAAAGCGTCTGTACCAGGACGCTGTTCCACAGAACTGCCTGACCGCCTTTTGATTCTTCGGAACCGGAATATTAATGATGGCTTCCACTTTTCCAGGGTCAACTCTTAAGCCTGCCCGATCCACAATGTACCCAAGATAATGGAGCTCTGGTCTACAAAAGTTGCACTTGTCAGCGTTAACTGTCAATTTGGCTGCTTTTAGGCGTTCAGCTATCTTCCCCAATACCTGTAGGTGGTGCTTAAAAGACGATGTGACAACAACAATATCATCCAAGTACACGAATACGTTTGGCTCTAGATCTGCTCCTATCACTGAATCTATGAACCGCTGCCATGTCGCCGGAGCGTTATGTAAGCCAAAAGGCATAGTAACAAATTCATAGAGCCCTCTGCCAGGGACAGTGAAAGCTGTTTTGTCTCTACTTTCTGGGGCCAATGGGATCTGCCAATAGGCAGACTTGATATCAATAGATGACAGGTACTGCGCATCTCTCAAGCGATCCAAAATTGTCGTGACAAATGGGAGGGGATATGCATCACGCTTAGTTACTGAATTCAATTTCCTATAGTTTACGCAAAAGCGTTTCGTACCATCCGGCTTGTCGATGAGAACAATTGGTGAGGACCATCCACTTTTCGAGGGTTGGACAACTCCAAGTTTCAACATTTTGTCTAGCTCATCATAGACTTCTTGGAGGCGGGCTGGTGACATAGGGTAATATCTTTGTTTTATTGGTGTAGCATCACCAGTGTCTATTAAATGTTCCACCAGGTTAGTCCGTCCGAGAGTAGTATCTTCATTCTTAAAATTCTTCTCAATGAAATCTCCTAACTCCTCCTTTTCTTCCTCACTGAGATACTCCTCAGATTTTATACCACTTGAAATGTTGATTGCGGCCACACCTGCTTTCGGTCTTGAAAATTCCCACGTAGTATTTGACATGTCGGTAACTATCTGCATTGAATTCCAGAAATCGATACCTAAGATCAAGCTATGCTGCAATGACGGCACAATCATTACTGGGATATTTTTAGTTCTATCTTCCAGGGTAATTGGCACTATCATTTGGCCTGTGATTGAATGTTTCTGAGCATCAGCGGTCTCCATCCAGCGATTTTCTAGCTTCTGCATTTTGGCCGGTACTTTTTTAATCCACTGAAGTCCATCCTTCCCAAGTATGGTGTGGGATGCTCCCGAGTCCAACAAAGCCCTAACCTTTTTCCCAAAAATCCTAACATCTAAGTATGGACGCCTATCATTTTCTTTAAACTGAAGTAGGAAATCGATTTTGTTGAGTTCAGGTTTTAGTTTTTGAAGGGAGTCAACATGATCTGGCGAGCTGACCCCCTGCCTTACTCGTTTTTTGGCGAGCATTTTAAACATTTAGTCTTTATCACATCCTGTTGACCACAGCCGTAACAAAACCTTTTACGAGGCTCCTCACAATCAACATGACGATGGCCAACAACACCACAATTCCAACATTTAGTGTTTGCATTGGGAACCTTAGGAGGTCTAGAGGGTTGTAACGCTGCTACCTTTGAGGGCGAGAATGTCTTTCGCTTGTGGTATTGAGCGCAAGCTAAGTCAGGCTCCAATGGAGAGGAGTTCCCTGAAACAGACCTAGGCAACAAAGATCTCAGTCGGCCTGCCTCCGCTTTTCGACCCATGAACCGAAGTTCTTCAATGCTGTTTATGTCAAACATAGCGAGTCTATCCTGGAGCTGAGGATTAAGATTATTAAATATCTGCTTTAACTTCACCTGTTCCGGTACATTCTCCGATAGTCTAGAGTATAGGCCCTCCATCGCTGCGATAAACATGTCAATTTGTTCTTGGTCACCTTGCATTCTGGTAAATATTTCATGATGGAGTCGGAACTCATAATCAGGAGCCTGAAAAACAGTTCTCATCTCAGTACATAAAGCCTTCCAGGAGCTTATCCTGCCCACTGTCGACCGATACCATACAAGTGCAGATCCCTCAAACAAATCAACAGCTGATTCAAATAACTCTTGTTCGCTGACTCCACGAGCTCTTCTTAATTCCTCCACTCTCTCCAGGAATGATCCTACACTTTGCTTTGCTTCATTGTTAAATCTGATGCCCCATTTATACACTGGAACAGCGTTGGTCTTGTGGTATTTTGCGCTTGCATTAAACATTTCCTTGCTAGGCTGGAGATCAGAAGATAGCATTTCCTCCTTCCTTAAATTCAATGGTGGAAGCCCCGGCAGCAAAGTTTCAGATGTACTTGTCTTAACAGGCTGCTCTTGTTGTACAAGGTCCTTTGTAGCATCAACTTTGATTGGTCCATTGTCCTGACCCAAAAATTCAACCAATTCAACGTTAGATTTCTCCGCTAAATTTAATTTGGGATCAGACACAGCTTCAGGGACTACTTTCTCCGCAGATGTTTTCTTCTCCTTAAACGACTCCAGCATACTCATGGTTTTCTCTAGCAGTGTTGTCTTCCCCTGCTCGCCATCATCCGCTGAAGCTCCGACAGGAATCCTCTCAATACGTGCATTTAAATGTTGCAACCTTGCAGTCAACCGCTGGTATTCATGATCCTTTCCATTGCCCTCATAAGAATCTACTAGTAAACCAATATCCTCAAGTTTTTCAGTGCATTTCTCCAATTCTGACTCAGGGTTCAACTGGTTGACTAAAGACTCCCTCACTGGAACATTAGTTGAGAAACATCGGTTAAGTCGTATTCTAAGGTCGTCCGCAGTACCCACATGGTCAACACCTCTTATCATCAACTCATATGCGACTTCATCCTTCCTAAGGTGGTTAGCTGTCATGTTGAGTGCAAATTCAAAGTTTCAACCAACAGCAGAAAATCTTAGTTATACAAACACCCGCAAAAATAATCCAAAACCTGTTAAAACTACCTCTAGGTCACAGTAAACACAATATATCAACCTCTGGGCAGCCACCAGATAACTTCCTTCAATATCAGATTATGGCAAACTTTCAAAAATAATCTCTATAATCCTAGCACCAGGTGAGCTGAAGAAGTGCTAAATGCCCCACGTTGGGCGCCATTTGTGACGTTCCAAATTGCTCCTGCTAGCTTCAGTGGAGAAGGGGGGTTCAGTGAGGGCAGATAGTCACAAAAACAAAACTCTTTTAAACCAAAAATTAAGAATTAAAGAAAAGAGCAAAAATTGATTAATCTATTCTTGCATGGATAAAAATTTATAAATTAATATGATAATAAACCAGAAAAGATTATCTTAGTTTAGGCCTACTTGTAGATTTAGTTTACTGTTTAAGTCACTGTACCTAAAGATTCAAAATTATAATCTATTTACTCAAAAGACTAAGGCAAACAAAAAAAAGAAAAACCTGTAATTCAGCCTCTATAATTTATTTAGATCAAAGTGCCAGAACAACTGACTTGATAAGGCTATACTCAGATATCAAGACCAAAAATAGACAAAATTGACAACTCTTAATTATTGACTGTGGAAGTTTCAATACTAATTCCCAAATATCACACAATAAACACAATATTCATCAATTGTCAGTTTGGTGGCCACCAAATATTTGTTTCAACACGAACACCCTAGACATAATAAACATACACACAAATTCTTAAGCTCTATATATATATATATTTATGTTATACACTAATCTACTGCTGGGAAGCGTTGAGTCTGGCAGTAAATGTGGTGAACACCCAGTTTTGCTGAAAGTTCAATGTCCAAGTCCGCCTAGCGTTCACTAAATAGGGATATCCCACACAAAATGTCTAAATAGGCCTATCAATAATCAAAGACGATCGACTTATCGAATGTTGAGTCTGTAGCTCCAATCCCAGGTACGACACGCCAGGGTAGTCCTGCGATGTCCAGTAGCCCAGTCACAGGTTGTCGCCACCACAAGTCTCAGGTAAGCCAGGCCAGTAAACTCCGCACGTCTCAGCCCGATAGGTAGGTAGGTAGGTGCCTCCGTACAAGGTAGATCCACCACAGCAAGGTAGGTCCCAGGGGGAAAACCCTCTTCGCAAAAGTTGCAAAAATCCTCAAAGTGTGAGATGAGGGTCTTCAGGTAGAACTTCAGGTTAACTTGCTGACTTGCACTAATTAAATCCCAGGGCTGAGTGAGGGTCAAGTAGAGGCTCCTTAGACCGTTGGACTCTATGCCGGTTGCAGCAGGCTCAGCCATCACGTGACCTAGTCATTACTCACGTAGGCCATGCTGACCACTAACTTGGAATTTCCTTAGTGCCTTCAATCTGGCAAGGCAAAATGCAACACAGCCATGCTGAACAATTGGTATCGGCTGGTTAGGGGCGCGCATCCCTACCAAGAAATTATGTCAAGGTGATCAGTCTTGACTCCGATCAGTATAATTGTTGCAAAATGTTGCATAGTTTATTATTACATTTTACAAGCCAACCATGGCAGATATCTTTCGATTCAAATGAGGAAATCATAAATATTGTCCATTTAAAGGCAATTTTATTTGACTGACATACATTTTTAATTAGAGAAAAAACAGGAAGTGTTTTTGGGGTTTAAAAAGGGATCTCTTTAACGAAATGGATACAGCCTAAATTGAAGCTAAATATAGGAACTGTAAACGTAAGGCATAACAAAATAGCTGCCTAAACTAGGATTTAAATTTTGTACCACTAATAGGCCTACTCTTAACATAGTTTCATTGTCCAAATTAACTAAAAATGTAGATTAGATATCTAAAGATATTTTTGAAGTATGACGTTTTCCTTATCATATAAAACAGAGTACGCTGTAGTGGAGCTATTCTGATGAAAGGAATTTTCCGCACGACCGAATGCTCAGATTGGATACATGTTGAACATTGATTGAAACGAAATCTGGTCATCTCGGAGCAGAAAGACTTCCAGCTATTGTCAAAAGGTTAACATTATTATTGAGCTAAACATATGTGGACTAGGCCCATTATAAATGTTTGATCTCGATAGGCATTACGCATAAGCTTAAATTTTTATTCAATATACTGTGAATAAAAATTACAAATTCGTAAAAAAGAGGTATCGTTGATGGCAAAGATATTGAACAACATTGTAAAAATGTTGCGAGATTGAACACTAAATATTCAGTTTTTTCGCAGGTGATTATAGTCTAATAAAACTATCGTTTAGATACAGAGTGTTTATTGATAAAATCATCACTTGCTGCAGTCAAACTTGAGCAAGAATTCCTATTATGGAATAAGCAGCGATGTTAATGAAAGGTATTTCACCACTACAATCAGATATTTCATCACTTTGTATTGGACGGTAACCGAATTTAGTTCAAGGGGTAGATAAGAAATAATTTAAATAAATTAATGATATTTCGTTAGAAAATCAAATTAATTGTCACTATTTCATTCATTTAAAAAATCTCTATACTGTATATGCATTTTTTCAATGAAATTAAAATTAAAATTATTGTTTGAATTGTACTAAACGTAATATATTAAGATGTGTATGATGAAATAGGCTGCATTCATCTTATTCTAATATACAGTTGTTTCTACAAAGTAGTCACAGAGGGGGTCTAAACCTTTTATCGTGGTTCCAAAAATAATTATAGTCAATATCATCATATTCATAAATAATATACTGAAATGTATCATAAAGGGATGTTAAATATTCTAAATTCAACAAATTCTGCTTACTATTTGATGCAGTTTCTGTTAAATGTTTCACAGCTGTCATGAACGTCAGTTATACAAGTTGGTTTGGATGGTTTGCCTAACGTCCGCAAGGGAACACAGCTGTGTGATGTTTACACATGTAAACTAATTAATTAACCTGCATTTGACCTTAGCCGGCGTACGTTTAAACGATGGAGCTAGATTTTTATAACATTTTACAATTTCTTTTTGACGTAAAGGTATTTTATAACTAATGTCTAAATGTATACCAAAATAACGTCCGATTTCTTTTTTTTATTTACTGCACTTGCAACTCACTAAAGACCGCCTCCTATTAGGCCTGATTAGGGTTTTGGTAACTATAGTATACATCTATAGCTATTTATATTGTATATTCTATACATATTTACCGTCCTGCAAAGAGTTCCAGTATAGGTGCGAATATTTCAATTAGTGTTGAGAGTTTTTTTATGATTAGCCTACATTTATTACAAACCAGTAAAACCGTGCTTCCCAAAAGGGAGAGACCATATACTATAGATAAATGTAAACTATCTCATTAATTACTAGTTTCAATAGCAATCAGTGTTAAATCAACCAACAAAACTGAATGAGAATAAAGTAAATAGATTAATTTGAGACATGTATGTTTACAAAAATTACATACTATCTTTCACCTACAGCGGGTTCACCTAATTTTAATGTGGGGTATAAATTAATTTACATTAAATGAGTTTGATTACTTTAATAAGTGTTTTCCTAGTTACGATGGGTGATGGGTTAGGTAAAATAAAAATAAAAGTAAAATTAGAATTAAATAAAAATATTAATAAATTCGACCAAGATCCATGCTGTGTTTGTACATTGTTGTTGATTTATAATTTGCTAAAAGGTTTTTTTCTCCAACTTATACTCATTCTGGTTCTATTTTTAATTTGCTAGAGTAGGATATGTTTTTTAAAATAATTATACGTGGCAAGTTCAAGATGACTCACAGAGGTTACAGGTCTTTGTGCCCTGATTTTGAGACTGAAATTGCGTTGTAGTCATTCAGAGAACTGTTTTGGAATGTGTACAAAATTAATTAATAATAATAATAGTACAATTAAAACAATCAACCAAACTAATAATAAAAATTTGCTAAAATATTTAAAATTCTTGATATTCATAACAATAGTAACAGTTGTAATAAACAAACATTCCACCAACACAGCAAACCTGCAGACTAAACTATTTTAATTTATCTAATACACTTTTTACTTAAATATTTTCCTATTAACGAAAACATTTATTCCCAATTTAAAATAACATTAGATCCAATGAGTAACTATGTTTTTGTCTTCTGTGGACGTCAAATTGAAAAAAGTAAATCGGTTTCGGGTCCACGTTATACCGTGCCACCCACGGAAATAACTACTTACTCTTAGGGAAATTCGTTAAGGTAAATAATAATTCATTCGTGTGTTTCTAAACATTTGATTTATTACTTCATTAAGGATTAAAGGATAAATTTTCGAAACCATAACAAACAACGCCAGTTGGCTTGCTTTTTACCATAGGCAAAACCAACAAATAATGTATTTTATCGTTGGTCATTTGAAGTGAAACAGAATAAACAAACAGAACGCCAAGCAGAAAAGTGTTAACATCGGAGGGAAATCCGTAATTTTACTTGAAAATGTAACCGTTTCCGAGGTGTGAGTATTTTCTTGTTTTACGGTGTTAATTTTGTGTTGCTTCTCTGATAATTTCAATTATTTCACGACATTCGTGAATTACGTTTTTAAAATACTTTAATTTAATATACAGTACAATTTATTAACCCTAACCAAAATCAATGTGGGATTTAAATTTTACTTTTTAAAATATGTAAATAGTTTTAATAAATGCAAGAAAGTAAAATATTTTCAATTAGTTTTATTACAGCAAATTTATATGCATTAAATCGGGAACCACCTACTTATTTGGGAATCATTGAAACTACTTCGCTACCAAACGTAAATGTTTATAATGTTTATGGATAAAATATTTCTAGTATATGATTTTTCACATTATATTTGATTGAAAACATGAATATTGGTTCCAATAAACATCGATTATAAAACGTTTTACCACCACTTTCTTCAGATCTATCCTTATATCTACTCGTCTTAAAATCTTCTTAAATTGCAATTATTCCAGTCATTCTTGTAGGTAGAAATCCTGACAATGTTTTATTAAATGTTACAAAACAAATTAAAATACAAAATCCAATAAAGAATAAAATCTTCATATAGGAATGAATATACATATTAGAGTAGTAGAGCTTCTATTTCAGATATACTAACAGACTTTCATTAAATTGGAGTTATTAGGGTTAACATGTTTTTGAGTGTCATTAAGTACCAGAATGCTGGTAGAGTAGTGTTAGGTATTCAAATGGTTAGTGAGGATGAGTATGGTAGAGTGCAGAAAACAGAATGCTTTAGCTGGCAAAAGGGATGGCCGTGAGAGGCATGTTGCTGCCAAACGTGTTGAAGGGGTCATGCATTATTGATATGGCATAGATACAACGGAGTTTTAGTTAGGGCTACTTGTCCATCCCAAACAAAGTTATCAAAATATCTGTTT
Source organism: Macrosteles quadrilineatus (assembly GCF_028750875.1). NCBI lineage: Eukaryota > Metazoa > Arthropoda > Insecta > Hemiptera > Cicadellidae > Macrosteles > Macrosteles quadrilineatus. The sequence goes on along the minus strand of NW_026542594.1, from coordinate 165,796,128 downwards.
CTTCTGAAGAATGGGTTTATTTGAAAAAAAAAACTCTGCGTTTTTTTAACTCTACCCAATTATTTTAATTGAGACTTAGTTTCTATCCTCCTTATTCTAGGGTTGATTTACTTCATGTAAATAAATTCTTATTTTGTTCTGATTTATGTTATATGGATATAATTGGGATACATATTGTTGCTTCGGAGTTTATAATAAAATGTAAACAGTTAATGTTTTTTAATGTTATTTATTTAAGGTTATACTTTGTGGAATTGTTTACAATAACAGTATACACAGTGTACAACACCTGCTTGGACACTACTGTTAACTTTTAAGATAGCATTTTCTCAAATTTGACAATCATTTAAATTGTTGTTACTGATATGTAAAGTCAACATTAGGGAATCGGTTAGTCATATTTGATCCAATTCTAGATCAAGGATATTTGATTGCAACGCATTGTTTTTTAAAAGTAAAAATTATGGTATTTCGTGTAAAATATGTAGCAAGTCTGGAATGTTTCAATGGTAACATACATTATAAATACATCAGTGAAAACATCATAGTGATAAATCAAGCAATATTTATACACACACAGCATTAACTCTTATACCTTTATTCTGTATGGAACTGCCTGCCTAGCTCTATTATGGGAAATCCATGTGTATACTTCTCTATTGCTTACTTAAGATACTCGTAAATATGGATCCTTGCTACCTACTTTTTTTTCTAAATTAACTTTTGGACCTATTTTTATATTATTGTTATTCAATCAATGATGGTAGTTTGTACATCAATTTTAAATCCCTACTTATTCGTATCTCTTTTAAATTTTTGCTTATACAGTGTGCAAAAATACGACATGACAATGTTTGTGTCACTAACTTAAGGGACTTTAAACAATTATGTTGACAAAATAAAATTTTGTTACAGTGATTTATTGCAAATTTATATTTGAACTTTTAATATTTTTCCATCCGTTTCACAAGCATATTTATTTGCTTAACACATGTTTTCCTTTATCAATAATGTTAGGTTTTGCTGGAAAAAATTCAGATATTTCATTTAGATAATTATTTGATTTGTATGTCTCTACAACCTGCCATCAGCATTGACGTACTAATTATTCCTCTAATATCCTTATCAAATATCAACATAAAAAAAAAATCATCTTAATGATATTGTATGACTACTATTAGGACAAATACCTAGTTATACGTATGCTCCATAAGAAAACACCCTTCAAGCATTGTTTGTCTCAGGGTTGCCAATATCTTTCCACGAGGCAACAATATCCTTTAGGCTTCAGTTCATCTATTGTTTCTGTGGCTTCTTTTAAATCAACAGAGCTCTAGATTTTTCCGAAGCCTGGGGTGAACAAAGCTTTTTAATATACTGCTTTATCAATAATCATACTTGTCTACGTCAGTCTGCCGGGCTGTATAAGTCCCTGTACGTTTTACTTTGTAACTGGTTGACCAAATGTTTACATGCTTTCTTACCTATTCGCTTGAAATTAAAATCAAATTCAAATTCATTTTTCAGAAAACAATTAACAGAATATCTGCATTATTCAAGTCAGAAAAGTACGTGTGATCTTATGCTAGATTTAAATATATACCATATATTTAATAAGCTTACCATATATTTACGAGAAAAAAGTTAAGCTCATCTTCCTCTATTACATATTGAAACAATCTCCTTGACGCTGTAACATGAGGAAATACTTATATGAATTTTCAAACGATTTCTAAAATTGGTTCAATACCCACTTGAGGGATCGGGAGAGACTATTGTGTAGTTTTATGGAGTTCTAGAGAGTATGCTTTCTGAAGAAGGAGGTTCCTTATTTAGGAACAGGAAAATCATGTGTCTGGTATGTTATTGATAAAAAAAACTGACGTTTTCCAAATGAAAAATACAAAAATTAACATTCTTATGGTCCTATGATGAAGTAAACCTTTAGAATCTAAACCCGTCGCCTAGACATACAATAAAATTCACACCAGCAGTAAAAGGTATTTAAACCTCCTTTCTATTTTAATATTCTAAAATCAACTACAGCGCGAATTCAAATGGAAGGTATCGACAAAATCGTTATGCTGCAGAAACACAGTATGTTATTTTCAAGAAATGTTTTGTGGTATTACATATTTAACTTCGCCCTAAAAGAAATGCGAAAGCCAGCTGTAACATTACATTACTTATAATGTTATTAATTCTTTGAAAATGTAAACATTTGCTGATATGATAATTTATTCATCTGGTCACTATTAAATTACTAATACTGCCAATTATTGCAAATGTATATTAAAATTAGTTTTTATATTTAAATCGTCCTTTCTCAGCTATTTTTATTCACGAAACAAATCTAACTTCTGTACGGATCAAATTTATTAAAAATATTAAAGTACTATGAATTGCAAATTTTTATTTTATAAAATAATACTGTAAGACACGTTGAAGTTTACAGGAATGTTAATGCTTTGCAAGCATGTGTGGAACTTCAGTACGGTCAGTTTCAGCGTCAACCCACACTTACTTTGAGCGCCCCTGCTAAACTATTTTGTATGAATACTTAATATTGTAAGTGGAAAATAACCAATGTTGACAATTATTATTTTACATATTTTATTAAAAAAAATTGTACCGGGTATGCAAATTATATCTAAAACACCCTTTAACCACACGTAATCAGTAAATGCAGTCCATATTCTAAGATCGTTATATATTTAACTGTAATTTATTACATAGTACCTTTTTAAAATATGAAAAGTTTGAACAGTTCAATGGAAACATATATCCACGAAAGATCTATGAAAACAACATATTTACAAATTAAGCAATTTATATGTGCATATGGTATACACTTTTACAATACCTTTAACCGACCTTAAATCACCTAACTTATTCATCATTAATATACTAGTGTTTATGTAGTCTATCCACCATTTATATCATTTTTCTTTGACTTTTTTTGAATAAATTTATGACAGTTTTTGTTTGGTTTAATTTATTTGTTACCACTATGCAACAAATTCTAAAACTATTATTAATGGTATAGAAAATTACAAGATCTTCAATAGTTTCAAGTTATTCTATTAATAAAAGTAGTGGCGAACCCAGAATATGACATCACTTGGGGCGTTTTTTCCCATAAGAATAACATGGGATCATTTTTTGGCCACTAAAACCAAAAATCCTGATCTTTGCCTAAATATCCCTATATAATTGTCAAACCTTAATTCTTACTTATTTCCCATAAATATATTCGATATTAAGCTAAAAAAGCTATTTCTTACATTTATTGACCCTTACAAGTGTAAATGTAGAGTAGTGGCAATAGGAGAAAGATACCTCACTTTAGGCACGTTTTCCCCATAAGAATAACATGGTGAGCTTTTTTGACCACTTTTTTAAAAATCCAGCTCTCGGCCTATACAAGCCTATATAAATGTTCAATACCATTGTACAACACTATTACTATTTCAAATCCACATGCATTCACATGTATATTCTCAAAATCATCAACTTGACAGTGCGAGGTTTGTATGCGAACTCGGGCGCGCTCCCGGCTCATGGCGCGCTCCCTTGGACATCCTTAGTGGAAATCCACGAGTTCTGGCTACTTGGGAACCCAAGCCATTTGACATACAATAAATCACCCTTTCTCCTAATAACCTTCTCTACCAAATACATGTCCTTATACTTGGTCTTTAACAACTCCTCTGTATAGAAACCTCCCCTGATTATATTGCCATTTTCATCTTTCAAGATATAAGTCACAGGTCTTGTATTCTTAACTTCTGCTATTGTAAATAGTTCCCCTGTCCAATTTGGAGTATAACCTTTACTAAAAACATGTTTATACTTGGAAATCCTCACACTATCACCTACCTTATATCTTGGTTTTTTAACTTGCACTACTTTAGAAGTCAACTTCTCATGCACATATTTACTATTCTTAACATTCACTTGGTTAGGCTTCATTCCTATAGATCTATGCACCTTATTATTATATTTTCGAATTAACTTTGGAAGTAAATCCAACCATTTATAACTCCCCTGAGCACTAAATTCCCTATATAACCAATTCTTTAAAGTTCTCTGAAACCTCTCCACAATTGCAGCCTTAGTTGTAGAAAATGTGTGATAGTGATTAATATTTAATTTTTTCATTAGTTTGTTAAAATATTGATTAAAAAATTCTTTTCCATTGTCGGATTGAATGTTTTTAACCCCCTTTGGTAGAATGGTTTTAATGGCTTCTGTAACCACTAACCCTGTCTTATTTTTTAGTGGAGCAGCATAAGCTTTTTTAGAAAATGTATCTATTAAAGTTAAAATATATTTATTGCCAGAATTTTCTCTAGCATAGTTTTGCATATCAATTAAATCTATTTGTATGGTTTCGTTTATACCCAATACTTTAAAAGACCTTCTAATGAAATTCTTTCTTGCAGGTTTATGAAGTTCGTATGCAATTTCATTCATTTTTTATAACATCATCCTTTCCTGTAACTCTAAATACATCACCATTAGCCCCAATCAATAGATTATCTTCCATTCTTTTAAATACATAGTTTTCTGGTATATATGGTCTATTATCTATATACTTAAATCCACTCAAAGATGTGGGGTCAGCAACTAATAAATCAGGATTATATTCCATCAAATTAAAATTTTTTTCTCCATATACAAATTTTGATCCATCATAATGCATAGCTTGTGACATTAGACAAATATCATCCGAATGTTCCCCCTCTGGTAGATTTCTTATAAATTGTTTTTTGGCATCCCAACATTTTTCTTTTTTATCAAAAGTTATAGTCTGTTCTTTTATAACACAGTCAGTGTCATCAATGGCAGGTTTGACACGTACTAACCTTTTACTATTAAAACTCCAATAGCCTGCTTCCATTTTTGGAACTTGTGAAACATTCACAGCATCTTTACTATCTGTACCTTCCATCAAATTACTAATTTTCTGTTTCTTTGCATTCCAAACACCATTCTCTGATTCTAAAAATTCATAATTACTATCGTCTTGTACAAATTTACCATCTTCTTTTCGTATTAAAGTCTGTTGTAAAGTGGGCACATCATCTAAACTTTCACCCTTTTCTACATTAGTAATTTTCTGTTTCTTAGCATTCCAAATACCATTCTCTGATTCTAAAAATTCATAATTATTATCGTCTTGTACAAATGTACCATCTTTTTTTCGTATTAAAGTCTGTTGTAAAGTGGGCACATCATCTAAACTTTCACCCTTTCCCACATTAGTAATTTTCTGTTTTTTAGCATTCCAATTTTTATTCTTAGATTCTAAAAACTCATATTTAGTTTTACCTTGTAAAAAGACATCACCTTTTCTAGTTAATGTCTGTCCCAAAGTTGATACATCATCTACAAACTCCCCATCTTTAACATTACCAATTTTACGGTTTAAACCATTCCAACTATCCAGGGCCGGATTTAGCATTTTGGCGCCCCTAGGCCCAAATTATTTTTCCGCCCCCTGTTCTGGTCACAGTTTCTTTCCCACAAACCTTTATTAAAAACTATATCATGCCTAATTGCTTAAACACCACTCCTCGTCGGAATTTTAGCACTGCAAGTTTTTTGAACAATTGTCTTAATTAGCCTTAACAAAATGCCGTCTTAAACACTTTTGGCAATTTTATGCTTTTAGCAAAGCTCACGCTTATGGAACTGAAACAAAACAATCCAACCCACAGAGCATTTCTGCAAAAAAAACCATGTCCATTGATTCCAATTTCAGGCCCCAAAACACGAACTCCATAACAGTACGTGAATACAGTACCATAGATTAAACATAGGCCTTTAATAGATTTGTCATCCTTAGGGATTAGCTAATTCTTTTTATTTAAGTTATATGTTATTTGAACCTAGTTAGTCCAAAATAAAACGATCTAATCATAAACAATAGGTCGTCCCCTGGTTATATTACAAGAAACTAAAACACTCTCAACGACAACATAGAACTATCCCTAAATTAATAGAAACAAAATTAAGTCAAAACTAACTTCCAGTGTCACCAACATATATGAACTAGACATGAAAAACAATATTTAGGATTAACAATATGATAACAAGTCGACTTGAGTTTATGGTTAAACTATGGTGGTACTGCATCCAGATTATATTTGCAAAGCAATAGTCCGGCCAACCATAATTATCCTCAGGTCTGAGCTGAGGATAAAATGACACCAAATAGTGCTTTGGAGTGGATTTAATTTTTCTAAAACCTGTTGCAAACTCAGATATTTTTTTCGTTATTGAATTTTAAAGATAAACTTATCGTATTTTTAATATTCAAAACGTATTATATATTTTAACTTAACCCTGCAGGTTGCTGTAAACTAATCAAAAGATTAGTTAATAAATTTTCTTTTTGTGAGGTGAGGGTGGTAACGGTGTCTAACGCATGCGCCCCTAAACACTCCGATCAGTAGCACCGACCCAGCATAGTGGCAGTGCAAAGAGTACAGTGGCAATACGATGCGTACCGCTCGGGCACTCGACAACATCCCTACAGCCTATTCCTGTATAACCAATGTTCGTTACCAATGTTGTAACGAAATTGATGCGTATTGTTGAAAAACTGTTTATATTTTCTAACAGTTATTTCTTATAATGAATACAAATATTATAATGCTTTATTGGCAAGAGTTTTTATTATATCAACGCAAAATATGTTAAGCTATGGCTAGATATTAAAAAAATATTTTCCTCTCGGCCGTGCGCCCTCTGGGAGCTTGCACCCATAGGCCCGGGCCTACCGGGCCTATTGGGAAATCCGGCCCTGCAACTATCGTCTTGTAAATTTAAAGTAGGTTCACTACTAGCCCTGGGTTCTGCAGGCTTATTATATGGATTATATAAACGATAAAATTTATCTATAAACATATTTTTATTTAATAAATAATTCCACTTTCTCTTAATTCCTCAATAATGGAATCTATTTCATTATCCACTCCTGAGTTACCAGCTTGGCGACTTAGCCAAAGAAGTCTTAACCTATCTACAAGCTCATTAGGATCATCCCAATAAATATAGTCTATTTTATTACCAGTCACTTGTCTCAAACCTTCACCAACAGATTTAAAAAGAGGTTTAATTATATTAAGATATTTAGTATGTCTATTACTTGAAATTGGTGCACCATCTTTGTAACTCTTTAAATGCCCATTTGTAGCTTCCAAAATTTCTTTATAATTTTGCAAATCAGCCGGAGTATAATCCTCAGGTTCTTTTAAAGTTAACAATTGCCACAAACCTTTTGTCCCCTTGTAGGTTTTATTTGCAATTGTAACATCATCATTGGCAATGTCAACTTCCTTATTTCCAATAAAAAATTTATTTGCTTCTCGTCTAATACCATATGTAGTGTCTGTCATACTACTTTTACTGAGGTAATTTCCTAAATAGTCTGATGCTAAAAGACCAAAATCTAATTTCTGTGGAGTGGATTGCTGTAATGGTTGTAATGGTTGCAATCTTGGTATTATTGGTATTCTAGATGGAGTCATTGGGAGAATCTCCATTCGAGGCCTCTCTGTTTTGGCAATTTTTTTTAATTCTTGTAATGGCTCTATTAAAGGTTGGAATGTTTGAAACCTCTCTTCAGCCTCTAGAAACTTGCCACGTTTTAAAGCTCTATATTTCTCTCGTATTTGATTTGCAGAGTCAACCAATTCTTGTTGAATGTTTTTCATCTTTTATTTACATTTTATTTATCTCATTTGACAAAGGATTGTACTCAAACACTTTATCATGTATTATTAAACAATATGCAGATGTATTTGCTGGCACATTTTCTGCAGTTTCAATCTCTAATTTAATATCAACAATTCCTTCCTTCACTGTTTCGTTCTGTCTAGAACAGTCTATTACAATTAGTGGATATTTCTTCATAAACTCAGCCCTACTAATCATAGGATCTGGGATAGTATTATAGTAAGTCTCTCTAAACCTCATAAACATCTCATAAGCTTTAGAGACATCTCCATTTTCAAAGTCGAGATTTAAATCACTATAAGGATAATATTCAGAGTTTAGAAATACTTTGAGATTTTTTAACTTACAGTGATCAAATTCATCAGTTCTTTTTCGTGCACTATTATCCCTAGCTGTTTGGAAACCAAATATAATATACCTAGGCTTCTCCAAACTTGAAGATGTCTTTACTGACCATGTATGTCTTGTAGTATTGGGATATGATGGAAGTTCATGCAACTCTAAACTTCTAAATGCAATTTGCAAATTTTTATTTTGCAATAACATCTTTTGTAATTGTAACTTTTCCCCATCTGATGGTATCACGTGTGGCATCACCCATTGAATTGAGTTAAGTGTAATTTTAGGAATCGTATCAGCAGTGCCACTCGCTGGAGCACTAGTGGTTGTTAATATACAATTCAAATCATTTTTGGATCTTTTCAACACCAATTCTTGTTTGACATTTACTAATACCTTATTAAAATCCTCAAATACACCCATTAACAGCTCTAATGGCAAACATGTACTAAACTTGCCACCTTTATGGAACTCTTTTAAATTCGTGTCAGAATCAAATGCCACATTTGACAATTTAGTTGTTTTATTGTAAGAGCTCAATATTTTCATAAGACTAGAAATTCCTGGGTTTCTTACAATGTCTATTTCTTTACCTGCAACTTCATATCTAATTTCATCAAATAAGAACGCAAATGCATTATTTATAAAATGACCTTTATCATGATTCTCAATTTCTCCCTTAATATACAGATAACTTCTACATGGGAGAGTTAGCAAATCTTGATTATTAATACATATTCGAATTTCATCAGAATTATTTATTGCCAAAGTGTTGTGGGGAACATAGGAGTGATTTGTAATTTTAACCACACTATCGTCGAATTGGGATTTCCCTGTAACGTCTAGAAAATCTTCCATTTTTATTAATAGAAAATTTTAACTTTAGTCCTATTGACTTTAGGAACCTAGCATTTTGTGCACTTATAGATAAATTCTTATAAATTCTCATATCTTTTTTATATGACAAGTAATTGTAGTTTCTTCTCCGTTAAAGTCAATTGCCTTGTCATGCTGATCGGCAAATGTAATACTGACAACATCTAAACTTCTCTTATTTACAGGAAAATATATAATATTTCTTGGAACTTCGATAATTTTGTAGCCAGGAGGAGCTTCTGGATAAAAGCTATGTATGGTGTGTGATTTGTTTCCATTTAAATAGGACCCGTTTGCAATATTACATTTTACTCTAATCACATTTACATTATTAATGTTTATTTTATTTGTAGATTCAAACTGTACACCAGGAGTAGAAACACCTTTAAATCCCAATAAAACAGACCCTAAACATGGTTTTGTAAAATCAAACACGTGGCTAGAAAGTAATGTCGCTTTCATAGTTTTATTATTAGCTGTAAGGAAAAAGTCTGGGATTTGCTTTTGAATTTCCTTTGCAAGCTCAACCACCTCATATGTTCCTTCAGAAATTTCTATTGTAACTGGAGCTTTGTGGTCATAATAGAAAACATCATCACCTTCTCCAATGGTTAATTTGTTGCCTTTAAGTTGATTTAATTTTGGAATAAGCCCTTTAAATAAAAGTTTGACTTTAGTATTAATTAATGCTTCTCCATTTTTATGTATTATAACTTTAAGTTTACCATCTAATAACTGGTTTAAATCATCAACTAAGATCTCTCCCTTTGGTAATGTTTTTTTCTCTACTTTGTAATATGTTAAAGTATTTAGAGGTTTTTTCACATTAAATATAGAATTATAACTTTGAAAATCAACTAATCCAATTACATAATCATCATTTAATTCTATGGGAGGAAAGAACACTGACTTTAGCTCTGGCTCTGTACCCGAAAATGTTATTGTAAATTAATCCATTTTTATAAACAAAAATTTTTTATGAATGATAAACATAAAATTCCACAAATAGAACTATTTAAATCTTGTATTTGATCGGTTGTATAGAATATTTTATGTCCCTCAAAATATTTAATTACTTCTTTTGGAGGTTGGATTCCAAATGGGTCAAAATAAATTACAATATCTTTATTTTTACGATATGCTGTCCAATGTGTGCCAGATGAACTGTCTAAATTAACTATTCCGCACTCTTTTACTCTTGGTGTTAGATTTTTTAGCTCGTTTTTTAGGTACACCCCCCGGAAGTGAGGCACGTCTTTTGCGGCCTCTAACAGCTGATAGTTGTCCATATTTTTTATTAAATTTTAATCCCATTCCCATCTTTGCTTTTGCCTTCATCAAATTTGTCACGGCATAAGCTGCAGCTCTTTCAGCAAGATTTGCGTCATTCGCCGTTACTCTAGTCCAAGCTAAGTCTGCTAATCTCATGTCTGCTTTGTTCCGAGCAGCGGTATCGGGATTATTCATGTAGAATATGTCATGCTCCTTACAATAAGAGTCTAGTTTATTTTTTGGAGGTACATTTTTAGCTAAATTCTCACGTATATTCGTTCCAGGTCCACAGTACCGATATGATGGTATGTGAAGTGGAAATGGAAGGTTATTTATAAGAGTATTCAATAACCCTCGACCCCTGTAAGGCTTTAGGAATAAACCTTTGCCCTTTTTACATGTTTTCTTATTATTTTTTACCATTTTTATTATATAAAAAATGTCTTTTATTCAACAAAAACACAAATTTAAAATAGTACATACTAAGGAAAATATACCAAAGAAGTTGGGTCTTTTTCCTACCAATATTCGATGTGTTATTTGTGGTCCAAGTGGAAGTGGGAAGACGGTTGTAATTTACAATTTAATTGTAAGAAAGGAAGGATTAAAATTTACAAACTTATATTTAATATCTAAATCTTTAGAACAAGAAAAATATAAAAAAATAATTGAAATATTTAGTTTGTGTGACGAAGTGAAATTACACACGTTTACTGACTGTGAAATCACACCAAATGATGTCGAATCACAGTCAGTTGTTGTATTTGATGACATAAATAGTCAAAATATTACACAATTTTTTTCAATGGGTCGACATAAAAATATTAACTGTTTTTACTTGTGTCAATCTTACAGCAAAGTACACAAACATTTACGTGATAATGTAAATTTCCTAATATTATTTAAACAAGATGATTTGAATTTAAAACATGTATATAACAATCATGTTGGTAATGATTTTTCATTTAACCAATTTAGAAATCTCTGTCATCAATGTTGGGATAAAACTAAATATGGCTTTTTTGTAATAGACAAAGAAAGGTTAAAGAATAATGGCAAATATAGATTTATGTTTGATCAATTTTATAATGACCAAGTGCAAGAGTATTGATACCATCTTCCAGAATAAACCTCTTGTCATCGTCAAACGATAGTACTTTCTTATTCATAGTTAAGGTTTGAAGATGATGATTTGTAGATTTAATTCTTGTCACATTCTCATAGTAATCTTGCCCAGTGGCAAGACAGTTCAAATAATGTTGATGTCTAAGGAGATGTTTAACTGTAGCACCATCAGCTCCTTTAGCTTTCTTTACCTCTAAAGCTTGTTTGTCTTCTTCATATAACCATTTTAGAGGAATATAAGAATATAACTTTGGTCTTAAACCACAATATTCATACATAATATGACCATCTAATTCGTCTTTAAACTTGCCAGTGACTTTTTTATTTTTATCAGAGTATAAGAAATGGTCTTTACTATATCCAGAGGTATCAAAATAGTGCAAGTCACATTCTATTTCTTTGTAAAAGTCCTCTGTAACTATAGAATACATTAAAGAATCTGTATCTGTCATAAGAAATCTTTTATTCTTAAATTTTGACATATAATTATAGTGGAAATCATACATTATTACTTTACTAATATCCAAAATGGTCATTCCCAAATATATAGGTTTATTAAACTTTACAACTAATTTATTTAAATGTATAGCATGTAAATTGTTATCGAACTTTTTGCTACAGTCAAACCTTGGATTATTGACATATTTTGTTAATAGTGATTCATCCTTGAGATATATATCACGAAACTTGCGTTGGTTCATAATTGTTCGACCAAAGAGACTATTATTTAACAATTTGTAAAAGTCTTTTTCGAAATCATTTTTAGCACATTTGCGTTTTTCAATATTAAAATTAATATAGGGCGCAAGCCATTTGGACTGTCTAAATTTTAAAATTCTATGGTATTTTGTAGCAACCAAACCCAATTCCTCATATTTTTGTAATGCTTTATAATGTAAAATATATTTAGTTTTGTCATTTAAATTAGGTATTAATTTGCCATTCATTTTCTCAGGTGCTAATGGATAGTCATTATGTAAATCATGTAAGCTTTTATCATATTTTAAATCAACTTCTAAAATGTATCCAAACTCATCATTTTGATTGTATTTGTAGTCTATCTCATTCGACCAACAAAATCCATCCATAGGTAGCGGCTCGCACATCGCTGTTGAGTATAGCGAGTTACAATCTAAATATATTAAATACACACTCTCTTGATTGGGATCATAGTGTTCGCCCATATATTTATTATTGGCTTTAGCGTAACGTGTGGAAATCATACTGACTCCTCCTCTGATTGCACTTTCTATGAACAAATGCATGTCAATATCTTGAAATAATTGTAATTTTATACCAGTCATTCTAAGACAGGCCTCCCATGTTAATCCAGGAAGTGAATACATATGTACGGGGTCAAGTTTATAATCTTTTAAACACAGGTCTCTAAATGTCTCAAACACATCAGCCAGTAGCAATACATCTGTTTTAAGATATAAATCATGATATTCTTGTAAATTGTTGATATTAAAATGGGTCCAGACATTTTTAGCATGTTCATATTCATTGGGAGAGATATGTTCTTTAGTTAAAGTACTGTAAAATTTTTCAATTGGAGGTAGAGACTCTGTAAACTTATCTGGTCCTGTCATATATTCATAGGGAAATACGCCTTTGCGTTGTAGTAGTGGATTGTCTATAAATCTAAATGTATTTAAATTGGAAGCTAATTTGTATAATGGAAGGGACAGAAAGTTATAGGAATCTAAAAATACTAAATCATCAACAGAGAATGAAATGTACTTTTCCATATCTTTGGCTATGCAATTTAATTTACGATTAAACTTTCCCAAGTGTTGCATTATTAAATGCCCATCGTAATTTTTCAAGTTATGGAAGAATACTGGTATTTTCTTTGTTACTTTATAGTTTAAATTACAATCATTGTGGGCAGCTCCACGGTATTGCCCAGAGGAATGGCAATGATCTCTCACCCTATCAAAATATAGGGGCTTTTCACAAATATGACAATGTGTTGAGTTTTGGAAAGACGCCTCTTGCTCAGGAGTCATTACAAGGGGGATATATATTGCCATTTGATTTTTAATGAAGTCATAAGTCTCAAATAACCTTTTGAAAAACACGTCCATAACATTTTCGCCACTGTACAACTCTTCAGAAATAATCTTAGACTCTTTCACTACAACAAATGCAAATCCAGATGGAATATGGTTGTTTGAGTTTATAAAGCATTCAAAATCTGCATAAATTACATATGGAGCTTTAAGTTGATATTTATAATTTTTAAATTGTAATGTATCTTGTTTCGTCATTTTAACTCGTTGGGCATCAAAGTTTTTACAATATGTTCTGTGACGTTCTAATATATCATTAGTGTAAAAATGTTGTAAACACAACTTGCAAAAATACTTCTTATTGTTATCTTTTGTAGACCTCAACATTAACCTATCAAAATTACGAATTAAACAGTAATGTGATTTACGACCTTCTTGTAATAATAATAAATCTATATGAGTATTACTATTGATTTTGGTTGTTCTTAATGGATAAATAAATTTCTGGTCTTCAACTCCAAATACATTAACACTTATATTATTCTGGGTTTCAAATTTATCCATGTCAGCTAATTTCACAGGATACTTTATGTTTGTCATATTCAACTGACTTTCATATGGTACATAATTGGATACTCTATTAGCATTTTCTTTAGAGTTCCTTGGATTTAAAGCTGCTAAAATTGACCAAAGAAAGCATTTATTATCAGAATTTTTTATATTTAGAACTGCTTTTGTCAATTTAATACTTTTTGGTGTGGGGATATACGACTTTGGGGTTAGGGGCTTATACTTATAAACATGCAGCTGCCAATATTTAGTATGATCATATATCCATCCACTGCCTTGGGCTTGATATTTGTGCATGGATGCATCAATCTTTAAAAGTGCATTTTCAATTTGGTGTATTAAATCTCTTTTCTCAATAGTTAAGGTGGTAAGGCTTCTAAAATCTGCAATACATTCTTTTCCATTAACTAATTGCCCATTTTGATCCAATGAATATTTTATAAATTTGATTCTCCTTACTAAAGTCCATTTTATCGGCAGAGGACAAGACGTCAGAGTATTTTTAAGTTCAGTTCTAATCGATTCACCAACAAATTTAATCATTGTATATGGACATTTGATGCAAGAATTGGCGTGTCTTTTAAAATGTCCAACAACATTTGTTTTACAGAAATTGCAAGTCTTGTGACTTTGTGATATATGTGATTTTAAAGCCACGTTATTATCACAGATTAAATTGCAAACTTTGCACAGTTTCACCTTCATTTGATGAATTACCTTGTAGTGGCGAATCAGGTTACTTTTGGTGGAGAGCGACACGGAGCAGTGTTGACAGGTCGGCATCACGCACGAGAATGAGGTCTTGGGCCGATGCCACCTCTATTTATAGACTTTTTGAAATTTTCAAAATCTTTTACCAGAAATTGTGAAATTTTCTAAATTTTTTACTAGAAATTAAAAAATTTTAAACAATTTAACTAAAAATTACTTCAACAGGAGGTCTCCCAACTAGGACTAGACCACTAGAGACAAGAAGACCAACCATGGGTCAGGAGCAGGACCATAGGTCGGGAGCGCGCACACGCCATGAGTTGAGTTCGCGTACAAACCTCGCACTGTCAAGTTGATGATTTTGAGAATATACATGTGAATGCATGTGGATTTGAAATAGTAATGGAGTTATACAATGGTATTGATCATTTATATAGGCTTGTATTGGTCGAGAGCTGGATTTTTAAAAAAGTGGTCAAAAAAGCTCACCATGTTATTCTTATGGGGAAAACGTGCCTAAAGTGAGGTATCTTTCTCCTATTGCCACTACTCTACATTTACACTTGTAAGGGTCAATAAATGTAAGAAATAGCTTTTTTAGCTTAATATCGAATATATTTATGGGAAATAAGTAAGAATTAAGGTTTGACAATTATATAGGGATATTTAGGCAAAGATCAGGATTTTTGGTTTTAGTGGCCAAAAAATGATCCCATGTTATTCTTATGGGAAAAAACGCCCCAAGTGATGTCATATTCTGGGTTCGCCACTACTAATAAAGACCGTTAATTTGATGGGCAATCGACCTATGCTCACGTTCATGATTTTCTTCTATCTTGAAGCGGGCGCTACCCTGAGGAGGTGGGGTATTGCAAATTTAATTACTCTTTGAACAGCTGTCATTTTTGACATAGTTTTCCATTTGAGGTCCGGTTTGCGGCATTGATTTTAGCTCCGATACAATTGATTTTTGACAATACCTCCAATTTTATGTATATATCAACATATCCTTACCTTTAAGATTTAAAATAACTTCCTATGGGCCTTCATAGGAGACATCCGATCACCATGTACAAAAAAGTAGCTTACAATTACCAGTAATGATATGGCAAATTTGGTTGTGATGTATCTTTCCGTTTTAAAATTATAAAGTCGTCCTTGAACTTAATTATCACCCTGTATATTTCGTTTTAATAATTACAGGAATGTAACTGTTAGAACAGCTTGTTAAAATTAAATTTATAATATCATAATATAGTGATTACAATATTTCAGATCCTCAAAAGTAGTTTTATCTGATAGACACAAATCTGTAAGTCTTGAAGAACCCGAAACAACCTATTTTCAAACATGTACACCGATGTATTACTGTTATAACATGTTTCCCAGTGGATTGTTACCGAGACAACATCGGAAGTATTATATATGCTGATGCAAACAATACTCGTGAGACCCTAGGGCTGTTCCTTCATATGTCTGTTGAATTGTAGTGTTAACTACACTTCATTAATCATTGAGGAATTTAACAGTATGTAAGAAACTGTATTTTTTATTGTATCAAACATATAGTTCTTCACTTTGATTGTTACTTTAAAAAGACCAATATGATGTGATCTTTTTTAGTTTATGACCAACTTTTCAGATTGTCGAATTGGCCCCTCTAAATTCTCACATTATAATCTAGGAGTAATACAACGAATATAATTTAATAAAACATGAACATACAAGAAGCTGAAAAAGGTTTCCGTTATTTTTTTTATTACGATATGAAATATTTCTTTTAACGGTAGTGTTTAGGCATACACCGAGAAATAACATTCTGTTTTACATTAGGCACTAAGAATAACGTTTAATTTCAACCATTTAATTTCATTGTTTTATTTACTGCTCTGAAATATATCTATCTAGTAAAACTCTTAACAAACAGTTTCCCAGAAAAATATATTATAATTATAATATACATATTATAATAATATAATATATAATAAAAATAATATATCAATTTAAAATTCTTTAAAATGCTTTCAACAATTCCAGTCATAAAGCACAACATTTAAATATCTAGCTAAGTCAACTTATCCACGGTTTTATAGTTGCTGACTTTCGTCCAGATAAGCCTTATCAGACGATATCAACCGTTTATAGACAGAGTTTTGTACCCCAAGTGAACAAAATACTTCGATCTCTACTTCGGTGCTCTTTACTTTAATGTACAGTACCTTAATAAAGCTTTATTTTGTTTATTTTTATGACACACCGAATGAAATTAAGTTATTTTTTTTTTACTTTCTCGTACTTTCATTACTTTCTTTTTTGGACTTGTACGCTGACTAATCTATGCCATGACAAGAAACTCGTTATTGTTAAATGATTAATTTCGCCTTTGAAAACTACTTATGTCACTATTGATTACATCAATAAGCATATTGTCCAATTGTTGTGAGTGTAGATTATAGTAGTATTTCTTCTCAAGTCCGTCCTTTTTGGTATAAATTTTTTTCAGTTTTAAAATATTTTTAATCAGCTACAATACTGCCAAATATGCTATTACTGTTTTCCAATTCGTCCGTATTTGAATGTGGTTAGGATTGATTTAGTTTGCTAGAAAGATATTTTTAAATTATATTTCAATGGTTTGTTTGACAGTCAACTTAGGGAATTTCCATTGAGTAAACTGGCCGAAACATCTACTATAACCCCAAGCAGCCAAGACTAGAATGGCAAGGAGCTGTTGATGGCATAGAAGTCAAAACTTTTACTCAAAAATAAAAAATAAATTAATGTAAGTAAATACAAAATTCAATCCGTGAAATACATGCTATATTCACAACTGTTCATACAACGTTAAATGGGTTCATACTGTTTCATATAACATATCATATATGATTTTGGTAGACATTATAGCAGAATGACACTAACGGTTCTCTTGACACAAAGATAATTGTTTAAAGTTGGTAATGAGAGGCATTCTCACATTGGTCTGTTAATTTAGGCTAATTATTATGAAGTTACATTACACCAGAGTTTAAATTAAACTTCAACGAGTCAGTTTCAGCACCCAAGTGAACGAATCAACAACTCAGTTCTTACAATTTCTTTTTCAGTTCACCTACTTTATTTCCGTATAGTTATTATTTCTGGAATACTAAGTATTTACCAATTTTCCTTATGCAAAAAATATTGATATCTTATTGCAATTTAAGTTTAAAGACCTATTACAAATTTCTTATGTAACTGGACTATCTTATAATCTAAGGGTAAAGATCTAAGGAACAAGCCACTTGATCAAGGGAGCAAATCGTGTCCACTCTGTGCATACTTATGTTTGTTAGCAACTGTTGACTCAATTAAATATATCCATTTATGCATGTTTTACTCATCGGTAAAATCGTTCAATTTGTTTATTGTATCAACTAAAGAAAAGTAAAAAAAGGCAACAAGCAGTAAATAGAATATATATTAACAATTCGTAAGTAAAAGTGACAACTTTCAAACGCTGATATCACACAGTTTACATTTTAGTTGATGCTATCACCTTTTCAAAATACCGGTTTTCCGTGTAAGTGTCATCATATAGGCGTGTCTAACTCCTATCTTATGATAAATTGTATAGGTTATCATTAACTCAGTGATAATGCTCTTCCCTAAAACCAATCACAATCTAAGTACAGAGTAATGTCTGTGTTGAGTTTATCACTTAAACATATTTTACATTGTAGAACAGTGTGATTAAATGGGTATCTTCATGGCCAACAATAGAGAAGGCAGTGAGAAGCCTGTAGCTGCCAACGTGTTGAAGGAGACATGCATTATTGATATGGATAAAGTCAGAGTAGTGGTTACGGCTACTTCTCAACGCCTTCCAAACTTTTCAACTTATTTGCTCGCTTTGTTGGAGCTTTTCATCTAAAGAATATTCTTTGATCAGTAAGAACATTTTGCATCGGTATGTTTTACATCATCAATATAAAATTAGGTTCATACTAAATTATATGTTTTTTTGGTTCTTTATTTCACTTATGTGTTTAAAAACTTTCTTTTCAATTGTAACTCGTTGGCAATGAACAAAAAGACAGAATCCTCCTCATTTGTTTATACAAATGAAATAAAGGCCCCCATAAACCCCCGTTCCCATGGTCCGATCATGCTGGTTCGCGAACTCGTTCGAATAAACGTAGGTTTACACGTTTGTACCAAATTTCATCAAAATCGGATCATTTTTGCTCGAGTTATCACGCTAACGGACACACACACACACACACACACACACACACACACATATATATATATATATATATATATATATGAATTTGAACGGATGCTATTTTTGGCCTCTAAGGACCAAAAACGAAAAAAATCGGTCCCAGGTCCAGGTCTTACCATGAGTACTACGGTAATAGCTTATTCCCTATATAGGAAATTCGATAAAATGGGGGCTGTTTTAATTAATCAAAGTATTATAATAACAAAAAAATATAGGATTTATAAAAAATATACAAACGATAAAAGATAGAAATGTATTTCCCCTTAACAGAAATGTACAATTTGAATAGGGTCATAACACAAACGACGGAGAAATTTTTATTTTTATAAAGATAATATCTGCCAATATATTAAATCTGCTCAAATCTTTTGTTTCAACAACAACAACAAAATAATAATTGTTCTCTCTTATTTGTGTTATGACCCACAAATCGTACATTTCTGTAAAAGGAATTAGATTTCCATCCCTTTTGTCTTTTGTAACCTTTTTATAAATCCTATGTTTTTTGTGTTAATAAGGGTTTAAAAATTGAAATGGCCGAAATTTTTTTAAATACAAAGTAAAAACTTGATGCATTGCAAAACAATAATTACTATTAGTCATCTTACAAGTACCAATTTGAAGTTAGTACCTCAAGTGGTTCTAAAGTTATGAGAAGTTCTGTAAAAAATACATACGGAAAACAAAGCGAGATAGGGCATATGGTTATATATTTTTTTTTTGATTGTTTGACTTAAGGAACATGACCACGGAGTTTGGGGAGAGAGTTTTGAAACACCCTGTATATTCTTAGATAATGTGCAAGGTTTCCCTGATTCTTGTTAAAATGCAGAAAAATATGTCATTAATAAACTATAATATTATTTATCTAATATTATAGCAAGCTAGTGGAGATAAAATGTTAAAATCATTTTTAAATATAAATGTTGGACTCTTTGAGAAATAACCTTATCAGTTTAGAAAACAATTCTCTTAACAGTACATAACACATTTTGTTGTTAGGAATGTTGTGCCCTTGGAAGCAAGCACGTAACTTTCGTCAGTTTTAGCTTCAACACACACTCGCTTTGAGCGTAGCCACTAAACTATGTAGCCTCTCATTGTTCCTGTCTTTAAAATATAATCAAAGATAAATAAAAGTAATAAAAATATATTTCTGTTTCAGCAATAGTAACAACTTTGCAAAACCAAATTCTTAATTGTGTAACAATTTTCATAAATTCTCCCCTTATACCAAACATTGTTAATATCTCATATATATAACAAATATTGGTGGTCTATAGGTTTGCTCATAGAAAAAACTACTGTTACGAACTTTGATTACATTAGATAAAATTTTAGTTCAAATACGTAAAGCACACCAAGGTTTACGAAAATGTATGAACGGGGAGTTTTAATTTAATGTAATAGCAGCCTTATTCAGCTGGTTCCTAAACAAGCAATATTCAATACCGTAACATTTGCGAATGAGCTTTATGAATGATATTTATGCATAACAGAAAACGTTTTCGTTCTAGTTTCGACTAGGGAATAATGTATATTAGATTTTTCTAAGGTAAATGAACAAACATTATAATATTTAGTGATAGTTTACAATGCATTTTATAAGTACGGGCCTCAGTTGTATCTCAGAAGCTCAGGAGGTTTGGAACAAATACCTTACATAATTAGGTAGATCGGTGTATTCCTATCCCAATGGACTGTTACCAAGACAACATCGGAAGTATTATATATGCTGATGTAAACAATACTCACGAGACCCTAGGGCTGTTCCTTCATATGTTTGTTTATCTCAGGTGCTTAATTGACCTGATCCAGTAATAACAAGTCTCTCATGGGAATATTAAATAAGGTTTGTTTTCAAGATTGAATTCTTAAAGAGGGTTAGATTAGGATTTAATTATTGGTTAAATAGTATCAATGCTATTTTAAATAATGCCACTTGTTTCAAGGGAAATTGTTAAAAAAGGTTGAACTTAAGAGTCTAGTGTACAAGAATGTCAATACAATTAATTGAAGTGTTGCTATTAAAAGTATGCAGATTTGTAGTTCTTGGTAAGTAGGCCA
This sequence comes from Macrosteles quadrilineatus, assembly GCF_028750875.1. Lineage (NCBI taxonomy): Eukaryota > Metazoa > Arthropoda > Insecta > Hemiptera > Cicadellidae > Macrosteles > Macrosteles quadrilineatus. The sequence continues at coordinate 165,775,143 of NW_026542594.1, read as the reverse complement.
AAATAGAATCTTAATTTGGTTCTTATATGAAAAGGTGCTATTCTAAATGGATATTTGGAATAAGTGAATAACTCCAAGTTTTAAAAGAACTTAATTTATACATATTACCATTAGGATAGTTTTTTGGCAAATACTTTTATAGCCAATTTGGCTTCATAATAGGTAATATATGTTTTTGTATGGATAAAAAGCAATGTATAATAGGTTGTTTTGATTCACTACTGTGCATAATATGACCTCGGGTTTCCAAAACTAAAAGTGACCTTAGCTCTAGCGGTCGGGCTTAACATAATAGTTTATCTGTTAAGCGATAAATACTTGTAATAAAAGTACGCCAGCGTCTATGTCAGAAGAATTCTTGGCCGAAAATCTCTATATAAATTTTATTCGCTTATGCATTTTACCAAATAAAAAAAAAACTGCTTTTAAATTAGGATGGTTCCATTCCTCAGCTTGAAATCAATAAAAAACATATTTTGAGGAAAAATCTTTCAAAATTAGAAATAACCATTTCAAGCAGTCTCTTGGGTTAAGAATATTTATGATGTCTATCAATGTGGTTGGTCCTCTTCTTTCAAGCATTTTGAAGGTCAAAACAGCCTTCTTACTCTTAGCTAGATGGTTGGTATAATGTTCGATCCGTTCACAGATCTATTGCTTTCACAAAGGTGGTCAAAATTTAAAATGACTAATACTGCGTTATAATAATAATATGATTGCAGACTTCTGTCTTCTGACTTCTTTTCTGTAACCTCAAATAAAACCTATACTAGGTTATACTTTTTTTATGGATATATCAATTTATTGTCAAGAGCTTTCTCAATGTTTATGGAAGACAATTATTTAAATATAAAATTTCAGAAAAAAATTTACCTTGTCTAGAAGAAAATAATCTTGTTCGTTCTATCTAGTATTTCTAGTTATACTAATTAAAAACAAAATCATAAACTAGCCAATGAAGTATAAACTTGCTAATTTTTCCCCATATTACAAGTTAGGGATCCACGAGACGAGGTGATACAGATGCTGTGTCTAAGCAGATGTTACTCTTGAGAATAATCTGCTCACCATACTTGCTGTCGCTCTTGCTTCTATCATATTAGTTATACCTCTTAACAATTACCTCTTAACAATATTGTATTGAAATAAGTAAATACTATTGAGCTCTGGTAAACATTAACTTACGAGCTAACATAACACTTACTGTTTTTATTCGATAATTACAGGTTGTGTACATTTACATAAAAACGATTAGATAGTTATATTGATTATCTTTATTACATTTCACCAATCTTCCAGATGAAATAAATAATTGACTTCCTGGAAAAAAAATATATTTTTAAAAATCATGTGGATTTGGACCAGCAAGCACAAACCAACAACCACTTTCTTTAAAACAAAAATATGTTTAGAATATACGGTATATTGCCTATTGTAAAATGCCAGTAGCGTAGACGTCAAGAAATAAACGTATTTAGGATATATAGGATAAAGGTGTTCGGGGTGAAAATTTGAAGAATAGAATTAAATGTAGCTTAAGCTACATTTTGGATTAAGCAATAAACCACAGCAATTAATGTAAATGTCCGCAAGATAGCTCTGAGTGAGTAATTGCTGCGTTTAAAGGAGTTCCCGTGCAGATGATATCATCCTCGATCATCAACCAAAAGTCTAACTGTTTTTGGCAGATTTAATTAAGATGAAACCATTCATTCCCATCTCTGACTAAGGACCTTTCAGCAATGATTGGCTGAACTGATGACTTGAGTGGTAATTATTCTGCAAACAGAAAATAAAACTCTTCTAAAAATGAACACTACTTTTAAATTAACTGTGTCAGGTCTAACATAAAATGACTATTATATTGATCTAAATACCCCCCCCCCCCTTCACTTACCACCAGTATGCTTTGTTATATTTAAATAATTTGACTGAACGTACCAAACTGAATCTACCATTTTTTTAACATCCAACCATTGTCAATCTTCCCTATTATGTTTTTACTTTTTAGCTACTAAGTAAACTAAGAAAATAACATATTTTCTGCATAACTTGGGTTAAACCTTTGACTAAGTTAAACGTAATTAATGAACAGTCAAAATGGAGTGAGAAAAGTAAATTTTTGGCACTTAAATATTATTTTTACTAACACAAATGTATAATCGAACACCTGGGGAATGACTATGGTTTACCATTATGTTGTATTGTTTGTCTTTTATTGAAAAATGTTATAACTTATGACCATGTTTGAAATCATAAGAAAGCGTTGGAATACGTATACAGCATAAAGTCCACATAATCTAACAAGAATGGAGTTTGTTAGAAAGTTTGCAATGAACTAAAGTTTGACCGCTGAAGTTGTGCAGTGGTTTCACTGGACGCAATCTTAACCGCTGAATTCTGTTTTTGGCCCTTCAACTTAATCAAGTTAAACAACATGAACCTAGAGGTTGGTAGTCAACTATCAGATAAGTTAATTGTGTTAAAAAATATTTAAAATAGTATTTTAATTAGGAAGTTAGTAGGGTAGGCCTACAACATTGTCGGTTAACATGGAATAATGGAATTTGTACGAGGCAGAGTGTTTATTGAACGATAAACATCTTCATATAAAAAAATAAATAAGAAAGTAACAATCTAAACCGATTAGGATTCGAATTGATCTATATTTTCGTAAAATAAAAAAAGTATTCAGCAATTATAATGTTTTGTATTAACATGTCCAATTCATACACAAAGCATGACTCTTGCAGCAATTCAATGCTAAGATTAGTGTTTTAATGAAAACCGTTATTGACTTGATCCAAGCTGATGCAAGGAATAGTTCATGAACAGTAGCTTATATTTTGCAAACAAAATATTGCAGTAAAATTTATCATTCTCTATTTTAAGAGTTGTTATAAAGATAAACTTACAGTAGGCCTATGTTAGTAAAAAAACTAGTTGTGTTAGCTGAAAACTCATATTATAACATAGTTAAACTATAATTATAATATATTTATTTGATTAAATAGTTGGAATTAATACAATCCAACAGTTTTTAAACAGCAATTGCACGTTTTGTTGTTTACATTTAATTAATCTGTGGATTTCTAGACAGGTAAAAATAATGAATATTATACTGGCCAGTAACAAATCTTGTAGGTTCTCATACGCCACTCATCCTAGCTCAATCCTTCCGTTACAAATAACTTTTTACACATTTGTGTTACAAAATGACCTAAAATATGTACATCATCAACGTATAATTTAAATTAGTAAACATGATAAGCATGCAAAACTTTAAGTTGATGTTTAACTGTACAATTGAGCAGTTGAATTTCCTAATTTCAGCTGAGATTTAAAAATACTTATATATATATATATAAACTAAACACATTGGTTTTGCCATCTTGAAAAGTGTCTGATAAAACTACAAATTATTTGAATTACTAACTACTATTAGGACGTTATAAATCTACCAGACTGTCAAAGAGAAAATTACTTGCCAACATTGGTTAGAAAATGATCTGTAAATCACTGTCAAGCTCACAAGAAAAGGACATGACAAGAATATCCGGAATTATGAGAGATGTCGCAAAGGCTTAAGTGTTCAATTGTTACTGTCTCCAATAAATCTAAAACGACATGATTCAATCCATCAGTTCCATTACCAATCTGAAACTATTTTAAACGTATTATTTCTTGATTATAGTTGCAATTTTTTTTTTTATTGAACAAGGATGTAATGTTTGGTTTAGTGGAATATCAATCGTTATAGTGTCACAAAGAATTAGGCCCTATGTTTTGTGATTATTCACATCTATAAGTTTTAAACATACTGCTTGTGTTATTTAGGAAACGTTCAAATCAGTAGCTTGTGGAACCAATTATTATCTCCTAGATAGTCCTAGACTAGTTTCGGGGTTAAAACCCCATTTTCAAATCTCTTCAGTCGTCAAATGTCAAACATATTTTCTTGCATAAGCCGTCGTCAAAATTACTTCACACATACACATAAACACACATTGACACATTGACGACGGCTTATGAAAGAAAATATGTTTGACATTTGACGACTGAAGAGATTTGAAAATGGGGCTTTAACCCCGAAACTAGTCATCCAAGACAACAGAGGACTGATTGACGACAGGGTAGTAACCTCATTTTATGTCAATAGATCAATCCTGGAGGCAAATTATGTATAAATTTGATATTAACTCCCAGTAATACTTAGTAGAGTTGTTTGACCACAGTGGTTGTTTGACAGATAATTTACCTGGTAGATAAGTCTCTTTCGCACAATACAGCCTTGTTAAACTATATTTTAATTTGCTAGACCATACTATTAATCAAGCCTACAGTTGATCTAACGAATGTTCTGGAATTAAAATTGCACCTGGTTTATAAAATAGATAGACAAATTACCAAGGAATGATCACAGTTATTTTAAGTACACACTCGGAAGATAAATATGGGTTGAAGTGATATCCTGTATTGCCATTACAAACAAAAGTGTTTACAATTAAATTTAGAGTGCTATGACACAATTTCAATATGATGATTGGAGATTTATTTGTAAGTTCTTAAGCCATCGTTATTTTATGAATAGCTTTTAGAGCAAGATGTACTTGAGGTAGCGCGTTTTGTTTTTAAATATTACATACTTGGTTTGTATCCTTTTTTCATAAGTTCGGTAAAATTCCCTCCATAACGATGATTAGAGTTTTTGTATATATTTATGGGTACATACAAATCTAAATATACCGTTGAAATGGTATTTTATGAATAAATATTTTTAAGGTACTGACGAATCAAGGTACGCTTATGAAGGGGTAGAAACAATACTGTAAAACTAGAAAAAAATAATTTATTATGTAAAATCTTTGCTTAGTAAACCCAAATAACGGCATACTGAGGAACACTTCTGAGAGTGGGTACATTTCTTCACAAGCCTACTTTAAACAGGTGCGAGGCGTTGTCTAAATCCTGCTTTCCTTAGTGCATAGGTAGGAGTGTAGAGTTAAAGTTTGCATTACCATAGGTGCATTACCGTTTACTGAGGTCTACTTAGCTGAAAATACACCAAAGAACATAAAAAAAAGATTTAAATACTCTGCATACGACAAAGTTTTGTTTTCATATCACTGACTTAAGCACACTAGTTTTGTACCAAAAAATAATTTTAAATGATTAGCTTTTGCTATCTATAATATTAAAACGAAACAGTGTTTTTTTATTTCACGATTCTGAATCATCCACTCGACGGATTTTCATGATTTTTGTGTTGAAAGAAAGATAATTCTGAGAACTAGGGAATGTCGAAGCCATAAATTTAGTTTAGGGTCCCAGTTTTTTAGAAATTAAGTTTTAATTTTTAAAAAGTCTAGCGGCCGACGCTAAGATTTTAAACTAGCTTTTGGCATAAAATAATTTGCTTAATATAACAGCTGTAAACATTCAGCTTTTGTGTCACGAATTCAACATTTGGATTAAAATGTTAAGACATACTTAGGGTTGACTTATTTATACTATGTGTACTGCAAATCATTGATACGTTTAATTCTTCTGTAAGAGGATGACAGATTAATTAAATCATACATGGTAAAATACTATGATGTTAAAAATATTTTTTTAAAGCAATCTTTGTAATCTCGATTTGTTTTAGACTAATATAATTTGTTTTAACCAACAGCTGGTTAAATATAAACTATGGAACTATGTGGTTATTTTATTAACTCTTATTTTGTCATTGATTATGGGAAATAAGTAAGATTAGTAGAGATAATTAGACCACAGTGTAAAATAGTTTAGACCAAAATTAATTAAACCACAGTACAAATCGAGGCTCTGTACACGAGTCTTAATAAAAAAGGATAAATGCAAATTATTTTACTATTCCACTTTTCGATGAAAGAATAAAAAAATAACAATGTTTACATGTTTTAATTCTTCATGGTAGCTTTTTGTTTACAATTAATGTTTGTCTGCTTTAACTTTGTTTGGATTAGGCCCGGAAATATTGATGTCATAAAAAGAAGATCAAGAATAATCAGGAATCACGATTTTAAATTACCACCACAACCTCAGCCAAGTTTTATACAAAGATTGAACACAACGTCAACATTGACCTAGGATACTGCAATTAGACAAACCATCCTTTTATGAAATCGTGTTCAGTGTGGTTACGTTTGGGGGTGCCTATCAGCGCCCCCAAACGTGAAAATATCACTTTTATTTCAACTATGAATATATTGTAGTTTAAATTAACTAATATGGGAAATTACGATGTACACTTATTCAATGAGGGTGGGTAATTATTAAGGATAGAACTGATAACGGTATGGTTAATAAACATTGACAATTACGTAATTATCTTTACTAGCGTGTTTACTTTTTATATTCCTGCTACATGTGACCAGTTCTTTTAGAAATCGTGAGTTCTTTTTCCAAATGAATGTTATTTGAACCAAACAGCTGTTTCAAATCAAACTGTTATTGTTTTTACTTTTCTTTGTCTACACTTATTTATTTAGCAATTAATGCAGTGAAATTGATATAAAGGATAGGTGTGACGATTTATGTGTACTGTGAATTTTATTGGATATTATCGTTTTATTTATGTCGTTTCTATTCAGACCTACTGGAAATTGTGTATAGTAGTTGTATTCTGGTGATAATAATTATGGAAGAGGCAGGCATGCTATGGGAGGTGGTATCGTTGACTAAGTCTATACACTTCTCAATTGACTATTACTCTCTCTACTGTGGGCTACTTATAATCAGTGTGCGTCTGTGCGAATTGGCTGCAAATCTCACTTCAGCGCTTTTCACATCGCAAAATTTGCAGAATTGCTGTTTTATTGTAAAATTATCGGATTTAAAATGCATATCGTATAGGCCTATGATGGAATAAAAACATATTTGGTCACACAACATTTGTTTACAAGATAATTTTTCACATTAAAACTGCAAGAAACTTTGTCTTTATATGTGTAAACTAGCTGATCTGAATTGCACACGGTTTTAACTGACTACTGAATTCCCGTACGTAGGACGGGCTAACACCTCGTTAGTTTTTAAGATCAATAGCTAATAGACCAATAAACAATTACTGCTGGGCCCAATTGTTTATAATCAAAAGCTGAACTACATTCCTAATGAAATTAGTCGTATTTAATTTATATTTTTATAGTGACTAATACAAATATAATTCTACTCGTAAAAGTTAAAAAAATAAGATAATACTAAAACCATTAAAATGTGCCTAATATTTGAAAAAATAATGATTTGACAGGCCAAGTGCTCCAGATTTAAAGGTTATAATTAGAGAACGAACCACACAAACTGTGGAATAAATTATTAAAACTGAGTTGTTGATCCGTTCACCAACAGAGGCACTGAAACTGACTTAAACTCTGGCGTTATACAACTTTACAATAATTAGATTTAATTAACAGACAGCATACAGTAGGCTATGTATTTTATAAACTAACTATAACAATTGTCATTGTGTCAAAAGAAAAAAATTCATAGTGTTCTTATATGAATTAAGAAATCATAAGGAATTATGTTATTTTATTATTATTCCTTGTTATCGTTATACTTTTGATCTCCCTCAATACTAAATATTCTAAATGGTTAGTTTTTACTCTTTTATATATACTATCTTGATTTTTAACTCCCCTGTTTGGTATTTAGAATTCAAAAATAATATATTTTTATTCATATTGATTAAATTAATGATTGAATCATTCCCCTTCTTACTTTATGATCATATTAATACCTTTAATACTGATCTCAGTACAGTAATCTGTAATCAGTAATATCTATTGCACTGCGACTCCTAACCACACCCGTTTTGCTTTAAGAACACATAAATAATAAAATTGACTATGACAAAATTGGCTAATTTGTGGCTATTATCAGACTTAGCATGGCGAAATTCCCAAGACTCATCAAAGAAACCACACAGGATTGTGTACGTTGTATTCTGGCTATTAGTGGTTTTCCGGCTGGATGCTCCTCGCTGTCAACTAATATCTGGGTTATGAAGTCTGTCACGGACAAACCACAAGTACTTAATTGGTTGCAATGTTTCATGTTGATACATACATTTAATTGATTGAATATGGTTGAAACAAATCTTAGTTTGGATCTTTTAATATGTTATACATTGCTCATCATGGGAAATAATAGTTTTTTTTTCTAATTTTCATGTTTCCCACCATTATTTTTATTAATCACAGTTAAAATGATTGGATTAGGTGTTTCTCAACAACGTTATTACGTTTATATGACCTTATATATTGAATTTGATTTTAGTGGCCTTGAACCACTACGGATGCTTCTCGCTGTCAGCAAACTAACATCTGGGTTATGAAGTCTGTCACGGACAAACCACAAGTTAATTGGTTGCAATGTTTCATGTTGATACATACATTTAATTGATTGAATATGGTTGAAACAAATCTTAGTTTGGATCTTTTAATATGTTATACATTGCTCATCATGGGAAATAATAGTTTTTTTTTCTAATTTTCATGTTTCCCACCATTATTTTTATTAATCACAGTTAAAATGATTGGATTAGGTGTTTCTCAACAACGTTATTACGTTTATATGACCTTATATATTGAATTTGATTTTAGTGGCATTGAACCACTACGTTGATACGAATAAAAAGCTGTTTTAAAACTCAAACATTATCCTACTATTTTAATCTTCAACTAGTCTCTGGGTGTTATTTAAATATTTTGCCATTGCGTGTGTTAAGGCGATTGGAACATTCCATGAACGCCCATACAACTTGCTACCTTCTGGTTGTGTTCTATGAACGACCAATAAAAATTAGGCTATTATTGTAGCAAAATGTTAGCGTTTTAGACTTCGGTGCTGGAGGTATGTGTTCGATTTCCGGCACCCCTGCAATACAAATGGGCTTGGACCTCTTTCCCAAAAAAGATTTTGATTATCACTACCTCTTTTCTCTCTTCTAAAAAGAATTTCCATGGCGTAGACATTAAAAAAAGATACATGTTAAAATCAATATTCAATCAAATGATTAATGACCAACGTTTGCCTCAGAATGCAATATTTGGTGCTTACTACTGTGTACAACTTATAAGTAGTTTAAAAGCAAGCTACATTATCCCAAATGTTCTATCGCCACAGTGAAAAATAAAAGAATTGTCCATCCAATACCTACATCAATAGAAATTTAGTTCCGTTGTTGTCCTCCTACAACCAGTTTCAATTCATGCCGTAGACACAAGGTGAACAAGATATTATACAGATTATATAATCAAAACTGATGGATAAGGCAATCAATATTAGTACAGGCATTATATTTTCTGTAACAATAAACTTAAAAAAATTACACATTCCAGAAGGAAAAGCTCTATGCTTTTCAATTCAATATAAATATGGTAGACTAACTTAGTAAAATATTTTAATGACTACGTACAACCCATTTATATAAATCCAAAACACAACCTTCAGTTTATAAATATGCACTTAGTTTCACTCAAAACAAAATGTTAAAATAATACAAAGATTACGCAAAAGCTACGATTACAACGCGTGTAATATTACGTTGTTGAAACCTGTGATAAATTTTATTAAGGAGTCTTCAACTAATCAAACCCCATTGATATCAAGTTTGTTATATGATCAACTATCTGAGTTTTCAAATGTGCTATTGATTTTATCTACCTTTAAGGTTGTATTTAAAGAGTTTGTTCGTGGCCAATTCACTTTGCGGTTGAATAAAGTTTAATTGCTTTTAACTTCCGCTATGGACTTTAAAGTTAATCGTTAAAGTTAGCTGTTACCTCTTCCTCTGTTTTTTATTGCAATTAAAATTTCATAATTTTACTAATATTTTAAGGCAAGTTAAATTACGGTACTCCAATTTAACAAAATGTGTAGTAGACAAAATAAAATATTTGAATGTGGCAGATTGCGTGAAAATTTATTTAATTCTCCCTGTTAAAATGGCTAGTTTTTATCAGCTATTCAAGTCATCCACGAATCTGCTGCAGTAGTCAGGATTGAACTGACTGCCGTTAGTATTTATGCCTCTTTGTTTTCGTGCATTATCGTGTGTACTTGCTGTTTAGTATGAATAATTTTTATTTTATTTTAACACGTAAGAAACTACGTGTTAAGTGTAAGAAAACTATTTAGTTTAGTGAGATTTACTAAGTACCCGACGAAGGAACTATCTCCGTAACAGCCGAGAGCAGTATCACCTCTGATTGCAAAAACTGTAAGAATTGAAACTCAAGAAACCAACAGGGGTATTAGAATTGTTGTGTATACTTAAAACAATTGCAATAATTATATAAGTCCCTAAATGATAATTATTAAGTCGAATAATAATTATTTGGAAGTTATTTCTGAAATTATTTTTACTGCTCAATTCACCACACATATGTTTTATCTTCATATACGACCTGTTTTGTTTTTCTTTGAAAAAATAAATTTGAAACAGCCAAAGTGGATGTCTATCTTGACGTAAATCAAATGCATGAATTCAAACAAACTTATCAATAACGTTAACGATTATCCTCAAGCTGCTTCCATATATAGTTTCCGGAGTTTATGGTAAAAAAAACAGTACGGGCAATATTGTTTAAACTACTCATATTTTATATTTATGAGTTTATTGAGTGGTAAAGGCTGTTCTTTAGCTCGTAGTTATTGTTTCTTGGACACAAAGCACTGACGGACAGTCACGGCACAACAATGGAAGTGTCCGACCTTGTCTTATCAATCTCCTTTATCATTCCTCTGACACCGAGATCATCACATCACCACCATCACAAATCTGACTTGTTCTGACATATACGGATTGTGAATTATACATACAAAATCATTCATAAATATACTGAGCATAAAAGGTTATGAGTGACTACGATTTGGTAACTGTTTAGACAATTTATTACCACTCATGTGCAATTCACCAAACAAAGCTAAATTGAATACAATAAATACGTTTTCCATTTGAGAATAAAAGTATGAACTTGAAGTATTTTTTCAGAGATTTATCACTTACAATTGTTATTACAATTACTTACTATAAAAAATATCTACTGTACTTATCAGCTCCCTTACTCATGCAACCCACTTTTCTGTACAAAACTGTCAGGGATTTTGGTTGAAGCTATTTATCAAAAGTCTACCCTGTGTGTCCTGGACAGGGACAACAAATATTCAAAAGTGTCCTTGTAAAACTGTATTACGTTTTGTATGGTCAGAAAGACTTGTATATATATAAAATTTGATGAAAATAACTCATTGCCCAAATTGTATAAACAACTAAATGTAATGGTTAAAACTTAGGATACATAGTATTATTTGGTACCAAAAAGAAGCTAATTATTGTGTTTTACCTATGCTGGTATTGAAAGTAGACAGAAGTTAAACTTGAATAATTGAAATTATTTGGAAAACTAAATTTACTGTTGTCGCCAGTTACATTAGACTTACACTAACATTACTCGAACTTGTCTAATGCTAAGATATTTTTATCATCACGGTCTAAGCCAAGTGGTGAATATAACTAAAGTTCTACACAACTGTAATATTAGCAGAAGACATATCGCATCCCCTGAAGGATGAACAACACTAGTCCTAATTGGTGGTTTCCATCTACAAACCCAGCCACTTGCACCTAAGAGGCCCTGGAGGCGAGTCTTCCTATTCACGATCCACAGACTTTGTGAGAATACATTTACACTTTCATTTTCAAGTAAACAAATGAATTAACTTGAATTATCTTTAAAGTAAAGTTAATTCTTAGATTATTTTAAATTTTATTGTCTTAATCTCATGACGTTTTATGTATTTACACTAAATATTGTTGTACTATTACGAAAGATGGTAATTTTTTGCACTTTCAACCCAACCTTTAGTACAGATTTGGAAATGCAATAATAAGTTAGCATAAAGATTAAAATAAAGTTTCACATTGCACAATTCCATTACACGTGTTGATGAAAATTCTTTTAAAAATTAATGTGTTTACCAACCAAAATTTACGAAATAAATAACGCATGACCCATGACAACCCATGACAAAATGTTGATCAATGCATCTTTCCTTGATGAAAGTCAGTTAATGCTACAAAATATATATCATGCGTGGTATTAAATTGGACATGTACCGGGTTTTATACTGCAATATAAAATGGCGATAGTAAAGCTTTGACGTAGAACACTGCATATATTTTCTCTCTTATTGTTGGAAGAATCTACTGCTTTCTCAGGGCTTACGTAAAACGAAAAAAAATGAAATGGATATCCAACAATAAAAGCAAGGTTTCCACTACATAACATTCTAAATAAGGGCGAAAATTCATCAGAAAAATTGAAAATTTTGTCAAACATAAATAAAAAGAAAAATAGGTAGACAAAAAATAATAACCGATTAAATATGATGTTTAGAATTAGTCTCTTCTCTAAGGACTTGCGTCACAATTTGGTTACGGGTTTAAAAACCTGATGGTTTCAAATACACAACCAAACCATCAACCATCATCCTGATTTTCAATCATATTGATGGTTTGATAGCTGTGCTTAAAAATTAAGACTTTCATTAATGGCCAAAAATACAGCCGACCTCACTTAGTTAGTAACAAAGCTACACAAGGTCTCTTTCTCATTCTTAACACATATTTTGGTAAACCTTGCCAAGTTCTATTGGTTATACGATAGTTTATATTTTTCTTTTTGTTTTCTATATAGACAAACGAATTTATAAGCTTAACTTACAAGCATGACTTAAAGCTTAACGTCTGTTCTTAATGCGTCCCTAAGCCACGTAATGCGTTATAAAAGATCACTTCTGAGGTAAACATGTTAGGGGATAACTTAAATAGGGGGTCAACGTGGAGAATGAGAAATAGTGTACACATCTATATTCTAAAACAAAACACATACATGTTTCGTGACTCATCTTTCTTACAGAGATATCTCGACATTCTCCTGATGGCCAATTTGCACTTGTCAGCGGATGAAAAATCCTTTCTTGCAACATCTTGATCGTGTTAAAAAGTATTTTATGTTAGATATTTTACAAGTAGACTGATTCTATAACAATGATATCTTACTACTAGTAACACAAAATAAATCACGTATATGATTTACAATTTTAATACGTAACTAAGATCAGCTTTTGCAATACTAAAGAAATTGTGATGATTAATTCGTCTTACATGATTTACCATTTTAAGATTTTTTCATGAAAACTTAACGTTACGTTTATGATATAGTAAAAAAAATTATTCCTGGAAGTCAAACAGAAAACTTATATTTATTTTTGTATGTTAAGTTAATTATATCGTAACTTTAATTTGATATGGGGTGTTAATATTTAAACTATTAGATATGAATTAACAACTACACGACCATTCGATAACTACAAATATAAAACTACACGATATTCGCTTTATCACATCAAACTCTCTCCTAGTGTGTGGAGCGTAAAGTTTTACAGTCAGTAAAAGTTGATTCGTCAGGGACGAGCACTGCAATAACAAGATTCACCACCACCGCCTGGCCTGCCGCACATTGAAGCGAGGTGAGGTGCAGGCGAGATGCAGGCAAGGTGCAGGCGGGAGCGAAGACTTTTTCTTGTAACCGCACATTGAAGCGAGGCGGGGCAGAGGTTTCCTAGCTTCGGAAGTAGAGAAAGATTTTTTTGACATTTACTGATTCTAATTGATAGTTGAATAATTTAGTTTTACTCTATTCGCTATCCGAAAAACGATTTTTTTCGGAAATGTGATTACGGTAGATGAAAAAGATTAAGTCGTGGAGATTACGTTTTAACTACTGAACTGCCAGACCGGTCTTTTTACGAGCATTTCTTCGTGTGAACAAACAACAGTTTGATGATAACCATAATTTTATTAAAAGTGCCACTAGCGAAAAAGAATGCAATGATCAACAACCATCTGAATCACTTACTTGGAATACTTGGAGTACTTGGAATACTTGGAGTCTAAGTCGTTGACCGATGAAATCGGCATGACTGCGTCATATTACTTAAATACTAAAATACTATTTATACAATACTATTTACACTGTGGCAATGGCTAAAAAGTGGCTCGTTGCCTAGCTCTTCGAGGCTGTAAAGAGGCCTATTAACCAGCTTGTCACGTAGAACCGTCTTAAAATCATCAAAGTCCAGATTGCGCACGTGAACCGGCAATGAATTAAATGTTCCATTACTATATCTTTCACGCACAAAACACTAGAAAACCAACGCAGGCGCGAGCAAGGTGCAGGAAAACTGTATTCCAACCACAACGCCACGGAGGCCTGACAGAGGCTGCAGCTGTGCTGCGCGGAGGCTGCGGTGCTCAACGTGCGGTGCTCCATTTAAACACGTGTATTACAGAATCAGCCGCGCCCGCCTGCACCTCGCCTGCACCTAGCCTGCACCTCGCGTCGCTCCAATGTGCGGCGGGCCTACACTTGACTACCATCGGCAACGTGACTAGGGGATAATCGTGGTTTTAGATCTTAAGTTATACATTAATTCAATTAAGGTTTTATTTTGCTGAACAATAGGCTGCTTACTGTAATACAATTTAAATTGCGAGTCAAATGCTTAGACCAATGAAACCAAAATAATGATTTAACAGGCTATGTGTTGTAGATTTAAAGGTTATAATTAGAGAACGAACCACACAAACCGTGGAATAAATTACGAAAACTGAGTTGTTGATCCGTTCACTAACAGAGGCACTGAAACTGACTTGTACAAGTTTCATCTAAACTCTGGCGTTATACAACTTTACAATAATTAGATTTAATAAACAGACAGCATACAGTATGTATTTTGTAAACTAACTATAACAATTGTCATTGTGTCAAAAGAAATAAATTCATATTGTTCTTATATGAATTAAGAAATCATTAAGGAATTACATTATTTTATTATTATTCCGTGTTATCGTTATACTTTTGATTTCCCTCAATACTAAATATTCTATGTGGTTATTTTTTACTCTTTTATATACTATCATAACTTGATTTTTAACTCCCGGTTTTTTGTATTTAGAATTCAAAAATATTATATTTGTATTCATATAACAAATATATTATATTATATAAGATATATAATATATTATTTATATTATATAAGAGACCGCCAACCTCTTAAAAAAATATAAAAATAAAAAATTGATTAAATTAATGATTTAATCATTTCCCACCTTACTTTATGATCATATTAATACCTTTAAATACTGATCTCAGTACAGTAATCTGTAATCAGTAATATCTATTACACTGCGACTCCTAACCACAGCCGTTTTGCTGTAAGAACACATAAATATTACAATTGACTATGACAAAATTGGCTAATTTGTGGCTATTATCAGACTTAGCATGGCGAAATTCCCAAGACTCATCAAAGAAACCACACAGGATTGTGTACGTTGTATTCTGGATATTAGTGATTTTCCGGATGGATGCTCCTCGCTGTCAACTAATATCTGGGTTATGAAGTCTGTCACGGACAAACCACAAGTACTTAATTGGTTGCAATGTTTCATGTTGATTTATACATTCAATTGATTGAATATGGTTGAAACAAATCTTAGTTTGGATCTTATAATATGTTATACATTGCTCATCATAGGAAATAATAGTAGTTTTTTTTCTAATTTTCATATTTTCCACTATTATTTTTATTAATCACAGTTAAAATGATTGGAGAAGGTGTTTCTTAACAACGGTATTACGTTTATATGACCTTATATACTGAATTTGATTTTAGTGGCCTTACTTTAAAACCACTACGTTGATACGAATAAAAAGCTGTTTTATAACTCAAACATTATACTACTACTTTAATCATAAACTAGTCTTTGGGTATTACGTAAATATTTGGCCATTGCATTAAGGCGATTGGAAGATTCCATGGACGCCCATACCAATTGCTACCTTCTAGTTGTGTTCTATGAACGACCAGTAAAAATTTCGGTTTTTTATTGTAGCAAAAGGTTAGCGTCTTCGATTTCGGTACTGGAGGGATGGGTTCGATTCCCATCCCTACATTGCAAATGGGCTTGGACCACTTTCCCAAAAAGTGTATGGCTATCTCTCTATTTTTGATCTCTTCTAAAATATTTCAATGGCGTAGACATTCAAAAAGATACATTGATTTTAAACTTAACCTTTTTTTGAAAATGTGAAAAAAATATTGAATACAATATTTCAACGGGAATGATTAATGACCAACGTTTGCCTCAGAATGCTATATTTGGTGCTTACTTGGGTTAAACTGTTAAATAGTTTAAAAGCAAGCTACATTATATCCCATACCTTCTATCGTCACAGTGAAGAAAAAAAAAAGAATTTTCCATCCAATACATACATCAATAGAAATATAGTTCCGTTGTTGTCTTCCTACAACCAGTTTCAATTCATTCCATAGAAACAAGATGAATAAGATGTTATTCAGATTATATCATCAAAAAGGCAATCAATATAAGGACATGCATTATATTTTCTGTAACAATACACTTTAAACAATTATCATATTGATACTTTTAAATACTGATATATTGCACCGCGACTCCTAACCATACCCATTTTGCTGTAAAAAACACATAAATATTACAATTGACTATGACAAAATTGGCTAATTTGTGGCTATTATCAGACTTAGCATGGAGAAATTCCCAAGACTCATCAAAGAAACCACACAGGATTGTGTACGTTGTATTCTGGCTATTAGTGGTTTTCCGGCTGGATGCTCCTCGCTGTCAGCAAACTAATATCTGGGTTATGAAGTCTGTCACGGACAAACCACAAGTACTTAATTGGTTGCAATGTATCTTGTTGGTTTATACATTCAGTTGATTGAATATGGTTGAAACAAATCTTAGTTTGGATCTTATACAAATATTTTATACACTGCTCATAATGAGAATTAATAGTTGTTGTTTTTTCTAATTTTCATGTTTTCTACTATTATTATTATCAATCACAGTTTAAATGATTGGATTAGGTGTTTTTCAACAACGTTATTACGTTTATATGACCTCATATACTGAATTTGATTTTAGTGGCCTTACTTAAGAACCACTACGTTGATACGAATAAAAAGCTGTTTTAAAACTCAAACATTATACAACTATTTAAATCATAAACTAGTCTCTGGGTGTTATTTAAATATTTTGCCTTTACGTGTGTTAAGGTGATTGGCTCATTCCATGAACGCCCATAAAAATTGCTATCTTCTGGTTGTATTCTATGAAGGACCGATAACTATTAGGCTATTATTGTAGCAAAAGGTTAGCGTCTTCGATTTCGGTGCTGTAGGGATGGGTTCGAAATGGGCTTGGACTACTTTCCCAAAAAGCGTATGGCTATCTCTTCATTTTTGATCTCTTCTAAAAAATTTCAATGGCGTAGACATTAAAAAAGATACATTGTTTTTAAATTTTACCTTTTTTGAAAATGTGAAAACAATATTCAATACAATGATTAATGACCAACGTTTGACTCAGAATCCTATATTTGGTGCTTACTTGTGTAAAACTGTTAAATAGTTCAAAAGCAAGCTACATTATCCCATATGTTCCATCGCCACAGTGAAAAATAAAAGAATTGTCCATCCAATACCTACATCAATAGAAATTTAGTTCCGTTGTTGTCTTCCTATAACCAGTTTCAATTCATGCCGTAGAAACAAGGTGTACAAGATATTATACGAATTATATCATCAAAACGGATGGATAAGGCAATCAATATTAGGACATGCAATATATTTTCTGTAACAATACACTTAAAAAAATTATACCTTCCAGCTGGAAAACCTCTAAGCTTTTCATCTCAATATAAATTAGGTAGACTACCTGAATAAAATATTTTAATGACTAGGTACAACCCATTAATATAAATCCAAAACACAACCTTCAGATTATAAATATGCACTTAGTTTCACTCAAAACATAATGTTAAAATAATAAAAGATTTCGCAAAAGCTACGATTACAACGCGTGTAATATTACGTTGTTGAAACCTGTGATACATTTTATAAAGAAGTTTTCAACTAATCAAACACCATTGATGTAAAGTTTGTTATATGATCAACTATCTGAGTCTTCTAATGTGTTATTTATTTTATCTACCTCAGTTATGGTTAAAGAGTTTGTTTGTGGCCAACCTACTTTACGGTTGAATAAAGTTTAATTGCTTTTAACTTCCGCTATGGACTTTAAAGTTCATCGTTAAAGTTAGCTGTTACCTCTTTCTCTGTTCCCGGTTGCAATTAAAATTTTACAATTTTGCCAATATTTTAAGGCAAGTTAAATTACGGCACTCCAATTTAACAAAATGTGTAGTAAACAAAATATAATATATTTGAGTGTAGCAGATTGTGTGAAAATATATTCAATTCTTCCTGTGTTTAAATGGATAGTTTTTATCAGCTATTCAAGTCATCCACGATTCTGCTGCAGTAGTCAGGATTGAACTGATGGTCGTTGGTATTTATGCCTCTATGTTTTCGTGCATTATCCTGTGTACGTGCTGTTTAGTATGAATAACCTTTATTTTATTTTAACACGTAAAAAATTACGTGTTAAGTGTAAGTGTATTTAGTTTAGTGTAGGTCTTCTACTAAGCACCCAACGAAGGAACTATCTCCAAAACAGCCGAGAGCAGTATTACCTCTGATTGCAAAAACAGTAATAATTGAAACTCAAGAAACCAACAGGGGTATTAGAATTGTTGTGTATACTTAAAACAATTGCAATAATTATATACGTCCTCAAATGATAATTATTTGGAAGTTATTTCTGAAATTATTTTACTGCACAATTCACCACACATATTTTTTTTCTTCTTATTCGACCTGTTTTGTTTTTCTTTGAAAAAATAAATTTGAAACAGCCAAAATATTTTAAGTGGGTTTGTATGTGTCTATCTTGACGTAAATCAAATGCATGATTTCAAACAAACTTATCAATAACGTTAATGATTATCCTCAAGCTGCTTCCATATATAGTGTCCGGAGTTTACCGTATCGTAACAATCAGTACGGAAAATATTGTTTAATACTGTGAAGAAGATTCACCTTACACAAATCCGTCAGAAAACCCTGACTT
The DNA here is from genome assembly GCF_028750875.1 of Macrosteles quadrilineatus. Lineage (NCBI taxonomy): Eukaryota > Metazoa > Arthropoda > Insecta > Hemiptera > Cicadellidae > Macrosteles > Macrosteles quadrilineatus. The sequence continues at coordinate 165,756,032 of NW_026542594.1, read as the reverse complement.
CCTCTGCCCTACCACAGACCTAGTTGCTTGTGTAGGGCTGACACAGTGCATCATGTTCGTGTTTATATCAGAGATACTATGGTATCTTCTTAAATATAATATATTTAGCAACAGATTGGATATTTCAATCCTATAAGCAATTAATTATATTGGTTCGTTAAGTTGTTTTCATCAGGTCATCTTGCATTATAAAGATTTATTGATTAGATCTATTATTGCGAAATTTATAAAAGCTTTTCTCGTTATAAACACTCGGCAGTTCTTGTTACTCACAGTTTTAGTAAGTAAACAATTTATGTTTTACATTTTTGAGTTTATTGAGTGGTAAAGTATGTTCTTTTGCTCGTAGTTATTGTTTCTTGAACACAAAGCACTGACGGACAGTCACGGTACAACAATGGAAGTGTCCGACCTTGTCTTATCAACCTTATCATTCCTGTGACGCCGAAATCATCACACCACCATCAATAATCACAAATCTGACTTGTTCTGACAATATACGAAAGATATATGAACTTTTATTGGGATTGTGAGTCATGCATACGAAATCATTTATAAACATACTGAGCATAAAAGGTTATGAGTTACTACTATTTGATAACTGTTTATACCAATTTATTACCACTCATGTGCAATTAATCAAACCCAGCAAAACTTTTTGTATTTCTACGTTTATAAAACCGAGTACAATAAATACGTTTTCTATTAGAGAATAAAAGTATTAACTTACAGTATTTTTTCACAGATTTATCACCAATTGTTGGTACAATTACTTACTATTCACAAACAATTTCTATTGTACTTATTAGTTCCCTTAGGCATACAACCCACTTATCTATACGAAACTGTGAGGAATTTTGGTTGAAGCTATTTACCAACAATCTACACTGGGTGTCCTGGACAGGGACAACGAATATGCAAATGTGAAACTGTATTTGTAAAAATGTATTGTTTTGTATGGTCAGATAAACCCATATATACAAAACTTTATGAAAATATTTTCAATCCCAAAATTGTATAAACGATTAATTTTAATGGCTAAAACTGGATACGAAGTATTATTTTGTACCAAAAAGACGGCAAGTTATTAGTTTGTTTCTCAAAACAATTTGTGTTTTACCTATACTGGTATTGAAAGTAGATAGCAGTTAAATTAATGACTTGAGTAATTGAAATTATTTGGAAAACTAAAAAGTTGACTGTTGTCGCCAGTTACATTAGACTTACACTAACATTACTCTAACTAACTAGTCTAATGCCTAAAGATATTTTTATCGTCACTGTCTAAGCCAAGTGGTGAATATAACTAAAGTTCTACACAACTGTAATATTAGCAGAAGACATATCGCATCCCCTGAAGGGTGAACAACACTAGTCCTAATTGGTGGTTTCCATCTACAAACCCAGCCACTTGCACCTAAGAGGCCCTGGAGGCGAGTCTTCCTATTCTCAATCCACAGACTTTGTGAGAATACATTTACACTTGCATTTTAAAGTAAACAAATGAATTAACTTGAATTAATTTTAAAGTAAAGTTAATTCTTAGATTTTTTTAAATTTAATTGTATTAACCTTATGATGTTTTATTTACTGCCTTCACTCTTTTGAAAGCCATTTTATGGGGATTCTGTGAGTTTTATTTTGATTTTACAAATGTTATAGGTTGATAATTTCTGTAGAGTTTATAATGGTTAGCGTTGGATTTTAATTCTGTAATTCAAATAATTTAGTTCTACTGAAAACAAGAAAACGCTCATATGGTGAGAGAGAAGAGAAATGAATGTTAAATTAAAAAGCACTAATTTTATTTTTTGTCAGGTTAAGTGTAAGAGAGGGCCATATGGCCCTAACTTTGCCTGGTAAAATAAATAATTTTTCATTTAGTTTCATTTTATAATTAATTTTTTTTGTAGTTTATTCCAATAGGCCATACTATGTTTAAGATTATTACACAAGAGGCTGTTCTTAACTTTCATTAATTTTAAGCCACTAAGATGTTTTAAAGTAGAAAACAACAATAGTACTTAAATTTATAAATCTATGTTGTTGTACTTTTTACTACCTACTTCATTTATAGCTGGTTTGGTTCGGACAAATTTGTATGTGTCAATCAATAACATGAACGTTGGAAAATCCACCTCCTAAAGAATGGTGGTAGAATTTTTCGAGAATGCTATTAAAACTATGAATTGTACACCTGTGTATGGTATTTACTTTTAAATGAGAAAGATTGTCTTTTTTGGCAATTTTAACCCAACCTTTGGTTCCAATTTGGAAATGCAATAATAAGTTACCATAAAGATTAAAATAAAGTTTCACATTGTATAATTTCATTAGTCATGTTGAAAAAAAAAAATTTAAAGATGTTTTTATAAATCAACATTTAAAAAATAAATAACACCTGATAAACCCATGACAATATGTTGATCATTGCATCATTAACATCATGTTATTGATCCTTGGGTTGTTTATGTCCTTGCTGAAAGTCAGTTAATGCTTCAAAACATATATCTCCTGCGTGGTAGTAAACTTGGCATGCATAGGGTTTATACTGCAATGTAAAAGGGCGAAATAAAGCTTTGACGTGGAATACTGCATATATTTATTTTATTATTAGAAGAATCTACTGCTTTCTCAGGGTTTGCGTGAAAGTAAATAATTAAAGATACAAAAATAATTCAAGGAATTTAAAAATTAATATCCACCTATAAGAGTGCAAGGATTACATTACTTAGCACTTTATACGAGGGCAAAACATTGTAATAAAAATTTAAAATATGGTCGAACGAAGGTATAAAAAATAGGAAGACCCAAAATAACAACCTAGTAAATTTACAATATATAATTCGTATCTTATATAGCCGACATTAATTTATGTCACAACCTTGGTTACGGGTTTGAAAATATTTAAATTTAATTTTAAAGGTCCCAATTGATATAACGAAAAAAGGAAGTTGAGATAAAACTATTGTAAGTTATAAATTACCCCAAAATTCACGAGTTGCTACAAACGCCATTTTGATCCTGAAAAACTTGATGGTTTCGTTTGATGGTATAATATCTGTGCTTGAAAATTGACGTTTTCATTGATGGTCAAAAATACAGCCGACCTCTTTCAGTCAGTAGCAAAGCTAGACAAGGTGTATATTTCTTATTGTTAGCTCATATTTTTGCAAAAACTAGCTAAGTTCTGTTGGTTTGTTTCTTACAAGAGCGCCTTCAAGCTTAACGTATGTTCTTTATGCGTCCCTAAGCCACGTTATGCGTTATAAAAGATCACTTCTGAATTAAACACGTTAAAGGGATAACTTAAATATGGGCTCAACGTGGTTTATAAGGAAGAGTGTACACCTCTATATTCTAAAACAAAACACATACATGTTTCGTGACTCATCGTTCTTACAGAGATATCTCGACATTTTCCTGATGGCCAATTTGCACTTGTCAGCGGATGAAAAATCCCTTCTTGCAACAACTTGATCGTGTTAAAAAGTATTTTATGTTAGATATTTTATAAGTAGACTGGTTCTATAACAATGATATCTTACTACTAGTAACACAAAATAAATCACGTAGGTATATGATTTACACTTTTAATACGTAACTAAGATCAGCTTTTGCAATACTAAAGAAATTGTGATGATTAATTCGTCTTAAATGATTTACCATTTTAAGTTTTTTTCATGAAAACTTAACGTTACGTTTTGATATGGTAAAAAAATGTATTCCTGGAAGTCAAACAGAAAACTGTTATTTATTTTTGTCTGTTAAGTTAATTATATCGTTACTTTAATTTCATAAGGGGCGTTAATATTTAAACTATTAGATATGAATTAACAACTACACGACCATAATGGCATACGTTTTATCAGTTACCACCATTCCTACAATTTTATTTTATAAAAATAACTTTAAGATAATGTCAATGGTACATTGCTCTATAACTTGCTTTTGTAACTTTATAACGATGAAACGTACTACGTAGTGTCTGCTTGCTATAATGTTTAAGTTAGAGGTTTTAATGCTTCTGGTAAAGGGGAAGTTTTCAACGTTTACTCGAAATATCAAAAAGCTAACTATGAAAAACTAACATGACTCATTAATACTTACTTTGTATGGTATTTATTTTGAAAATGCTATACAATATTACCAATAGTTGAATTTTATATCAGGTGATAAAATATTCGTATGTTGTAGGCCATTTCCAAAAAATAAAACACGTGCATTGAACAAATTTAATTCACCTATTCCTGTGTTGTATTTCGTGCGAGATTGTGACCCAAACTGACCAATAATCTAACAGGACACTGGGTACAGACAGTTAAAATCTAATTCTTTGTTTGTTCTTTAAATAAATTTTAAATCGTCAACTGCATCGAGACTAAATGCTTGATACTAAAATTAAATATATCCCATTTCCAAATTTTATTTATTCTGTTATATCTATATTTGTCTATTATTGTAAAAAGGAAGTAAGAATGTGTTAACGCACACAGGTGGACAGCCTGTAGTGTGAAGTCCCAGAATAAATTAATCAGTCAACTAAAAACCCCCTATAATCTTTTTGACACAGTCATTGAAATGTTTGAGGCATAACCTTAGGTCAGGTCAATGTGTGACCTAAGCCCTTTGGGCTTGGGCCATTTATGGTATACTTTTTTATTACCTGGACCATAAACTTATCAAGGCTGAGCTTCTTTATGGGGGAAATTCATTTAGGACAAAATAAATATTCAATAAATGATATAAACCTATTATGTTAAAACCTGATTTTGTGAGAGTTATAATCAGCAATTAGAAAAAAAAAACAGTGGTATGATGCTTGTTCCTCGGTGATACTATCATATTTTACCAGTTTAGGCACATATACCTAAATTTTCACCTTATATATGTTCTCAGATTGTTTCATATTAATATAAGGTATGATCATAAATAAATCACGGTTTGCTTATACAAACTCTTTTATATTATAATCTGTTATCGATTAATTGAACACTATCTAATTGAAATATATAACGTTGTATCTACTGATGTATCCATTTCATTTAGTCTTTAAACCCATCACTGTTAAACCAGAAAAAAAACTCTTTCCATGACAGTTCAGAGACACGTATATACGCTTTATCACATCAAGCTCTCTCCTAGTGTGAGGAGCGTAAAGTTTTACAGTCAGTAAATGTTGATTCGCCAGGGACGAGCACTGCAATAACAAGATTTACCCTCTCCACCTTACACCTGACTACCCTCGGCAACGTGACTAGGGGCTAATCGTGGTTTTAGATCTTAAGTTGTATACATTAATTCAATAATGGTTTTATTTTGCTTAACGATAAGCTACTTACTGTAATACAATTTAGATTGCAAGTCAAATGCTTAGACCAATGAAACAAAATTTACGTGAGTTTTTACTTAATACTTTACAAATTAATTGAGTAATTTATATAACGCTAAGAAATTGAAATGACATAACATAAACCATAAACATATTCAACAATACCATAGTACATATAAATAAAGAAAGTAGCACATGCTTATATCAAGGTGTTCGTGGGATTATTGCTGCCATCATAATTAGTAAAAACTAGTTTTTCATTACGTAATCCTTAAATGGCAAATGTCAGCAATAATCCATTTAACACCATAATCCCAATATCACAATGAGCCAATTCAAACAAACCTATGTAAGGCTCTTGTTGTATTATGGAAATAAAATATCGTCAATTACAGTATATACTATCATTGACTATACACAGAAATACTATTACACAACGATATCCATGTGAGCTGATGCAGTATGTTATTGTAGATTATTCTCACGGGCGTATTTAAACTAAATGTGTTAGTGTTAACGTTAATGCTTGTTCACAATAATCTAAATACTCTTATATACTCTGGGGTGGCTTATAGTGAAGCTCTCCACAGAGACATGCTCTTTTCAACGAAACAAAAACGTAAATACTGTACGTAAAAAACTGTATTTTAAGGACTAAGCGATTTATTTATTTTATTTTATTTTACATTCTTCAATACACTGTAACCCTTTACATTAAAGAACTTCATACGCTTTAAATTTCACAATTGTGGGCTTCCTATTTGACATACGAGATGCGAGGTATCAAACTATTGATAATGATTAAAAGTTTGAACTACTAACAGTTTAATAGTTTATTAATATATTGATACCTCGCATCTTAACTATATGAAGGATCTAAGTTATTTTCTGTTTGAATGCAAATAAGTAAATTTACAGACACAGTGGTTTGATCAATGCCTACATTTAATCTCTACTTTAGGGTAAAGATCAAGAATAGGGGAGCTGTTTTGGTCTTGTTAGACCCTTAAAAAGGAATAACCACGGTTATGAGAAAATACAGTCTCCTTAATCTTAATCAGTTTGAGCTATTAATGACATTGTTAGTAACTGATTTGTAATGGATTTCCTTGGTGAATCACCCAGTAATACAAAAGATCCTAAGCATCTATCCCAGGGTTTTGTACTTAAATTTATTTTCAAACTTGAATGGCTCTGGTTGTTGGTTAAAGATGGCATACAATGTATCACTTTATTAGTACTGTATTGTACAAGATTACAGTATTATAATGCGATACTTTTAATCACCGTATAGTTTAGGAAGTGTAGATTTAATGTAAAATTTTGCCTTACGTAGAAATATGTTAAATACAGGTAGATTTGAATTTTATATATAAAAACATGTCTGTATACTTCTGCAAGTGTCAATAAGCAAAACACATCTCTTAAGCCATCATTTAGAAAAAGATGCCAACAAAGGTCCACTTTGAGGCCATTGTCAGACATATTACACCGGTTTAAACTGCCAGCTGCGGCAAATGACACCACTTCTTACTGTTGTTTGGAAAACCTTACAGTAACAAACATTTCTGCTTCAGCCATAAAACATTAATAGTCATATAGAAAATATAACTGATAACGCTAAAAACAGGATTTTTTTTTGTCCTAGGACGCTAGGCACGAGCCGGGAATTGCTTTTCACGTTACTTCAGGCTAGACCTAGGGGTTGCGGCATTATCACTAAGATAAAATCCATTGGTGACTTGGTGGGGATTGAACCCGGGACCTCACGGACTGAAGTCCCGCGCTCTAACCACTACGCCAGCTCACTCCCCCGCTAAAAACAGGATTAAAGAAGTAAAATCAAAGACTACATTTGACTATGAAACTATTACATAGTATATTGCACTACATACCATCCCTATGTTTTAGATTAAATCTAGACCTATTTTAAAATAACAATGAATGTTATTAGTTGAATTGAGTTACCAACAGCATAATATACAGATTTAAGTTATAATTCTGACAAATGGGCTAACATTTAACCAATCTGAAGTTAGATTACAAATGATAAGTTATTGAATTCTGTATGTCGCATACGCTATTTTGAGTAGCATCTGGAATATAATAGGAAATAACTTTAGACTTAATCTACATCAGTAAGTGTTGTTCTTGTAGTTCTTTGGTGTAAATTCGGCTACTTCCAAAAACTAAGCCATTTAGTCGTTGTACAATGGGATATCTATCAAATCAATGACAATACCTGGCGATAATAAAATCATGTTATGACTTAACGTTCAATCCTAGTTACCCATCCTTATGTTAACATTCGACATAAAATATATGTACAATATATAAATACGATTATTAATTAATCAATACTAATTGTACTCTTGATTTTTGATTTTATTAAGCTACTAAATAGTGTGCAAATCTACCTTTTTGTTTTACGTGAAAATGCAGAAATAAGTACAACCTTAAAATCACGATTAGCCCCTAGTCACGTTGCCGAGGGTAGTCAGGTGTAAGGTTGAGAGGTAAATCTTGTTATTGCAGTGTTCGTCCCTGGCGAATCAACATTTACTGACTGTAAAACTTAACGCTCCTCACACTAGGAGAGAGTTTGATATGATAAAGTGAATATACGTGATCCCTGAACTGCCGTGGAATTTTTTCTGTTAAATTGGGATGTTTCAAACCGAAAAATTAAACTAATGATTTATGTAGATCCGAAGTACTGTATTTTATTTATGTAGTTGTTATTTACTTGACAACACGCCAAAAACTCGAAGAGATTTACTACGAGGAAATCAGCGTTGTTTGTATCAAAGGTCACATTAGTAGGCTATGCAGTTGCAGTTCATAAACATGGAGACACGTTGTATATTGTCACCTAGATTCTTGTTTATAAATCATATTTTGTTTTGATGTATTTTATAAATTCTGGCTTGTATTAACTGATAACGAGAATTCGTTGTACGCTACCAAAATTTGTATACGGTTCATTTGGGGCCTAAAAATTGGTTAACAATTAATACCTAACTGCATAGCCCCTTAATTACGACATCAATCGATATGCAACTGACTTAATATTAACGACTATCTGTAGGATACAAGAACTGTTTCTCTATGCCCTATAGTAACAACTTTTTATTCCAATTGAGCTATCCAACATTTTACCAAAGTTTACACCTAAACATACAAACGTGTCTGATTGTTTAATATGTCTAGGAAAGTCCATGTTAAATGACGAAGCTGGTAAGAGCTGTTGAAGGAAATTGGTAAAGTGGTTTGCACACCTGGGCTCCTTATTTCATTTGAAAACTAATTTAGATAAAAAAAAAAAATTTGAGTTACAAGTGAATACGACGATGAAGATTTCACGACAAAACTCGTAATCGTTTCGAGTATGTTACGTTGCAAAAGCTTTGTACAAAAAATACTACTACTATTTGCTTAGTAATTTTAATTTTTTCGTAAATAAAAATTATACTGTGACAACTGTGTCATCTTTTCAGGTAAAACAAAGGTAATAAAAAAATCTTCACGTTCAAACATTAAAGTAGAAAATGCTCTCACCGTAGCGACACGTTCATTTAAAAGTCAAATTATGGATTATTCCCAGTTGACATTCCTTTGATGTCTGACGTTATTTTTGTTTTCTTCAAATAACGACAAGTCAAGTATGTAAAGTTTTTTTTTCTTTTTACAATTGAGTTCTTAAACCCTGGACATTTTGTACCATATTTATATGGTTTTCCTCCTATATATTCTATCGTAAAACACATCTTTATTATTTATAAATAAATACTGTATAATATTATGCTAATGCAAGCAAAGTTCTTATGAGTATAATTGATTATATTATATAATTATTTTCAGATAATTCGTCTATTAAAATAGAAAAATGCATTAACAATTAGTTTTTGGGTTCTAAAATTATAACATAAAAAGTAAATGTAAAATATTTAACATTTTATGTATTTATTTGATTTTATTTTATTTTTATTATTAGTTTAATTTTTTTATAAACCTAGGCCTTGTACCACATGTGTAGTTTCAAAACAAAACCAAAATTCAGATCGGGATAGCAAATAACTAGATTTTCTCGTAATTGGTGGATGGAATAACATCTTTTTGCTTCCTCAAAAGAATGACTGAAACTAAAAGTTTGCCTAACCTATGATGCCTAATGTGCTTATCCCAGGACACTGTTGGGTCCAATGTAATACAAAAGAGGTTGATAGAAGTACAACCTATGGCAGTTTCTGCCGGAATATTTAGACTGTAGAGTTTGAGTCTGATCCTGGCCAAATTAAACACTATTAGCAGAGAACTATTTAAAAAATCCGTTAAAAGCAAGTTTTACTTCCTTTTTAATCAAAACTATATTTTTTGGGGAGTGAAATACGTTTGTGTAGTTATGTTATGAAATGATGAATATGCTATGTAGCAAGTAATTGACTGCTGTGATGAATAACAGAATACCGTTATGATGCAACCTATTTGTAAACAAAAACACTGGCACCAAACTTATGAGGTGTTTTATTCCTGTCCCATTTTGGGTAATTTTAAGAGATTTTCAAATATTTAGGGAAGTAAAGCAATTAGTTCGATTTAACTTCCCGTCTATGATCGTTGGTAAGTTTGTAGTAACTGTTTATTATAGAGTAAATAAAAAACCTGCATATTTTACTTATGTATTTTAACCCTGTAGCGAAGCACAAGCAGAGCAACTAGATTACTTAAATGCAGTTCATCATTCAGTTAATATTATAGACCTTTTTTGAGAGAATTGATGTTTTGTCATAAAAACCCGCCTTACAGTTAAATTAAAGATAAATTAAATGTTCACAGACTCAGTGACGAATCAGTAATTTATGTAAATTGAAATGAATGTGTGGAACTAGGATGTTAGGGGGATGTGAGACTAGAAATAATGTCACCGGCCAGTCATGTAGTGATTAAATAGTTCCAGGACGAACATACACTTATATACTGTACATATCATATACTGTTGTTTGTGATTGAATGATTTAAGAGGTAATTAATAAGAGCCTTGTTAGTTAGTTAGTTATGTTAAGATAGCAGCTTTTACAATCATATTTTTCACCACACTATGATGTTTTTGGCTGTATTACATACGTTAATTGGTGGCTGAAAGTTACGTTTTGCTGGCCATGCCAGCTGTCGCCAATTTGGGGACCGAGCAGGTTTTTACAGGCCGGGGCCGCAAAATCAGCTGTCCGCTTACTTACTTAGAACATGAATGCGTTTTAAATACACAATCAAAATCCATAGCATTGCAATATAGAATTGTGTTATTGTCACCGTTGCCTAGCAACTATTTATTTATATTTTTGCTGATTCCTCAAATTATTTCTTAACCTTAAAGTTGTAGTTGTGTTGACTATCAGTGTGCATTATTATAGTGGTGAATAGTGGTAATAGGGTATAGTGTGGTGAAAAATAGCGTTCGTACCACGGACCGAAATGGTTTTGCAGCTCTCGATCGATTTAAGTTCTCGACTTCGTCTCGAACTTAAAAACTATCTCGAGCCGGCAAAACCTCATTTTCGGCCCTTGGTACGAAATATACTATTTTAAACGAAAAAATACTAGCGCATACATTACACTCTTTATCTAAATTACATTTAGGTCTGGGTTTTGTAATTTTGTTTTCAAATAAAAATTGGTTTCTATTTTTCTAAAAACTCTTCGTCGGCTCATTTTTTGCATTCCTAAAAAACTCCCATGTATAACTTATGACATATCAATGAGATTACAGAGTGTTCAATCAAAACTTTAAATATGAAAATAAATATAATATTATTTAAATAATGCGCACCGCAGCAAACCCGCGGACTAGGCGAATCATCGTTTGCCTCATTGGATTTTCGCAAAAAACTATCTCGTTAAATGTCATATTTCTTCCCTGTCTAAATAACATAAGGAAAGTAATAAAAATTTTTTTAGTTTATATTTTAGTGAGATAAAAATTAATTTTTCTAATTTATTTACATTTGTTTATAGCCGAGCAAACTACAATAGCTTACTTATTCTCTATAAAAAAAACAGTGGAATTTAAAATTTACTTAAAATTAAATTATTATTATTTAAAGTTGCTCATATATACTTGATGAAATATTTCAAACGTAATACGTTGCTCATATTTGGTGTTCTGCATTATGTGCCCGAGCTATTGATGTACAGACAAAGTGGTTATCGTAGGACAATCAGTGTCCAGCCGTCCGCTCTACTGATAATCTCTAACATCCTGCTTACACATCCAAGTGACTTCCATTCACTAAATGAAACATCCAACACGTAATTCTTTGCTCGAAATTAATGTTCTGTATGGAGACACAAACTATTGTTGTACAGACAAAGGGGTTATCGTAGGACAATCAGTGTCCAGCCATCCACTATACTGATCTCTACCATCCTGCTTACACATCCAAGTGACTTCCATTCACGTAATGAATCATACAACACGTAATTCTTTGCTCGAATTTAATGTTCTGACTGGAGAAACAAGCTATTGTTGTACAGACAAAGGGGTTATCGTAGGACATTCAGTGTCCAGCCGTCCGCTCTACTGATAATCTCTACCATCCTGCTTACACATCCAAGTGACTACCATTCACTTAATGAATCATACAACACGTAATTCTTTGCTCGAATTTAATGTTCTGTATGAAGGCACAAGCTATTGTAGTACATACAAAGGGGTTAACGTAGGACAATCAGTGTCCAGCCATCCACTCTACTGATCTCTACCATCATGCTTACACATCCAAGCGACTACCATTCACGTAATGAATCATACAACACGTAATTCTTTGCTCGAATTTAATGTTCTGTATGGAGACACAAACTATTGTTGTACAGACAAAGGGGTTATCGTAGGACAATCAGTGTCCAGCCATCCACTATACTGATCTCTACCATCCTGCTTACACATCCAAGTGACTTCCATTCACGTAATGAATCATACAACACGTAATTCTTTGCTCGAATTTAATGTTCTGTATGGAGACACAAACTATTGTTGTACAGACAAAGGGGTTATCGTAGGACAATCAGTGTCCAGCCGTCCGCTCTACTGATAATCCCTGCCATCCTGCCTACACATCCAAGAGACTTCTATTCACTTAATGAATTATCCAACACGTAATTCTTTGCACGAATTTAATGTTCTGAATGGAGAAACAAGCTATTGTTCTACAGACAAAGGGGTTATCGTAGGACAATCAGTGTCCAGCCGTCCGCTCTACTGATAATCTCTACCATCCTGCTTACACATCCAAGTGACTACCATTCACTTAATGAATCATACAACACGTAATTCTTTGCTCGAATTTAATGTTCTGTATGGAGACACAAGCTATTGTAGTACATACAAAGGGGTTAACGTAGGACAATCAGTGTCCAGCCATCCACTCTACTGATCTCTACCATCATGCTTACACATCCAAGCGACTACCATTCACTTAATGAATCATCCAACACGTAATTCTTTGCTCGAATTTAATGTTCTGTATGAAGACACAAGCTATTGTTGTTCAGACAAAGGGGTTATCGAGGACAATCAGTGTCCAGCCGTCCGCTCTACTGATAATCTCTGCCATCCTGCTTACACATCCAAGTGACTTTCGTTCACTTAATGAATCATCCGACACGTAATTCTTTGCTCGAATTTAATGTTCTGTATGGAGACACAAGCTATTGTTGTACAGACAAAGGGGTTATCGTAGGACATTCAGTGTCCAGCCGTCCGCTCTACTGATAATCTCTGCCATCCTGCTTATACATACACATCCAAGTGACTACCATTCACTTAATGAAACATCCAACACGTAATTCTTTGCTCGAATTTAATGTTCTGTATGGAGACACAAGCTATTGTTGTACAGACAATGGGGTTATCGTAGGGCAATCAGTGTCCAGTCGTCCGCTCCACTGATAATCTCTACCATCCTGCTTATACATACACATCCAAGTGACTACCATTCACTTAATGAAACATCCAACACGTAATTCTTTGCTCGAATTTAATGTTCTGTATGGAGACACAAGCTATTGTTGTACAGACAAAGGGGTTAACGTAGGGCAATCAGTGTCCAGTGTCCAAATATGAGGAGTCGTTAGTTAACTTAGGTTTACGACTCACTGAAACATTTTCATGGACCGAACAAGTAGATTATGTACATAAAAAGGTCTATCAGATATTATATAGATTAAAAAAGTTATGTTTTAGACCTGATTTTCGAATAAAGAAACTTCTTGTATCCACTCAAATTTTTCCGTTGTTTGATTATGCTTTAGCGGCATATTGTGATGTAAACGAAACATTGACAATAAAGTTACAAAGAGCACAAAATTCATGTTTAAGGTATATTTTTAATCTATCTCTTGATGAACATGTAACAAGACATTATAAAGAATTAGGATGGCTTAAGATTAAGGAAAGGGTAGGGTACAATGTTTTGACCTTGATTTATAAAATTTTAGAAGATAAAAGACCAGACTATTTATATGAAAAATATGTTTTGATGAGACAAGTTTATTTGAGACATACTAGATTTAGTGACAATTGCTACAAATACCTATACATAAAACAACAATTTATAATAGGTCATTTCATGTACAAACAATAAGATTAGTCAATAAGTTGAATGACAGCCTAAAAACTGTTACAACTAGCGCATTATTCAATAGAATGTTGAAGAAATCCCTTTTGTTAAGATATTAAGCCTTTTTTTTCTATCTCTCTATATTAAAACACTACTTTATTTTCACCAAACATGTATAAAACAAAGCTAATTTTGTTATCTCTCATTGAAAAATAATTTTTAAAAATAAATAAAAATTTAAATGTATATATAGATTAGAAGCAAACATGTTTAGTGTTTTGCAAATATTTTTTTTTAAGTTTACAATTTGTAAAAGTAATTTTCTTTTAGTTATAAGGTAGTTAAGTTGCCAAGCCACAACTGACATGTAATTTATGTATGTACAGATTGTCTAAGTCTGGTCTGGTGTAAGAGTGGACCTATGGTCCAAATCAGACCAGGGTAAATAAAGAAATTGTCAAATTGTCCAGCCGTCCGGGACCAGCCGTCAAATTGCCATCCTGCTTACACATCCAAGTGATTTCCATTCACTTCATGAAATATTCAACACGTAATTCTTTGCTCGAATTTAATGTTCTGTATGGAGACACAAGCTATTGTTGTACAGACAATGGGGTTATCGTAGGACAATCAGTGTCCAGCCGTCCGCTCTACTGATAATCTCTACCATCCTGCTTATACATACATACACATCCAAGTGACTACCATTCACTTAATGAATCACCCAACACGTAATTATTTGCTTGAATTTAATGTTCTGTATGGAGACACTAGTTATTTGTGCAACTAGTGAGAAAAGTGAGCAATTGACTCACTCGAGAGAAATCCTTACTCACGAGCCGTAGGCGAGTGAGGAATGGTTTCTCGAGTGAGGCAATTGTACTTTGAACTCGAGTTGCACATTATACTTTTCCTACAGTTACCATAAAACAAATAAATTTGTGAAGAAACATAACCTATTTTTACACAGAAGTGAACTTTTAATATAACATTTAATGTGAAGTGACAAATACAACAGTACAACAGCTGACCAGCTGATTTACAGCCAGTGCTGCCAACGTATTTCGCGCACATACGACGTTGCCTGCATGTTACGCCCTCACTATTTCGTGCCTTCACGTTGCAAATCTGGAGTGACCCAAAGTAATTAGAGTGAGACAATGTTAACATTGTCTCACTGATGAGCGAATTTGCCACTTTGCTTTCTCAAATCAGTGAGAGAACATGTACATTGTTAGTTAACTGTAGGAAAAAGCTATTGTTGTACAGACAAAGGGGTTATTGTAGGACAATAAGTGTCAAGCCGTCCGCTCTACTGATTTCTGCCATCCTGCTTACACATCCAAGTGACTTCCATTCACTTAATGAATCATCCAACACGTAATTCTTTGCACGAATTTAATGTTCTGCATAGAGACACAAGCTATTGTTCTACAGACAAAGGGGTTATCGTAGGACAATCAGTGTCCAGCCGTCCGCTCTACTGATAATCCCTGCCATCCTGCCTACACATCCAAGAGACTTCTATTCACTTAATGAATTATCCAACACGTAATTCTTTGCACGAATTTAATGTTCTGTATGGAGACACAAGCTATTGTTCTACAGACAAAGGGGTTATCGTAGGACAATCAGTGTCCAGCCGTCCGCTCTACTGATAATCCCTGCCATCCTGCTTACACATCCAAGTGACTTCCACTCACTTAATGAATCATCCAACACGTAATTCTTTGCACGAATTTAATTTTCTGTATGGAGACACAAGCTATTGTTCTACAGACAAAGGGGTTATCGTAGGACAATCAGTGTCCAGCCGTCCACTCTACTGATAATCTCTGCCATCCTGCTTATACATACACATCAAAGTGACTTCCATTCACTTAATGAAACATCCAACACGTAATTCTTTGCTCGAATTTAATGTTCTGTATGGAGACACAAGCTATTGTTGTACAGACAAAGGGGTTAACGTAGGGCAATCAGTGGGGTTTTAGTGAACTAACAATTAAACAAATAAATAATATTATTAATAACATATTAATAGATTAATATATTTATATGATTTATATATTCCTAAATATCTTAAATATTTTTTGTTTTACCGAATTTCCCATAAGAGAATACAAATACGCTATTACTGATAGGTCTCCTGATAAGACCTAGACCCGGGATCGATAACTTTGTCGTTTTTATAACCCTTGAGGCCAAAACACCTACTATTAAAATTCAAATTAAAATTTATGTATATTTAGTGAGTTTACACGATAACGCGACAAAATATCGTGCGTATTTTAGATAATTTTTTACAATAATATTACGTTAACATAATTGACCCAATATTATTGGACTATGGAAACATAGTTTTACTATGGAGGGGGTTTATAGTCAAAAAATTGGTTTTCTCTTTTTTACCCTCAAAACATTACACTTTGCAATACATTTTTAAGCTATTTTGTAGAGCTTAAAACAAATAGATTGGTATACTAAAGTGTTTTGTATGCATTACCGATGAAATGTAAGGTAACTGTGTTATTGTTATAGAGAATAAGTTTACTGTTGTTGTTTACTATATTTTGATAACATTAGGCAAACCTATTAATTTCATACTATTATTATTTTATCAAAAAACATACAAATGCCTTCCTTGTGGTGGAAAACTTCATCACTCATTAAACCTAATGTTATTTTAATACGGAATAAATTGGAGATTAAATGTTTTTTGTGAAAATCCTAGCGGGCAAATAGAAATTCGCTTAGTCTGTAGGTTTGCTCTATTGAAGGGGGGGGGGGTTATTACCATAGAATTTATTTATTTACATATTTTTTTTACAAAACAATAATATTCTATATGTATCAAAATGTTTAGAGACCTAACGAAAGAGATATTTTAATTGATTACAATGAGCTGTCTCTACAAAACATGTCAAAAGCAGCCATGGTAGTAACAATAGAATAACGACGTTTTATCAGTTGACCTATATCTAAAAGTTGATCTTTATTCATATTTACATTTTTACTACATAGCCAACCGTAATGAAGCGACTATGCTTTGCTCCCTAAGATTTCATACCATCCTCGAACTTTGTGAAATCATTTTATCATGGTCAAAACAAAGAAATGAATTTTATTACTTGCCGTATCAAGTAAAACTGAATAGACAACTATCATTACAACTTGCAAAAGTTCTCACAGGGAAACCATAGTTTGAATTAACAAAGTTCCTGTCTCTAAGGTATGAATATATTTTTTGTTTTTCATCACCTTTTTCATACATATATTTGTGTTTAATAATTAACATACATTCGAGCACTCCAATTCTACTTTGTGATATAAATATGACCAACACCAACATTGGTTTTATAGTCTGTGAAGTTTTAGCTAAATACTGTGGTTTTTATATGTCTTAATTCAATGAGTAGGTTTAGTAAACTTTGTAATGTATTATTCTCTCAAAGATAATAATTTGATTTTTATATACTATATCACGTTTAAATCGATCATAGTCTCTTCTTCAAACTCAGTAGAACCTTAAAATTTTGTTGCATGGCTTTTAATTCCAAAAGCATTACATATTCCCTATTCCGAACTAAAATGTCCCGACTACGAAGCCAAAGATATATAAATATTACTATTTCCACTATATGAAAGCCTTTAAAAGTGATGGGTAAAGCCACATTATAAGTTTTTGAGGGAAATAAATAACACAGGTGTTGTTATACGAACTTAGCCAATTATCAAAAGCTCCTGTCAGCGCCGTTGTTTGACACGGCCTTTTTAAAGGATCAGAACCTTAAATGCGTTTAAATCTGCAGGAATAAATCTTTGTTAAATTAGCTACAAGAAAACGCAATTGTATAAATATTTTGTAGCAGTAACACACAGTAGACTAAATACCTACATCATCTAGAGAATAACTATTGAGAGCAGTATAGTTAAATGTAATTTGTATTTCACAATTATTTGTGATGAAGTGTTTGTTATTGTTTTTTTTTAAGTTATATGATAATTGTATATTTTTTAGCTTGTACTAGAACCTCACAATATTATTTCGAGTGGAATAGTTACTTTTATTTGCTAATGGGGGCCCAAAAAACGTGCTTCGTCCCAATTTTATCAAATTTCAATGTTTTTACTTCATATTATACCGTTTCGAAAACATTTAAAATTGTATAATATGATTGTTACAAAGTAGCATCAAAACTTTCAAAATAGGCAGGAAGCTTATTTCTACCGGACGTGTACAAATGGTTAAAATCGTCATTAATTTTATATTAGACTTAGAGAAAGAGAGGGTCGAAATAAAGGCCGATGGCGCAATTTTTGCTTTTGTCGTATATATATAATTTAATTAATAAACAATCCCAAACAAATTATGTACGATTATTTACGTTTTGAATACAAAACTTATCATTTAAAAGGTAGTAAAAACATTGGCCCTTAGTTCACAACGTATTGAAACGCCCATATATAATTTATATGGATAAAGGAAGCTAAGTTGCCGTCATGGCTACTTGTTGTCACTCCCGTCTTACTACTTTTAGTTCCGTAGTTGACTTATTTTGGGAAAAAGAATCCTGTTTACATACTTACTGCATCCTGTTTACTGCATACTTAGTAAAAGTTTGTCAAACACATACTCAGTTATTTATCCTTTATGTAGAGGGTGTGACCTCTTAAAGTTGTTATACTAATTTACAACTTTATTTGTATAAAACACTATACAAATTTAGAAGTCAGTTAAAATAGTTTAGTACGGTACGTTCTCCAAATGGTATGGTTGGTATGACAATACCCTACCTAAGTTACTATTGGTATATATTGCATACACACGAGTAAGGTTGGACGATTCCAGTTATTTCTACTGACATAGTTATAGATACAAGGACAAGAAAGGTGTAGCATTGTTATATCCTGAAAGAATATGCTGTAAGATGTGTACAGTTATAGTACACACAACTGTAAAGGTAGAAAGACAATTCGTGTAAGATAGGTTGTAGGTTTGGCACGTTTTGATGGTAACATATATTCAAGATACAACGGTGAAAACAAAATAGCAACAGATCAAGCAATTTATATGTGCATACAGTATCGGCTTTACAACACCTTTAACCAACATGAAACCCCCTTACTCATTCATGGGGAAATTATTAATGTTTTCCCCGCCCAGGTTTTGTAATATTCTCATTAATTTTGTTATGATATGCTACAACAGTTGTAAATCCATAGTTTCCGCAATTTCTTTAACGTATGATTTTAACGGTATTGAATAAAATTTCGATTACAATTTGGTTCATGACTTTATGATCAAAAGGTTTTTGAAACTATACGTTTTAAAACTGATTTCTAGCGTAGAATATAATTAATTACTCCTTCAGGTATGAATAAAATACTATCAAAGTATAACAATAGGTGTCTCATGGATATCTTTTTGAAAATTAATTCTGTTATACTCAAATTGTAAATATTTTATCAAAGGCATTTTTAATTTTTTTTTACACTATTAATTCAATCATGTTGACTTAAAAACAACTAATGAATGTATATACAATATCCACCAAATGATTGTAAATTGTACAGCTTAAATATTTTTTTAACTCTGATTGTTTTTCAGGAGAATATAAAGGTTGTTCATGTTATACATTCAAGGTTGTTTTATATAAATAAGGTGAGAGTATATAGTTAATATATTTAATTGTAGATACTTGCTGTTATCGTCACACATTACAAGTTAGGGACCCAGGAGATGAGGTGATACAGATGCTGTGTCTAAGCAGATGTTACTCTTGAGAATAATCTGCTCACCATACTCGCTGTCGCTCTTGCTTACATCAGATATCACCATATCTCTAACTCATTCAATTTGCATAAGCTATCCACATTCTAATGTTAATTTTAATGTTTATTTACCTGTTACATAGACTATTATTCTCATTGAATTAAATACTATACATTTCACTTTTAAAGTCAACACATTTAAGGTTATAGTATTTGTTTTTTATTAGATGTTTTAAATTCGTATTACTTAAAAATATATAGGAAAATAGCATTTGTAATTAATTATGTAACAGTTTAGATTCCCATTAGACGAAATCGCAGTCTTATATAATATGTAAAAGACATATATTTGGAATTGTGTTAACTAATTCAAACTTTCCTGTAAATAAGATATAATCGTTTATAATACCTCGAGTTAATTTGTAAATTTCTTTATTTTGACGCAAAGACAGTTCTAATGAGTTTGTGATATGAAACATTCTTGGTGAAGTTGAGGCTTATTTATGTTAAGCAGTAATATGACAGATTTTTATTCGAACTAAAAAAAGTCAGTGCAGTTGTTCCGATGCAAGTGAACGGATACTTCTCTAGGGCCATGCTTCAGGGTGTGATGAAGTGCTCAGACTACAAAAATCTGCCTTGACAACCATACCATCTAGCGCTCCTTTAGAACACTGTAAGCCAATCTGTAGTGGGCTAAAGGTGCATACTGTTATTGGGCAGTATATATTCTCCTCCATTGTACACGTCAGGTCGTACGTTGAGCTACTAAAGACCAGAGGAGATGTTCACAACTATAATACACGTAGCAGAAGCAAAATTTACATCCCTAGATTCCGCTTTACGGGAACACAGCGCCGTTTTCCTGCTTTTTCTTGGAAGGTGTTCAACAAGCTCCCCCCAGGGATCAGCAGTCTTCCAGAAAAAAAATTTGCCAGGGTTGTACGAGATAGGCTTCTACAAGGAGTATACTACTCCGTGACAGAGTATTTTGATGACAAGTAGAGTGCACAATCACCTCCGTAGTCACCTGCCAAGTTTTTATTTTTATTTTTGAAACTTTCGAATTTGTTTTCTTGAAAGATACAAGTTTTATTTGTTGTAAATAATTAATATTTATATTTAAAAAATTGACGCAGTTTATCCAGCTATGCTGGTCAACAACGCAGCTTTTGTAATAAGGTAATAAGGATAAAAAAATTAGTTTTCGTTATTTATTCATTAGTTTTTATTATGACTACTTGATAAAACTGTTTGAAGACTAGAACACTATGAATTTTAAATCTTTTATTTTATGATAATAAATACTCGTATGTTGAATTGGATTTTTCTGCTTTGTCAATATTTTACCCACCGGTTTAATATTTATTTTCTTTTTTGAACACCCATTCAGTATGAATGTATTACAATGGTATTGCGCTCAGGAGAAGTAAGTAATTTTCTGACATTTTAAATAGTGTGTTAGCATAAATAATCATCTAGTTTGAGTGAACGTAAATATTACAAAACACATTCTTACTCCACTCATGTCAAAAATACGGTTTCAATAATTATGCCTTAGAGTCCCTTTAATATATAGTGATTATCACAATTGTGTATCATATATAACCACGCACAACTTAGGACTGTCAACCTCGGACGACTACTGTATTTATTATGACTAAACCTAAATAAGATTTACATTAGTATGTATCTTTGGTCAAACACGCTTTATGCAATATAATAGTCTGTTTTAGATTTTATGAATTGCATTTTTTGCGACGCATTTTAAAACTAAAATTACATGATACATTATATTGTCACTAATTCACAACCATAACGTGGACAACTAAGAAATACTTTTATACGTGAAATATAACCTCCAGTGATAATATATTTAGGATTAAGAGAAATAGATCTAGGGTATACTTGAAATAAATGTAAGGTATATATATATATTTCTTTGCTCCTGTGATAGGTTCGGATAAAAATATCACCGCACTTGTAAAAGTGGGTCACCAGACCGAGTGGAAGGTCCACATCTACAAACACAACACTCGACCTCAAGTACGTCTCGCCCGACACGACCTCTCTGTGCATACCAATATTTCTTTAGAAAATATATGAATCAATAATGATCGTTGTATTTTGGTGTAGTATAAATTATAGGTCAAAGAATTTTAACTATTATATTATTAAAACTTGTTATTTTTGTGTTTTTATTTTTATTTTCATAAAATATTTAACTTTCTCTACTTCAAAGAAGAAAAACTCACCAAATTGTATATTTACCTATATTTTCTTTATTTCTATTTAATGTTTGGTTCATAGTAATAAAACCTTTTAAGGGGAGTCCGAGGTGCTATCTTTAGTAATGTTAACTATATGTAACTTTTCTCAGGAGTTAGAACAGGTAGAATAGTGAAACTTGGTATACTTTTATATTAACTAATAAACTCGTCCCAGAGTTTAAACTCTGTCATGACTCGTCATTTAAAATAAAAAATAATTTTCTATGGGTTTTTGTAGATTTTAAAAATAGTTGTTCGAAAAATAAATTTAATTTTTTTTTTACAGGCTTTGACTAAAGATATGGTAAAATCCTTATGTCTGTGCTTAGAATAAGTCACTAAGACTACATGGTAATAATTTCACAGCTGTATGTATTACCAGTCCTGAAAAAAATGACATCAAAGTTCTAAAAAGTGAAGTTGCGGAAATCGGTAAGAAAAGCCTCCAAGGGTCCACGAGTTTTACCTTCACTGTAATGTTATGGAAAATATGTTTTTCATACATTTCTAGGTTAGTAATTAAAAAAAGTAAGTATACCATTTTAAAGAAGAAATTCTGTTCTATAAAAAGGGCATAAAAAGTAAAAATTGAAAAAAATTATAAAGTTTGACATTGACTCCCCTTAACATCCGCTTCAAATAAAGGAACAAGAATTTATTGTTATACATCAAAACGGTAAACAATATAAGCGGAAGTGAACTAGGTTATGTCGGAACTACCATAAATTGTGTGCTATTGTTTATATTTCTCTTACATTGCAGATGTATTTTATGATGTTATAACTGTTTAACATTTACAATGTTAGCTTTTGTAGATAAAGACCAAATTCTCTGTTTCTGCTTTTGATGGCTATACAGGGCAACACTATAAACATTTTCCTATATAAAATGCTTAAAAACTTTATTGTTTGGTAATGCAATCAACATTAATTTTATATAGGAAAATTTAGTTTTTAGTTTATTACTCAAATACTTAAAGAAATATATACTAGTAGTTCATCTTAACAAGACGCTTTAATTGATATGTTATTTCAAATATGTGTCATTTGTTTTGTTTTATTTACAGGGCTATAAGAATTACAAAAAAATAAAATGTGTGTAAAAATGATAGTTTTGATAATGAATACATGTCACACATAATTGTAAAACTTTGTTTACCAGAATTACGAACTATTAATCAGAACGGAAAATTTTTTAGTGATTTAGAAAATTCGGTGTATTACGTAGATACCGGATAAATTCAGAAAATGACCACCATTTCGAAACCAATTGAGATAAGTTCTGCTTTCACCAAAATGTTGCTCTAAGCAAGCCCTTTCTAAAATATATAATACAATAAAAAGGCGACGAAAGGAAATTTCAAGAATCATACCCGTGACCACCATTTCTAGACACCCTGTGCTTGGATCATGTTTTAAGTATTTTAAATGGATTCTTCGTGGGTCATTTAGGGGGAAATAATTAAAAAAAAAATAAGCGTACGGGTGGTCTGCCTCACCCTGTATTTAATAAGATGTTTCAGATGCATCATTTTGAAGAGCAAGTTTAAAGTCGTTGTAATGAAATCAATATAATATCAATGGTACCTTTTCTGGAAAGAAAAATATGCGTTATGTAGGTTGTAGTGTAAGACTCTAGCCAAATAGACCTCATGCTGAAAACACATCACCCTGTTGAGCACAGACATTTTTACTGTACATCAGGTCCAGTTTATCCTGCAAACTAACTATGGATTCTCTCCAACCCAGCTTAAACTTATGTTAAACTTTTGTTACCTAACCAAACCTAACCTAACCAAACCTAACCTAACCTGGCGTTTGATATTATGTTACGCTTTTGTCGCTTCCTGGTCATCATCTATCCTTTGTAATGAGAATACCCTTCATACCACAGGATGAACCAGAATTTGTGGTTTCATCCTATACCGTACTCGAGATAACAAGCCAACCAAGATGGGACCTGATTGACGTGGAGTATATAGGTGGGGCTCACAACTATAGCAGAACAGTCAGATGAGATGAACTTGTTCTTCCTTGACATGACTTTCCTTCATTCACGAACTAGTTTAGTCATTTAACTAGCAACTTGATATTTGATCGTAATGCAACGACAGTAAATAAACCATACTTTAAACTGTATCATTCCTCATTATTTTTCCAATTTACCATGTACTATGGCTCGAAATTTGACCGTCAATTTAAAATTACATGGTAAAAATATTGAATAAAACATTTATTGAATATAGATAATTGACCCCTAGATAATTTTTGAGTTTGAAATAGCTGTTGCTTTAATGATGTACACAAAAACTCTAATTACGGTACTTTCAATACACAAATGACCCACTTTTTACTTTAATTGATCCGCAAGTCAATTGGAATTGCTTTTCAGGATTACTTCATGCTTAAACGGCACCGACGATAGTCGTTAGAAAGATTATCCTTATAGCCTTTATATGTTTTAAGAAAACACGGTCTTAAAGTTAATCCCAAAAAAATTTAAACATTGGTGTTACAATTTACTTAAAGATCGATCTTAAAAAGACTAATATTAACGTTCACAAAAATAACCACTGCTTATTATAAAAAAAATACCTACAAGTTTTGCACCAACTACTATTCAAGTATCCTCGTTGTCTTACCTGATTTAGTCCTGGGATGTCCAAAGCAGCATTCAGTGGTTAAGTTTGCGTCCAAAACCACTGCCCAACTCCAGCGGTCAAACTTAAGTTCATCGCTAGTAACTTTATAGCACACTCCTTGCGGATTCTTGTTAACTATGCGAAGCTTATAACAGAATATATATACGTATATTAGCTTATATTAGAATTACATTATCAGTAAAATAAAGTCAATACTTGATAATGGTTCAACATTCGCGTCCCAGTCTGTAAAACCGTGGGGTCTTTATTATAAATTAATTCTTTTTTAGAAAACCCTAAGCCTTTCTACAAAACAAAGAGAATAATTTATTTTTAAAGTACGCTTTTATAGTAATTTTCACACAGTTTGAAATGTGCATAAAGCGTTGTCTATGGCAAACAAGAGTAATCTAGGATAACCACTAGACTGAATATAATGGAATTCCATAATTGCAATAGAACACACATAATATTGGCGATGTGTGTTCTGGTATATTAGAGGTTTTCTGGAATGATGCATACTGCTGTCGACTAACTAATATCTGGATTATTAGTTCTAGTTGTTCTGAACCACAAGAAATTAATTGTTCGATAAATCGTCTCTGCTTCTAATTAAACTAATGCATTAAGTCCAAATGAACAAAAACGTAAACGCTCTCATATTTGAGTCATATTATTTGGGTCATAAATTATAATTTGCCAAACATTGAGGTTGTTCATTGTTTTTTACCATGCACTCCTCTTCTCCAAGTAATATATTTGTTGCCAACTGTCCTTATTCCATGACGGTCAAGAGTGCAACTGCGCTAGTCACTAGTCGAAGGGGTCGCAGCAGGAATTTAAGACGAACGTCTCGAGCCGTAACATCTCACATCAGTCGCCGCATAGAAATTGGCCATGAAGTATTGTATATGCTGAGGAATATTTTTACTCAGCCTTACTTTATGGTTAAGTTTATTATAAACGATGTAGTATTTTCAAAACAAAATATGTTAGATAATAACGACAAATGGTATGATGCCAAACGAGGTGAAATATCTATTCCAGCTTAGCGTTGTTTGGAAAAGCATTATTTTCATTTTACGGTCACAGATTTGTTTTATAATTTATGATACAAGCGACTAGCCAATAATAATTGTCGTTGAATGAATTGTACAGAGAAATAATGTTTAGTTTTATATTCACATCACCAATTATAATTTGTAGCGTACTTCAAAACGATTTATTGAAAAGTGGTCAAATGTTACATAATGTAATTCTTTAACAAATATTTAAACATACACAACAAAATAAACTACTCTCCAACAAAACCATTATGGTTTAATTAGAAGCGCGTGAATCGTAAAAATCTTAAATAATATACTATTTTTTTCTTATGAAATGTGTTACTCTTCGCCATAGCTATAAACAGAAAAACATTGTATTGCACTACTAATAAATTTATGGAAATTGCTATACATATACCAATACTTATTTGGCAATTATTATTTCATGTTGTGGAGTGAACATAAATAATCTTTTGAACTTTAGGACTTGCATTTAAGGATTATTGTTTTTCTAGCTATACGACGTTACCCATTAATCTTAGCCAGGCTGCTAACAAAGTATTCCGATAGTTTCTTAGGTCAGCTTTCTTAGTAGATTTAGTCATGAAACTACATAAATATTCATAGATAAGAAATAACTTTGTATTAAACTAATGAAAACTTGTCGTGTAAAATACTTATACAAAATTTTACGGATTTCTATAAAGGTTAGTCGATAACACTCTAAATTTCATAAATCAACTTTAGGATTAAAAAGCGTGCAATGTGGTCAACAAGTTATAATAAATATTGTATCCATGGATACACTAGTATAACATCAGACAAAATTGCAGTAACACACACAACACATTGTACCAACACATTGATTGTAAGATGACCAGTACAACTCCAGACCATGATGTGGCGAGGTGTCACGCCGCAGCTGAGAATCGTCGTCAGCTGTTGTGTCGGCTGAGGTGTCTAGCAGACAGACTGGACGAGTGTGACAGAACCGCTTTGAGCGCCGCGGGGTGCGGGGACTTGTTCAATAAGGGCAAGGGTGGACGGTACGTCTTTCCGGACCCAGCTGACACTCCACTCATTACCTTCCCAGAGAACCTCCAGCCTGACAACGACTACAAGATCAAACTACCGAAGAAGACAGCTCCCTGGGAACCGCATGTGGGTAAGATGAACTGTTTCGTTTATGAAACCTGAGAACTCTAATTTAAGATACAATCTGTAACATACAAACAGTAGTCAGTAACGTTATCATGTGAAATTATATTTACGTTAATCAACAAACTGTTCAAGCAATGGGTGAATCGCTCAAAATGTTATGAAACAAACTCGCATAGTATGGCAATTTAATCTTAATTCTCCGAGGAACATTTAAGTAGAATTCGTGTTAGCAGTATTGTATTATTCAATATTTGCCTCTGTTGTATGATGCAAATATAAGCGTTTTATTGAATACAAGTTTATATAGTATTTATTTTCCTCAGTTATTTCAAATTGAAAGTAATGTGTAATCGGAGAGTAAAAAGGTAGGCAGAGCTGGGTAATACTTCTTACATTGTAATTGATTTATTAGAAATATAGAATTTGTAATAAAATTAGTTATCATCAAGTCTTACAGATGTTTTTAACCAAAAATACTGTTTTTTCCTATGAAAGGGGTGGTTAATGTACTACTGAGGACATTTTTAATTTTAAAACAAGTATGCATTGTTGGAAAACAAAAGGTTTCATCAGTAGTACACCAAACACCCTTTTCATCTAAAGCAATGGATTCAATATTGTTCTTTTCTTTAAAGGCTAATGGGCATTAAAGTCTTAAATAGAAAACAGTTTTATACTCATTGTGTTTAAGCTTTTTTGATTTATTAGAAAGTGCTTTGTTTCATAGAATTTGACGTTTTAACGTTTTTAATGCACTCTAAATCGTACCCAACTGGTTACAGCAAAGAGTCAGGAGCTGATTGCCGGCTACATGAAGAAGGCTTGTGACTGCCTGCGCAGGAACGGTCTGCAGGACCAGTGTGAGCTGACTCAATGTCAAGGACGTCCCCTGTGTCTGACTACCCCTGTCCCACTGTGTCCTCCCAGTGGAGGCGCGGGACTGATGGTAACCCCTGCAGAGGCTGGGGTCATCATAGACCACGTTGATAAGGACCGCTGTTGTCGCCTTGACTGCTGCCCTGGCATGCTTAGCAACTGTTGACGTCATCAAACTTTAATATATACAAATAAATACAATCTTTACGATCTATTTACAGCCGTACTTCTTTATTGGGTAGTCAATGATCCTTAAGTAGATATATTAAGTAGTTATATTATCTGTTAACAGATTCATTGTTACAGGAAAACACAATATTGCTTTGTGACAAATTATTTAGTTGAGTACATTAGTGGTGAAAACTATAGAATCAACAAGAACACGTTTCCTTTTAAAGTAAATTATTACATTTCGTTAATGTAATATTCAATGAATGGAGAGTTTTAGTATATTCTTGCATTCAAGATATAGTTTATGAAAACGTACATTCTACAAATATACATAAACTATGTGGAACAATGTAACAACGACATTCACGGACTTTTCATTTAGTTATCATTGTCTAAAGGAATTGGTGAATTTAACTTAAGTTCAACACAGTTGTAATATTAGCAGAAGACATATCGCATCCCCTGAAGGGTGAACAACACTAGTCCTAATTGGTGGTTTCCATCTACAAACCCAGCCACTTGCACCTAAGAGGCCCTGGAGGCGAGTCTTTGTATTCTCAATCCACAGACTTTATGAGAATACATTTACCCTTGCAATATAACATTATCAACAGTAAACTGTGTGCTATATTTTATAAAATTATAATTTATAAAAAAAACATTTGCTATAAAAATCTCTATATTCATACTTTCATATATATTCATACATTCGAGAACATTCATAATTTTTATTCAAGAGTATAATAGTGCGTCTTGTAAAAAAGTAAGATATACATTTTTGTCATTCTAATTCTTAACATTATTAGTAAGGTAATTTAAAAACTTACATATTTGTCATCAAATTAGTATGGATCTAAAGATTAGAAATCATGTTAGTCGCATAAAGTAACAATTGATAAACAAATCTTTTTTTTTTTCTTCTGTTTTAACAATGCCCTAAGTGTGCCAACAGGTTTTATTTCCTGGAAATCGAACATAGATTTCTACGATTATTTTGATGATTAAGCCTTGTCTTTACTCAAGTTTAATAACTAGTTCACTATAAAACTAACGATAAAGAGGAATATTAAGTACCGTATTAATAAACTCATGTCTTTGTTAGCGAATTTCTCATGTAATGAATAAGGCTTTTACCATAGGTATCATGGTAAGACATGGAACTGGGGTCGAATTAGTTTTTTTTCGTTTTGATATCACCAAGTGGCCAAAACCCCAACTGTTGATATTTAATCTATTATCATAATACTCCACAAAAGTAAATAAAAATACTGTTTCTACTTTAGAAAATTAAGTTTATGGTTATGTTTAGAATGGAAAAAACATGTTTGAAATTTAATACTGTATCTGTTATGATGCTTTAACTCAAAACCACCGATTAAAAATACTTTCAATGTAAAACAACTCACCAGCTTTAGATATTTACACATGCATTATCAATAATAAAATTATTCTACGTTTTACTATATGATATAAAAGAGAAGTAATATATCTTTGTGGATCTTAAATTACATATGCATGACATTTTTATGCCGCAATATAAAGGCCGATAGTATAGCATTGGCGTATAATACTGCATATATTTTCTTTATTGAGAGGATCTACTGCTTTATATAGGTTTGCACTTAAACCTAGTAAATATTTTCATAAAATTTAAAGAGTACCTTTTAGTATCTAAAGTGAAGATAATCCCTTTGTAATTGACAACTTAATCAGGTTATAATCCAAACTTACTGATTCTATATCTAATTGCACTTTAATTATTCAGTTTAAAATTATGTACCAGGGACCCGATCTGCTTTTCTTGTCCCCAAACAGTTTATCTTGTAAACTGAGAGTGTTTTTCGAGAATAAATTTATAAAATTACCAAATAATATTTTTTTACGAAACATCATAAAATATGTACAATATGCATTGGTAACCTTTAAAAATCTATATTTATCATTAAAGCAATTATAGTATTATGGAAATTATAGAATTATGTCATATGACTGGAATATTCTGAAGAAGAATAACGTTCAACTAAGTAATCAATTTTTTAAAAAGTAGGTTGTTGTCATAAACATCAGTTGTACTTTACACACCTGAAAACGAATTCCAAATGTATCTGTATGTAAATATGTCAAACGAAACACAGAGACAAGCTGGCGTTTCAAGGCGAATTCGATCACCATTTTAAAGGCAAATGACAAAAGCGAATGTCATTTGTCTGCGCTCTTCTTTGGGTTAAGTGATTGGTTCTCACATAGTAGTCATTTACCTGTGCTTTCCATAAATACAAGTGAAAAATAATATTTACAAATTAATATTAATTTTTAGATGTTATTTAAGAATTTTTGTATATTCGTATGTCATGAATTAAACATATTAGGTTTGTATTTTGTATAATTTCTTTCAACCTTCTTTAATTGTTATATTTGCTATTTTACAAGACCTGTATGAGTTGAAATATTCCTACATGCATTTATGAGTATAATAGATATTATGCAGTACTAAAGTCAGTGTGCATAGGGTTTGTTTAACTAAGTTGTTTGATTACGTGTGTTACACAGTTAATTGATTTTTGCAATAGGGAGTCAAGTTAACTAGGGATTTATATACGAATAAACCTTGAGGATAACATTGTGACATAAGTCCTACAAATTCATTCAAAATAGATTAACTAAAATTCGAAGAGCACAAAAAAGGTTTTCCCCCATTTTTTTTTTTTTTAGTTTCAATGTATTTGTAATTCATGGCAACACTTTGTACATTGTTTTACTTTAGCATAAAACGGTTGGTTCTAATTTAATTTATGGGAATTCCATATATATATATATATACATAGTAGTTAATAGCTAGCAGTGGCTGCTTAGACTATATACAGGTATTGCGTTTGAAGTTCAAGCCAGTAAACATGTACCTTTGCCTAAAAACTAATTTCCAGGAATCAACTGTTGAGTTTGGTCAGCATTTTTGTTACTCCACCTAACTTTAGAATGATTATAATGGATTTGTTGTTCAACATGACTTATATAATAATTGGACCTATTTAATACTGTATTTTTAAATAACTTTTTTACTTTTTTTTTTTTTTTTTTTTTTTTTTTTAAAGAGGTTGGCGGCCTCTTTTAACCTTGCATTTGCCCGTCCACATAGACTACAGATCTGTGCGTGGAACGTATCCAGCAAAGCAAGGGGTGAGCCGGTACAGTACAAAGGTGAACCGTACTGATAAAAGTTAGTGGCAGTGACCAGGATCCGACCCACGACACTTCTGCCTTGGGCCCGAAGTCCGCGACGCTACCGACTGAGCCACCGACTCACCAAACTTCAAACGAGCTTCAAACGAGCTCACTTCAAACGAGCTTGATAAGAAACCTTCATGGTATATGTTGTTTTAAAGTATCTTCCCCATAATATCAAGCACAAGTTTGGATTAGAGCTGTTGGTTTAATGTATTTCACTATTAGTTCAAATTGAGTATTGCCAGTGACAAATGAATATCACAGTTTTAAGTCAATGAATACATAAATGAATATATTTTACAATCTTATTGTAGGGTTTTATTTTTTCGCCCACACAACGGCAATGTTAATGTTATTTAATAACTATACGTAATATACTTGTCCAATTCAAGTTAGTTGGAGCTTGCAAAAATTTAGTTATTTTAATAATTATATAACATTTATGTATCGAAAACTCGACCAAAAGTATGTACTGTGCAAACTTGTCTATTTTCACCCGACGCTGTAAATAAAACATGTGATTAAAATTCATTCCATTTGCTTAGATTTTCTGTTTATATTTTGTTGTTATTTCGTCACTAACAAGGTAACCTATAAGACCCATGTAATTTTTTTTAATTTTAAATCAATTTTTGTGCTTGCTTTTTTGAAAATTTTAATTTATAAAGGGATTTTGCACATCTACAGGAAAACATCTTTCTTTTAGCACCAAAGGAGTGTAATTTGGTCCAGTAGTATAGCCAGGCTAGCTGTCATAAGTTTTGCAACAGTTTTTTTGATAGGCTATATAAGATTTATCTTACAAATGTAACAAAAGAATTTACAGTCAATTGAGGGATTGCATTAGTCTCAGTGGTGTATACAATTCTTTGAGAAACTGAATAGAGTTTCCAATGAATACGTTTCCAATATAACAAGGTTCGTAAGATATAACTACCATTGACCTGAGAGGGATGATCCAAAGTTCCAAAGTGCTTGTTATAGGCTGACAGAAATACTAATACGTCCATTGAAAAATCGCAATTTTAACAGGACCAAAATTAGGAAAGGATTACGATTACCAATTCACTAAGTAAAGCTACAGTGAATAAGTTATCCTCTAACTATAAAATTTATTATTTAAAGATTAAATAAACCTTTAATTCATAAATCTATATTCATTCTAATATTTGTCCAATAGAAAAAATACTTATATCGTGTGAGCAAAATTTAACTATTTTAGTATTGCAATAATTGTGTGTAGGAAGTAATTTAAAAGAAGATGTAATCGGCAATTAAAATGACTGGACGTTTTTCATTCCAAAAGCAGATTTCAGCAGTTGTCATTATTTCTGTTGATGTCCTTTCTTGCATTGACCAAGATAAAGGACCTACGTGGAGATGAGTAGCTTATTCAAATAAAATATAACCATTACATTCGTATAGGATAAGTAGTAATAAGGCGGATTTAAGATAGAGTTGTGAAACAATAATATCATTTTCCTAGGATATGATATAGGAAACGAAAAAATACATTATCGCCAAACCCTCATCCTTTTTTCAAATGTTTCAAATTTATGGCCCTGGATTATAAACATTTATTATACAAACAGCTATTATAAATTCTGAGAACTGAACAAAAGGGTACATTTCGAAAAACAGCTTAAAGATCTTATTTAGAGAAATAATTGTTATTTACTAAGCAAGTCACGTACTCGGCCTCTGACATTTGCCGTATCTACTTGAAATACACTTCCTGTTATTTCAAGTTCGAAATAGGCCTACGTTTCAGTGTTTGGGGAAAGCTACAAGATGTCAACTGAATAATGCATAACAGACTTCGGACTTCGGAGTTGTTTTTTTTTTATATATTTTAAAACTAATTGGAATTTGGAAAGAATTGCTAAGAATAAAAATGCCATCGAAAATATTATTACAATTTAATAAAACTTATTAGGAGATACTATTTAAGTAGGGTTAGTGTTGGACAAATATGCTTATTCAACAGAAAGATTATGGTAAGTTGGAAAAATATATTTTTTCGAAAAAGAGCATTCCTTAAAATTGCCACTTTAAAGGTCACATGTAACAAACTTCTTTTGATAAATTAAAAAATGTATTTGAATATGGAAATAATTTCTAAGAATATAACTGCCATCGTAAATCTTATTGCCAAATTATGGAAAGTAAAAATTCGTTTTAACAAAGAATTTAATATGAAGAGACTTTTTTTCAGATATTATTTTTAAGGTCCACTTGAGTTGCGGTTACATAAAAAAGGTTTTGATTAAACTTCGATTTTTGTTGTGTGTATGAAATGGTTACGGATTTTAAGAATTACAATAAATTGACCTTTATAATATTGTGAAATATATTGAAATGCATTAAAATTTATATTTAAAATGTAATAGCACTTATTCGGAGATACTATTTATTTTGGGTTATTGTTGGACAAATGTTGTTGATCAACAGAAAGATAAGGGTAAGATAATAAGAAATATTTTTGGAAAAAAGAGCATTCGTACGTCACACATTTCATCAACTACAATGAAATTAAGTTTTTTGGAATATCAATGAGTTACCTAGGTAAGAAATAAAATGAATTGAGGCGAGGAAGAGTAATTTATATTTAAGTTTAGTTGACCGGACTACGTACCGTAGGTGAGTACGCTCTATTATAATTTCCGCCTAGCCTTTTTATGATTCTCTAATTAGTATACCTTTAAAGCTTAATCTTTTTCCTTCCATACACCCAGATTTAAATTGTCAATCAACTCTCTCTTCTTTTCAGAGCCCATATTAATGATTTATATTAAATTTATTTAATATTTTAAAACAAAAATTGCATTGAATATTTCTTTTACAGCGAATCATTATAATTCATCTAATTATAAAAGATTCTATAGCTTCTATAAGAAAGTCTTTATTGTGTGTAATACAGTGTAATATATCCTATTAGATAAATTGTAAAATGTGAAAGGGCAAAGTAAATTGAATCACTATTGTTATTTATTATTATTGTTATTAATACAATTGCTTTTTATTATAGACTATACAATTCTATTCCTTGTTGAATGTTAATAGATTCTTAGTTATTTGTTAAGTCATTTTGCTATTATGACGACTCCCCTTTCCTTCGATAGTGGGGAGGACTTCGGATGGTAAATAATAAATTAATTAATTAGGACAGTCCCATTACGTGTTTTGCTTGACCTTTAGAAAAGTCATCTTGAAAATGAATTGTTTAGTATAATAATTGTAAATTGGTTCGTTTTGGCAGTTAATAAAAAATAAAAAATATAATAAAAATCACTATTTTTACGGGAAAAAAGGTTCGTAAGTCAATAAAGATACGAACAGAGGTCAGTGGTGCAGCGAGGCAGAGATCGGAGAGCAAAGGGAATGTAAGATAGGAATGTTTAATATCCTTACATAGCGCGAGGCTGCCTCCTTTGTTTCGATTTTGACTTTTATCGATATTGAACATAAATTTATATTTTCATTTGTACTTTTCAAAGACCGTTAAATACCTTATTTAGAGGTTTAATAATTGATCAATTATATTGATAATATGGTTTCAACATTAGACTAGGATATGGACTTTAAATTTTACTCACGTGGGATTTTAATACGTTTATTAATATTACGATTAGCATAAGTAATGCACGTCAATTTATCCAAAAGGGGTCTACCATGGCCCCAAGTGCTTAAAGCAGAGTTATATTAGTTCACAATCCTAGAGCCCGTCAATGTTTTGTCATCTGTTGAAGCCTGAAGTACTGTCATCCAATAACAAAAAGTCTCCCCTCACGCAGATGACTTCCACTAGATAAATCCTATAACAACACCGGTTGTCTTCCTTGCTAAAAATGTTGTCAGAGTTAATAACGAGACTATTTACACGTTTGAGTCCAGTATAAATTTATTCAATCCATATTGTTTTTTATGCATACATTACATTATAAACACGAATATAGTCTTCTCTTCAGTGGCCACTAGTATGAATTTCAATCAATCCTGAGTCTAAGTGACACCATGCCACCTACAGTTATAACTTCATTCCTATGGTAGATATTCACTAAATATCTTTAAAAAATATAGAGATAATATTTATAGTTAAGGTGCACAGAGGTGTAACCACAGACAAAAAGAAATGTCAGCCGTTCAGTTGTTATTATGGTTACCATAGGTTCTGGCGAACACCACTGGGAGCACCGTGTAGTTACGTAGCACGTAGGCCGTAACTACATGGCGCTTCCAGTGGTGTGCGGCAGAACCCATGGTAACCGCAGCACGGCTGACGGTCTACATTTAATTATTTTTGTCTATGGTGTAACTACTGTTGGCTTCCTGTCGAGCAATATGACATAAGGAAATACATACACATTTGAACATATTTCAAAATATGTTAGCGTAGCTTAGCCATTACTAAATGATAATTTATTAAACGATGTAAAAATACTTCTTGTTTATATTCTTATATTTTTCATTCAGTAATATTTAAAATTTGCAAATATATCCAATTCATTGAAAAAATAGCAAATTATGTCATAGCGAGTATCAGGGATTTAAAAAGAAAAACTTTTAAAACCAGATCAGGCGTTCTCAGTCTCAAATACTAGTTAGGCCTAACATTAACTGGTTTGCATCATAACTTACAACAATGTTAACTACCGAAAACGTATCAAATCAATAAAAAAATCTATTAAATTCATTGATTATATGATTATTAAGGTACTTACTGTATAACTTTCAAATCGTAAGGATCTTAAGACAACATTCAACAGTTTACTATACATAACTTAATATGATTGATAATAATTTTTATTTATAAGTAATAATATTATTTATTAGATTAGTTGTATATAAAAACTGCAAGGCAAAGAAGTACATTGCAAGAAAAATTTGTCCTCAAAGCTTAGTCACTAAAAATAAATATAATAGGCCTATCTGAAAACATTGAAAAACATAAAAAACAAATTAGACTCTTGAATATACTTCGCTCGTTAGTGAACCCTCCTCTACCTGTTTTGTTTATTTTATTATAATAGTATACATTCCATTATGTTAAGAAATCTGAAACAAAGGTTTTTAATACATCATTTTAGCCAAATATTCGGTAGGATTTTCATCCCTTAACATAAGGATGATAATTAATCAGGCA
The DNA here is from genome assembly GCF_028750875.1 of Macrosteles quadrilineatus. Lineage (NCBI taxonomy): Eukaryota > Metazoa > Arthropoda > Insecta > Hemiptera > Cicadellidae > Macrosteles > Macrosteles quadrilineatus. The sequence goes on along the minus strand of NW_026542594.1, from coordinate 165,719,777 downwards.
GTATGAATTACCGGCTGGGTAAATGGAGCGAACCGGACGGACGACCGGATATGTGCGGAGCTCTTGTACCGGAACTGACGTCACTACTCAGCGTGTGGTGATTTGGTGGGTCTTTTGTAGAATTACATCTTCTTACAATGGATTATCAATATTATATCTAGGTATTTTGTAGTTCTCAACTTTTTTATTCTGTTGTAAATGTTTTATGATTTATGAATAACCCTATATCAATAAAATAAAATTGTTTAGTACGCATCTCCATTGAATACATGTCTCTAATACAAACCTTGTGCTCAGGGTGAATCTTGTAAGGTGTCCACTGTTGATTTCAGACCATTGGTCCTACAATGATGAAATAAAAACTAACAACAAGGAATAATTGAAAGATATTTTAAACGTGTTTTGAAAACAGGATGTACGTAAACTAGAGGTTCACTAGTTCAAATCTCACAATTATCATATTTGACTATTATTTTTTGCTTTAAATGACAACTCATATTAAGGCTTAGCTCGTAATAAATGCAAACATTTAAATCAAATTAGACATATATTTTCAAGAAATACATGGTGGTCATAAATTATTGGACACATTTAAAATTTGTATAAACAGATAACCTAGCATCTTAGAAACATTGGAAATATTTCATTAAATAGCAAATTTAAAACTGTTTTATACAGTAACTGAACAAAAGTAATTAAAAAAACATTCAGTAATTATAAAAAGTGGTTATACAAATTGTGTAAAAATCACCTAAACTGTGAGTGTAAGCTATTTTTTTTCTCAATGTCTTGTGTTGTGGAATAGTCAGCTGGCCAACAATGGAGCTTTCTACAACAGCTGTGTATTACATTTGGTGAATCAAACCTATCAAACCTCACCTTGTTAACTGACTTAAGTAACAAAATTACTAGTGTTCAATAAAAAGCAAAGTCTTTTGTTTCTCGAAAGGAAATCTCTAACATCTGTTTGAAGAAGGCTTCGTTTACGGCATGGATGTAATTCTCCGTGAAACAATTCTATAAAATGGTAGTGCAGGCGGTTCAAACGACTAGTGTCCAACATAGCCTATAGTCTACAGGGTCCTCACCTGAGGAAAAAAAAACATAACTTACAATAACAGTTTAGGTAATTTTTACAGCCTTTTTATAACTCCCTTTCATAGTTGCTAACATTTTAATCATTATTTGTTTTTTGTTACTATATAAAACTGTTCAAAATTTTCTTGAATAAAACAATTCTAATGTTTCTAAGTTGCTCGGTATTTTATTTATTTAATCTGAAATTTTTTACAATAATTTATGACCACCCTCCTTATAGGTTATTTAATAATTTATAAATAAAAAAACTTTTTTAAAACAAAACGTTTTTAAACGCACTAAAAAGTAGAAAATAATTTATAAATATGTGGAGAGTAAAAACACTTGTAAGATTTAAAACAAAAAACGTGGGGTGCATGCAATAGATAATTTACAATTACCTTCACCTAATGTATGAATTGCATGCATCCCACGTTTTTCGTTTAAAATCTTACAAGTATTTATACTCTCCACATATTTATAAATTATTTTCTACTTTTTAGTGCGTTTAAAAACGTTTTGTTTTAAAAAAAGTTTTTTTTATTTATAAATTATTTTCTACTTTTTAGTTTTTAATGTAAGTGGATTTTAAATCTTTTTCAAGCATCTATATCAGATTAAGACAGAGGCATGTGGTAAATCTAAGGTTTATTTGAGTTTCTTTTCATATAAGGTAATTATGTATTAGATTGAATGTATGGCCTATCTACTAACTATAAATATATTCATCTATTTAATTTATTGTTTAATTTATAGAATACTAAATAAATAACAATTGACATTATTAACAAACACCTTTATATCTGCAATCAGATTGTTTATCTTTATTTTGAAATGTTTGTTTGTATAAAGAATCTCTTGGGAGCATAAACCTGTACCTCTTAACCTCTAAACTTCGAACTGTAAAATTTAAGTATTTACAGCTGACTTAAATTAGTGGATAATATTTACATTCTTTCAAAATGTTAACATGGAAAATTTGGATGCCCATGGGGCGTAGCCCAAGGGATATATGAAAATTTATGATATAATATTTCATTGTCATCCATTTGTGAGCTATGTTTCAAATTTCAAGTCTCTAGATCATCAGGAACTTTGTTTAAAATTGATATCAAAATTTGCAGGAAAGCGAGCTAATAAAAACAAGCCCATGGGGCGTAGCCCAAGGGAAATATGAAAATTAAATGATATAATATTGCATTGTCATCTATTTGTGAGCTATGTTTCAAGTTTCAAGCTTCTAGTTCATCGGGAAGTTAGTGTAAAAATGATTGCAAAATTTGTGCCGGACAAGAAAGCGAGCTAATGAAAACGTTTTAAAATAGTACCAAATTTTCTACATAAAGAGCCTCTATTTAAAACTAATGAAAATATACACATGTTGATCTCGCAAATAATGTTTTTATTTACAAGAGCTTTAAAATGTATGACATGACATATGTTTTTTATTTGACAATTGTAGATATTGAACTAATGAACCTCTGGTTTTTGTACATCATGTAATCAAAAACATTCCAAATATTGTTAAGTTATTCCTTGGAGTTGTTTTAGTGGCGTAGGTTTATATTTAATCATTTTATTACGAATAGTTTGTCTAAATTTAATAGTGGACCCCTTACGAGATTCAACTTGTATATTTAGGTCATATTTTTTTAATATTTAATACTTTTATGGTACAAAAAATCTCTTTACTTTCAATTGAATGCCTTCAAAGGTAGGTGCAATAGCTTACGGAGGCAACCAAACCATTAAAACTACTTTAAAAATGTCGTATTTATGTCACATTAAAAGAGTTTATAAGATATATTTTTAACGCGGGGAAAACGGAGTAAGCTAGGAATTTAGTAAATAATGTTGTACAAAAACATTCTAACACTGCAAAATATCCCTACCTCGGACAAGTATGCTTGGAACTTAACATCAGTTTTGGTCACAGGCTGGACGTTAAGGCTAAATTCCACGGACCTTTTACAAAGGCGTATAAAATTATGCAGCCAGCGTTACACTTTGCAGTTTGTGCTTATTTTATGCAACCCCATGAATAGTATAATGTATAGTTAACTACAATATCCTAATTATAACATGACGAACGATTACTCACATCCATCCTAAGTATGTAAGTTCCTTGTCTTCGAGTACAAAGTTTAGAGAACTGGTATTGGGTAAAGGAAAGTTAGTTAAACATAGTTAATAGTGATTAAAATCAGTCCAACGCCAAAAAATACAATGTTGACATATTATGAAGTTTTTGATCTTTAAATAAATTAAAATCTACGGTTATAAGCACTCGAGCGAGTAATTTATCTTATACAAATACCCCGTAAAACCATAGAGGTTTTGTCAAGCACATTGCTCAAACATCACCTTCATACTCTAAAAAGTTGTCATTAATACTGTTAAAGATTTGAATCTTATTTGACTTTTTTAGAGGTTACGGCCCCTTGTATACGGATAATCCTGAGGTTATGAAATAAAATAATATCTTTAGATTTTAAAACCATTTAACATTTACATAAAAGAAAGTCTCACTCACTAGTCCTTGAAAAAATATAACATCGTTTAATTAAGTTCGTTTCTTACTTCCATAAACAATGGTTTTATTGTCATGGAAGTCAAATAGACACTCACTGAAACATTTAGTGATAGGTTAATTTCAGATGCTGTTATACAATGTTTTAATGTACTTAAATCGTAGTAAAATAGATTCTTGTTGCCTGCATAATAAAATAAATACTAGAATAATGTTGAAATTAGTTGCTCACACTATTCTCCGATAATATGAGGGTAAAAGATGTTAGGTCTGGTTTTTTTAGGTAACTTGAATGTATTCCAAGTAAATGTTAAATGGAGGTTAAATTTAGGTGTTGAGAGTGTTGGAGATATAGTCATTACAGGTACAAGACCACTGATCTACTCGCAGCTGTGGCAACCACACTACTAGGCCACCATTCCTTTGTGGTAACACATTGTGGTTGTCTGCTATATTGTACGCTGTATTATTCTAAACATATATTTTTAAACCTATTAATAAGCCAAGGAAACGTTTACTGTATACATACTGTGTGTAGTTGTATACAGTAATCGTAACCTTGTAAAGATACTTCCAAATTGTAAGTTAGTGGTTAGTTTACAAACATTGTTTATAGGTACAGTAATGACAAGTATACTGTTCAAACTGTGATAATCTTAATTAATTGCCATTTGAATATCAGCTTTCATTACGCAGCTACAATAATTATTATTTTCATTATGTTTTTGTTGTGAAAGTATAAGCTCCGTTGTAGAGTTCTATTGGATTGTATAAATATTGGATCCTGTTCTGATCACAAATGTTATACTCCATTTCTTGGACCATGGCCTATTTCCAAATAATAATAATGTATCTGCAAGAGTACTGATACTTATTTCCAAACTAGCTTCTATAGCCTACCTATGTTTTTTGTAACAGGAAGAGGACGAGACATATAATAACAGACATATAAGTCCTTAGACCTGCTGTATGTAAAAGTTCCTTATTAGTTTTTTATGCTAAACCTAATCCTACTAATATTATAATTTTTCTATATATTGGATAGTAATATATACTTAACTGTGTATTGAGGTAACTTGGAGCTAGTCCTAGAGGGTTGTGGCATAATTAGTTAGAAAAATTCCATTAGTTATTTGTGACCCTCGAGAATCGAAGTCTTGATCTCTACCCCTAAAACAGCTCTCCTCTGACGGATTCATTAAACATGTAATAAAGTCAAATAGGCGTATTCAAATTACTTTTAAGAGTGTAATAATATAGATATTAACTATCTTCTTGATCAGCACTGTACGTACTTGTTAATAAATTTACAGAATGTATTTAAGAAAGAATTCTTTGCTTATTGGGTCTGATTTTGATTGAAGAGTCAATTTAAAATCGAACACCAATTAGAATATTTTATATGAATTTAATGTTGTGGATTAACCGTCTATAAATGTAAGTATATGTTTTAATGCTATTATTAGCGTCTTTTATTTACTTTCTATACTAAAGATATTAACAATTATGAAAGATAATTTTAAGCATCAGGTTTTTTTACTGTATACTAATTTATTTTTACTAACAAGTAATAACTTGTGGCATAGAACATAGATTTAGATGCCATAGTTTTTTTTTTAATGCACAACGTTTCATTCATGACTCCTTTTTGCAAAATTGAATGTAAACATATAATATATGCTTAAATATTGAGAATCCAATTTAGTTTTTTGATAAGCAAAGCTAAATAAGAAGAGTAAATAAGAAGCTGGCCCGCGGGGATGTTTTTGCTGACAAAACACAGACAACCCAACACAGACAGCGCCCTGGAGAATCATATTGTCACCAGACTCCTTCCAACTGAGGCGTGGTTGTTCCATCAATTTATTAAATTGGGTTGGTAAACCTAAAAATTTTATCATTCGGATTAACATCAAGAATATCTTTGATTAATTTATCTTGTGATTTGTGTTCAAATATTGATTAATTTTGATTGTTGAGTGGGTGTTTGCATTATTTTTTTAATAAAACTATATTCACCGACCTGCACAAGATAGGTGGCTTGTGACATATCTATTAATGTTCATAGATAAATTGATTGGGGATAACTCCCAAATGACTGAGTTTCTTCATAATGAAAAAACAGTTAAAATAACAACTATAGGTATATTTTTACAATGGCTATTTTCACATGTGGTAACTTGATATATTGCTCCGCTTTGAGAAAAGACAAAATTCAAACTTTTAAAATATTGGGGAGTTACTGCATTATTTGACCACAATCATTATATTTTCAAGCTCCGAATTCAAATTCCGCAAATAACAAACCCCTTTGTAATTAAATGGCCTAATAATGCCTCTACTCTTTAGGCTTTAGGTTTGAAGTAAATGCCACGAATAGGCTAATGCTACCTAGAATACTAGGATTTGAAATAAAGAAAAACTTCCATTGCAATAGTCTCGTAGAACTATGGACCAAGTATTATTTCAATTTGTTGTTTTAAAACATTTGTTTGCCTTAAGCACGATAATATGTTTATAACAATGAAGAAAAATATGTTTTCAATAAAAAGATACTTGGTTGTGTTTTTTTAGGGAGAGGATAGAAAAAGCTTTTACGCACACAGGTAGCTAGCCTGTAGTGTGAGACTCCTGAATTTATTCTACTCAATAAAAACCCTCTGATACTGTACTTGATTGACATTGGAGGTATTGATGTTGTCAAAGTTTACATTTCAATTGTATGTATCAAATGTAGCTTATCCTGGTATCTCAAACCTATTAGTGCTGTAAGTCATATTTTACCATGTCTATCTATTTTGTATTTGGTATTTATTTTTTAAATGTCCTAACTGTCTCAAAAGGTTTTTTTTAATTATTTAATAAAATATGTAATATATGATGTTTAAATGTAATAAGACACTTTGTTAGTTTTAATACGAATAGCTAAAATTGAATATGAATTTGTTATTTTTTTTAAATTATTTATTTTTTTTACCTGGTAAGAAATGGAACTGTATTTGAATAGCTATACAATTATAGCACAAGTGTTTAAAATTACTTTCATATTTCTTAGTTGAAATATAACTGTTTATTACTAAGGGAGTTTTGTAAGAGATAAAGTTAGCTTTGCATGTTTATGTATTAGATCCGCATATTAATATTCATCTAAATCCAAGCTGCCTCCTCAGACTACTTGATGGAACTTCAAAGCATCCATATAACCTAATTTAATGGTTCGGTTACATGAGAAGTCATTTCCTAGAGTAACGGAACTACTGATTCTATATATTGTATGCCTTCAATACAGTCGTTTCAATGACATTGTAGTTTGTTTGAATGTTGCACTTATCTATATCGTAACCATAATTTTTTTCCATATATGCATGGACAAAATATTAAGAACACTCTAAGCACCTAAGTACTTGTAAATGGATGTAAACACTATATAACTAAAGACAATATTATCATCAAATAGCTGGACAGTTATAAAAACGTATACTGTTGAGTTTTCAAATAGCCTAAAACAAATTCGTATTTATTCAAACAATATTTTTACATGACAATGAGATAAAATCTACACTATGTAACATATTTAAACTCACTAGAACAGAGGCTCTGAGATTTAAAACTTATAGCCGAAAACTAAAATATTAGCTCCACAAAAAAGAGTTTAATTAATACATTACAAAAATAGCAAATAAACTACCTTCTAACTTGTAATAAAAGTATGTATAATGTTTAAAAACTTAATATGTTTTATTAAGATTGATATATGAATTTAGTTTAAGTTACTCCCATGAAGTAAACCCCATGGTTAATTTCGTTTTACAAAATAGAACAAATTTTTCCTCAAATCCCTTCCTAATCTGGTTGTAAAAAGGTCCTTCTTATAGAGATAACCGCAACAAATCGAAGAGTAATTGCAATTGGGACAGGTACAGCAGGTAATTAATTGTAAATGTGCTAGGGCTTTTAACAGTCATTATGTTGCGAGTCTCATGCCTCACTTTAAATGTAAGTTTCCTAAAAGTTTCACACTCGCTTAGCTTAGTGAAGAGGTGTTAGGTCAATGAGACATAAGACTGCTTAAGGGTGTTACTCAACGTGTAATGAACAAAATTAAATTTAGAAAAACAACAAAATTTACAAAGTGTTACAACAGCAAAAGAAAACTTTATAAACGCAAAAAACAACAATAATAAGATAAATTAATTTACAACGTTAAATTTACAAGAAAAGAAAATCAATTGAAAATTTTAAAGGAATAGTTATTGACAAATTATATGACTTGTACGTTTGACAAAACTTAAGTTATATATTTTATTCTTTTTACATACTGTTTATTGTCCCAGAAGCACACGCACCGATACACGCACTCCGAAACTCCTGATCTTCTTGGTCCCGTGGCCCGTGGTGATTTCCTCGATTGTCCTCTCTAGGTCCTCCAGCTGCGAGACTCCTCACCCCTCCATCTTCTTCATTAGCCCTTCTCATTGGCTGATTACCGATAGGGTGTGTGGCTTATAGGTTAACGATGTTTCTAGGAAGTCAGCCCTACCGGTCATCGCCTAGCTCACATCAGCTGGGAAATGAATTTGTAAATCGATGCTCATACTACTGTTCAACTCTGTTCACACCAACTGGTCGCCTAAGTGTAATGTGAACAGAGTGTCTGCATAGATGAGCACCGTGGGTACGGGGTTAATCCCCTTTCTTACAATGTATATCAATAATTGGCAATATTTTTTTCTTTATTTTTCTTGGCAATATTCATGTAATAAATCCTTAACATTTACACCATGTGGAATAGACACTGTTTCTAAAACCAATGTTCATTAAAAATGTTGTTTCGTACGAATAATTGAAATTAACTGAATTTAGTCAATCAATAAAGAAACAGGGTTTTTGTAACGTTACAATACGTCTTTTTAAATTATTTTGATGATTAAATACTAGCCAACTACCACAGAATAAAAATAAAAATAAAAATTTTAATTCTGTGGTTGCTGATACTAGTATTATGATTTTCATTTAATATTACTAATTGACCTAATTGTGGAGTGTTTGAGTAAATTAATGAAAAATTAAGAGAGGAAAAATTAGAGTCATGTTTACAAGAAGAACAGAAAGGAAAGTTTATTTTTAGAATATTATGAATTTCAGATTTACAATGATCAGCTGATGTTTTTTAATATTAAAAGGATGGCTAGCAGGAAAAATTATCTAAAAGAACTGAACACTAATTACGCAGTTGGGCGTATTTAACCCGAAATCTAAGGGTATAATGGAGTGAGATACCTTGTTTAATGTTGTACTACGGACCAAAATTGCACGCTGATTTACTTGCTTTCACCCATTACTAGAAATTAAACGATTAAGGACAATTGAATAGATCAAGTTTCAAACTATACAAAGAACACTGACTTGTAAAGTCTGACTTGTTAAACAGGTAACCCGTTAACTAAATCGGCACTATTTCACACATCTGTCCAGCTGTTTATTATTATTTTTTATTTCGAATAAAAGAAGAAGAAGAAACTTTTACAGGAATCTTAAACAAGTGTGGCATTTGTTATTACATTAGTGTTACTAGTATTAATCATAAAGTGTAATTCTATTAAAAAAGTGGGTATGGGTTATAAGCTATGCATTTGTTTTTGCTTCTAACGGTGAAAAACACAGCAGCCAGGAATTCATTTCCCATTCAGTGTCGTTCAGAGCCAAGACAGAGACTGGCAGAGTTGCATTATTAAGGACAACTAAGAGTTATTGCCTACTTGTTGTGTTCCTTCTGTCTATCGTTATTTTTAGAAAATTTAAGAGTTCAAGCTGAAGCCTAAACATCAACTTAAAGCAGAATTACATTCTAGCATTAAGTGTATTTACTATTGTTTGTATAACATAAGTTTTTGCATCAGTTTCAATAGAAGAACCTGATAAATTTCTAATTAAAATTTTATTAATAATTTATAAGAGTCTATTTTGATCTTGCAGTTTTCTCATTCATTGCTTCCTCCAGGTATATTTCTAGCTCAGTGGCTAGGACCTAAATCGGTTGTTATAAATGTTAAGCAGATAGCTTTTTTGGCCCCCACGTTATATGGTTTGAGAATTTTCAGTTAGACTACTTTATTGAAATCTCTGAGGCAATAGGTAGCCATCAGTTAACAATTAAAGGTTTGTATATGGTTACTTAGAATATAATATTTGGAAAATCCATAAACGATCAAACTGATAATGATGGAAAAGAAACTGGTTTTAGCTAGGATTATCGGGTGAGAATTAATTATATGTAAAAATATAACATTAAAATTTAATGTTATATTTTTACATATAATATATTTAAACCATTTAACAAAAGTCATATTATTTAACTTAAATTTTCCAAAATCTTTGACATTGGACGTAAAATAATAGTGTAAAAGGTTATTAACATGTAGTCTATAAGCATTCAGTAACTGTTTTTTTGTGACAGTCCATTCTGCAAGTGATATGGTAATAGACAATTAAAGCCTTTTATTGACATATACAGGTTACTTGTATCAATATTTTCACTACTCTAAGCGTTCAGATTTAATAATGAAATCGAAAAAATTCTCATGTAGGACTTAGAATTCTTTTTCAGCTTAAACAATGGTTATTGGGATGCCTTTTGGGGGTCACAAATAATCAAGTCAAGCGTGGAAACGGACAAACGATGAAAATAATGCTAATAAAAAACAAAAATAAAAAAAATACAAGATCTCGTATTTTGTTACTAAAATATTGCGATATATAATTTGTTTTAACACGCTTTTCATCCAACGAAACACAGTCTTAAGAATGTGCCTAGGAGGCATTACATTATCGTTGTAAATGTTGTTTTTACGGAATGCATTAGGCGTTAAAAAAACCTCGTTTTCGCGTCTGAATTTATTACTAGAACATAACTTTGTACATTAAAATAATATTAACATGATTTTGATAATAAATTAATAAATAATTTTACTAATTATCATCATTGCTAGTAGTTTTGTCAAATCGTTGATATAAAAATGTTTGGTCTTTTATCAATAGCAAAAAATGTACTTTATGGTTTATATTTTTATTTATATACCTACAAGGGTTTCTGTGCGAAAACTGCGCATTTTAAAAAGAGTTTAAAGTGTTGTTTCCGATGCAAAACTATTAATGATGCAATGTATCCTGTTACCTTCAAAGATTATGCTTGTTTTAGACTTTAATAGGTGAATAAAACTAGTAGTCAATAGACTTAGTAAATATTTAAATGTCTTGATTGTAGACCAATTTTACTACACCGTAAAAAGTGTTTCGCCAACATAAATCAAGCTACAATTATCACTAAATATTCAACTGAAGGACTAGCTGATATTCAATTACAATTAAAACTTAAATCTACTAAAGAAAGTTTATTACCATCACATGATTTAAGAAAGTAACTAGATAAATAAATCAAACGCTAGGAGAGGGTGAAGATTTAGATGTAAAATACCTGTTTGGTTACCCTCAGCCCTTCTGCTAGATTACAACATAACTTACATAACATATTATTATATACATAAACACATAACATAAATAACAACTAAATTGTATAAATGCTAGGTATAGGTAGCAAGAGAGAAAAAATTCTTATGTTACAGAACTTATGTTGATGTACACCCTAATACTTTATGTAAATTAAGGAGGTAAATCATGTACCTAAGACTCATTCATTGACAATAACTGTTCAAATAGCTTTGTAAGTACAATAATTAGCTTAACATTTTCATCATGTTACATTATTGCATTCAATAACTTGTTAGCTATATTTCCATTATGTACCATGTTCTCCCATACTAAAAAACTTTCACGTTGTTCACGACTCATCATTATAACAGAGATATTTGATATCCTGATATTTTTCTGATGGCTATTTAAACTTGCCAGTGGACGCAAAATCATTGTATTCTAGCATCTTAGCCGAAGTAACGAGTAACATCTATTTGATTATTTGACATGTTTATTTTTTATTTATACCTGACGACATTTATACAATATTAATATACTACGATATTTATTATTTAAAAACTACCGGCAACTCTTACATTTATCAACATTTGCTGTACTTTCAATGCGTAATGTATTTTGCCTCTTTAACAAAGATATCAAGATATTAAGAGAATATACTGCAAAGGTATTCTATGTTTGAAGCTATTGAACATTGTTTAAATAAGACATGAATGTCGTGTTTCTACTACTAATCATCAATACACAATAAGCTTCGGTTGACGTGCCGGGACCCTGAGTACACCACACGTGGTATCTTAATCTAACATTCTAAACCAATCCCCAAACAATCTAAACAATCCCAAATGGGTCTAGTTCAGCAAATAGTGTATCCACTACTGTATTTCTTATTTTAACTTACTCTACTTGTATTCCCATTTAAACTACAATGAATGAACACACTCAGTCAAACGTGATTAAAATTATGATTATACTACTGTGCCAACACTACAAAATTTGTAATGCAGATATTATTTTGCTTTGTTTTATTGATTACGTATGGTTAGTATAAGATTAAATTGTAGTTAATCCTGGTCGATGAGTAGGCCTATGTATTTGGCATGTTAACTAATAATCTTTACAAATTAAATCTTGATATTTATGTAATGTATCATATTATTAGGGAAAATATTTATAACTGATTTTTATGGGATTTAATTGATAATTTAGATTACTATATCAGAAAAGTAAGGTGGCCCGGGATATATTTTTTTATAAGACCTAAGCTAATACAATTGTTAGTTGCATTATATAAAATATTTAGAAAATAATATTTCAGCATACCAAGTTTAAATGTCAAAAACCGAACAATATTAAAACAAACAAAAAACAACCAAATCAGTGAAGAGCACTACGAAGGCTTAAAATACTACACAGAGGCTACTTAAAAACTCTTAGGCTTACATTGTGTGCAAAACCAGCACCAAAAGGTGTATAATGGCATCGGCTTAAGACTTTATGTTTTTTTCTGTATATCGTGGTAATAAAAAAATATTTAGATTTTCATTTTTATTCCATTTTATTAATTAAGTGTAACCACATAAAATTGTTATACTTTAGAACTGGTGTAAAAATCTGTTCTTTTACACACAGGTATTGTTTATTTTCCACTCTATAAGGGAAGCAGAAGACAGGATCTGGCTTAGCAAACAAAAATTCCTTGGGGTATTGTTTGCATCAACGGTGCCAATATTTGTGTGCCAAGCTATACCGTCCCTAGGGCTCACTTCTTGTTCCATCTTCTATTTCATTATTTCTTCCTCCTCCTTTGTACTTTATACAGCTAAATTACAGTTTGTAATAAGTTGCTAGCTTGTGCCTCATTATTATTATAACACTCATGTTTTAATTAATCAGTAAATATTCCCAAAATAATTTTAGAGATTCTTACTATGGTTTATTTTACTCGTATTTAAGTAGTTGTTTGATTGATAAAAAACGTCATGTAGTTCAATTGACAAAGAGACCAAAACCCTTAAACAAAGATTACTTAGTGTCAAATTAAAACGACAAATCAAAAATAAACATCTAAATATATCTGTTGTAAATAAAATTTTAACACATAATATTAATGTTTTAAATTTTTATTACAGTAAAATACTATCATAACGTATTATAGTACGAATAGTAAAATGTTTACACGAACACTACATACTCTGCTTAATTAGTAGGTTGGCAAGAACTTCTTAGCATATCAGTCATAATACTACTGTAATTCTGGCTTTAAACTTAAATTTTTTATCCATACGAAAATCAATTTTTGTGGTAAATTTGTCGAGATATTTAATTCCAGCCAGAATAGCAAATAGCAGAAAACAACCGAGGAATCGATTCCGTGGGTCATCACAATCACCAAGATCATTTAGGTTGATGGGAGAAGTATGGAAGGTCGTTCATTTCCTATTTATGCTTGATGACGGTCGGACTGGCAGACTGGCCTAAAATCGATTTACTTGTTGAAACGTATTTGTGTTGAGTACCGAATGAAATATTGCATCGTAAGCTACATTAATCGTTGGTTATTTACGAATTGGATTGTTTAAAGGCATTTATTCATTTGTATACAAACAATTAATTACCATTTAAATTTGGATACCGAATAAAGTAGACAACCCATCAAAATGAATCAGATGTAGCATTTTTTTTTCAAAAAAGGACAAAGATTTGTTATTTAGAGCGCTCTACAGTCAAAATTCAGTTCTGTTCAGTAAATGTATAATACCTTGAGTAAATACTTTGATAGGTTGATAAAGAAACATTGTTATAGTTCACAATAATCTCTGCTATCAGTATGAATCACGAATACTAGAATAGATACAGTATGGATCATAAAAATAAACAAATTATGTTACTGGCTTGAAAGCAAAAGTAGTTTTCATCACTAGGAGCAACAGCGGCTCTTTTTGGGACGCAATTTTACCTCGCTTGGAAACACAATTGAGTACCAAAAAGACACTTTCCGCCCTGTGAGATGAACATGATTTTCATCATAATGTGGAAATGATCTTCTAATCGTTACAAAATGTTACCACGAAATTTGAGGTTATACTCTGATGTCATCAATGTTTACACTTCTGTTGTTTACAAACATAACTTTAAATACATTTTTATTCCACTAATCTCAATGGTAATTAACTGCATTTTTATCATAATGCACTGATAAAATTTTTAGTTTAGCGAGCCGAATCCATTGAATTGTGGATAATTATAGGGATGCACTGTGGATACGATACTCCCTGATGTGTATTAACGTCCGCACGAGTGAGTACTACGACTATCCGCAGTACTATCCTAATAATTAGACCAATTCGGTAATTATGAGGAAAAATGTGGTTCGGATTCCACAATAAACTGTAGGTCCCTTAGTTGCCATTAGCTGTATGGGCTATTAATTAACAGCTGTGTCTAAGGAACATGTCGGCCTTAGTCACTAACAAGACTACAAGATCGCGCCACTCATCCTTCACTCATATTTGAATTAAAATACGCACATAGTGGCATCCCCATCTTAAATAATTGATAATTGATAATAATAATTGAAATGTTCACCATGTGTTTTTTATCTTCCCTATTTGAAGTTATTCAAAAACAGCGATTTTGCGAGCGATTTAAAGAAATAAAATCGGCTGCTTTCCGAACGGTATGTTGAAAACATGATTTACTTTATAAAAAAATTAATTTACTGACTCCGTCTGTAGCTCAATCAAACTACTATATTATCAATTTAAAAACAGACAAAACATTTCACATGGAAATAGGATATCTAGTATGCGATAATATATATATATATTATTGTCTGAGAAAATGAGGATAACGAGTTTTTGTGTTTATGTTCTAAATACAAACCTTTTTGTATAACACTCACTGTCGGCGTATGTTGTTGAAGAGGTTTTAGGACTGAAACCACTCATGGAACCACTTAGTGGAAAATGTCCCTGAACTCCTTCAACAACAAGAACAAGTTTTAAAACCTCATAGGCGTTCTAACTGAGGTGGTTGAACCATACCACGCCTAATTTAATGATGCGTGGTTTTCCTTGTGTATTTAAGTGTTCACTTTAAACAAATATTTAAGTTGTATATTTAATTTATTAACCTCGACTTTGAAGTCTAAATTCAAATCAACATGAACAAAATTTAGTGACCTTTTACTTACTGCACAAAGACAGTCAAAAGCACAGTGTAAACTTGTTAAATTATGAAAAACTAAATATATCACACAAACGTTAAGGGAAAACGTTGGTAGCTGCAAAAACAGTTATCTTTTAGGTAAAAGTTTCCTTGGACATATTCAAATGAAGTACTTTTGCATTTTTTTAATAAATGATCAACATCAACACAGTTTCGTCATGCATTTTCCTCTTGGGATTAACATCAATTGGAACGTAGAACTATGTTTCTATTTTTTTTTCAAGTGTATTTACATTTATTACCATTTATCTAATCATGTGGATTGTATATATACAATGTATTGGAATGGTTTTGGTAAGAAAACTATCATTTTCATAAGCTGTTTTATGACCCAGATTTAAGCAAATTTATAATCTACATTTACCTTTTTGTTATCTTGGTTCTTGAGGTGTAGCTTAATAACTTCCAATTTTTTTCGTTTTGCGGCAGCATTATCTTATTAATAAATTAAAACATAAATATTATTTTGCAGAGGTTGAAAGTTCTTGGATTCGTGGTATTTAGGGTAACGACCATTTTAACATTGATGATTACATTCTGTCCTCCATTTATACATGTTAAAATATAATGTTAATGAAATAGTTCCGCCAGTTTTACAAGGTAAATCCACTAATCTAAGCCATGCGACCATGGAAGCCTGTCCATTTACATTTAAAACTTATATTTTCTACGTCATTACAGTAAAATATGATACAATTTAGTATTAATACAAATGCCAATTTATTTTATTACTTTAACCAATAATGCTGACCCACTATAGAATAATAATAATTGTATAATTATGATTATAAGCTGTTTAAAGGCTTATTGCGGAAATGTTCCATCATAATTGCAAAACACAAAAACACAACTTTTCGGGATCTAAAAACCCGATCCCGTCCTCAGGTGAAAAATCTGAACTAACGCATTACAACTAAAAACACACAAAACTCAAATGTTAGAATGAACTACAAATATTAGCAGTTAAGTATATGCACAGTAAAGCAGTTTTAAGTCATAGTACAAAATGAAAAAATATAACCAATCACAAACACAAAACATCTATATGTAGGAAAAGAACAAATCGACATAGGGTTCATCTTACTCTTTATAGGTTAATTATAACACTATCTAAGGTTAATATTACCCTATATATGGTTAATATTAACCCTATATCTTATTTGTTCTTAGATTTTATGTGTTTTTAATAGATTATATATTGCATTTTGTATCGTGACTTGACCTCTATACAGTGCAAATACTTGAATGCCACACTCTGTGAAGATTATTCAAACTTATGTTGGGTTTTGTGAATTGTTAGTTATCATGAGTTGGTTAAGATTTTCCAACTGAGTACGGGATCAAATTTCAGAACCCGAAACGTTGAGTTTTATATTTTAACACTGTGATGGAAAATGTTCGAAATAAACCTCTAAACAACATAACGTATTTTCACCAACAATGAAATTGAAACGAAGAATAATCATATGGCTATATAACCCCGTCCAAAAAAAATATAAACTCTAAAATATTGCCTTTGAAATATTCAATCTTTGTTCTCATAACTCACTTGTTTAGAGGATCATATACGAAGAGTATAAAATATATTTTTATAAATCGATCACTCACTATAATTTATTTAAAATAAAGCTCAAATAACCTGTCTAGGTATTACAGCTGATACATTATCTTTTTAGAGCTTGTCTGGACTAGAATTTATAGCTAAGGTGTGATGCAATAAATCAAGGATAAATGTGCTGTTCCAATCTCGCTGAGGTGGAGCGGAGGATAGCACAAGGGATGACACCTGTCCGATCATGTTTAGTGAGGGTGACAGTCATTCCTGCAAGAGTGGTGCCACTTCATCGTAGTTCCGACCAGCTCCGCCAGGCAGTGCTACGTGTCGACCTGCCACATCTCCTGCAAACATCTTTGAAACAAAATCGAAACAGTTGCTTATGCCTTTATTTAGAAAACTTTCTTTGACTCGACCTAATTGTGCTTGTAGTAATTAATGGTTTTGTTTAAACAATTTTATCTTTTGTGCTATGTTTATAATTTTTAATCAAAGTCTTATCAATATGTAGGAGTATTAAATTCAATTGCTTTAGAACTCGTTTAAGCTTTATTCCATTAAAACTGGATATTTACGAAAACAAATCAATGCATTAGATGTATATTTAGCGATAACCTTTTTAATTATCTTATGATATTTACACCATAAATAATTCAATCTTGTTTTACATTGCATTGCTTTAAACATTTCATTCATGATTATAACAAAAAATATATATTGCTGTGCTTAGAAAGATGGGTAGTAAAATATATAGATTTTGTCAACAACTTCGCTAGCAAAAGAAAATTAATACAAATATAAATAAAATATTAGAATGATTCTTTGTATTATTGTAGTACTCTCTGTATACTGCTCTATAACAAAAATTATTCTTTATACAAAAATATGAATAAAAAATCATTAGGTAAATTATATGTGATGTATAAATTCTGTATTGAGTCTTATAGTAGTCCAAAAGGCAAAACAGGTGGACTAACAAAATCCATAAGATATCAATAAAAACTAGTAGGTAATAAATATACATTTGTGTTTTATGTTACTTTATTCGTTGTATTCACATAATTAATTAATGCATCATACGATAAAAATATTGTAGGTCCAAGACGGGACCTTGATTGTAGAATACGTTCACAGTTATTATACAAAGTATTCTAGACTACTTAGACTTTGTTACAATTGATGTACAGTGTTATAACATTAATTAGACTACTTGTAACAACTCCCACTTCCACTTAACAATATTGGAGTTTGCATTGTTAGAATCTATATAAGTATATAACCTACACAGGGCACGGCGGGCACAGATGCTACGAGAGCACTGTAGTAAACCGCTGTCCTGTGTATTGATACGGTACGTGGTAGTTACGGGATAAAAATTCCAAAATAATTTGGGACCCCTGGCTTAAATAGTACGAAACAATACAGCAAGATAATACTTAAAGTACATTTATGTGGAATCTATATTGTAAACCAAAGTTGCGTTGCTTAAGGTAAATTAGATAATTAATATATCTTTTAACATTTACCAATCATTCTTTTATAATATTCTTGTTTGTTCAAATAAACAAACTTGCGCTTTTAGTATTAAAAAAATACTAGTACTGTATTTTTGAAAACAGTACACGATTTAACTGAAGTATTTTACATAACCTTTGCTAGACTAAGAACACAAATGACATGTTTGTCTTTACTTACCATCAAATCAAATGCTATTCTATTGAACATACTATGTAAGTTATAATATTTTAATTTGTATACCATCTTAAGTTAAAAAAATAATAAAATATCTAATTATAAAAATACAGAACCAATTCAGGTGCTGAAAATAAAGAAATAAATTAATTGACCAGGGTACCAGGCCGTTTCAAAATAAACTCGGCCTTAACTTTCGATAAAATTTGTCAAAGTACAAACAACACCAACAGTATAAAAGTCAATGGTTAACAACATTTAGACATTTTGTTCTCTAAATATCGAAACATAGACATGTTAATATTGTGGAAGACAGCACTATATACACAGTATGAACCAGAAATGAGTAGGAATATTGTATGCTTATGTACAGGTAAATAACCTCCTTCGACCAGCCTACTACATATCATACAGTAAGGCATTTTGCTTTTGTTCTTTTCAAATATTAGGAGAATATACTGCAGAAAAACGATGCTGTACAAAAATAAATTAGGATTACTATTTCATATAGATTTTTAACAAACGATTTTCAAACAGAAAACTGATTGTGCCAGCAGTGCCTTAAATTTTGGTAGTTTGTTGGAAAAACTAAACAAATATAAAATTTATGTTTACATTCATTCATAAGCTAATTAGTAAATTCAAAATAAAATATTTGTTTGAGTTTTTACTTTCATTGTTGAGGGTCCTAAACATAAAAACAAACTAGATGAGTTGTACATACATATTATTCACAGACATTTGAAATAACCTAAAAACCCATATTTAGAAACAAAAACTTGTTCTTTCAAAAAAGTACTTGTTTTTATTCAGATACATTACATTTATAATTGTTTGCCCAAATTAAAGGTATACATTGAAGGTTTATATTGTACGTTAACCAAGGTTATACGTTAAACACTTCCATATTGTTGACCAGTGTTGTAAAATATGTACCGGTAGATGTTTGAGGGAAATTATTTAGGATATAAAAATATGTCATAGGTACAGTATGTCAGTAAAGGTTTTAGAATAAATGTAAAAGTTAGAGCCCATCATGTCATTATTCATGGTTTTTATATTGTTATTTATCATCTAGGTTTGAATGACGTATTGTGAAAGGTTTTAAAATAAACCGGAAAATCACTTGATTGGATTCCTTTGGTGATTTATAAAAGCGAACCCAGTGAACTGCCTTTCCACCATCATTTAACATTTTCTTTTCATCATGTTTATATGTTTTGAGTTCCATCTGATTTGATTTTTAAAAGCCTCTTTCAACTGTGGCACCAATAATCTGCTAGCGAAGTGTATATCCTGATGGGTCAGGATCTTTGAATAAACATTGGATTTTAATTTGTTATTTGATAATATAACTAGTTATATCCTAATGTATCTTTTAAATCATTACGTGTTCCTAAGTTATTTGGTTGGTAGTGTGTTCAACTGTTGTTGTTTCTTTATAACATGTTTTTTTCAAACATTATCACTTTTAACGTTTCAAATGTGCTGAATGTATTAAAGTTTCTAGGTTATCAGTGAAAAGTAATAAAACATCGTTTAACTTAACTTATCAAAATATTTATCATTTTGACATATAATTCGAGTATACCTGTAAAAAATGATCTCATAAAACTCTTTGGGTCAATATTGTGGGCCAACTACTAATTACTAAATGAACTAATAACAAGAACTAAATAAAACTTAATTGTACTGTAATAATTTCTTATTTTAAACATTCAACTAAACAAACATAACAACAATCCCGAATATCTCTGATGTGTAAAATGTACGTATCATGACATGTAGAATAATATGTTCATAATGTTAGAAAGTAACTTTTTAAAACAATAAAATAATATCACTTTGAACTTTGAATGACTTAACATAACACAATTTCCAATACAGTAACCTAATGAACTAAACTATTGTAATAAGCAATGTGAAACATCCAAAAAGATAATTAAATAATGTAATTCTTTACGTATTAAAATAATTTTTCCAAAATAGAAAATGAGTGCATCATAAATAGTATTTTAACGTGCTATTGAGGACCACTTTTCAATAATAACGTTTTTAACTAATAAATATAAACACTAGCATCCATTGAACCCATCTATACCAACTCTATTTAAGAATAAAACCAATGAAAACGAACTGAACTCAGTGGTTGTTGATCTATAATTAATTGCAGATTTAAACTTTTACACAGAATTGGATACCTTCTTTAAAAGTAGTTTTACGGTAACTAAAAAAAATATTTGATTTAGTTTAATTTAATATATTTACGTTAAATTCCATCAATCGTATTTAATTTGTTTTTCAAATTTAAAAAAATCTAAAAGTTTTGGTTTTTATATATAAATTAGTTTTCTAATTTATCTGTATGTACCAGTTGTCCTACAAAGAATATAAAATATGTTTGTGTCATTTGAACATATAGGTATTTTGTATCCTCAAAAAAAGATATTGCTATACAAAAAAGGTTGAAAAATCCGATCATTACCATACCCAAATGCTAAATTCAAAAACTGTTAGAGTAAAAAGTATTTTTATTATTGAAGTTGTTTTATCACATTTGTAGTCCACTGATTAATGCATCATAGTAATAAATGAACGTAAATTACATGAACCATTAAATGCAACCTTCTAATATTCACACTATTTACAATATTTATTTCCGTTAAATTATAATTAGAAAGTAAATCATCCTAAAACGTAATTTTATCATACATCAAATAGTCACCAAAGGGCTACAAGTGTCCTGCGCCTCTATATCGTTACTCTGCGCAAGGGTAGATCTAAACAGTAATAGATCTAAATACTTCACCTGTTAATAGAGGAACTTACAATAGTGAAAGTCATACTCAACAACGAATACTTCTAAATAGACTTCGATATATGAAATTTTCATAAACAGATTGTTTCAGAGGATTTTTATTTTTGTAGATTATTTTAGATTTCTGAAACTAGTAATTCAGACACAAATTCACCAAATAAAGCGTGTTTGCATTGTTAAAATCCATTTTGAAATATTCTATACAGTATTAGAAGTCATAAGAAGGTAATTACTTCTAATTTGGTGAGTTATTATGAGTATTTTTATAATTCTGTTATGGATGCATGGCTTATTTGTACTGTTATAGTTTAAAATCGTAACTACTTACACCGTTAGAGGATCAGTTACTGAAGTTTCAGCATTTAAATTTAAATATTAAAATGGTATAATATTACCTGCCTCCGTCTGTGATCCTTATGATGCTTATAATAATAATGTTATGAATAAGCGTCATAAGGATCACAGACGGAGGCAGGTAATATTATACCATTTTAATATTCAAGAAGTGATCCTGGACCAAATAACATCAATATGAATTTAAATTTATTCTGAACTTTATGTTGTAAATTTTAGATAAATTTTGATTTCAATCAATAATGATTAATATTTCAATGGAAATATTAAATTGTTGGATGCAATTTCCCAAGAGATATTTTGAAGTATTCACTGTTTATAAAAGAAAACTATAAATAACACACAAAAACCTCCATATTTCAATAAAATCAACCATAATCGTGAATTTTAAATACTTAAAAACTAAACTGTTCCGTAGAAAATAAATTAACTCACTATATTTCATACGTCATTAAAGTTAGATTAGGTTATAAAAATATATCAATGTAACAACATTTTCATTATTTAAGTAAAAGTCAATTAAAAACTGTTACAAAAGAAGCACACTCGTATGCTAAATTTAACTAAGGATTCACTTACAGACTTAGCTCGGGAAGAGAGATGAGTTAGTCTAACGCCAACAAACCGTCATCACTTAAAAAGAATCCTGCGGAACGCTCTGCGGAAGTCCTTGTTGAAGATGGTGTATATGACAGGATTGAGGGCGGAGTTCATGTACCCCAGCCAGAAGGCGACGGAGAACGCTTGTGGAGGGATATTGCACACACTGCACAGAGGAGTCAGGATGTAGAGGAAGAAGAAGGGCAGCCAACAGGCGATGAAGGAGCCCATGATCAGGCCCAGGATCAGCGTCGCTCTCTTCTCCTTTTTCCTCGCTATCCTTCGTTTTTCCCGCTCGGGATCCCGAGGCTTCTGTATCCGTGGCACTTCCTGGTGATGAATGTCCTGCTGCGACGCCACCTTACCCATATCTATCGTCTCCCTCTTGGCCTTAGAGGAAGACTTCATCCTCCCAAATATGGGTTTGCAGAAACGCAGCTTGAGTGGTTTGACTACCGCGCACCTCTGCACCACTCCTGAGTCCGAAGAGGAAGGGTCGAACTCCGACACCATGTCAGGGTCAATTCCTACACTAGGCGCTCGACACCGAGACATAGCAGCGAGGTCACCATTCACGGACAGAGTTGACCCCTTGAACTGCGCCGCTTGCATCTTTAAACTCCCGACTTTAAGAGTATCTTTTATAGGTTCTCCACCACCCGGGTCCTGGGGGCCCTCCGCGTTATCACTAGTGCTTATATCGGAGGCGAAATCGCACGTCACTATGGGAATCGGCACTGGCTTGGACTCCAAGGTGACTGCGATGGGTGAGTTGTTGGAGTTACGGTCCACAGGACTCTGGACTTGTCCTGCAGGCACGGGGTTGGAGAAGCTCGTGCACTTCTGGGCCTCTTGCGAGGGCTTGGGCCTCTGTTGTGGTTTGCGGATGCCTCTCCGAGCTCGGGCCTTGGCTGCGTAGTAGATGCGGATGTAGACAAATACCATGATGCAGCTTGGTATGTAGAATGATCCCATCGCTGAGTAGAGCACGTATCCCACGTCCTTGCTAAGCTGTAACAAGTAAAAATAAATGTCAGTACCGGTACATTTACATAATGATATCCAATATAATGATATATTACCATTAACAAGCGAATGCACGTCATGTATCAATAATTTGTTGATTGTTGTTGCATGTTGAAGGGTTATATATAGGAGGAAGCTATCTTTATCTTGTACATTATGTCTGATCATGCAGGGGTTATGACACATATAACACAACGTGTAATTTAACGTAACATTTACAGTTGTATTACTGCATTATAGTAGACAGTCTATTTTTGCTTTAAAAACATTGTAGCTCAATGCTGATTATTGCTTGCTATGCATTAACTTAGTAATTGAAGTCTGACCCTGAAAATATTGATTCTGTTTATCAAGCACATTTATTTCTCCTATGAGTTATCCTAGTTGATTTTTTTCTTTCGGAATTTGACAGCTGCAACCTATTCAAAAATGTCAATACATCGAATGATATTATGATAAGTATTATTACCCCTTTGAAATTATTGTCTCGTAAGCCCTGATGTAGTAGATGAAATAATGACATGAGGAAATATATTGTTTATGCTGGTTATTGAAGACAAACAACACATGGTATGCTCAGCTATTACAAAGCTTTCATAAGATGTCTACTATCCTGTGTTTTGACAGCCAAATGGGACTTTTATATTGGGTAATACTCTTTATGCAGTGTTTTTAAATCAAATGTTGGTGAACTATTTTGGTCAGTAAACAAAATGTATAAATGTTTTCATGGAAGCTAATTGACTTCATCTCGTACACATGTTTATTTGTTCATTTTAATTAAAACACACAACACTTAGATCCAAAATTATAATGAATATATACCATATTAAAAGACAAGATGTAGTAATTTAACTATAACAATCTGTTATAACCGTCATATAAATATATTAAAAGGGATATTTTTATACTCCTTGACGTAGGTTAAGGTCTTACGTACGTAAAATAAACTTTTACTCTAATTCTTCAGTTTTCTGGGGGAAAACATAAATAATTCTAGCTTGCTTGAAATACGTAAATCATCGTAATGGTTAGCGGAGTGTTTCGCAATTCCACCCACTGTGTTCCAAACCACAATTAATTCCGTGTGATAAATGCAGCCAGAGTGCTGGAGAGGTAGTGGAGTGGGGGGCGCTTGTGGTGGGGGGTGGAGGTGGTGGGGGTATCTGACGTCACGGAGAGGATGTTCTATTGATCGTATCACTACGTCACTGGTCTGTGTCTCAGTACACTTACAGCTCCTCAGGGTACCATGTGCTCTTATCTAAATACGCTCAAGTTAAAATACAATTGTGTTTTTGCTTCTGATGTAAATTCCCCTCCCCAAACGGTACTTGAAATAAACTCGAGCTATTAGGAATGAGAAATTTACTTTACTAGTGTTATACATTTTGATATTGTAGTATCACATAAGGGTTGTCGATATAGTATATATTTTTTTGTAATAAATGTCATGTTATCTATATGATAATTCCCTTTCTTTGCTTTTTTATATTGCTTTTTACCCCTTCCTTTAAGTGCTATAAACTATAAACTGCAGGGTAATGTGTGAGCTTGAAATAATTAATTCTGTTTAATAATAAAGTTCATTTCGCCCTACATTTTATCTTAGTCTAAATTTTTTTATACGGAATTCGACAGCTGTAGCATACACAACAATAATTTCAATTCCACTATAAAAATTATTTTCTCCTCGCCCTGACGTAGTTGATGGGATAGTGGCATGAGGAGATATATTGTTTATGCTGGTTAATGAAGACAAAGTACTCAATGTTGTGCTCAGCAACAAAGCTTTTGTAAGAAGTCTACGTTTTCTGTGTTTTGACAACAAAATGACACTTTCCTATCAAAGTTTCATATATTTTGGCTATATAATTCTTCTTTCTCTTAAATGAATGCCATTTAAGGACGTTGCATACTTGTTGTATACATACACAAAATAATGTTGAGAACATTTTTGAACTGTACTATATTTGTAGTAAGAAATTAAGATAAGTATACAAAACTATTTTGCCAATGTATTTAAGTATAAGCAATTAAGAGCTTTATTTCGAGTGGTTATAACTTAACGATGTAAACAGAAACATAATTTCAGAAAGATTGATGGTAGAAAATGTTACATTTGATATTTAATACCTGATTTGATAAAAAATTCTATTACAATATCTCTAATATTTCAAGAGAAACCCGAGACAAACTTACAAGACCCGGATCATGTAATTCGAACTTCTTGAAAAAGCTCCTGCATGGAAACTTTTAGGTTTTGTATATTTTACGCCTCACTGGAGTTACATTTGTGTTGCATTCGGAACACAACAATACTTCTACGTTTAGATAGAAAAATATGAGGAATAAACATGATTTCTTTCCACTACAGCCTCTTCTCTTATAATATTTTTACAAACTGTATACAAATGAAATACGTGTACTATACCAGAAATGGGAAGCTTTATTTTCAATTTTACTTTTGCACTACTTTGATCAGCTTAAGAGCAAGTCATTAATCCATCGTAATAATAATAATATTGTAAAGAAGAGGTGGTTTTTGTTTGAATATCTATTTGTACGAGAAAAATTAATGAACCACTTAGACTTAATTTTCACAAATATATAGCTACAGTACCAAGGAGCAATTTAGACCTTTTAACGCTTCAATATTAACTTAGGGCCCTGACCCGCGGGCTTTTAAAGTTCTGAGGTAAGGCTTTTAAAGGAATTCCACACAGCTGATTGAAACAAATAGAAACAAGGTTTATTTACTCTAGATTGTGTCATTGATTTGTTAAATAAGTAAGATTCAATATTAGAACGAATTTTGCGGGGGTTTGCCTATTTAGCAACAACGATTATTTTTTATTTATCATTGAATAACTTGGAGGCAACCAGAAGTCTACTTTCCATCCCGTCGTTCAATTATTATGAGTTAGAATATATGAAATTAAGAAGTATGGTTAATTTTTGTTTCTAAAAGAGTTGGTAGAAGTCCATATTTTATACAACATATGTAAATATTTAATGTTTTCACCTCCTCTCCATGTTGCAAAGCACTGGTACAACAGCTAATATTTATACCATATAAAATAAAAAGTATAATTTATACCCGAAAGATTCTTACTTGCAATACTGGAAAATATAGCTTAATATGTCACATGGTACTCGTAGTTGTGACTAGAAATAGAGAAATTACTAATGTGTCAAAAAAATTTGATGATCGGATCAGAATGCAGGTTAAATGTTAAATGAGGAAAGTTAAGGCCACGTATCCACCAACAGGTGGCGCCAACTGGCCTAGGGGCTGAACACGACTAGAACTGTTGTATGTCACGAAGCTGGCAAATTTGTTTGTTTTCCATCCAGATGTTATGGATTAGATAACAAAATACAATTTACATAACTACGTGCTGAATATAGTTTATGTAGTTTCTTTTCCTTTGTTCTGGGAAATGTGATTTTTCTGGGAAGTAGAACATAAAATGTATCAACAGAGAATGTTTGAACAGTGTCATTGTACCTAAATTAATTTTTGGCTATGTCGTTTCACGTTTTTTTCGGTAGCCTGGTAATTTAAAGAAATACTGAAATAACTATTTTGCTTAGTATAATATACGGAATGTCTGTTGTGTTTGCATATTCGTATGAAGCTTATTACGTTTTTTAACTGTTCAGCGGTTACAATTTTTATTTTCATCGTACGAAGACTAAAATAAAACCATGTAAAATCTGTTCCAATTAAAATGAGTCGAATTGTAACACATTTGTGTCAAAGTGAATGGGAGGTTTTTTTGGCCGGTCATACAAAACGATTAAATAATCGTGGATGTGTTTTTTAATAAGACTACAGCTAGGAAAATCTTAGGTGTGAATAAACGTATAATTGAAAAAAAATACGTTAACCTGACAAAACAAATAAACAAAAATACCTTTCATTATCAAATTGTTCTCAGTGCATACTGTACTGCTTTATGGGATAACTCTTGTTTTTAACTTACGCTAAATAAAAAACTACAAAAAAATAATTGGTATTAATGTATTATTAGACTCATACCCAAGTTACCTCTGATTATTTAGACAATGAACATTGAAATTTTATGTTCTGCTCCACTGACAATGTCAATGCATGTAAATGTCCATGATAATAAATGATTTGATTTGATTTGATTTGATTTGATTGATTTCAATGGACACTGTTATAATCAATCTAGAAAATAAAGATGTAAGAACAAATCTTTCTGGTAGCAAATTGGCAATTTTATCACCCAAGCCAGTTCAGTCTTACAGTTCAGTTTCAGTTTTATATAGCACTGACTAGTTGTGATTATTTATCTTAGAATTTTCATAACCGATCTTTATGAAACTTGGTACTTATGTTAAGGTAGAAGTGCCCATGTAAAAAAACATGTTGATTCAACTTGAAATTAAAAAATGGCAGCCATTTTAATTTTTTAAACTTAAATTACAAAAAATGGCTGATTTTATGAAAAGAAAACAAGAATACTTTTGTTTAGCATTTTAATTCACTATCAAACGATACCAAGTTCAAAAATATCCATTAAGAAATGACATAAATATTACGATTTTTAGTTGTAAAATGGGACAAACTGACCTGACTAGCTTAGCATTATTCTAGCCCATTTTACATCTAAAATTCGTAATATTTCAAGTATTTCTTATTCAGTCTTGGTATGGTTTGATAGGGAATCATAAATGCTGAATAAAAGCGTTTTTGATTTTTTTATCAGTCATTTTCGATTAATTTAATGGCCACCATTTTGAAATTTTAAATTGAGTCAAAATTATGTTTTTTGGGTCTCTTCTGACTCAACATGTGTTCAAAACTTAATAAATATCGGTTGAAAAAAATCAAAGATTAAAATGTTTATGTAAAAAATACAAAATGGCGAATATGTAGTTAAAAAGTTATTTTAGAAAAATTTTATTCCTGATTTTCTTTTTTTTTACCCAAGGAATCACTACGTAAATTATATCCCCACCTTTTTTAAACACCCTGTATAACATACGCTGGTGGTATGATTAAACAGTCTGTAAAGGTGTTTACAGGAACAAGGTTGATACGAGTTAGTAATCACAATATTGATAAGTATAAGGACTCGTAATAACATGGGAACTAAGTAAATAGTGTATCCATAGTCCTTAAAAAAATTACTATCAATTTAGCCGTAGTTCAAATATTATAAGGTAAAATATTTTCGTGTTGAACCCGTTGCACAAAGGAATATATTTTTTTGAACAAATGTGTTGGGTGAGATAGAGTAATATTACATTGACAATATCGGAAGCACGTCACCAAAATAGAGCTTGCTTAGAGAGATATACTATATTACAGTGTATCCTTGTTGAGCTGAACTAGGTCGACGTATGTCAGACTACACCACTG
The DNA here is from genome assembly GCF_028750875.1 of Macrosteles quadrilineatus. Classification (NCBI taxonomy): domain Eukaryota; kingdom Metazoa; phylum Arthropoda; class Insecta; order Hemiptera; family Cicadellidae; genus Macrosteles; species Macrosteles quadrilineatus. The sequence goes on along the minus strand of NW_026542594.1, from coordinate 165,691,012 downwards.
AACAATATGAAGGTTGACTTATACATTACTTACTGGACATACAATTACTTGCTGCCAATGATGATAGATTTTGATAATATTTATCCTATCAATAGTTTTTTTTATTTAACCTCCTTAGTGCGGAATTTAGGGTTTATATGCCTTAAATAAGTCAAATTACTAGTTTACTAATATCTTAAAATATCAAGGCGTATAAAATTACTCTTTAAATATCCTATCTAAACACTGATATAGTAAAGAATACAAATTATTATTTAATTGTTCATTTTGCTTCATATAGTTTCGACTATAAAGCTATAACCCAAAATTGTTGTTTTATCAGACTATTTTAAAACGGGAGAATTTTTAAAACTATGAATAAAAAAACTGTTCTTGCAAAAAGTCCAAGCTAAGGCCATTGCGTCCATAGCAAAAACCCACAAGGAAGATAGGGATTAACAATTACTGTATATTCTCATCACAACACTCCGCATAAAAATGGCGTTATACTTTTTTTGTCATAGGACACTAGGCACGAGCCAGGGATTGTTTTTCACATTAATTCAGGCTAGACCTAGGGGTTACGGCATTATCTCTTAGATAAAATCCATTAGTAGTTTGGCGGGATATGAACCGTGGACTTCAGGGGCCTCAGAGTCCATTCTACTACAAAAACAGCTGGCTCCCCTAACAATATGCAAGTAAAAATATGTATTATAATATAACGTATAGTATACCACATATTACACTAATGTATACATGAAACAAACTTGTCTATAATTAGGAAGTCGTTGAAACCATAAAGGCTGTATATTAACTGATACATTTTATATTGAGGTTTTTATGTTTATGAGTCATCGATATATTTTGAAAGTTTAGAAAGATAAGGGTGCTCCATTACTGAAGGCTGTCGTCAGCTAGTCTGCCTGAACGAGCAGTATCCATGATTGGATGAGCTCGCATTACTTTTAAGCTAATTTCGTTAAAAACTCACGATTTATGATCACGCTATGTAATTAAGGATGGTTAAGTACATTTTACTGGTTTCAAACTGTGGTCATAGTAATATTATTAGTTCAACCTAGTGTAATAAAAATGTTTCTCGCATAGCACCAAATTTTTATTTGTCAAAAGGTATTTGCGAATCGTTGTTAAAAGTGTTATGTTTTTTACACTAATATATATTATATTGTTTCAACTAAATATATATTATTGGCACTCCCACCCTACGTGTAGCGGATATTCAATTGCTATGTGTGCCATAATTGCATAATTATGCTCGGTTTAGCAAATTTCCTATTTAGGGAAACGATAAGGTTTCATGATATGACCTGGTCCAGGGACCGATTTACTTCTTTTAGGTCGCAGTTACCAAAACCAAAATCCGTTCAAATTGGTATGTACTTTGTACATGTCCGCTAGCACGATAACTCGAAAAAATAATCCGATGTTGAAGAAATTTTGTACAAACGTAAAAATTTGCATTTAATCGAACGACTTTGGTGGTGGGGGTAAAAAAATTTCCCATTCATTTTTAAGCCATTTAGTTGAACTCAACACAAATAATTTAGTATAAATTAAGCGTTATCATACGTTAAATTGATGCTGAGAAAAGTAAAAATAATAAGGAAAATTATAAATGCCCACGTTATTTTTATGAAGAATTAGTTAACCTGTGTTTTTGCTTGTTTAAGGACGTAGTTTGGTAAAATTTGGCATATTAATTTGTTTTCAAATAAGCTATTGAGATAAAAAAAATAAACTTTTATCCCCTTGTCTACTTTTAACATTTAAAACCCGCTTCCCTGAAGCAGCAAACTTAAGTGCTCACTATACCTATAATGTAATTTAATTATGGAATAAATCTGACAGTTTTATTTATAGGAAATATTTGAGTACGTATACAAATAGGCTTTTGAAAATTCGCTTTGTCTGCAACTTTGCTGTGTTAGAGGTGTTTATCAAATCGTAAATTTTTATAGCAGGAATATTTAAATTCTGAAGTAGTATAAGCCATGGATGAAGCGCACCTCAACTACATAATAAATTTATCATTAAACTTCAATGAGTATACGTTGAAACAGTCACGTTGTTACCAGTATATATATCCCCAGGTTATTAGCACTGAGCACCGGCTAGACAGCATGTTGTAGCCTCAGCAGATATGACATCGTCTGTTATGTGTGTTGGGCCGCTGCCACTCACGTTAGCTAGCCACTGTCGGATTATATTAGGCCTTCATTTGACCGCAACGCTCCAGTCAGCACTTGTTATCAAAGATTACATTCTGCTAGATGTTCACCAAAACTAAAGTTTCTTTGTCGTGTAAGTATGCATCACTTACTTCAACGTTTACTTACAATTTGTTCATTATATACACAAAGATGTCCTGTGATTTAACTTTGAAATGAAGCAATAAATACTGTCCTCGAAATAGAAATTAAAAGGATTATATGGCGATACTTAATGTATTATAACCTAATACTGTAGGCTATTGTAAAAAGAACATTGGTAATAAATAGAGGTAAGAAAGGACCGTGAGGTCTTAAGTTCGCCTCAATAAAGAAGGATTTTCATTCATTCATTCATTCATTCAATAAATAAGTATTTTGTCACCAGTTTTCTTCGTGGTATATTGTTTAGGTTTCGTATAACCACGACTTTTATAGTAACATAACTTGGTTACTAGTGTGTCAATAAAAATGTATATAACTTCAAAATTACAATTCTGCTTCTTCTTAACTGGAGTGGTTGGAGACCAAAAGATCTTCAACCTCTCTGATAGGTGAATTTAATTAATTAATTTTTTTGACAAAAAAATTAAAAGTGTAAGGAGTGAAGGGAGATTTATGGGATGTTCTGTGATGGGTAGGATGCCACATGTCATTCATTTGTCTAGTTTGAAACAGTGGCCGACGTGAGGGGATTTTCGCATTGTGATCACGGTGTGACTGAACAAAAAAGGTTGTCAAACCAATAAGAAAAGTCTCTATTAGATTATCAATGCTTATAATTAGCCCTGTACGTCTGTAAACAACCGATCAGCAAGCAAGAGTTCATCAAATTTAATCATTGCCTCCATGCAAACTAATGAACAGCCACTGCCGAACCCGTTGAGCTAGTTGAGAACTCTATAAGCCACTTATGTAATTGTTCTACACCAAAACAGATTTATGCTTATACTTATACATAATATACTAACAGAAGACAACAGAGATTGACTTCCTTCCTACAGAAACCTAATCACCCGCGTTCGTACTTTACGGGAGAGTAACTTTTCTTATAATGACGAGTCTTATTATGGAGGAAGGAGAAATAGTTGTAGTAAGAAACACAACTTGTGTCTCTAATTTGAACTATACCATTAGGACCTCGACGAAAACCATAATTGACGGACAACTCTAGTATTCATAATCTCTGATGAAATCATAACAGTAGTGAAAATGAACCATTGACGTTTTATAGTTTTCTTACAGCCAGTGGGGAAGTGGGGTGAACAATGATGAGTAAACACTTATTTCCTACCTCACACACTAAACAACTTGACAAATGAAATTGACGAATCGGATAAAACATAAACGAACGTATTTGAAAATATTAATCAAATACAGTTCTGTAAACAACTATTTATAGGAATCATATTTTAGGACAAGAACGGACAACCTAAATTTTGTTTTACGTAGGTACATAAACAAAATTAGACAAGACAGTATTTATTACAGAGTATTCAACAGAAAAACGTAACTCATTAGAGCCAAACTCTTAACCAGATCTGAGTTCGTGAGCCCGTGTATTTGTTGGACGGATGCTGATGACAATTATGTTTTGAGTGGAAGGTAGTGCAATCAGCCGAACGTTGGTAATCGAGGCGCCATTGTGTCTACGAGTCATTCAACAGTCGTCTGTCAGAACTGTGGATCTGGCTGTGCCACACAACCCAACTCTCCTCAATACAACTTCACCAATATCTGTACGATTTAAAGTCTATCCATCAGTAAGTGTGCCTTATTAAAACTTACATTGAGATGAATTTCTTTGTGTCAAAACTCATTGTTTTATTTGGTCCTGAAAATCGTATATTTTAAGTAAGTAATTATGAAAAATTTCTTCTGCCTTTTGTGTAACGAATCTAATATGAGGGAACAAGTAGGACCCCGATAACGAGACTCTAATGGGGATTATTGATATGATTTGTTATTAAGGTTGACTTCTAAACGAGGTTTGCAATAATATGTACCTATATTAGAGATACCATAAATGCAATAGGATTTGAGAATGACCCTTTTAATCAAGGATGGCTTCTTATCGAGGTTTAGATACAGCAATGTTTTACACCATACATCTCTCTTTTTTTCTCACTCACGACCTTGTTTAACCATACCTTCTTATATGGTCCTTGTTGTCCATATCACTTCGCGATATGGATGATTTGTACCCAAATAACTTATTCATGTATTGTTTTACTGCTTCTTGTCAAACTATATCTAATCAATAGACCAATGGATGTAAGAAGATATTAGTAGTGATCATATAGAAGAGGAGGGACCTAAACTTTCCGTTGCTTTTATTACAGGATTAACGTATTCTATAAACAAGGGCTGTTAGGTTGTATTAAACGTCTACGTATTCTGTATAAGTTATGGCTACATTTGAAGATATCTCTGATCTTAAGAATATGATTGTCTTAACTGGTACTTGACTTAGACATGTGTAATATGGTTCGCATTTAACACACAACACCGAGGTTTCCTTGGCCCTAACACGGCAAGAAATGGGCTTTAAAATTGAGGGACATACTATACTAAATACATTTACACAAAAAATTCCTGGTATTGGTAATTTATTCTTTAAACTAGGATGTTTCAGAGAAACATATATCAGAGGAATACTATATTCATAATTTGAGACTTTCAAATGCATATTTACCAGACCCGGGTGCCATTTGTAATTTAGCTAATAATCAATTAATAATGCTTTCAAGCAACATTTTGACGTTAGATAGTAACCAGGCAAGGGTTTGAAACATTTCCTTACAAAAACATAATGCATTCCAAGGTTTTAGTTATTATAATTACCAGTTGAGGTGGGGACGCCACCTAGGTGCGTATTTCAACCCAAATATGAGAGAAGGTCAAGTGTAGATTAAGGAGAGATGCATTGTGTAGCTTTGTTACTGTCTATCTGTTTCATTATCCAGTACAATTTATTATAAGCCCAATAATAAAGACAAGTCCAGGTATTAAACTACAAAAAACTAATGTATATTGATTATTGTTTTGAATAAGTTTGGATACAGATATAGGGAGCACATGTATGTATTTGATATGATTTCCGTAGGTTTCACGAATTTCCCATATTAGGAATAAGCTATTACAGTAGTCCCCATGGTAAGACCTGGACCCGGTACCGACTTATTTTTTCGTTTTGGTGTCCTCAGAGGCCAAAACACCATCCGTTAAAATTCAAATTCTGTATATTAATTATATATCAGTTAACACGACAACTCGAGAAAAAAATGTTAAAACTACGTTTATTCGAACAAGTTTCCAAACCAGCATGATCGGACTATGGCAACAGGGTTTTATAGGTAAAAATTGGGTTTTCCCATTTTTGACCCTAAAATATAAAATGTCTCAATCGGATGTCTAAGTAAAATCAGGCAAACGGAAATTTGCTTGGCCTAGATTGCTGTGGTGGGGGTATTTTAGTAATAGTAGATGATGGGAAGCGATGGGAAGTTAGAGGTGCAGCTAAGAAGGGGGTTTATTGATCTCTAGCATATGCGCTGCACCCAAATACGGCCATAGTTTCAGTAGTGACTGTCGATTGTATTTACTAGAGCAATTCCATACTATTCAAGGTATGGCTTGCTTTAATATTTCATTGCACCTCATTAGGAAAACAAGTTGATCTATGATAATGAATTAAATAGTTTTACTGAAAATAGTATGAATATCTAGAATCTTATAGCGTAGTATGTTTCCAATTAAGCAAATTTATATCGAGGCTGTAAAATTTAAGAAACGAATTGCTAACGAAAAAATTACTTAACACAACCAAAGGCACAACATTAGGGCAAAAATCAAGTAATTATTGTACACAACAAGCTTATGTCATATGTTCGCACGAAGCAAAATTTTTAACAGTGAAATGATCAGCTAATGAGTTAGGTGGTTACCCGCTTGTGGTCATAGAATGGATCCAAATGCATAAATATGACGACATTGTGCAATGTGTTTGCCCAGCTGATGTGTTTACGTAGCATGGTCTCCGATCATGATAATATCAACAGGTGCAAGTGCAGTGTCGCAGATTGTGGTGCACAACTAGACTCCTGGAAATGTTTCTGGTCACGTCACATTGCAATATTTGTCCTTCACATATACATGTCAGAAGGGTTCTTGTGGCACGATCTCTGATCACGACACAATCAACAGGTGGAGTTAAGGCACGCGGTGTCGCCGTGTGCGGTAGGTAACTTTGTAACAAACTCGAGAACGGATATTTCCTTAGTCAAGAGATTATGAAATGTTTGTCCTACACATATACATGTCAGAGGTGTTCTTGTGGCACGATCTCTGATCACGACACCATCAACAGGTGTCGCCGTGTGTGGTAGGTAAGTATGTGACAAACGCGAGGCCTGACATTTTTTTATTCAAGACATTATGCAATGTTTGTCCTACACATATACATGTCAGAGGGGTTCTTGTGGCACGGTTTTTGATCACGACACCATCAACAGGTGGAGTTAAGGCACGCGGTGTCGCCGTGTGCGATAGGTAACTATCTGACAAACGCGAGGCTTGAAATTTCTTTAGTCAAGACATTATGCAATGTTTGTCCTACACATATACATGTCAGAAGGGTTCTTGTGGCACGGTTTTTGATCACGACACCATCAACATGTGGAGTTAAGGCACGCGGTGTCGCCGAGTGCGGTAGGTAACTATGTGACAAACGCGAGGCCTGAAATTCCCTTAGTCAAGACATTATGTAATGTTTGTCCTACACATATACATGTCAGAGGTGTTCTTGTGGCATGGTCTCTGATCACGACACCACCAACAGGGGGAATTAAGGAACGTGGTTTCACCATGTGCAGTAGTTAACTATGTGACAAACGCGAGGCCTGATATTTCCTTAGTCAAGACATTATGCAATGTTTGTCCTACACATATACATGTCAGATGGGTTCTTGTGACACGATCTCTGATCACGACACCACCAACAGGGGGAGTTAAGGAACGCGGTTTCACCAAGTGCAGTAGTTAACTATATGACAAACGCGAGGCCTGATATTTCCTTAGTCAAGCGATTATGCAATGTTTGTCCAAAATGTCACATACGTGCACGTGTAGTAACAGAACCGGTATGTTCGTATTCTGTCTATGATTATAACAAGTTGAGTGGTGTAATATCCCCACCGGTAAAAAAAAAGTTCTGGAATTAACTTTATTTAAATGGTAAAAAGAATTCTGGTGAAAAGGGTGTATTTGATGTAGTTATAGGGAACTGCAACAAACACTTTGAGGTCGGAAACGTTTTTCGTGAGGACATTAGGACTGTGATGACATATCCAGTAGAGTGCATTATAAACCACATGCATTTAATGTAAGATCCAGTAGGTAACGACAATGTCAAAGTAAAAAACTTTCTTTACCAGTACACGACATTATATAGTTATTTGTGTAACTAGTGTGCGAAGTGGAACTTTGCGCTCGAGTTACACATGATGTTTTCCTAAAGTTACTAAATATCATAGAAATAAATAGCTAGTCAAACAAACAAAAAGTTTTAGGTTAGGTTAAATCCAAACGTTGAACAAAATGGGAAACGCTGAACTAGCTAAGAGTAGTCGCAGTATCTTTAAGTTTTGCCAACTAATTTTCAAGCGTACACGTATTACATGCCTAATAAAAGCACACTGTTTAGTGTTGTTTGGTAGAAATACCTATTGGAGTGTGGCAAAAAATGAGTGCAGCGAAAATAGGTGTGGCAAAAGTAAAATGAGTGTGGCAAAATTAAGTAAATGCAACAGTAAATTAGCTACTATGCGTGCTATAATCAGTACAAAGTACAAGAAAGCCCACTTTGTCAGGTAACTGTGGGAAAAATGCTTATCTTTCGCATATAGGATGGGTGTACGCAGATCACAATAGTATCAACAGGTGGGGTAAAGGTGTTGCCCTTGCGGTAGGTAGCTACAACAAACACAAGCCTGGAAATTCATAGGCCTCGACATTACATAGCATTTGTGCACAATGTGTACGTGTCGTATGTGATCACGCAGCACGCTCTCTGATTACGATAATATCAACAGGTGAAATGTGGCAGGTAGACCTTCTACCAGAACTCATGTTAGACATTAGGCAATGTGCAAACGTGTGTGTTGCTTAGTTCGATAAAATATTACTCGACAAAAAAAAAACTTTGGTTTTATTTTTGTTGTGCTGGTTACCCATAACGTATTGACGTGTATCAACACCCATAACGTTGTATTTATTCATGTTAAATAAATTAAACGTATAATTATTTCAATAATTGTAAGATGTGGAAACTGATCTAAATAAAAATTGTATTTAAAAATTAATAGAGAATTATTTTGTATGAGGGGGTGATTTATATACCCAAGTGTACGATTAGATCATTTTATTTTCGTATATAGCTTTTTCATCATTGACTAATATCCTAATATCGACAGTTTTCATATTAGATTTAATTTCTTATACTTAAAGTGATTTAAAAGTTGTTTCTCAATTATACAGGGTGAGTTTTAAATGAGTTCCCCCCCTACTTTTGTCTACATTTCTTAAGATATCAACTCCGGACCACGTCAGATCATTGTAGAGTAGTAAGTACTTCATTTTGACTAGGTATACATTTTGGCCGCCATCTTTGATCCGCCATATTGGATACAAAGTTTTTTTTTCAAATGTAAAGGTAGGGTTGTGACCCATTATTTCAAACATGAATTTTACACTGATTAAAATGCCGCAATTAGTTTTTAAAAATCTTGATTCTTTCTAAAGTTATAAGGACTTTTTATAACTTTATTTTTAGCTTATTTTAACATTGTGCATTTACAAACTAAGACCATAATCTCAAAATAGTGCTAGATAAAGATAAGTATACACCACCATTCATTGTCGACCTATTTTCACTGGATTATGACGGATGTAATTTTTTCGGCCGCCATCCTAGATCCGCCATTTTGAAATGTGACAAATTAATTTAAATATGAAGGTGGTGTTGTGACCCATTATCTTGAACTACTTTTTACGCTGAACTCAATGCCGCAATCGGGTTTTCATTTGCATATTTGGTTTTTGAATTATTGAAATTTTTAATAAGATAATTTTAATATTTCATCAAGAAAGCTTGATAACCGAAAACGGATTGCGGCATTGAGTTCAGCATAAAAAAGTAGTTGAAAATGATGGGTCACAACACCACCTTCATATTTAAATTAATTGATCACATTTCAAAATGGCGGATCCAAGATGGCGACCGAAAAAAATACATCCATCATAACCAAGTGAAAATAGGTCGACAATGAATGGTGGTGTATATTTATCTTTATCTAGCACTATTTTGAGATTATGGTCTTAGTTTGTAAATGCACAATGTTAAAATGGGCTAAAAATAAAGCTATTAAAAGTCCTTGTAACTTTAGAACGGATCAAGATTTTTTAAACTAATTGCGGCATTGTAATCAACGTAAAATTCTAGTTTGAAATAATGGGTCACAACCCTACCTTTACATTTGAAAAAAATCTGACGTTGTCCGGAGTTGATATCTTAATAAATGTAGAAAAAAGTAGGGGGGGAACTCATTTAAAACTCACCCTGTATAATCACAGCGGCGCTGTATTACCTCACTATTTATTGTCGTATTAAAGTAATAGTGACTCTTGTGAAATGTAGTACGTTTCACGTTATAACACTAATAGTGTAATACAGTAGGGCAGGTAATGATCCATTATAGAGTGGATGTCGTCAGCTCGTTGCTGGTAACGGCGGCGCCGGCGATGACCATGATTGGCTCATTTCATCAGACCGACATTGGTCACTGCTAAATGGGAAATTAATATGGCTATAATTTATTGGACATTAGATCACGCGGACATGTATCCAACAGATCGATTTTGAACATTTTGCCAACATGTTTACACTTATAAAACTAGAGTAAAGGTTTTTCCTACAGTCACCTTGCACAATTTTTCGCACTGATTTTAGGACGCAAAGTAGCCAGTTCCTGCATTTACTTACTTTTCCGCACTCATTTTACTTTTCCACACTCATTTTACTTTTCCGCACTATTTCAACCTAACAACACAAAATATTGTGCTTGTATTACTCACGTAATACGTGTATGCTCGAAACAAGTTGGCAAAACTTAAAGATACTACAACTAGGATCTGCGGGTGCAATGTTTCCAACCTTGCAATATTGTTTAGTGATACTGCGACTTAAACCTGTTTTTGCGTGTTAACATTCTATTGTCGTTAAGCGCTTGGGTTTAACCTAACCTTAAACGGATTGTTTAATGTTTGACTAATTATCTATATGCTTTAGTAACTGTGGGAAAAATATAATGTATAACGCAAGCGCAAAGTGCTTTTGCTGCACTCGAGAAAATTTTCACTGCCACTTTGTTCACTAATAACCTCACAAATAATAGTAGATGGATCAAAATCTTTGCACAGGGAAGCACATACAATTTTTCTGTTCGACATAACTACATGTTTTTTTCAGAAAGATTTTTCTAAAACGTACTTAAATTCCTAATTTCACCATTATCATAATCTATCATTTATATTTTAAAATATAGTATAATCTGTCATGACGTATTATTCTTTAATCAATCGTAAGAATTGTGGACTCTGATACTAAGATAATTTGTATATTGGAAAAGAATTTTCGTTAATTTTTCAAAACTACAAGAACTTGCATGGATTTCCTCCAAAAATTAAACTGAATGCAGTACATTGATCTTAAAGGGAGCAAAGTTTTAACCCTGTTGAGAAACTCCCGTCGACAGTAGTATCAGGTGTATGTTTTGTAATGCATCCTGTTATCGTTTCATGGACATAAACTACCTTAAAAGTGTATAAAAGGCCTTAATGTAATATGCAATAATAAAATGTAATATGTTTATTGGTACTACGACTTACTTAGCCTATAAACATGTTGCTGCGTATTAACATTCTATTGTCGTTAAGCGCTTGGATTTAACCTAACCTTAAAAGGATTGTTTAATGTTGGACTAATTATCTATATGCTTTATAACTGTGGGAAAAATATAATGTTTAACGCGAGCGCAAAGTGCCTTTGCTGCACTCGAGAAAATGTTCACTGCCACTTTGTGCACTAATAACTCCACAAATAACAGTACATCGATCAACACCTTTGAACAGGGAAGAGCAAGTCATTCCAAATAAATTGATTTTGTAAAACCACTAACTGAACGTCAAAATGATGATTATTACACAGATAATTAAATATAAATGAGTAAGTATTGATTAACGAGTTCTAATTAAGTAGGTGGATGTAAAGTATTATAGGAATAAATACAACAGAAATTCCAATACTGGTTTTTCTATTTAAATCTGTAATTTAGTTGACTAAATGATGGTCTAATTAGACTTGTTAGAAAATTTTTATCAACCAAACCGTAAAAATGCTATTTAATGAAACAAAAATACGATGGTCTAGAAACCCCCTTATAGATGAACTATTTACATGAATATAGCATAGGTAATAGATCTGAAATAAGTAATAGGTCGATGGGACACATTAATCACATAGGGTCAATATGAGATGTTAATTGCTTCATTTAGGCTAATGACAGATTATTGCTAATGCATATTTTACAGTTTCTAATCAGTGCTTTTGGCCATATAACCGTCTCTTAATACTCCAATTAAATTGGTAATTAAATGCCCATTTAGTACTGTCATATGTTTCAATATAAAGGGGAAACATTTTTTTAAGCTTTCTTAAAAGTGTTTGTAGTACTATAGCAAGAAGTAGCAGGCAGTACAACTATAGAAAGTGTTGTACGTACTCAGGGTTTAGTGTTAATTTATCGTTACTAATTTAGTAGGTATCATCAATATAACTAAGATAAGTTTATGTTCTCTTTCGAATAGAGTTTGTGTATGTCTGAAAAATAAATCGAAAAGTCTCAAAACAAATTTTTGCAAGTAATTTGTAATTGTAATTGATATTTACAAATAAAACGAAGAAAAACCTCTAAGACTTAAATTATTACATATTCTTTCGTTTTAATCTGTTCGTGTGCATCTAATCACTTAAACAACCATTGTAATGACAACAAAACATCATACTGAGTTTGAGTGTTTTCGGACTAAAACTAAACCCACACACCCTTTGTTTTAATTTACTAGTTTTATTTACTTCAGGTTTACTTCAAGGAGCTTCGCTCACAAATTTATTTCATTAATAACATACATAAATTTACACATATAAAAATATATATTTCTACGTTTATTATTAGGTCATATTTCATTGAACGCCTAAAATTGTTTCATTATAAAGTCTTTTACATTACATATTTCCATGGTAGGATGTGGTTGAGTTTTACTTGGTTTATGTAATCTTTGGTTTTACTATTTGCACTCAACTAAAGACCACATATGTTTGGATAAAGCGTTTAAAGGATTTTTGTTTAGTTGCTATTGTGATTTAAACAAAAACAAAAGTTAAGACACTGTAACACCAGTTTATAAGCATGTGTTTTCAAAGTATATTATACATTGGTTTAGATTAAGAGTCAGTTACTAAGGACATTATCTGGGGTGGGGAGAGGGAAAGAGCGAGAGAGATAGAGTTTGAGGAAAAGATATATCGATTACAGGTATATGCAGTGAACCCAGTGTTATATACCTAGCTTGTTTTCAGTATAGAATGCTGGAGATTTAAAATAAATTTAATGTAAAGATTTAAATATTATCTCATTTATTATTTGTTGGATTATTAACAGAATAACTGGGTAAAACAATTAGTAATTTATTATTAATATTCAATTAGGTTTCGATATAAAAGACAGACTTGTTTTAACCTCATATCCTCCACATGGAACTATCGTAAGTAATTTTACCAAACCAGGGTATAATATAACTACTTTAATGTCACTTCCATAAGTTAAATATCTATACGTAACATAGTTAGAGTTAAATTAAGTAAAAAAATATTTTTCCACAACAGTTAAACAACATTCATAATGGGTGTTTTTAAAGGTTTCCACTTAGCAAAAAGACTTAAACTTTAAAACACCTATTAATATATTTGCTAAGTATTTTATTTCCCTGGGACACTAGGCACAAGCTAGGATTTATATTTTTAAAATTCTTCAAGCCTAAGGTAATTTCAACTAACCCCCAACCAGAATTTATACCCTAGTAATTCCGTTGAATGCTTCAGTTTCACCTGTTAATGGTTTTCGTTTCCGTCAAAAAGTACATCTGCCTGGTCCAGTGTTTAGGCTAAAAATATATTTCCATTTAAAGACAATCGATGTGTACTGCAAATAGGGGTGAAGCATTATCATTTAGATAAAATCACAGACAATAGACACCACACCTGGAAGATGGTGTATGTCTAGTCTGGGTTGTCATACACTATACATAGTGTTGTCTAGTCTGGGATAAAATCTATTGGTAATTTGGCGGGACTTTGGCCAGGAACCTCAAATACCGAAATCCCGTGCTCTAATACTAGATCAGCCCGCTCTCCCATCTGCTATGCAAAATTGCAAACCTCTACAATTTCTCGAACTATTTTTTAAAATTGCTATTACCTAAGACAAATATCATATTGTATAGTTAGGTATATTTTTACTTTCAATAGCGTGAAAAACCCCGTTGTGTTGATACGTTTTTTTGATTTGTTTGTTGCCTTTAAAACCCGCCAAAAAGAATATAGGAAAGTATTTGTTGATCAAATTATTATGTATTTTTTGGAAATGAGATCGATAAAAGGATTTAGGAATGGGTTGAATGTGCTAAAAAGTGGTTACAACCCCACTTACTTTTGGTCTCTAATAGTCATGAGTTGCAACTTAGTAAAATCAATATCCATGTGAACGTATAGGGTAGGATTGTGGCCCCTGTTCGGAGGTGAGGGGACAGAGGTGAGGTCAGAACCACTGTTTGATGACTCCCAGGCACAATCAAGGCCCCGATTACCAACATTCCGTTGATTGCTTCAGTTCAACCTGTAATAGTAGTCGTTTCCGTCAACAAGAATGTCTGCTGGGTTCAATGTTCAGGTTTAAAAGATATTTAGATAATATATGTGTACTGCATACCTGATATGAAGTCTAACTCTAGTCTTAAGAAAAGGGCTGCTTCTAATCACACTATCAATAGTATCAAAATAATTTGGATATTATCACGATCACTAACTATTGTTTAGTAAGAATCTTCTAAGCAAACAAAACGGTAACTACACTACAGACACTTAATTTTTACATAATGAAAGATAGATACAAATTATTTTAGTAATCAGGCATCATTGAGATTCGTAGTCAGTTTACCAAACATGTGATCAACGTTATGAATATGTAGACATAACATTTTTCTGTTCCACATAATTTTATTTTTTCAGAAAACATTTTATGAAATGTACTTCCATTTATAATTTCATCTTTATTATAATCATTTATAAATAATAATGTAGTATAACTTGTCATAACGTATAATTCTTTAATCAATCATTAGAATTGTGGATTCTCTGATTCTAAATTCATTTGGATATTGGCATAGAATTTTCATTTATTTTTCAAAACTAAAAAATCTCACATGAATTTCCTTCAAAAATTAAACTGAATGCAGTACATTGATCTTAAAGGGAGCAAAGTTTTAACCCTGTCGAGAAACTCTCGTCAACAGTAGTATCAGGTGTATGTTTTGTAATGCATCCTGTTGTCGTTTTATAGATATAAACTACCTTGGAAGTGTAGTAAAGGCTTTAATGTAATAAATAAGCTTAAATGTCAAATATGTACATCGTGTAAAAAACTTGGAAAATAATCAACCAACAATATTTTTCTTTCAGTTATTATAAAATTAATTACACAGTTAAAATTAAAGGTACATTTTTCGACACTATAGAAGCAATACTAAACTTCTTGCTCTGCTTCCAACTAAATGAAAAAAACAACTTATATTTAATAATTCTAGTAACTTAAAAGCATTGTGGCATTGCAGGTCACTTACCATACATTTAGGAAACTCTTCAGGAGGACGTTCGACCTTCCAGCCTAGCAGTGGAGGTATGCAGATGACAGCTGATAGGATCCAAACGAGGGTGATCATGATGGCGGCGCGGGCTGGGGTGCGCTTCTTGAGGTAGTCGATGGCCTGGGTGATGGACCAGTACCTATCCAGGGAGATGAGGCAGAGGTTCATGATGGAGGCGGTAGACAGCAGCACATCCATGGCCGAGTGTATGTCACACCACAACGAACCGAATATCCAATAGCCCATCAGCTCGTTGGCGAGCGAAAACGGCATGATGACCAACCCGAGGAAGAAGTCCGCGACCGCTAGGCTCGCGATGAACCAGTTTTGTATGTTTTTGAGGGCCTTCTCGGTGGCGATGGCGATGATGACCAGCATATTCCCTACCACAACCACTACCATCAGCATTGTAACTACGATGGATGCCAGGATGATTGCCTCCATAGAATACCCGCTCGGATACAAAGAGTCCTCGCGGAATATGATGTACGTGTTGTTCGGATCGTACGTGCCATTTGTACCGTTTACAAGTGAGATGTTTTCTAAACGTAAATCTTCAATGTTCACCAAAATTGCGTATTCGTCGTCGAATTTTAAAAGATACTCCGACGTATTCAAAGGCGGTCCCTCCAGGGATAAAAACTCCATAGCTGCTTATAGTCCGTAGAATCCTAGTTTGTTCCCTTTGGTATTTTAGGAAAACCCGTTTTACCGAACAGTTCTCTCGAGGTTTAGGCACACTTTGAACTATTCTCTACTTCCATTATTGTACTTCACTCCTCATATTGCTTTAGTTCATAAACGCTTTTCACTGGGTGTTTGTAATGTTTTTGTGCGCAGTTAACAAACAACAAAAAACCAAAAGCTTTTTTATATCCTTTTATATGTATATAAATCAGATAGTTTCGTTGTTAAAGCGTGTTCCAGTATTTCTTGCAGATTGTACTCACACTTCTATCTTGCATCGATTGTTGTACTCTTTCATAATCTTATTATAGTAATACATAAAATCTAGAGTTTACAGGAGAATATTTATAAATAAAACTCTGTTATCTGAATCTATGTACATACGTACTTAGAACGGACGAGTATGAAAAGGAAAATCTAAACAAATTTTATTGCAAACAGTTTCAAAAATCAAGACTAATTATGTATGGACATCCACTAGATTACACTTTATTGTTAGAAAGGCAAATATCGACGAACAGTATGATCGTATTTGAG
Organism: Macrosteles quadrilineatus; assembly: GCF_028750875.1. Lineage (NCBI taxonomy): Eukaryota > Metazoa > Arthropoda > Insecta > Hemiptera > Cicadellidae > Macrosteles > Macrosteles quadrilineatus. Next base: position 165,674,540 of record NW_026542594.1, on the reverse strand, counting down.
GACAGGAAAGGGTATTTCGGTAGAGGGCAGGGAAACAGCAAGCAGCTCCATATCCTCCTATCTATAAACATCCAAAGAAAACAAATCTTAAAGTTTAACAATCTTTAAGTCGAGTTAAAACTTGTTAAACCTTTCAAGTTAATGCTTCGATGAGTTTTCGATACTACACGAGACCCGTTTTAACCGATAACTCGAAATCTGATAGACCACGAGAAAACGTTAATTTAAACAAAAATATAATCGTGTATAAAAATTGTAAACTGAAATATATTTTTATTATCACACGCAACAATTACAAACACCGTACACACAATTATCCTCTAACACTTAGATCGGAAAACCCAAAGCTTCGGCTAGGAAACTTCTTCGACTATCTACAGAATATTACTAGGACTTAGGTACTAATAAATCTATAACTATATACATAACGATATACACAATATTTATTAACACATCGCTCCTATTTATCTTATTCAGACTAAATAGTGCTAGATTTATATCCGGTGTCGGAATATTCCATAAAATATCTTGGTGTTTCTCTCAATATTCCTCACATATTACGCGTTGCCGGGCGGGGAATGCAGAGCCGTGGAAATATTTAATTTTCTGCCGACTTATGGAAGAGAGCGCGCGGTATTTAAATTCCTGGACGGGACGCCCGGGGGCTGATAATGTAGGATACCACATATGTAGGGTAGCACATGATGAGGACGAGCTGATGGGCTCACTACGCACCACGAACCACGCACTACGCACCACACACTACGCACAACTCACTGTCTCCACTCGCACGGTCCAATCTCCTGCAACAGAAACAAACGTTCGTTAGAAACAATAACATAATGGCCATAAACACTAAAGGTTTAAATTGGTTTAAATACCTGCTTCTATTAATCAATAGTCACAATTACTGTCACGCAACTAGTTTCGACTTCATGAAGAGGTCATCCTCAGGCGTCCAGTGGATGTCAAAATAATCACTTCACTAAGTTCGTGTCCGTGTGCGTATTTGTGTTTGAATGTACCATGTGTAGATCGAAGACCTTCTGATGAAGTGATTATTTTCATGAAGTCGAAACTAGTTGCGTGACAGTAATTGCGACTATCGGATTACTAGAAGCAGGTATTTAAACCAATTTATATGTTCAGCGTAATCCGAAGGGTAACATAAAAAATTACAAAAAGTTTAATGAAACAACAGTCAAACACGGTAATAATTCTACCGTTCAAACAAATTATACACAGTCATCACTGCACACTTGTTTAGCCCACGAATTTATCTTATAAATTGCATTTTAATATACATAGCTGTTAATATTGTCTAATTCGTGCCCTCAGGTAGTTCAACCTGTAGATCCCACATTGAAGAGTAATACGCCAATTGTAAGGTTGACAAACCACGGATATTTTTGTTTTCTACTTAGTTCATAGTTCGTGTATAAACATAGGCACTTAGGATGGTAGTTAGTGGTCAGTTGTTGAGAAGTGTTACTGGCCCCTAACCAGCTTTTGCCAGGTTGAAAAGTAAGTGTAATATTTTCAACACAGGTTCTATTCACAACTTACATCTGGCCGAAGCCCTGACAAAGCTCTCCAGTTCCACTTACATGCCGCTAAAGCTTTCATTGGATTTTTTTGAGAGGCACTATTGTACCTGTGCACTTTCCTCAGGACGTTGAAATATCCAGCACTCTGCGTACAAAGGGCACCGCCGGAACATACATGTCACCGTAGGGTACGCTTGGGTGATTTATTACATGATCGCTGACTATACTTCATTAAGAGAAGTTTTATAATTGTTTTAAAGATTATTTGCCTTTTATTGATGAGATTTATAAGGTTTATCCTGTAACATTTCACGTACATTAAAAATATCTGATAAATCCAAAATAGCTTGTAATGGATAAAATAAGCTTTAAAAAGGCGTTGGTTAGGAAGTGGTTGAAATTTAAAAACTTGTTTGAATTAAGGTATTGTGTGGATATGTGAACCTAATACTAGTTCGTAAAATGTAAGTTAATACTATAAAAAATATAAAAAAATGATTTTTTATTAAATTTTCAATACACCCTTTTGGACATCTCAATAAAAAATTAATGTTTGATTTGTTTTCTCTGATTTTAAATCGAAAAACATTCTTACTGAAACCTTTCAAATTTTCAGTTTTATCCAATCTGATATATCTGCACGTATAAATTAGTCTATTTATTAGGTTTTATGAACACCTCTGTACCTGTGATAGCTTTTACTGTTCTGTTTATTTATTAATTGTATTAAGAGTTTTAAAGATCATACTTTACATGTTGTAATGCTTGATCAGACCTACCATGTTGTCATGTATTTTATGTTTTTCTCAACTCTTTTTTTATTTTACTCAATACCTTAGTATATGTTTATTGTTTCCATTACTTCTTCATTTATAATCATGTATTCTTTTGTATGGGCTAGTTCTCTGACTCTTGTAAAAGTAATCTGCATTTGCATGTATTGTTTTTGATCATTGTATTTAATTCCACGTTGCATGAGAAGATCCATTTAACAGTTGTGTTTAATGATCAATAAAGAATCTAAATTGACTTTATTAGTCTTTAAAATACTGCGGTATTGACATGACTAAAAGTTTGTTTATTTTATTAACAGTTTTAAGCGGGTTTAGATTAGCAGAACACGTGTAACGTAAAGCCTACCACTTAAAAACCCAAAAAGACCTAAAATTCAAAGTTCGATTTAAGTTTTGCATTTCCTTAAGGAATAGTTGATTAATTCAAAATCAAAATAAAAAGTTACATTTGTAAACTACTTATAAAAATTGTATTTTCATATAACATAGAATACCATTGTAAAGACGTTTGATTTCAATCAACAGAAATGATATGACTAATTAATATTTTAATACCCACCGAATATCACCAAGCTGGGAAAAGTTTCCGAAGAAGTTGGGACTTATACATCATGAAATATAATACATTATGATGGACAATCTATTATCCTTAATATTGTTTACTAATAGAGTTTCAAATTTAATAATTATTAGAAACTAGGGAAGTTATAAATGTGTTTAATATTAATAAAATGAAGTATTAACCCTCTAAATGTATACGAAGTCAGAATCTCAAACGATGAAAAATAAACAAATAACATCTGTTTACGTGATTTTACATCTGGCCTAAAGTAATGTGTACTCAGATAAACATCGGAAAGCTATAAAATACGAATATATAACGGAGAACGTCCGACCATTTGGAACTAACATCAATAACGCCAAATTACATGATAGATGTATACGAAACGTTTGCTTTTGATGTTTGGATTGGTTTGTGACTGTTGTAAATATTCATCAATACCTAAATATTTAACTGCAAATACAAGTTCCCAGCCGATTCATCCATTAAGAGATGTATAACTCGTTCACCCCATCAAATATATTTAATATATAGACCCTGATCATATTTTAATTGCTGTTTTTCATGTTTTAATTTGCGTATTGCTAAAATGGTTTATGCATTGTTATATTATTAATTATGTAAGAATAAATGTTGCATTTTCTATTCACATTTACTTGTAGAGAGATTGTTGGATTGTGATGAAAAATAATCGCTTTCTAAATGATAGTTATTCTAGATTGCATAAAAAATATGTCAGTTGTATATGGATTGAAATTAAAATTGTTCAAATCACAAAAGTACTCGTAAATAATGTCCTCATTAAAAATAAATCTTACAACAACCTGTTAAATAGCATCTTGATCGGCATTGCAAGTTTCATTTGCAAGATGACACTTACAAGCAATACTCGGACGCTGGCGTCATCCTGTAATCTAGCTACAGGGGGTCACAAATTGTGGATATTTATAGAATTTATTTTTGCACTGTGGATGCGATACTCAACGGTGTGGATTAACGTCCACACTAGTGAGTACTTTGACTATCCGCAGTACTATCCTGATAATTAGACCAAATCGTTAATTAAGAGGCAAAAATTTGGTTCGGATTCAACTATAAACTGTAGGTCCCTTAGTTACCATTGGCTGTATCGGCTATTTAACAGCTGTGTGTAAGGAATATGTCGGCCTTAGTCACTAACAAGACTAAAAGATCGCGCTCATCCGACACTCATCTCCATTCAAACTTGACTTAAAATTCCTACATTCCTATGGTCGCCTTTTCTAAGTAAAGTAACAAATATTTTATCCATGCGAAGTAAAAATATAAATACTTTTGATAAAATTAAAAACAATATTTTCAGTATGAAAAAGTATAAGGACACTTTAGTCATCATCAAATTAAATTCCTTCCTAGAACTTATTATAATAGTATTACATCATAATAATGCATACATACTCAACAATATATCCTAATACATAATTTTTGTATAATGAGTCATAAATCAAACTTTTCCCTCAGTTCAATATTCACAGTTTTTTTCTGGTCTAACAACTTCTGACCTACTGCGGTGCACCATCATCAAGGTCCTTGTTTGTTGTGGGAGAGAGGGGGTGTCACGGAGGAGAGGGGAGGAAGACAGCGCTCATCCTCTTACCATACTCTTGAAACTCGTTGTGAAACTCCCCTGTAAGAGGTATTTTAAAAATGCAATCACTCTACTCCAAGGGCGTGTTTTAAACCACGATGTGACGCTTCATCTGTTAGTGAGAAACTTGCTGCATGTTGATCATCGAACTTTGTCCCTGATAAGCCTTTTCCGCAAAATTTCACGAACGCAATTATACGTTGATTAGTTTATAGTCTCATTGTTTGTTGACAAACATTTAAATAATAAAGTAGCATCTTTGGTCCAAAGTGGATACTAAGAACGATAGGTGGATCGTTCTTTTCTTGGGTTTGGTGGCGTTAAAAAATGTATACTAGAACACGTAGCATATCAAAAGTGTAAACTAAGAATATATTAATATTGTCATTCATAAAAAAATATAATCCAATATTATGACTGTTATTGGAGGCAGAACCGTAAAACGTATACAGTTGACTTAGTTTTAAAAATCTGTATATGGACTTTTGCGTTCCAGCCTGGAAAAGGTCTTTAACGGTCATCTGAAGTTGTAGCAAGTAACAGATGTTCCTTATAAACATATAGATATGTTTTTTAATTATAAAAGAAATTCAATCTCCCTTAAAAATGTTATACACATTTTCCCTGATTTTAACTCTAACTGCTCCAAATTAAAGTTAAAGCACTGAATAAGTTAAAGCGCTTTTAGAAAACTTTTTTGATTCATAATACTAAACCAGCACCACTTAATATAATGAAGTTATTTTAATTTGGGTATCAACACTAGAATGAATTACCTTCGTTGTATATTATACTTGGTATAATATCATTATATTTAGTAGCATTCATATCAACAACAGGTCTAGTATATGTCCAGCTCAATAACTATTAGGTCGAATCCCAGGGGTCTGTGTGCAGTGTGTAGAAACAAACCATGCAATATTGTTACAGTCTATAACAGTGAGCCAAGCATACACAAGGGAGTTTCATGGTAAATTATGCAAACTGGTGACCACATTTAATTGATTAAACTGCGTTGTATTCCGTCTGTATACATTAGTAACCTGTGGAAACAGGTGCATGCGATGCAGTAGAGAATACAGCGTGTAAATTATTTCGAATGTTATTTGACAGTGTATGGTGAATTGTACTTAATTAAATAACATTGTTATTTATTGTTTATGAGGATTTTTTTTGTTCTAAGACACTAGAAACAAGACCGGAATTGTTTTTTCACATTACTTCAGACCTAGAGATCATACCTATGTGTGTTAGACCTAGGGGTTGCGGCATTATCACTTAGATAAAATCCATTAGTGATTTGGGGAGCGAGCTGGTCTAGTGGCTAGAGCCCGGGACTTCGGTCCAAGAGGTAACGGGTTCAAATCCCGCCAAATCACCAATGGAGTTTATCTAAGTGATAATGCCGCAACACCTAGGTCTAGCCGGAAGTAATGTGAAAAACAATCCCAGGCTCGTGCCTAGCGTTCTAGGACAAAAATAATATTGAATTGGCAGGATTTGAACCCGGGACCTCAAGGACCAAAGTCCCACGCTCTAATTACTAGACCAGCTTGATTACCTGTGAGGTAATAGCAATAATGTATACTACAATGTATAGCGTTTTGGCTACAGGGAATGAATGTAGTTTGAAGTAATTTCATTATAACGCGAAATGCAAATTGGTTGTTCGTTTGCCAATGTTGTAGTTTACTTAACACCAGCAGTTCCTCGCTGAAGGAACAGTTTATATTGAATTACTCAATGAACATGTTAACTAGTTGAACATTACTCGTGCTGCTATAATATATATTTGAAACCAGTGCTGTATTGAATTGTTGATTGAAAATACACCCTTAGTATAATGCATGGCAAGATTATTGTGATTTTTTATATTCTTATGTTACTACTTTTTTATTTTTAGAAAGGAAACATATTTAATTATACATAAAAAAATGGTTGAGTGGTTATTCTATGGATTTATTTACATATATAAATAGTTTTATATTAATTATCTTCCCGAATACTTCACAATCTTAGTGACAAAGTAATTCTGAAGTTGTTTGATGCCGGGTTTCGAAACCTATCATGCCATTTTTAAGCATAAAAGTTAATTTCTTTCACTTTAGAAGGTTGTCTGGTCTTAAAAACACTTAAGATACACGAACATCAATGATAAAAACAAAACAATAAAATTGGATGTTTGTACAACTCAATAATACAAATTATTATTGTTCATTTAGCATCAGGATTCCTTTACAGAAAGGTATACAGCCCCTTGTTAACAGTAAAAAACTATTATTTTAAATGGTGCATGTTAAAATATGAACTGTAACAAAAATAAAGTCACCTGTTTTGTATAGTAAAACTAGTTTTTAGAACTATTGTTACATTTAATTTTACTTATAAAACATATATATATTCAACATCAATATAATAGAAAGATTGTTTTTGCAAATGAGATTGAGCAAGCAATAATTGCAATGTATCTGAACATATTTAAAATGGACCGAGGAAAAAAATCATTATTTGTGAATATTACATAGAGAAAGATGATATTATTACTTCAACTTCTTATTAAATAATACAAATAAAATAAAGAAAAAATCGCAAAATATTTGTCAATGAGTGGAAGCAATGTATTTATTTATTACATATTTAGTTTTAGACCGTCGTCTATATAATAGTTACCAAAACAATATCTTAAGTAATCAAAATTTACTAAAGTAAAGTATGTATGTTTAATGAACTTAAATAGTCCTAATAAATAATAAGTAACACAAAGTAATACAAATGACTTTGGAAAATATCAAACTAAAGATTGGCATGTTTACATTGAACTGTTTGTAGACTTCGGAGGAACAGAAAAAACAATAACTGTTTTCTGAAAGTTAACAACTATAACTTCTTAGAGAATTTATAGTCACCATCAGTTTGAAAAGAAAAAATATGTGTTTATTATTATAATGTGTCAGGTATTTATTTAGCGATCTTTAATATGTTCAATATCTTAAATAATAGAGCGTTTTAATGAATAACTTACGTCGGGAACCCAATTATAATATTCACAGAGATATTTATTTGCAATAAATATGTGCGACAGTTTACAGTATGTGATATGTATTACGTAATACCGTATAAGTATTGAAAAAAGATAGATAAATTAAACCTAATTAATTAAATTGATTTCTCAGATTTATTAATTTAACCGAACCAAAAATTCCTAAATAATGAACATTAAAAATTTATAAGATAACCTAAGTTACCATTGGGTTAAAAACATGAACTCATACCTTGATATTTTTAAAGACAACTGGGAATATTGGTGAAGTCCATAATACACTTATTATTTCAAACAATGTTTGCAATAGGAAACACTCACAGATTGTCCATTTAATACCGCTTCGACAAACGTTCTGGCAAATGAAGTTTCCATTTAGCTGAAACAAAACAATAACGGACGTCGAGTAAATCAATTTCACTGAAAACAATGCATTTTCCCTTCGCGGGAAATGGATGTGAAATCGGCGAGGCAGTGGACACGATTTGACAATCAGGTTATATGGGTCTTAAACATGGAAATAATAGTAGCTAAAACAGATGGCGAAAGATGGTAATATTAGGCTTGTCATGGGAGTGAATAAAACGTGTTTAATTGTTATTGAAATATCTATATTAATAAAATTAGAGTTTAGTCTGCACATTGCTCAGAATCATAAATTTTTAGGTTATTTTTACGTTTTATACATTAAAAGAAGCCGAAACAAGTCTCCTCTCAATTTCTGTCTGTTTGTCTGTCTTCCGTCTGCCACAGAGCCATTATACGCGGCCTTCTCCTGAAAAACGAGAGTACCCGTTCCTTTCAAATCGTAAAAAAATGCTACTGGCGTAAAAACACACACGAAAGAATAGGGGTTGGCTTTCTTACAAAATGTAATACAAGTTTTCCGTTATTTTACTTTTGCTTACTGTGGTATTAACATAATTAGGTAATGATTCCTGACAAAAGTTCGGTAGGTAGGGTACAGCATAGGCCTATCTATATTATGTGAAATCATTATAAATTGTCTTTTGCTTTAATACAGTACCCTATGTTGTTCAATTCTTTTTTAACCATCAACTTCTTTTTTATATGTAAGTTTTTTTTAAGTATCTAAACTTTTAAGTAAGCGTATCATTTGAAAATTAAATCGTATGTTACAGTATGTTTATACATGCAACAGCTCCTCATATAATTTGTACTAGGACCTCTTTGAAGTTAGCTTTGAACTTTAGTTTGAAGTTAGTTTAGCCTAGCTTGAAAGAAAGATATTTGTTCAAACTAAGAGGTCCAATGAAATTGTGTTCCTGAAATCAATGGTGGATGTGTAACTATTTTACACAACAGATTTAAACATCAATATTTTCTTTTTAGTGTCCTCTCCGTTGCAAAGCATGGGTAAAGCAGCTAGTATTATTTAACATAAAAATATGCAGGGTGTGGCAAAATGACCAATCTATTTTCTGTTGTGCCTTGTTCAGCAACAGGTCGCCTGATGGTGGTGGGGTTAGGCTCGTTAGAAAGCCTACACACTGCCATTATCTGTAGTCAGAGAATTATTGTGGTCGCCCGAGCAACGTACGTTTGTTCTCGATTCGTATTTATAAGGTAATGATTCAGTCATTGGAACTCAGCGGCAGTAGTTCGGTTCATTATTTTAATTTGGGTGACATGGATAAGTTCATTCACGTAGCACAACCATGCGGTGGGTTACTAACTTTAGAACGACAGCTTCTGCGTTCAAAAAGAAGCTGACAGTCCGTACAAAGTTTGTTCGGTCACCAGACAACTAATGTTGCTTTTAACATATCTGGCAGCTCGGTTACACGAATGTTGAGGTTAGATCATAATTATCATCCAAACTAGTTAATTTTATTGTTTACTTTGATTAGTTTTGTTTATCATCCAAACAAATAATCGCGACGGAAACTCTCCATGTCGCCCTTATTGAGAGAATACACGGAACTGCAGCTGAGTTGTAATTAATGAATCATTACTTTTTCAAATGACTCAATAACATAATTTTGTTCAGGCAACCACTGTTCTATGACAAAAGACAATGCCACTATGTAGGCTTCCAACGAGGTTGCACTTACAGACGTCATATCGCTGAACAGTTCGCTGATAACATAGATCAATTTTGTTTCCTTACCCGGTATATATATTTTTTATTCGGGAATTTGATGCATTTTCCATGTTATTACAACTAAATATTTTATTTTTATTCTAACCATATTTTGAACATAACTGGAGATAATAAATAATCTGATAAGTATAATTATAATTTTTGCCAACCATAGATATATTTCCAATATATGTACGCCTTTTACCAGCTACAGTAAAATTCCAAATATAACCTTGATTAAAGTATTACTGCTGTTTAAAATGCACAATATACATTTTAAATTAAATTGTCAGACATTTTAGGGCTATTTCTAATATTACTTATATTCCAGCTTCTGTGTTGTACACTGTAATATTACTTACTAACTGCTCTCAGTATAACCAAACAGGTCCTGATATACCTCTTCTGTAACAAATAATAAGCTATAATTTATGATTATCAGTCAAACAATTAGGAAATAACGTGTCATTGCATTTGTAATAAATCTGAATGAAGGACGTGCAGCTAATAACAACGAATGATGAACAGTTTTTGCTGAAATAAGCTGGATGACAAGCTTACTTGTGTTAGTGAGGCCCACAACAATAGGATTACATAATGATAGATGGACCTATTGATACAGAGCTTTGGACAGGTCATCCATAAACCTGATATCCTCGGCAAGATTATGCTTGTTGTTTACGATAATGTATATTAAAACGTAGATTAGCCAAATATGATCCTGATTCATTACAATTGTTGAGATATATTATTCCTTTTGGCTCAGTATTGTACACTATTAATGTAAATCTCCCAAAATACAACTGTACAATCCACTGATAATAGTATATTTCGTACCTAGGGCCGAAAATTAGGTTTTTAAACCGGTCGAAAACTGCAAAACCATTTCGGTCCGTGGTACGAACGCTATTTTTCCCCACACTATGTCCTATTACCACTATTCACCACAATAGTAATGCACATTAATAGTCAACACAACTACAACTTTAAGGTTATGTGAAGAAATAATTTGAGGTATCAAAAAAAAAAATAGTAAATAGTTGCTTAGTAACGGTGACAATAAAACAATTCTATTGCAATCCTATGGATACTGATTGTGTATTTAATATGCATTAGTAAGTAAGCAGGCATCTGATTTTGTGGCCCTAGGGATGTAAAAACCTGCTTGGTCCCCAAATTACGACGACAGCTGGCATGGCCAGCAAAACGTAACTTTCAGCCATCAATGTATGTAAAACAGTTAACAATATCATAGTGTGGGGAAAATTAATTTTCTATTTACTTTTCCATTATATTCATTTAATTATTTATTAGTAGTCAATTTCTGGAAATAACTAGACGCCGGAATACTAACACTGACCAACAAAGTGTACATATTCTATAGTCTGAGTTGTTACCTTTGGGTAGGTTGAACTTGGTAAAACTATCAACATTGTTGCAACGACTTAATAAAGGGAGTTTTGTAAAAATCTTATGTCATTAACTTGATGCTTTGACACTACTAGTGTATACAAAGATAATGATAATGATTTTATTTATTTTAACATCGCACATAATGTACGCATAACGGATATTGATAGGTTTCTGTGAAGGTGTCAGGTTCTACAAACATTTGCATCCAACAACCATTACTGTGAGTCTGGCAGGTGAACTGTCACAGTGTTGGCTCTACTTATTTACATTGAAAACATCTATTCAAATAGTCTATTTACAATATAACGAGTTATGATTTAGAGAATTATTATATCTTTTGTTTGATTCAATAAGAAACTGGTAAATATTTCTCGTTTTGTAATTAGCTAGTCAAATAAAACCTTAAATATTGCAATTAATTTTGACATAAATCACTGTTCCTTTATTTTTCTTTCGATTTGATTGTTATTCTAATGATGACACGTTATACAGATAAAAAAGTAACCGATAATTGTATTGAATTAATGAAATGGGAGGGAATAAAAGAAACCATGACATAGATTAAGGTATGATTGTAGTTTAATTTATCGATTATTTTACAACATCAAAACATAATTGTACTTTTAAGCGTACAAGTTTGATACTTATCGTAATTATTGTACCAATCGTTGCAGCAGGCTCTGAGCGGTGTTTTGAGCAATCAATAGAGGAATGTGTCAGAACTGGAGTGCTGGCAAAACGTTACAAAAGCGAGAGAAACAACAAACAATTCGTCGACTCAAACAATAACAAAACTTCCACACATTGAAAACTAACAACGTCAAATGCTGTTGTGGGTGGTGCGCTGTTAAATACAATTGGGGAGAAAAGCTGAAAATACTTTAACTCATAACAACTGACTTGAACCTTCAACTTGTTTGGATTGGTCATGCTGACATGTTTTCGATAAATATTTTGCTAGGTTTCAATCGTTACTTTCTTTAGTCTTAGTTCAGAGGTTAACACTTAGTTCCATGGATCCAACCTAAAAAAAATACAGTTACTATACAAAGTATAAATCATTTAATTTCATCTCATTTAATTTATTTCAACGGTAAAATTTCCAATTTATACATGGACTAAAGCCCATGGAATAAAGCAATTTATAAAATTCTAAAGCCTCCTATGTAAATCAGTTTGTTCAGGGAAGTTATAGTGTTCGTAAATTTCCATGTAAACTGTTATTAATTCTGTAGAATCTGTACATTTTCTGTATCCTCCTAACATTCCATTTATAAAAGCATCACAGTCATAAACTTGACATTTTATTTACTGGACATAAAGACAGTAGGAATGTCTACAACAATAGTATTACGTAAAATATGTAATGATTAGTTCAAAGATACCGTTTTACTTCTATGATAGTCCGTATGATGGAGCTTGCTTCTTGTACCTTCATCTACCTGGGACTGAAACCATTGGTCAGTCCTCAGACGGCCAGAGATTCGGGAGTCATGTTCCATCATACAGACTATAAAAATACCACTAGCATAACAGTATATACGTAAACATAGATTCGAATTTTACTATGTTTTGTGTGTGTTTTAAAGGTTTTAGTAATGGAACAGACAAAATAATTAAATTCAACAGTCAATATTTACAGACATTTTAACTTTGCATAGTAAATTGGGTCTAATAAAACAAGGCAAGAAAAAGTTTGAAAAAGTTTGTCATCTTAGAATATTAGAAAGATTCCAGTTATTAATGTACAACTAATTGAAAAACAAACACGATTACCATGTTAAAATGTTATATAAACGGTAATATTAACGGAGAATATGATAGTACGAGTTAGAGCAACAGTGGATACCAAGTAGCGAGGCAGTGAGGTAGTGGCCAAGGTGATAATAGCTCCCTGAATAGTTAAACAAGCTACATAAACACTCAACAGCAAGCTTCCCAACCCAATTGGGACTATTCGATACAGACTTTTGCTTCTTATAATTAGTCTTCAACCTTCGTGGCCCGCTGGTAATTGGTATACAACCAAAAAAAGCAACATACTCTGTTTTTGGTATTGGAAATCACCATTGGACCTATGCTATAGAAATAAATTGTGATTGTTTTATTGTGGTATTTAATTAGTAATTGCAACGTCAGATAAGGGTTCGGAGCTGTTAAAAAGTAAAAATGTAAAAGAAACACATATTCTTATTTTTTAATTTTTTGAAATATTTTTGGGTCCACCAAGTTTGATCCTGAACAAAAAATGTGTGGTCCCCTAAAAAAATATTATAAGTCTAAATATAATATTAATTCATTTTTTTTTTAGAATTTCCCTATAACGAGCGTAAGTTATGGTCAATATTTAAATTATATACAATTGGAACACAATATGAGTTAGTTTATAACTGTATCGAAATGATACTACGATTCTAGGTTTTAGTTTTGGAAAACGATGCTTGTAAAAGTCAATTTTGTACGTGTATATTTTGCTTCTGCGATTCTAAAACGTTTTAATTTGTAATTTTCACCACTTGAGCTAGGAAAAAGTAACTGTTTAAAATTATTAAACATGATTTTAAATATTTAAAATACTACTTTATTCCGAACTAAACTGTTCATCATGCAATAATTTTTTTCAAACAGACCAACTGACAAAAATAACTATCCGTATTCGTCCTTTTTCCGTAGGCGGTGTAAACTAACTTGATGACAGCAATATTTACTTATTACAAAATATAAGGAAATGGAAATGAGATCGCTATAGTTGAATGATATTCGTTAGGTAATCTTTGTCAGTAGACCCATTTGGTATCTGGATTTGACATTCGCGCCCGACTGCCCCCTTGACGAACGATGTGCGTTTCCGCTGATATTGTCATTTTTATATATCCCTCTAAAACAATATACAACAATATATTAACAATAAGAATGATTGTTCTAGTTTCGATATCACATTTTTATGTTGCATCAATTTCATGTTTTGTCAAGTATTCTTCATTTTTTTATGACTTCTAAAATGTATAAAGTTTTATTCCATTACAAAAGGGATTTAGTATGTAATAAGAAGTTGTGTGTAATATTGTATGTCTTTTAAAATATTGTAGAATATGTAAACCAGTATCCTCAGTTACGTTAACAGATATAAAATGTATACTAGATTATGGAAAATGTATAAATGCAGGCCATTGAATTCATCTCTTGAATTACAAATGTTTTATCCAATTCCGCTCAGCTACAAATTGGCAATGGAATTAATTAAATACAAGTGAGCCCATAGGTGTGAGTACATTTTATTTAAAAATACAATCTTATTTCTAATCTAGGAATATATATCTGTAGTACAACGATAATGAATGAATAAATGCATGGAGTACTAACCTGTTTACTTAGACAAACACTTTTACAATCTCCTATTGAATTACTTCAAAAAACACTGTACATAGTTTATCAACTTCACTTTCAACAAAAACTGTTTAAAAGTATCGTAGAAGATTAAACGTGCTTCAGAAACCTGCTTTGTGCTTTTACAGTCATAGAACACAGAATGTCCATTACAATGGACTGAGGTTTCATATCCAATTCCATTAGGCCCTATATGCCTCAGGCTCAGTTGTGTGCGAAATGTTGATGAATATGTTTTGAATGTTACCACCGTAATTTTAATACTTCATAAGACTGAACTACTGTAAAAAATACGCCATTATTATTTCTTGTTGGTACATCTCAAACAAGTGCTTGTTTTAGGATTAATATTACTTTAACATAGTTTTACTTCTTACTAAAGCAGCATGGACTCACGCCTAAAACTATTAATTAAAAAGTAGTCATTTATAAAAAAACCGACTCTTGAAAATATCAATGACGTATATAGCAAAGGAAATGAAAAGTAAAAATAGATATCATATAAAGTATTTTGTAGCTTATAAAAAAAAATTAACCTAATACAACATTACAAAAATATTTTTTTTACTCACTATTCAAGCAGTTAGACATCAATTAAAATTACGTAACTTTTATACTCTCAACTTGCAAGAAACATTTACTACTTAGTTCCAATGACACAGTTAAAAAAAAAAAAATGTTTATCTTGGTGCTGTTTTGCACTTAAAACAGCGTATAGGTGGGTTAGCTCTATTCTAGGACAACATTGTTCTATGTCGTACAAAGTTTAATTGTGCATACAGTTTTAATCGGAGAATATATTAGAGAAGATGTAACAAGGGTAGAATATAAGTATATATGATACCATGACAGAAAATGTTCTGCACCTGGTTGCATATTATATAACAATATATTAGATACCCATCTATCTATATTATTAATACGCTACATGAAACTTTGTGAACAATGAGGATATTTGTTTTTAGATTTAACCCCACATATTATATACCAAAATGTTCGTCTAGATTGCAAACTGACCTTAAATTTTTATAAGGTCCCTTGGGCTCTGTCCCAGTGGCTTTTAAAGTTATGTTATCTTTATGAAGAACATATTTGTTTACATTATGAAGAATATATATTTTTTAATTATGATCAGCTGTATAATTTAATTGTTTTTAATATTTTAGTTGCAATTTAAAGAAACGCTACAAACATTTACTAAATTGCTTGAAATGAAATCTATATATTAATTTGAAACTGTTTTTTTTTTGTCATAGCTAAATTGAGAGAACGGCTGGGCGTAGAAACTCGGTAGAGGTGTCTTAAGAAAGGTCTTGGTCTGTAGATGAGCCATCAAAAAAGAAACGTGGTAAATTCCCTTGGGGCTCTGCCCCAGTGGCCATTGAATTCCCTTCCCATGTTATTCTTATGGAGGAAAAACTGGGAAAAACTAATTTGAGAGAACGGCTGGGCGTAGAAACTTGGTAGGGGTCTCTAAAGAAAGGTCTTGGTCTATAGATGAGCCATCAAAAGAGGAACGAGGTAAATTCCCTTGGGGCTCTGCCCCAGAATCCTTTAAAGTTGCCTCTTCAAATTTGTTTACCATATGCATAATTCTACACTACTTTTTAATGAAACAGCTGTTAATATTTAAATTGTGATTTATTGAATTTTTCTAAATGAAGTACTGTATTTGCAATGGGTTTTTCTGATTTAAAAATCGATTTTATTCTGCATCGTGTCATGTTTTGCAATATAATGTTCTATTACCAAATCAGTATCATTCTATTACCTAATATCACAGTAACTCTTAAAATTATTTCTTAAGGGATTAACTTATATCTATTGTATGGCTTGGTTTCTGCCTTTTTTACCACTTCTTGGAGATTATTGTACGTAGGTGATATTCTTTGGCGTATTGCATCTGTCGACGAAACTTGGGTTGGTGAAATTATTACAATGGAAAAAAGCGAGAAATCCTGGAAAATTTGATATAGGCTAAAAATAAAACAGAATTAACACTGTTCTACATTTCCCGAGCAATCATTGAATAACCAATTTGCAAACAATGGAAACATAGAAAAAGTTATAGAACACAACCAAGCAGAAGAAATAGAAATAATGTTTTTTTTTCATTTATAATCGTTATCATAGACAACCTAATGCGGCTATGAGAGGGAAAAATTTGTAGAAAACACTAAAAAAACAAGATCAGCTTTTTGAGAAAAGATAAGATATTTACAAAAGATTTTGATTATATCTAACTGTTGTGTAGATCGTGATTTCCATAATCTTCGTGAGTCGACTGTAATGCTTCGCAATTGCTCGAATTCGAGCAACAGGTACACTAGTATTTACTATTTGAATTTGGGTTTGTGTAAATATTACAATGGAAAAGCCTAGAGAAAAAAAGAAAAAAAACCTAAAAAGCATTGACAGTTTGGTATACTAAAATAAAACTAACACTTTGCTGCATTTATTGAGCAATAATTGAAAGAGCCGATTAAAAAAACTATGGAAACATAGGGAAACCACAGAACACCACCAAGGAGATGAAATAGAAATAATATATTTTTGTTCTAATAGTTATTATACGGACAACCTAATGCGGCTATAAGTGGGAATCATTTGTGGAAAACACTAAAAAACAAGACCAGCTTTTAAAAGTTGATAAGATATTTAAAATAAATCTTGATTATACCATACTGTTAGGTACATCGTGAGTATTTCCATAATCTTTGAGTCGACTCTTTTTAAGTCATCACAAATTATGACTGCTATTCGTTTTAAATAACACCTGTAATTCGAGCAACAGGTAAACTAGTATTGTAGTATTAGTAACCGCGCCAATAACTTAGTTTCCAAACAAACTTGTAGTAATTAAGTTAATACTTATTCAACAAGAATAGAACTCGATAGGGACCCATTTAGCTTTTTCTAAAATCGAACATGAAACAAAGTTCGCCCTTTAAATAATCTCGAAAATAGTTTTTCATAGCTATTTCATGTTTTATGAAAGTGAACTAGTACACGTACTTATATGAAATATGGCATTTGAATGTCAGAATGTTCTAGACATTTCGGTCAGAGATATCCAAGCACGTCTTGGCGTCTGGTATAGAATCACAAGTAATGTTGTCATCAGTGTTTCACAATGTCTTATATTTTTGTTTCTGTCAAAGAGTTTGTTTTTATACTCCAAGAAATAGGCAATGATTATTTACCATAACATAATTAGTAATTGTTTTCGATCATAATCACGGTTGTCCTAATCTGTTTGCGCATCATCCTCTGTTTGCGTATATTATTATTAAGACATAGTTTAAGGGTCTTATAGCTTATAGAAAACACTTCAATGTTCAATATAATCAAAATTCCTTTGAGATTATGTAAGGCGTAAATTGGTAGAACATAGGCTAGAAGTATGTAAAAAAATCATAAATGCTGACCCAAAACGTTTAAGAGTAACACATCACATAGATATAAGTACACATGGTACCGCGTACATGAATTTCGTATTGTACACATATTCCACATACATAAGGAATCACAGTTTTTGTGTGCAGAACAGCCATAACTGTTGTATTAGGCCTTAGGCTTCGACAACAAAACAAAGTAAAAACAATTTGAGTGCATAAGGTAATGTTCAGTCCAAGTTGAATTTTCTTGCCCAGTAAATTCTCTAAATAAAATGCATCAACTGTCAATTTTTGAAATGCCAAAAATATTTAATAATACATGTTTTATCTTACTCAAGTATTTTACCAAGCTAAGACCCGATTGCCACGCATGTCAAGTCTGAACAATAAAGTGAAACTGATGCAATAAATCAGCTGATATTAAACTTGGGGAAGCAAATCAGCTGTCAGCTTGGCTCTAACATGTCAAGCATGTTAACTTGGAATACAACCTTATCTTTTGTTGCCGTAAGTTATTTCACAGTTACTTTCCTGCTTGTGAAACTTAAAAGATAATCTTTACTAAAATATTATTTTTTAGTTTTTTTTTTCAATAAGATTTTAACTTGAAATATTTTTAATACACTTTTGTTATTCCTTCCGTGTTATTCCTTCCATCTAAGCATCGTATATTAATTGGCAATTATGTTTCTTGAAAGACTTTTTTCTCAGCTCGTGTGCATTGCAGTATAGAATCTGCGAATACTGTAAAAAATATAGTTCCTGTAGATATACAGAATCCCTTTATCAATTTTAAAAAGCTAAAAAATTAAAATGAATAATAATTTAAAATTCAAAAAGTTAACATGGGCTTTATGGGTTGCAATGCTGGTGATAAAATAACAACGAAATAAAAACAAAAAATCAAAACAATTGGAAGAAATTTCAATCACATGTTTTATTTACAGTGGTGAACATCTTTCGGTACATTACTTATTTTTGGTATATTTTTTGACCACTGGAGCACCTCTAGTTTACATAAATAAGTAAATACAAGGATTCACTATTGTGGTTAAAACATTAATAAAAAGTCAAGTGGTGTCGTATGTTCGGCACTTAGGAATTGTTAATTTACATTGTGAATATAGGCACAACACCTTACTAAAGTTTGCAGAGAACCTTTCACAATATCGGGAGGTGTAATGTTTCAAGAGTAGGGCGTAAGGAAACAATTATCATACATCATGGATCCATTTATGCGGTAGTTTTAGGTAATGATGTAACACCTGGAATGAAATGGCGTCTCATAACTGCGTGGTTACCACACATTATACCCTGTTATTGAATTACTAATGTCTTAACAGCCTCGGATCATGTGACAATAGATTATTTAGATTCGCCATCCTAGATCGGATAAATAATAGCTGTCATTTTACGATGTAAAAAAATTTACTAATATAAACTGTTTGAAATCATTCATAGTTTAATAATGGAATGGTTTTCCTTACCAATCAATTACTATTTTCAAATCAATACTATTTTCCTCTTCAATGATTTGCCTTTTTAGAATAGAAGATCGTTTTGTCAGTATCAAAAGTGTGTTTTTGGTGGATTGGTCAAGCAACATGTAATCAGTAAAAGTGTTAAGCAAATTCCTTGAAAGATGCGGAATATAATTTTTGGAAATCAAATCTTTGTTTCTAGTTGATGTCACTGTTCTGGTATGTTAACAAGAGTAGTGCCTTAAATAGATGTGTACAGTACAACCATGTACCGCCTTATATTGTCTGCCATAAAAATATTAGAGTATTATGTTACATGTGGTTAAAATTAATACCATATGACGACATATTTACCTTTACTTAATTGTTGTAGTATTGTATTACAATTAATTATGTAAGGAAATATTGTAAAACTTAATTAGTTTTTTTTACTTGCAATATAACCTTTGCAGTCCGTTTCATGTAATTTTAATGCAATCCTACTTTAATGAGAACTCGAGTAGTTAGTTTTATAGTTATGCTATTAAGGCAAACATTTATAAGAACACTGTAACGATAAACATGGCTAGTGGTGGGTTTTAAGACCACCGAGACTGTATAAACGGAATTGTTCCTCGGCAAGAGAGTTTTGCTTAATGATGTAGGAAAAGATAAGCAAGATCATTAACAAAACAAAAAAGTAAGCAAGAATGGCATCATCTGTAATTGTAAGAATCCTCAAGGATCTTATCTTTAATGTTTAAGCTTAATTACTCTGTATTCATAAAACGAGGCCATAATTGCATACTAACACAAATAAAATACAGAGTAATTCAAAAAGGACTTTGAAAATTCATATAAATCTTATTAAACAAGGTACAGAGCTGGTTTTGGTGTTGTTGAAGGAAAACACTTCAAGTTTTTTTTTACCTTAAACTAAAGATGTTGTATGTGACTATCGTTGGATTTGGGGAAAATAATTATTTAGGTATGAAAAAATAGTGAAAACCGTTAAAAATTTGAGAGAAATTTACAAAATTTTGATAGGAGGACGTTTTTTGATGGTGAAGGAGTGTGATTTTTGAAAAACGCATTGTTAGTGTCTTGTAGAAAATTTAAATCCGAACCTACGGTTTTCCTCAAATCTTTTCTAGCTCTTACTGTTTTCGAGCTATAGGCATTTGAAAAAAACTTGTTTTGTCGTTTTCAGAGGTTCGCCATTTTGGATTTTTGGGGGGGTTAAAATTTGAAAATGCGACTTTTTGGAATTTTATGGGTGGTTTGGGACTAAGAACTACAAGTGTGCGAAATTTCAACTCCCTAGCACATCTAGAAGTGGGTGTCCTTCACTGTCAAAAAACGCCCTACTTTCAAATTTTGTAAATTTCTCTCAAATTTTTAACGGTTTTCACTATTTTTTCATACCTAAATAATTATTTTCCCCAAATCCAACGGAAGTCACATAGAACATCTTTAGTTTAAGGTAAAAAAAAACGTGAATCGTTTTCCTCTAAAACAACACCAAAACCAGCTCTGTACCTTGTTTATTAAGATTTATATGAATTTTCAAACTTGTAAAGTCCTTTTTGAATACCCTGTACTTTTTAATATTACGTAATAATCTTATATTGTAAATTTCTCAACACATGATCTTTGTTTTATATTATTAGCTCTGTTATGTAACTGAATGCGATATAAAATCATTGAAGTTATAGAAACAGTAAGACAGGAACACCAAGTCAAGAAATGTATTCTCTTTGGATGGTAAAACAGACTTTCAAGCTATGTTTTTCCGTTGATCTTATATGCTAGTAAAACTGGCCAGCCAGTCAATCACATTAAGTAATGCTTCATTGAAGAATCCTTTTAAATCTAAAAGAATTATTTGAAATAAAATTAAGTGTTACTATGAAGTTACTATGAACGTTTGTAAAACAAGGGGTATTGTATTCATGTGATAGTCAAAAAATTAAATTGCATGGTGTACTTGTAATTGAATTTCTTGTATGTATTTCAACGAGCGGTATGTAGTTTTCGTTTAACGTTTTCAAATCCGTTTTAAAATAGGATCAAGTTCTGGGGATGTTTTCATATGATTCATTCGTCCAAAACTTAATTTTAGTTTGTACTTCCTATAGAACAAATTAGATTATGCTCCATCTCATTTTTTTTTTTTTTTTTACTAAGACGCTAGGCACAAGCTTGGATCATTTTTCACATTAATTTAGGCTAGACCTAGGGGTTGCAGTATTATCACGGGATAATTTAATTCTTTGGATTTTAGTACATTGGTGATTCGGCGGGATTTGTGCCATAGACCTCTGGAACCGATGTCCTGCGGTCTACCACTAGACTAGCTCGTTCCCCATCCATTACATATAATGGACACCATGACAATGTTAATAACTATGCTTTAAACAATTTTCCTAGCTATGGTTGGCTGTGTATTTGGCCTATTCTTGGTTGCGTTCAAATAGTTTTAAACAAAATGGTACTATTTGAAAATTACTTCTATTAAAGATCTTACTGTTCTTAAATTTTCGAATACAGTCTAATAATTCTTTCTCGTGAGAACAATGAATACATATACATTGACAAAGGTAGTAACTTGGTAGATGACTGCACATCATTAAGTGGTAGGTTTGGCTCACTTAATACTTATGTTGAACCAGCCAGCTGAAGATTCAATCTTTGGTTTATTCAACTAACATTATTTCCGAGTATTTCTCATTCCCTTCAGCGCTCTTGGTCTCTTTTCCTCCCCCCACTTCACCACTTCTCCCGAAGCTTTTAAGCTAATGTCGCTGTACTATTGTGGCAAGGCTCATTGTAACCTTAAATCCATCTCTTTTATTGTTGGCTGTGAGAAATATTCCACCAGTAAACTATACTTTGACAACTTTTGTGCTACATGGGTTTCAGTTGCCAAAAACGTTTTATAAGCTAAAAGTAAAAATTACTGTTACAACAAATTAACTTTGTATCTATGTTGCACCGACAGAACCCTTACGTTTTAAGTTTTTGGGGGAAAATATATAGAGTATAAATAATTTAAATATCAATGAGCAATAAAGTCACTGATGGGGGTTGTAAACTATTTTTTCGCTTTAAAAAAATAGTTTCATATAGCTATGTGTCCTATAATAGAGTGTAAAATGTCCGTGAAATAGCAAAATTTGGTTAATGATAGTTTATGTTACTATATTAAAATCGTGAATATTACATACCTTTTTTTTAATATTGCCTTTTTTTATTTTAAGCACAAATTGCAATTTGCTTAAGCCAATTTTCTTGTACAAAACACCGTGAAAACAAGAAAAAACCTTTCCATTAATGGTGAATTAATCATAATTAATATACGAAATAATCAAATGTAAAGCGCGTCTCGGTACTCGCTGGTTCTATTTTGCGGCTATATTCAACCTCATTTTCAGTAAAAATTGACTTATATTTTACAAATAGCCTAAGTGCCATAACACTACCCACGGGCCAATGTCGTTTGGTTATTAGGGACTATCTCATTCGGCGGTACTATGGGATAGTTCACTAAAAGAATATTTCGAACAATTGGAAAGGCAATATGAAATGTTGAATTAAATAAAATGGGAATCATTTTAACGCTCAGAAGAAATAAAATGGCCGATGTGTATTGAGAAAGTAGGCACGGGTGGCCGGGGAATTCAAGAATGGAATGTTTAATATCCCTATTACTAGCACTTCAACTGCAAATACCTCATATAATTTACCTGGTACTTATCAATGTATGATTAAATTTATTTAATGAGGAAATCTGGAAACTCAGCGCATAATATTATTGCTTAGTTCGGTTCTGTTTCGCATAACTTCATAAAGTTTTTAATATTTTACTCATTAAGTGTAATCTTGTCATTAACAGGACGAGTATTTTTTCCCCTATTATTTCTTATTTTAATTTACATTTTTCTTTTTTGGTAATTGTCGTTGACTATTCTAGTAAAAGATATTGTAGCTTTAAACATATAAACCCCCCCCCCCTTCCATTTTCTTATTCCAGTTGACCTACTGGGTAACTACGGAGAGAGAAACAAAGGTTTTGCGACCGTTATTTTTTTTTAACTTAAATTCTTATTGCTTTGGAATTTGATATTGTACGATCTTGAAGATGTTTTTTATTGTAATTGTGCGTATCCCCCTTTACTTGTACAAATAATAATCTTACTAATATTATAAAAAATGTAAACATTTGTATGTTTGTTTGCTTGTTTGTTTGTTTGTTTGTTTGTTTGTTTGTTTCCAGTTCAATCACGCACGCATTAACTACTAGTCTGATTGGATTGAAATTTAGCTTGATGGGAGCTCACGTTACCGATTAACATATATACATATTCTTTTCTCAAAAATGCTTTCGGGCTTCGCCCCAGAGGATCTGGAGTTTTCCATGTTAACCTCATGAGTATTCATATTTAAAAGGAATTAAATAGTTTTGTCAGCTGTTCTAACCAAACAAGTTGGTTCTATTCAATAGCATAAAAAATGTATAAGGTTTACCAATAGGGTGCAACACTATTATTTTTTTGCATTTATGACAACAGATGATGAACTAAGCAACAAAAAGCTGTGATACACAATGAGAACTGTTAAAGTAGGATATTTTACAGTTATATATGTAATAAAATTAATAAATAATTTCGATATTGTGCGAATGTTTAGTTTATTTTTTTTTTATTGTTTAGGTGCAGCGGTAGGAAATTATGGCTATCGCAGATGTGTTAATCTATAGCATACCGTTAATTAAAAGAACCAAAATTAACGTAACAATTTTAATCACTTCCCATAAACTAATTATAAGTTTATACGTCCTACATTTATGTGTATTTTCAACTCTCAACCCAGAAATGCTAATGAAATTTCGACGATAAATGGATCCCAAAGTTTATTAAGTATGTCAGATTAATGACGAAGCCAAGTTAGAGATTTCATGTATTGCAGAGCGACAGTAATCCACAAAACTTGTGCCGCCACCAGCTAAATGTAATGCTATTATTCAACTCTCAAACTTCATTTGTCCTAAATATTTTGATTTACAAGATGTTTGCCAAACTGATTTCCTCCAAATACAAACTAGTTCTACATTAGAAAGCGGAAATTAATTTTGATGATCTAGTTTTTTAACACGTTTTTATATACAGCCTACAAACATATACATGATGATAAAAAAATCTGTATTTAAATTCATAATTATATGTTTTACACACAAACAATTTTATAAATTATAAATTTTATAAATAAAGTTAAAATGTTTAGAAATCAAACAGAAAGTACCATGAATTATGTAGCATAATTGTGACGGTATCATGTTAACCCTATATAGACGCAAATCTTCTAAACGGAATAAGTATGAAGAAAGCATTATTGTTTTACTTTGGCTGACAACTAACTATAGTTACAAATGTGTAATTTTCCAATAGTAGAAAAGCTGATTAACAATCAAAAGCGTTTTACTGCTTACTTCAAGTTTTCCAATAATTATATATTTTCTTGGCTAACTGTTTGGAATCGCACATGTATTTTCTCACATTGGTATCTTGTGTAACATTTCATTTCTGTTTTTATTTCTTTGTCAGTAAAGCATATTGGTAAAGTCGCAACGGATGTAAACGCATGTAAACCATCTACTTTTGAAAGCCTATACCACTATATGGAGGTATATGAAGGCTTGCGAAAAGTTTAACCAACATATCCAAATGTTCTATTAATTTACGTTGGAATTTGACATTATAAATTGAACCTAAGCTTTCATAGGCCATGATGAGTCATTAACAACTGCACACGTCAGTATAATATAGTTCCTGTATATCCCTAGCTATAAACATTACAGCTAATCTCTCCATTATATGCCAGGTTTACAGATTATAGTTGACTGATTTAACTAAGCAAAATGTATAATATTGTAATATTAAAACTTAATTCAATACATGTAAACTATTTTAAAACCAATAATATACTAAATCAGCGAACTTTTTTTATTGCATTAATGGTGAGGCATGTACATTTTGTACAACGGTGTCTAGAGAGCACTGCACTTGCACATGGAAGTACAATGGTTAGGCTAGTCAATTCTGTCAATAGAGACGAAATATGTATGTTTTTTTTTTTTTTTTTTTTTTTTTTTTTTTACTCACATATGTGTTCCGGGCATTAGTTTTGAAATATTTAAACGGTTCTTAGTAACAATAAATTATTAGTGCATTGATTTATTATAATATGTTCTTGTTGATAGATACAATTAAATTACTGATAATGTAGATTTTTAATATATCTGTTCATACATCATTTATTGTTATTTATTTGTTCATTGTTATATTGGATTGAGTAGCATACTGGGATTAATTATTTCACAAGTTGGATTGACACTATAATTGTGATTTATTATGAATGTAAATTTTTGGTTTTAACCTGTTTCTTACCATTTAAATAAAATAAATTAAATTAATGAGATATTTTCATGTTTTGACGTTTCCTTTATTTTACTTTGTAATATAATCCATTCTCCACTCCTCGGCTGTAATGAAGACACAAAATGTTTTCTTTGACATTCAGGGATTAATGTATTTCAAAATAATTATGTTACTTTCAAATTTTCCTCTATTCAAGGTTCCTAAAGACTTAATTGAATCAGTAAATTATAAAATTGTCACTCAATTGCTTAAAATATTACAAAGCAGTATGTAAAATAATAATAATATATTCTGTTTCGGATAATCTTTATGAAACATGTTGGATTAGTATGTATTAATTTACCGTTATACTCTTTGTTATGAAAGGTAACCAACCCTTCAAAAAACTCTTTCATTCTATAAAACTGAGAATAGACATTAATGTAATGTATGAAAGCTTCACATTTAGCCTGATCCGTTTTAGCGCAGCTCCATAACTACACAACTTGGCCATTAAAGAGAAGTGTGGCCGTCAGTTTCGCGCCATCACTTGCTCATCTCCCGCCATTATCCCCACTCCACTAACCTACCATCACTAGTCCATCTGCAAACTGTGTTCACATCACGATAATCAGAAATCAATCTTTCATCTCCAGTCTTTGTACACACTCTAATAAACAGCCATCAGTCTATCCTTACTCTTGTTTCTATAAGCACTTCTACAACCAGCCACCATTCCTGTCTTTATACACACCATTACAACAAGCCATGACCATCGCAAGTCATTTCCTAAATTCATACATGACACGAATACAAGCCATCACCATATCATCTCCTATCTTCATACACGCCAATACAACAAGCCATCACCATCTCATCTCCTATCTTCATACCCGCCACTACAACAAGCCATCACCATCTCATCTCCTATCTTCATACACGCCACTACAACAAGCCATCACCATCTCATCTCCTATCTTCATACACGCCACTACAACAAGCCATCACCATCTCATCTCCTATCTTCATACACGCCACTACAACAAGCCATCACCATCTCATCTCCTATCTTCATACACGCCACTACAACAAGCCATCACCATCTCATCTCCTATCTTCATACACGCCACTACAACAAGCCATCACCATCTCATCTCCTATCTTCATACCCGCCACTACAACAAGCCATCACCATCTTATCTCCTACCTTCTTACACGCCACTACAACAAGCCATCACCATCTCATCTCCTATCTTCTTACACGCCACTATAACAAGCCATCACCATCTCATCTCCTATCTTCATACACGCCACTACAACAAGCCATCACCATCTCATCTCCTATCTTCATACACGCCACTACAACAAGCCATCACCATCTCATCTCCTATCTTCATACACGCCACTACAACAAGCCATCACCATCTCATCTCCTATCTTCATACACGCCACTACAACCAGCCATCACCATCTCATCTCCTATCTTCATACACGCCACTACAACAAGCCATCACCATCTCATCTCCTATCTTCATACCCGCCACTACAACAAGCCATCACCATCTCATCTCCTATCTTCTTACACGCCACTACAACAAGCCATCACCATCTCATCTCCTATCTTCTTACACGCCACTATAACAAGCCATCACCATCTCATCTCCTATCTTCTTACACGCCAATACAACAAGCCATCACCATCTCATCTCCTATCTTCATACACGCCACTATTACAAGCCATCACCATCTCATATTTTCCTATCTTCATACACGCCACTACAACAATCCATCACCATATCATCTCCTATCTTCATACACGCCAATACAACAAGCCATCACCATCTAATCTCCTATCTTCATACACGCCACTACGACAAGCCATCACCATCTCATCTCCTATCTTCATACACGCCACTACAACAAGCCATCACCATCTCATCTCCTTTCTTACATGCCACTACAACAAGCCATCACCATCTCATCTCCTATCTTCATACCCGCCACTACAACAAGCCATCACCATCTCATCTCCTACCTTCTTACACGCCACTACAACAAGCCATCACCATCTCATCTCCTATCTTCTTACACGCCACTACAACAAGCCATCACCATCTCATCTCCTACCTTCTTACACGCCACTACAACAAGCCATCACCATCTCATCTCCTATCTTCTTACATGCCACTACAACAAGCCATCACCATCTCATCTCCTATCTTCATACCCACCACTACAACAAGCCATTACCTTCTGATCTCCTATCTTCATACACGACACTAAAACAAGCCATCGCCATCTCATCTCCTATCTTCATACACGACACTACCACATGCCATCACCATCTCATTTCCTATCTTCATACATACCACTATAACAAGCCATCACCATATCATCTCCTATCTTTATACACGTTACTACAACAAGCCATCGCCATCTCATCTCCTATATCTATACACGCCACTACAACAAGCCATCACCATCTCATCTCCTATTTTCATACACGCCATTACAACAAGCCATCACCATCTCATCTCCTATCTTCATACCCGCCACTACAACAAGCTATCACCTTCTCATCTCCTATCTTCATACACGACACTAAAACAAGCCATCGCCATATCATCTCCTATCTTTATACACGACACTAAAACAAGCCATCGCCATATCATCTCCTATATTTATACGCGCCACTACAACAAGCCATCGCCATCTCATCTCCTATATTTATACGCGCCACTACAACAAGCCATCGCCATCTCATCTCCTATCTTTATACACGCCACTACAACAAGCCATCGCCATCTCATCTCCTATCTTTAAGGTGCATTGTCCCCTGAAGCGACTCTTGCGATAGTAGCAGAGCGACAGTAGACAGTGGACGAGTAAGATTGCTGAATTTGTTAATTGAAAATTTTAAAATGTAAACAAACTATTTTTCAGTTTTTTATGTAAGGGTTTGAATAATAATATCTTCAACCAGTTTGCACATCTATACCTTTACGAGTGTTTTAATGCATAATAAGTAAGGGTACTTTGTTTAAAGTTCATTGTTTGTGATGGTAAGTTATGTTGTTCAAAGGTTTATTGTGGACATTTTCCACCTAAGGATAAGGGTAGTCTTAAATCAAAATTCATTACCGTATCGGGAGGAAAGTTTGCATTAAGCTTTTTAAATCTATGGATGAATGGACACAATATTTTCTATTCACAATTCAGTGGATGTAAAAAAAGGTCCGTATATATAGTAATATGTACAGGTGTTTTAGATCGTCCCACATCTGATAATTTTACTACCGTATTCTTAAGGTATTTTCTTAGCATCAACTAGAATTTGTAGCATGTTAAGAAAAGATAGCTTATAATCTGATGGAACCATGTAGATTCAACCCAGTTTTGACAGCATCATCAATTCTAATACTATTTCTATTTATTGCTCTTTAATTAATTAATTTAAATGTTAAGTATCAAGTAAATATTTGATTGTAAGTACTATAGTGAAATGCTGTTGCTTGTCTTTACTGTTGGAGATCCTCTACTCATTAAGGTGGGTTTCCTTGTAATTATTTACTTTCAGCTTATCAATATCTTATTAAATATTTATATTTTACCTCAGTTTCTTGTCAACCTAGTTATTGAAATAGTCTTAATTATTTAATATTCAAATCAATAATATATGAACATGTTGAACTGTAGATAATATGTTGCATACCTTATTTAATTGATTTTGGAGCAAGGCTTGATGGCACAGCATTATAAAAAGCTGACATGTTGGCTGAACAAGCAAAACGGTGGTGAAAAGGTGCTTGATAAGAAGAACTCATCAGTATGTACACACCGTTCGTTCCTAATTACAAAATGTTTGAAAGCTACTACAGTATCATTTCCTTTCACGTAAGCACATTCATTAAATAGGGGTTTTTATTACGAATGTTTAGACAATTGGGGGTTTTATTAAGCTTTTACTTATCCACAACCATCTGGATACTTTTTCTTTGAAATAGCGACCATACAATGGTAGGTATTTTAAGCCAAGTATGAATCGAGATGAGTGTAGGATGAGTGGCGTGATCTTGTAGTCTTGTTAGTTACTAAGGCCAACATTTTCCTCAGACACAGCTGTTAATTAATAGCCCATACAGCAACGAGTACCTAGGTTAGCTGCTACAAAGAAACTTTTAAAGTGTGTTTTTTTTTATTAAAATATTAATAGTTTAGTATGAAATAAATAAATCCACCAAGTTTGATTAAAATATATCCATAAACAAGCCAACTACAACATTCTACAATATACAATAACATGGGAATTTAAATTTTTTTTTCTCCGTAACCAATAACTGTACAAAAACACTTTGATATACTACATTATTTGTTTTCTTAAGCTCTTTAAAAAGGTCTGGAAAATGTTTTTAAATTTTGTGGTTTAAGGAAAAAATAAGAAAAAGCCATTTTTACCCCATAAAAACCCCGTTAAACCCATTTTTAATGGTCCGATCATGCTGGTTTGCAAACTCATTCAAGTTTATTCCATCGTATACCTTTAACCCAATTTTTCTTTTTAATCTGACCGAAATTAGTCAAGTTATCGTCTAGACAAACACATATAGCCTATATATTTTATGTATATGTGTACATATATAAAAATATGCAAGAATGGTGTTTTTGGCCTCTGGGGACATCAAAATGTACTACGGCGATAGCTACTTCCTTATAGGGAAATTCGCTAATAAGAAGAAAACCACAACCTACTAATACTATAGAATAGTTAAGAAAAGTAATATCAAAGACTAACTAACAAATTATAAGTTAGTTTTGTAAATTTTCTGTATGTATTCATTACTTGTCTCATGGTGTCAAAAGTAATGAAACGAATCGTAAATTCCAATCACAAATAATAGAAATAAAACATTGCATCAATGATATCGTTCGGATACACATTTAAAAAGTTTCAGGTTTACAAGTCGATGGTAGACTACCATCTTGTAGTATTTAAATTTGATAGTCATATTGTTCTTGACTTGAAATGACAGGTTTGTTAGGATTAGTTAAATTACCAGATTTCGCTAATGGTAGTGGTAAATAAAACGTGTGATAAGAGGATAACTGAAGAAATTATTTGCTTTACATTCAAATATTGCCTTAAAAACTTACCAGTTTAAAAAGTATCGGATCCTTAGCGAAACTAGCAAAGGACATGAAAACGCATCTCAAAATTTATTGTACCATAAAATAACTTGATATAGGTGTCAGAAGTTGGCATAAAAGACTCTTTTAAACTCAATGTTTCAAAAGAGACAAAAAGCAGTTCATTAAGGACCGGCCAGGACGGTAACGAGCCTGCGAGATTTATAAAAGTAAGTCTCAAATGCAGTGATGCAGAAAACTGGGTCGAATATCTTCCTCTTCTCGTTTAGTTCCTTTCAACGCTGAAAATGATATCTGATTGAAAATAAATACAGTTAAAAAATGTAACCATACAGGGTGTTTAGAAGTTAGTGTTGTATACTTTAAGGCATTATTGTGCATGCCAATAGCCGGTAAAAGAGGCAATTCAGTAGTATCTCCTCCTTCCGGAAACAGCCAATTTTAGAGTTCAAAAAATGCATTGGCATTTCCTTATAAGATCTCCTTTGTTCTACTTTAATCCAACATAAAGATATTTTCAATTGTTGTCTTAGAATCTGAATGAAATATTCTATCAGAAAAGTATAGTTTGTTTCATTTGAAGATTCAAATGAATATGGTTTTATATAGATGGGGGGTAAACTTGCCTAAAAATGTTCAAATGGACTGTATGTTGAAAGAGCAATATTAAAAACTTGTCACTAATTATTTAACAGATATAATGAGATTGATGAGGTACCTTCCTTTTAACTGAAGTGTTGAGAAGACGAAGCCGGTAGACGTACACGAGTTTCTTCTGCTGGCCAGCTATTGCGTATTGCTCGTGCACAGACCCGGACTGGCAGTAGTAGTGTTTCACTTCACAAATGTTCAATAGTTCACTTTTAATATGTGTCACTAATAATAATTAAATATACTTTGGGGTTAAGAGATGAGAGCAGCAATTGGGAGTTAATTGTGCCGGGGACATGTTAGTAGTTGCATGAATGCAAGAGAACTGGGGCGAGATTGGGGTTTCCAGACATCACGTGACAGGACAAAGGTTATTGTATGATATGAAACGTCTGGAAATATCTAGGTAGCGCTTGAATACGGAACAATAGTTATATAAAACCATGTAAAGTCGACTAAAATACAAATTATTAAAAAAATAATAACGCCACAACTTTCTTAAGGAATCTGTTCATACGTATCTAAAAAACTGTCAAATAGTATAAAACACTTTCATCCATTATAAGCTTAAAAATTATATACGTGTTACATTTTATGTCCACCCACAGGGTAGCAATTTTGCGATAAAAATAATTTAAATTAATTTTCTCTTAAAACAACTTAAAGTAGCCGTATACTCGTAGTGCATTTAGTACTAGGTAATTATTGAGTATTTTATACATATACAAGTTTGATGTAATAAAGTAAATATTATATGTTTTGTGATTCAGTATTTCTCATTAGAAAGGCAATACGTTGTATAATTCAGAAACATATTCGTTACAACGAGGATGTAAGATTTTCAAGACTACTGCTAAAGAGATTACAATTATTAAATGAACTCGGAACGCGTAATTCAAAACGACAGCTTTATTTCCCGTTGTTTCGTGACTCTAACGAGTTTATCTTTCCCCCAAGGGAGTTGATTCTTCGACAATTATTACAAGTTTACTTGTACAACTCAAACAAAGCTTCTGCAATGAAGAAACATTTCATCAAATTACAAACATACTATGGTCGAATATGTTACTATTTTAAATAAACTTTTTTAAATATTCTGATTTGTTTCTTACAAAACATAAACCTTTTTGTAGACATAGTTACACAACATATGTTTAAATAGACGTATAAGATATTTATATTGACTTTTGACGTGTACATGTAAAAATATCATTTACATTTCAAATCGGTCCCATGTCAAAACAAAAATAGATATTTTTGCAATCAAAGATAAAAATATCCCCTACCATAAAAACGGCATGCCTCTAACATTTGTATCTCCTGTTTTATATCTATCACGTGCTCATGGCTATAAACAAACATATCTTGAAGAAGAAAATATTTATCTAAAGAGAAAAAAATATGCATAATGTGTTCGTATTCATCTAATTGTTTACGATACTATAGGGTATTGAATACTATGAGGTGTTGAGTCATAACCTACTTAGTATGCCTAAAATACAATTTATAAAGTAAGAGAAAATTCAAAGGTACCTTTCAATGATTCACTTAGTAAAAAAATAGTGATAAATATACTTTTTTAGATATGTTTTCTAAATCACTTTAATTTTTAAAAGTTTTAATGTATTACTTGGTAGAAAATAGGAGGTAAATTATGTATTAAAATGAATTTATGAGTCATTTGTGATTGGAAAATGATAGTACAACCTTTGATAGGAAATGTGTCTGGATTAGTGTCATTGTACAATGCATCGGCTTTGAAACTTTGCATCATCAATAATCTATGGCACTTGACGACCTTTGAGTCCCTATATTGACAAAGCGAAATACTGTAATCAGTATTTAAATGAGAGGAATATTTGTATTTAGGATTAAAAAAGCTTGTTATAAAGGTTAGACGTTTTCCTAAAATAGTAATTATACTCATAAAACATTCGCATGAAGTTGAATAAGATTGATATAATTATGGTAAATTGTGAAATTAAGATTCCTTGGAGCCTAGACGTTTTAACGGTTGAAACAATTTAAAACTGCAAAGAAAATTTTAATCCCTGACTGCACTAGATATTTAAATTAAAATCACTATGGTGTTTAAAAAATACTTTAAAATGGTAAATAACTCTTCAGCGGCTGTTTGTTATTAACAAAAATACATTGCTCTTATCCAAGGCAAATCCAAGATGGCTGTTAGCTTAAATGGATGCCCTTGGAAAACAATTCAAAACTACTAAGATAATAAAATAATTAATGTCCTAAATATTTAAATAAAAATCAGTTCGCTGTTAGAAAAGGTATTGTTGGGTGATATATAACTTTTTAGCAGCTGTTTGAAACCATCCAAGCTCACCGCTAGACTGTAATGTTCCTACAGTATTGCGTATAGACATAATTTTGTTACATTTTCCCTTTCAGACCCGGGAATCCTAGTCATCCCGACCGCTTTCAGCCCTGAGCAAATTTTGAATAAATGTTGGTTTTTAACCTAGATTTCAAATACTAAAATTATTGATTAGGTTTGTTTTAAAGACGAAACCTTCATAATACCATATTAACCATTTCAGTTTCAGCAATAATTAGCATTATATACGTTTAAAAATATAAATAAAACAGTCATTAACCTTAACAGTTGCCTCTTTCTCCTATCTTACCGTGACATTGCAACAAATCAATCAGTGTTACCATAGGACATGAAGGCAGACTGCAAAACAAAAATTCCCAGCTGATCTCCTTAACCAACACAATCGATGCGTACAGGTCTGAGCAACAGAAAGATCCAGAAACTTCAAAAAAACAAATGAACATCTAACCTACACAATCGTGTTGGTTAGGTTGACAGGACTTAAAAATTTACCTACACAGATGAGTGTGCTGGGTCTGAAAGGGTTATTTGTATATTGTATTATGGACACGCCTTTAACAATACTGCAGTTTAAAATTAAGCTTGCCTATCAAATTATAATGGGTTACAAAAGTATTTTTATCTTAAATCGTTTGTCATTGATCAGTTTTACCAACCTGAGAAAGTTTATATCAATCAATTTGCGTGAAAGGAGGTGATAAATCATTATGAGCTATAAGCCTCTAACGTGATACATTAGAAACCTCTTTGTTGGGCGTTTCACCAATTTGCTATTTAATTTATCGCCACTCAACTATTTATGGGGCAAGGTATTACGAAAACCACTCTCTCAACTTACCTGGTTATTTCCACATCCAATTTACAAAATACTGTCACTTTGTTCGCTTTCGAGTTAAGTTTTTTTTCTTTCTTTCCTATTTAGCTGTACTAACATTATTAGAACTCCAAACCGTTAAATTTACTGATTTACTATAAAATGTATTACTTTAATACTTTAATAGTGTTCTGCTTTTCAATGAAATGGCGACCATACAAAGTAGGTATTTAAGCCAAGTATGAATGGAAATGAGTGTAGGATGTGTGGCGCGATCTTGTAGTCTTGTTAGTGACTAAGGCCGACTTGTTCCTTAGACACAGTTGTTAATAAATAGCTCATACAGCTAATGGCAACTAAGAAACCTACAGTTTATAGTGGAACCCGAACCACATTTTTGCCTTGGTATACACGAATTGGTCAAATTTTCAGGATAGTATTGCGGATAATAGTAGGACTCAATCGTGCGGACGTTAATCCACACCGGGGAGAATCACATCCACGTTGCATGCCTATAAATATCCACAATGCTTAACCTCCTAATAGTTGGATTACAGGACGACTTTTTTATTATTGCTATTTATATATGGATTACTACTACTTTTCGTCACTACTTGACTCAATTTTTTTCGGGTCACGGGTACTTTCGGGTCACGGGTACTTTCGGGTCACGGGTACTTTCGGGCCTTTTTGCACATAATGGGGAAGGCTGCCAGCTCAGACTGTATGTACTGTCCAGGCATTGCAGACACGGCTGAGCATACCTTCTTCTTCTGCGACAGGTGGCATGTCCGCCGAGCCTCCTTGATCTCCGAGATCGGCGTCGACATTACTCCCGACAACATCGTTGGAGCTATGATACAGGGGAAGGAAACTGGAACTGTGTAAAGCAGTTCGTCGAAGCCATACTTCGGGATAAGAAGGTCGACCTCGATCGGCCTTAGTTTTCTGAGGAAACCAGAAGGCAAGCCCTAGGGGCGTAGTATAAAAGGCCTAGCCCGAAGTAATGTGCGAAACAGTTCCAGGCTAGTGTCCTAGGAGACGAGGGGTTTTTTAGCCGGTAGTCCGGGGACAATGAGCCCGCGGGAGTCCGGCACTACTGAGTGGCCATTGAGCACCTCAGTGTGCGTAAATGCATTTTTACCTCCTCCCCATAAAAAAAACTACTACTTTTCGTACGGTTGCTCTTCTTCAACTAACGGTTTCTTCTATTGCATTGATACTTTTGGAAATAGCTATATTGAGGCATTGAAAAAGTGTGTTGTATCCTAAGATAACTTAAGGTTTGTCTCATGTTATCTTAAATACGTACCCTTTCATTCATTACTTTAAAATTATTGTTGTTCGTGAAACAAGAACACCTTTCATACATAACTCTTTTATCAAAATCTTTTATACATTATCTCTGATATAAAATGTAGAACGATTCGATCAAAGCCATGGGAAAGATAAATTATATCTTAACCTACATTTGTAAAATGAGACCTATTTAATAAAATAAAAAATTATAACTAATTTTCTCCGTGTTGTACATCAACACGTCTAACACTACATAAATTCATCCCGTGTTTACAAGTTTGATTCAATAAATTCACTCGTGACAGCCAATAAAGTATTTACAATGTCAAAAATGCTCGAAACTGTTGCTTGCAGTGAGGAGGAAAGGGGTGATACATCGTGTGCGAGAGAGACAATTTATTATTACCAATAAATCTTGTTTTATAAAATATCGTGACAGTTAACCGGCAGGAACGGACGTTCTATGTGACAATCCATTGTACGAGATATCCCTGCCACCCTGCGCCCTTGTCATGTACTTTAGCATTCACGATTGGCTGAATTTGACATAACGCTGTATCTCAGTTCTAATTACGATTTTGACCAATTTAGAGGTAGTTAAAATTAATTTAAATTTACTATCTGGTTATCTGAAAAAGTAATAGTCATTATAACAGTGTTTTAGGCTTCTAGATAGCTATCAGATTTCATACTTTGTGTTATTTGTCCATTAGTTTAACTAGAAACTTTAAAACGTCTGGTTGCAATAAATGTACTTAAAGTTAAGTTTGTATTGTATATTCTGTAATTCTCTTTGCTCTATAATATTTACAAATTTCAATAACAACAATCAATTTTTGTTCCTTTCTCATATTACATTTATAAATAATGAAATTAATAAACCAGATTTTTTTACAAAATCATAAAGAACAGTTCCACAGTCTACACATACTTACATGAGCATTAAAAAAGCTATCACATGAGCTTCATTTAAGTTTTTTTTTATAATTCTATCACTAAAAAAATATGTTGAAAAGGTCAAAACCCGAACAAATAGAATCCCTATATAATGACCAACCTGACCCACATACTTAAGGTTTGCCTGAAAATTAAGGTAACAGTAATATAAAGAAGGTCTAATCTAGTTTAAACAACTAAAGTACATTCTATGTATGTTTAAAAAGGTATAAATATTTTGGATAATCAATATCATTATTTATAACAACTTTGATGGGAACGCCATATAGGTGCTTTTCTAACTAAAACGTTTTTGAAATATAAGTTTAGAATGGAGTTAGATACTTTTTGTAGCTTTGTTACTGACTAAGACCAGCTGTTTCATTAGCCAGGACTATTTATTACAAGACAAAGGTGAAGGACAGCTGGCTTCAGTTTTCGATCCAGCAAAACACTTTTCACTCACTTTTTTCATGATATTGGTAACCTTTTGATTACTAGGCGAGCACTATACATACCCAACTACCCGGATGTGCGTATAGTTCGTTAGTTTTAATCATTTATGTTTAATGCTGAGCTAAAAGCTTGTTTACATAAAAACTAAGTTTAGTGAATCGACTCAGTTGAAAACCGTGGAGAGTGACGTTGTTGTGTATTTTAGAGTTTGGGAGCTCGTTTATTTTAAATATACGATTGATATACACGCCGCACAGGTTCACTATGTAGTTGGGTAACCAGAGCTGGGCTGGGTGGCGGCGATAAATATAAGGTGATAAATCACATCTCACAATGTTGCCCTGTATCAACTTCTGCACAGTTTACAACACTGGCTGTGTCATTTTACTCACATATCCTATCAAGTTATCCTATAACATTTGAATATGCCTCCAACAGTTAGCTACGTTCTATAGTGGTTTGTAAACAATATTAGTCATACTTGGTAAGAAGTTAGGTGTTTATATTTTTGCTAGTAAATTAAACTTGATTTATATTTTAAACTAAAACAACACCTCTAATGTAGGGCATTATTTAAGTGGAACAAAATAATATTTTGAATTTTCTAATAAAATGCTATATGTATAAATCAAATATATTCCGTATAACTTTATCTTTGAAAGAAACTTAATATAAAAGAAGCAAACTAAAACAGTTAACCTAAGAGCTAAAAGAAATGTTTAAACTACCCGCGTAGAATAAATGTTTAACGATAGCCCATAAAAATTAGTATAAGTAACTTAATGTTTAAGTCCATATAGAGTGATAAATGTTTTCTTTGTGGCAGTGTTATGATTCAAATTTGCAATGTTGTTCCATATGACGCTGTGTCCACCTATTACGATGTTTGCAAGTACTCGTATTTTAATTTACATGATTATTTCTTAACGTTGTAAATTCTTGAAGTCGTAAAAAAACTGAAAATTTTAAACTATCATACAAGCCATATTTATAAAGGTATACTTTCTGAAACTGCTAAGCTAGAGTAATTTATTAAATCAACAGTCTTCCCTATAATTCATTATGCACTTCCATATTTTGGTGGATGTGCCTTACTCTTGACTGTAGAGTTCTTCCTACGAGGATTCAAAACCGAGCCCTAAGGTTTGTCTTCAATCTGAGGAAGTTTGATCATCTGCCAATCGCAAACAGGCTAAGGTGCTCTCTTTGGAAAACAATGTTTTCTACAGGCTGTTTTGATTGTTCACAAGACACTGTCTTTTAATTTGCCTTCCTATTTGAAAAGGAAACGTCAACCTCGAACATCAGTTAGGAAACGCTGTACAAGGCAGGACGGCTTGCTTGAAATGCCGAGAGTGCGGCGTGAGACAGGTAAAAAGGGGTTCTCATACTTGGACCCCAGGCATACAATACCCTCCCAAGAAATATGACAAGTCTTCCATGTAATTCATTTAAGGCCAAATTAAAGCTCGTTTAGTTTTACCTACTGTTTCTAATTATTGTGTTTATTGTTGTGTTTATGAATTGTGTAATTATTGTTGTGTTTGTGACTTGAGTTGTCTTGAAAACCAGTGTTGACTGAAGACCGCAAAAAAAGCATTTTAAAAATATTATTATAAGTTAATTATTTTTAAGTCATCTTAAACACATCGTATCCCTCATTTAAAGATTTTTTTATGATACGTCAGCATGTAAAAGTCAAAACTAAATATTAGGTATCTTTTTATTGTCCACTTTGGAGAATTAAGCTGCAAAGGAGGATTTGAGTTTCTTGGAGGAGTGATAAATAAAGCGGAGTACGTTAAACGTTATATACAGAAATAAGGTTGAATTCTCGGTCGCCAGTAGCCTTAATAACGTCGTTCGGGACAACTGCTTGGAAAATTAGTTTCCCCGAGTTTCCACAAGATTAGCTTTATCAAACGTGGGCTTGGTTTGTTCCTTATATACCTAAATCTCAGGATAACATGTGTGGCTGGAGGGATTTCCTCTACCGATCAGGAAAAAACGGTTGAGGTTTAGAATTCAAAATGATCAAGATGTTGTACGCTTCATTTTCAATATTTCCCTAATAGCTTATCTGAGCTCTACCATAGAACCTTTTCTAGCTTTTCTGTTCGAGCAATAGTATATTTCGTACCTAGGGCAAAATGAAGTTTTGCCGGTTTGAGATCGAGACGAATAATTCAAGAACTTTAAACGATCTAGAGCTGCAAAAAGACCCGTGGTACGAACGTTTTTTTTTACCAAAGTATACAATATTAGATTATTCATTGCAATAATAATGCACACTAACAGTCAACCAAACTTAAAACTATTCCAAAAAATGTTGAGAGGAATCAGGAAAATCAACAATAAATAGTTGCTAGGCAGTATTAATGCTATAAGTAGTGTTAGAATATATTCATAATTATTAATATAATGTCATATGAAAATTTCTTTGTTCGTTAAACTACAGCTGCGCAGGGATATTGAAATTCCAGTTCTTAATCACAATATGTTAGCATGCCTCTATTGCAGCTTCCATGATGTCCAATATTTATGAACAAAATAAAATAACATTTCTGTAAATACATTGTATGTACTCTTTTCTATTAAAATTAAATATTATTTAATACGTGTATACATTTTAGTGTCCAATAAAGTGGGGCCTACAAAATAAATTAACTATAATGCCTCCAAAATAGTGTAGGTAGTGCCACAAATTACCATGCTTCGACATTTTAAATATATTTTACTTGGAACTAAACTTTAGTTTTTGTTTAGGTGCGTAACATATTTACATAGTTGATGGTATTAAGTCGAACTACGCTTTAAAGCCTTGAATAAGACCTAATATCATTATTTTATTTGAAGGCGAAATATGCATTTTGTAGTTAAAAGAGAATATAATAATAATACAAACAAATCGATTCAATATTGTAATAGTTATACAATTTTTAAAGTAACCCAATAAAAAAATGAAAAAAATGCATCTATCCTGTTCCCTTGAGTGTTAGTGGACATAAAAACAATACTAAATACAACCTTAAATAAAAGTACAACATGCTCAGTTTACTGCTAAAATAATATGTTTGACATGCGTATGCCTAGGACTGAATTAAATTTAAAATGTATTAAATTTTAACTATATACAATATATTATATTACTAAATGAGAAGCTCGTTTCTTGCCAAACATTATAAAGGGCCAGGAGGATTGTTTACCTTCTATGAGGCACAAAGCCTGCCTTGATTAGATGGGTTTAAATATGCACTGGCTTCACCAAACTTCATTGTTGCTGGCTTAACATTTCAAGCCCTGTTGCAAACTACACGTTATAGATATACACTTATCAACTTGTGAGATTGCGAATGTATACACAATTTATATTACAGTGATTGAGTACAGTAAGAAGTGTTTTAAACATATTTGAATCGTCCGATGCTTAAGTAAAATTAAAGTGAAATGATTTTTACAGTAAACAGGTAAAGGAAACGTAGCTTTTAGCTTGTGTTGTAAGATGAAAAATTCTTTTTCCTTCAAGTGGATTAAATTTACAGATGACATAACATTTAGATGTTATAATCATTTAACAGTACTTACTAATTAGTATTACTACTGTGTGTTTGATACGGACAAATTAAAAAAATTGTTTGAGCTGTGTATTCATAATCCTTGTAAATACAAAATAGAAGAAAATTGCATGCAGTTGATATAAAAATACCAATATATAAATATACTAAGTAGTGTGCAATCATTGAATTCCAACTAGGAGTGTTTCAGTTTTCATTTAGTTTCTTCTGTACAATGAATTCAAACATAGTTTCTATTTCAAATCCTGGCTGATTATAAATACATGAAGTAAAAAAAACTACCTGTTTGAATATTTTCGAGTGAAACTCAAAAAAGTTATAAATTGTTCCTAATTTCTCAGGCTTAATGCAATCTGCTCAACTATCCTGGGATACTGTTATGTCTTTTACCCACAATGAGGGTTTCAATGGAGCTTGATATAGGTTCACGGCTAACACCTTCAATGAGTATTCTTAGCTTAGGTTAAAACTTTAGCTAATATCATTAAGTATATTTATAGAAATTGGACAATATTTTAAAATATTTCCTTCATTAATCGTATTGGTTTGATCATAAATAAATTACCAGGTAACACAATTTGACTGATTTATAGCCTATACATTTAAAATCTGTTATTATGTCTTGGACAGGTACTGCACTTCCACCGCTTTTGATCTCTTCTATATGTACTAGTACAAACGCACCTTCGTCAGCCATCTCCTGTATTCTAACAAATGA
Organism: Macrosteles quadrilineatus; assembly: GCF_028750875.1. Taxonomy (NCBI): domain Eukaryota; kingdom Metazoa; phylum Arthropoda; class Insecta; order Hemiptera; family Cicadellidae; genus Macrosteles; species Macrosteles quadrilineatus. The sequence continues at coordinate 165,632,839 of NW_026542594.1, read as the reverse complement.
TACGGCCGTTTCAGCATCACTGTGTCATCATCAGACTGTTCAGACAAAAGGTGTCGTTATAACACAAAACAATTTTTACACGAAACACACACATAGTGAACGGGTTTAAAAAAACAATTTATGCCCTTGAGGTACGTCGTTATGATTATAAGGAAAACCATACTATGTCAACTCTGTTAAGAAACGGTGGGTTCCTTATAATTGTCATATAATGCAAATTATAACAACATTAAATAAAAATAAATATCGGCAATGTGAAATAAATTTATTTCATCATGCAGCCTCGATCGTCTTTATTATATAAATTAACTATAGATAGATGCAAAATTACAGGAAGCATGTTTTAATTGGGATATATTAGTTATATAAACTAGTTACCCTTACCCAAGCTTCTCCGTGGTTCAAGAGTAATGAAAAAAATTATCTAGTGCTTTTAATTTACTTTAAGACATACACACCCACTATTGCTTATATCATAGAGGTAAAGCTCAATTGGGTAAACTATATATATATATATATATATTTATTTATTACAGCAGATGCATATTAAATATTTTCAATTTTGATTGAATACGACCATTGACTATTGTAAATTGAAATGTTGAAATATCAATCATCAAATATACAATGCTTTGTTCTAGCCCTTAGAGAAAAAGAAATTGTATTTTGACTTTTCAGCAGGCCCTTTGATTTAAATAACCAAAAGTATACGTTCCTTATAGACATTTTGTATAGATTGACTGGGACGGGTGGCGTCGTACATGTAAACAATATCAGCTACTAGATTGGATCAATCTAGCTACTAGGAGGTCACGAATTGTGGATATTTATAAGCATACACTGTGGATGCGATGCTCCCTGGTGTGGATTAACGTCCGCACGAGTGAGTACTCGACTATCCGCAGTACTATCCTGATAATTAGACCAATTCGTTAAATACCAAGGAAAAAATGTGGTTTGGATTCCACTCTAAACTGTAGGTCCCTTAGTTGCCATTAGCTGTATGGGCTATTAATTAACAGCTGTGTATAAGGAACATGTCGGCCTTAGTCACTAACAAGACTACAAGATCGCGCCACTCATCTTACACTCATCCTTCACTCATATTTGGGTTAAAATACGCACATAGTGGCGTCCCCATCTATAATATTAAAACGAAACAGGGTTTTTTTCATTTCACGATTCTGAATCAACCACTTGACGGATTTTCATGATTTTTGTGTTGAAAGAAAGATAATTTTGAGAACTAGGGAATGTCGAAGCCATAATTTTAGTTTAGGGTTTCAGTTTTTTAGAAATTAAGTTTTAATTTTTAAAAAGTCTAGCAGCCGACGCTAGCAATTTAAAGTATTTTCAATGCTGGTTTAACTAACAGCTGGTTTTGTAACTGTCATTGAAATGTTTATGTTACGAGTACTTTGTTTACAAAAATATTGTTCGTTGGTGTTTGCCTACATACTATTCCACTTTAAAATGTAGGTAGTTTTCCCCTACCGCAAAGGATCTGCGTTATCAGGGAATGTGTTACTTTGAATGAAACATCTCAAACACTAGCGTTTACTCAAGTTTTGTCGTAAATGCAATCTGTGTAAGTATTTAGTTTATGCATTGCAAATTTCAACTCATATTTGAGAAATATTTTTTCAGCAGTTTATCGCTTAATTGTTTAAGATATAAGTGGTTTACGTGTTGATACCTACTTCATTTTCTCTATGTTTGAATGTGAGTATGTCGGCATACTAAAATTTTGGTTAGTAATGAAAGCGTCAATCGGTGTAGTAGGTCTCTATAAAACTGTCAAATAAACTGCAGGGTGCATCAGAAACCAAAGTCGACTCATACCATACCAACTATCCCCGTAGTAGTGATGATTCAGAAACTTGGGCACTGACCAAAGAACCGAAAAACCTTAATGCTGGGTTAGATAATAAAGTGCAGAGAAAATATACAAACCAGTTCAAGATAACGGCCAGGAGGTCGAAATAAAAAAGAACAGAGAGCTAAGAGAAATGTGTTAACACCCAAATATAGGGATGCTTTCCAGAAGTAGGTAAAGCTTGGATGGACAGGCTGTGCATAAACTTTAAAAAGTATATTCCAAGGAGCACCACACGATGGACGAGGAATATCAAGCTATGAAATGCATCCTCAGACTGGGATCTAAATTTTGAAGAGGCAGGTGATAGAAGAGAATTCTCATAAAAGTTTCAGTGGTCACGGAGGTAAGATAAGGTACGGTAAGTACATAAGTAGTACAGTATGCAATCGGAGGTGGCATGTAGCTACTCTACTCAAAACCAGTGTGAATCGGTCGCCAATCTCACTTCAAGATTTTTTAAATCGAAATCCTGTTTTATGGTAAAATTATCGGATTTAAAATGCATATCGCCATATTTTAGGTATATATTCGAATGGAATAAATAGGTGGTCACGTTACATTTTTTTATTAGGTGATCTTCTCCATTAAAACTGTCAGAATTTGTGTCTATGCGTGTAAACTAGATGTTCTGAGTTATTCCGTTTTAGTTGACAACTCGATTCCCGTACGTAGGACGGGCCACCAGCTCGTCTTAAATAATTTATTGATCGATTGATAATTAACTAACTTTCCATTGGAAAAGCCCTCCAAATGCAAGGTTTTCTTTAACTCATTACCTTTTTAAGGTAATTGATTATGTTTGAGTAAATATTTGCGTGTACTGCATTGATCATATAATAACTTTACATAATTACCTGTATAAATAGGTGATTGTTGGCTTTGAGAGTGTAAATACCGGAACTCAGACCTAGGCCCTGTGTGTGTACAATGTGTCCGGTTGTATCAACAATTAATTATCTTACATCAATGGGGCTGTAGGTAGATTCGTGATACCGTAACTGGCTGTTACTGTTGGTTATATGCTATATTTACCTATAAAACTGGACTAGATGTTACTTGGCAAAATATAAATAATGTCCATATTTATTTTGTCAGATAAGTCGCTGTAATAAATTCAACTGTTTTCCTACTGAAATAACGCTGTCCAGATATGTTTTTAAATTAAATCCTGTACAGGAAATATATTTACAAAGCGTGCTTGGAGTTAATTAAACATATTGGGTTTACAATATTATGTGCATATTTAATTTTATATTGGTTCATTTTGTAATTCATTGCTTTAACACGTGTAATTATCACCAACAAACCGCAATGTATCATATTTCCTTACAAATGTGGAAGAATCTAAACATCAATCCAAGCTATTAATATGAGAAATAATGCAATTTAGTATAAAGTTATGTTGTTCATAGTTCAAATATACCTAGTTAGCCTATACCTATACATAAATATACCTATTGTTACCTTTTAAAAATAACAATATGTTTAGGTAGTTCTTATACATTACTATACTCACTATGACCATTACATTGCAAGTCAAGTTACCTGAAACAGAAGAGAAAACATAAGCGTGATAAAAACCAACTATAATAATGCACATAATGTTATAAGGTAATATTTAATTTGTTTTCGTTTCTAAATGTATTGGGAATGAAATTAACATTCGTACAAATAAAATAAATATATCCGTCATTAGTAAAATATATTAATATAAACTATCAATGAATATAATGCAATAATTAAACACTAATTAACAGAAATATGTACATTATATTTCGATTCGTCTGATTGTTGTTCATAAAATCAAATTAAAGACTAAATATGAATTTAAATTTAGATGTACAAATTAGTAAAGCAAGCTCTTGACGTCTTTTTTACCTCTGACCTTAAATGTCTCAAAAAAATATCTCAATTGTTATATGCTAGGCGTCTGTTGGTTAATAACTGCTTCTCAATGTAAAATATTGGTTAGGGAGTGCAGAATAAAAGCCAATTTACATTTTTTTGCAAAATAATACTAAGATGCAATTAGAATAACTGAGGTGGCATTTAAGTATTAAAAAAAAAACACCACATCATGATTTTAGGTGAGTCGCTGGCTCAGTCGGTAGCGTCACAAACTTCGGCCCCAAAGCGGATCGGATAAAAGCGATGTCGTGGGTTCGGATCCTGGTCACTGCCGAAAACATTTTATCAGTACAGTTCACCTTTGTACTGTACCTTGCTGTACTTGCTTTGCTGGATACGTTCCACGCACGGGAAGTTAGTCTTGTGGACGGGCAAATGCAAGGTTTAAGGAAGGTTTAAGGTTTAAGGTTTATTGAGGCCGCCAACCTCAAAAAAAAGATGATAGTTATAACTAAACTATAGCAATAACAATTGTAATGCCTGTTTTACGTTACTTAGTGTTTTTTTTATTTTCTTTATTTTTTTATTATTATTATTAAAGCAGATCCTAAAGTGTCCCGCTATGGTATGTGCAAAATTTAACTAATAGCTGCCAGCAATATGAGGGTTCTACTAAAACAACTGACAAATGACTTTACTGAAGTGTGCTGCAGAAGCTAGCAGTGCTGGAGAAGACGTTTGACTTTGATGTATATTTGACAGTAGAGAAGCAGGCATTAAGCACGTAGGGCTAAGCACAGAAACTTCTTTTAACTCAAAATCGGCCACAATGTCTTCTGTTTTCGTTTCATCTTGATTTAAGTTCAATTTATCCAGTCCATATTTATCTATTTATTATTATGTTTTAATAATTGTATAAACAAATTAATTATGTTTTTTTTACTTTAAAGGCTTGTAAAACAGGGACCATTTATGACGGTTTAGTTAGGCATTTAAAAATTGTACTTGTGTCATTCAACTTTGTAACAATTTCTTTTTCGATTAAAAATTGTACATCTTGAAGATATTTTTTTCAACGACGTTATAAAATAATTGTTTAACAGGTTGAAAACCTTACATATACGGGTGTGACAATAATTGAATTTGTTTATAAGTAAACCCTTAATTTGGAATATTTAAAACAACAAATATTCAAAATTACAATGTTTAGCTTTGACATTTTATACATTTTTCTGTTTTTGTGTTTGCCGAATCGAAGTTATAAGTATATAACCAAATCATGAGTTACTTATGATCTATCATCGGAGACTACTGCGCTGTCGTGCGATATGTCGGCCTCATAGAGGTGCAAATGAGCGTGCCGAGGGGAAGGTTTCAAGTGTTGTCGAATGTACATCAAAGAGAGCCAACTCCTTCCACGCCACCAACATCCGTGCTGTATCTCTACACCGACTTAATTCTTTTTGTTAACTTTTAAAGCAAAAATATCATCTGTATAATCATATGTTCCAGCCTGCATCTTGTTCCAGCCTTTAGAAATCAGTTCAAAGAAATGTATAGAAAGGACCTCAAATTTTGTATATATATTATGTACTTTTTTGTTATAAGTTTTATTTAGTATTAGTAATTAAATTGACAAGAGTTATCATGTAAAGCAGTATGTACTGAGGAACGCTTGCTAAATAAAGGCATTTTTATTTATTTAGTAATTATATAACTAGTAAAGCTGTAAATAGTTAGCCAGTTCAAACTTAAAAATTTTGAATTTGTATATTTTTCTATGACCTTAGAAATAGCTTAATGACCTAGGCAACCTTAGGTACATGTACATTACTACATACATTAGTTCCTTAGGCACTTGTTTCTACAGCTTTTATAAGTCCCCGAATATTGAACCCAATGGTAGGAATACTTAATGGATATATTTTCTCTAGTGGTTATTGGAAAACTATTGTATGCACATGGTACATTGTACAAAAAAAAGGTTAATCAATTTACAAGACAAATATTCTTGCCAAACGATTTATTAAATATTATTCAAAATAATATAGCCAAAAGTGTATTATTTATGTAAAATATTTAAAATAATTATAGATATCATTTAAAAGTAGTCTAACATAACTTTTTACATGGATTCAAATTGTTGTTATTAATTAGTTTTTAAGATTATACTAGTTGGACACTAAAGGGTCTTTTAACATGTAAATGAAGCATACTTGGTATTTACTGGCAGCTTGTTTTTATAATAATTATCATAACATTAATAATACATTACCAAAATAACAATGGGCATATCATTCCAAGTAGGATAAATAAATGAAATATTATCATTCTTACAAAAGGTCAAGTCAACCTATGGCGTTACTTTATAGTAATGAAATGCATATTGCATGATCAACTAAACAAAAAGATATTTTTTATTTATGAAGTTTTACAACTGTTGTTTGAACTTTCTTTATCTACAGAACTTTATATATATGTGCAATCATGCATGTATTGGTTTCCTCCCTGTGTAAAATTTTGCCGATAGTACATAAAAAATAATATAGCTTTTTAACATAATTTAATTTCTCTGGTTGTGCACTATTTAGCTCCATAGCTTTTTATAACTGAAACATATTAGTTGTTGATCTAAGATGAGAAAACAAATTGGCCAATTATTTTTTTATATATATATTAATTCAACGTATACGCCATTTACAAAATAATATATATTCAAACACATGAGTAGAATGGAAGGACAAAAATTGCACTTGAAATAACAATAGAAGCTGCATATACCATTGAACAAAACATCGTTCCAACAAAAAGCAATAACAACAATATAGCAACGTAACAACAATAACAGATAATAACATTAACGAAGTATAATAACAACAAACAAACAACTTAACAGATAACAGATATAACAAAAAAATTTACTAATCCTCCAAGAAAGTACCTAATCTCAATATATGTAATGTGCAATTGTGTATACAACTATCACTGCAAACCTAACACATAAAATAGTAGTACACTATACACAATCATTGATTATATATGATAAAGCACTAAGTAATTAGAATTCAGTCATAGCTTGGATTAATTCCTAACACTTGTTAGTGTAAAACATACTGTTATTGCCAGTTTTCTATTTACAACCTAAGCTTGGTTAGCAGTTTGCCAAAGTTATTTATTTTGGTGTCGCTAACATTCATTCGAGGTGATAATCTTTTAAGTGGACAGAGGAGGAAAGTGCACCTCTTTAACACTCTGGCAAAGTGTTTCCCGTAGCTCTGAATTTATTTGGATAAGATGAACTCCGCAGTTTACTTTGAATTTGTTTTCTCGTGTAACCTTAGGTTTCAATGGTAGATACTGAATGCAGTGTTTGTTTTTCAACTTAAAGTTTTCGTTTGGCATCTCCACAATTTTTCAGGATTAGCACAAACTCGTACACTAACTGTATGAAGTGATAATAACTTGTAATAGGGTGGAAACTAAACATATTACATAGGTAAGTATAGTAAAAGACGTAAGAATAATTGAACAATTTAAACTCAAAGTAATACATAAAATTCCCTTTGACTAATCAATCGAAAGGACTTACAAAGCAAAATGTAAACACGATGTTAACTAACAAAATTAACTTACATCGAAAAGGTAAATGTTTATATTGAACAATCAAAAACTGAATTTATAATTTGTATAGAGAAGTAAAATGTTTCGTAATAGAAAGTATAGGAATGAGTATTGGAAATATTTAAGTTTCCTCCAACACGAAAAAATTAGGTAGCTAATTATTTACTCTCAATTTGTAGTTGGTTTGAGGTTTTTCCCAATTTTTTTGTTTTTTTTTGTGTTTTTTTGTAGTGTGTGATGTATATTATTCACCGATTGTTGTTTGTGAAAACTGTATTCGTTGAATGAGCAAAGATATTTTGAAATTGGAAAATTAGAAAGTATTAAATAATTAATGTAGCTTTGTAGATGAAGAGGTTTATTGACATTAATAATGATCTAAAAATAATTCAAGTTGAAGTTTCACCAACTTAATAGTAAAGGACACCTATCTATGTGACCAAAAACAACACTTATACAGTCTTAAAATAGGTTTGCAATCGTGAAACACTAGAAAATCCTAGTGTGCTCTTTAAGAAATTTTTAAGTGAGCCACCTTGTAGGAAAATACGGGTTTTTTTACCAAGAACTAGGGGTGTTCCCTCTTTAAAGTTTTCTCTACATTTAATATTTTCTGAGATTCTAACGGTGGTACTGTTAGGTTGTTCACCCTGTATAGAAGGAAACAGTATACCGACCGAATCCATTCGATAAAAGCTAAACGAAGGTTCTCAATTTTTCTTTGTCCTTTCTCACATTTCTCATTGTTAAATCAGCCACCATATCTTTAGTGTTTCTTTCAAAGTGTTTTAGTATTCCTGCAGTGACACTCCGCGCCACCAAGGCCTACATTTGCATATGAATGTATGACTGTAGCGCAGCTTTGATGTAAGCTGTATAATACAAGCTTACTCACCTGTTGTATTCAATGTTGTATCAATACTTGCTCGAGTAATAATCGTAAGGAGCATAGTAACACGTACATGTATAGAGGTGTGCATACAGTATCTCTTCTTTTAAGTATCGTAACTTTATCCTTACATCCTTAATTATTGGTTTATGTTTTTGTCACAGTGGCAGCAGAGAACGCAATGTATTCGTGTAAATGCGTAGTAATACTGTTTTGTCTGATGGTTTTCAATTTTTTAAATTTATATAAATATATATAGATGAAGGCTATAAAAAAAAACTATATTGAACTGTTTGATTACAGTCGTGATCAACATTATTCTCTCAATTATTAGTAACAATATCCAGCTAACTCAATAGCAGCTATCCGATATGTATCCTATATCAGTTTAATGTATTCGTAGTCACGTGGTGCACTAAAACACATCATGGCTCAAAATAACCATCAGCATTGACAGTTAAGGTTTCAAGTATCGTATATCTAATACGATCGTATTTATCAGATATGGTTTGATTACACTAATTGGATATGTCGTCATACCCAAAAGTACAATCGTAACATTATTTAAATACAAAAATTAATAATTTAAAATCAATACTTCAATACTTAGTTTTAATTATTTTATTCAATAAATAGTGTAAAGTGGTTGAACCCAATTTGATTCAACACATGTTGTCAGTGTGAAGTCAAACATAAAATATTTATACCAGTAAATATCATATTATTTTACTTTCAGAATCAAATCAAAGGATTACGTTTGTTAAAATTCTTTAAACGCTACCAAAATCACTTTGAAAGAATAACGGACACCTAAATTATGCTTAGCGGCGAACCGTGGCATAAATATAAAAGAATGATGGGTCCTGGAGGAACAAAAGCTCTACCGAGATTGTGCCAGTCTGAGAGTAGTGGTGGGACTCACGCTGGTTACTACACATCCTACAACTTTATGGTAATATCACACGCAAACACTTTGTTAGTACTGTTATGAATAGAATCCTTCCTGTAGCTAGTTGCTCCTGTCTCTTGTGTGACTAGTTAGGCCTAATAATATGTATAACTAGCATAGCTGATTAAAAAAAAATATTTTACAACATAAGTATTAATTTCTGTTATGATTAAATTCTAAAAAATCTAATTAAGTAGTGAAATTGTATATAGTAATCCAATTCAGATACATATATAATATATATATATATACTATCTAAAGGTATCCAGAGTTAGGTTTATATTGATAATTTAAATATTTTACATACAGCATCATTAAAATTAATTATTTTTGATAGAAGGAAAACCTTTCCCTACCAAAGGATTAATTTGTATGATAGTATGAATTTATCAGTGGAAGCCTGATACGGGCTCTAATTATTGCAACGAAACAACCTGAAGAAGTTGACAGGAAATTTAAAAGCATAAAAGTGTAAAAATGACTCCACTTTTTGTTTGTGCTTTAAAAACATCTTAAGCTGGTTAAAATTATTTGTGTGCGCCCGATGTCTAAAGAGTCTTTGAAAATGTACAATAATATATATGAGTCACGCTAATATGATTTAGTGACACATTTCATAAAATAATATGTCATTGAACAATTGTCATTGCTAGTCTTGTTTGTGTGTTAATGACAGTTACTGGATTAGATATATTTCAATTCATATTGAGGCCAAAACGTCAGTAGCAAGATAACCAATCACATTATTCTACAATAAATTAACTTAATTCATATAGAAGTAGCGTTAATAGAATGTGTTTTGTAACTATTTAAAATATTCTTCTAAAAGCATCAGTGTAATACCCAACCTACCGTATATTATCTATTCGATTTCAATATAAAAAGCTGAAAGTCTGACTTAAGGCAGGGAACGTCGGACGCAACTCAATACGTTACATCGTAATTTATTAAGTCTAACAAACTTTTTATTATTTAGTCATTAATTATATTTACAATGATAACTTTTCCAGAACATCAAAGAGAAAAAAAATACAGTGCTAAAGTTTTATGTTGTAGATGATAAATACAACACATATTAACACACATATCGACATATTAATAGTCAATAAATAATTATCATGTAAAAAAGGCTAAATAAAAGTGTACAAGGGCTTTAAAAACACAATCTTAATACATTTTTAAGCCATACTTGCATGAAAGAATATAAAAGTAAAAACTGTGTATGGGATTTTAAATCTAAATTAAAGAAGAATAATATTATTTAAAGCTGTAGTATTATTTAGAGTGTGTATAGTTATAACCACCCTCGCAAAATTGGATGTATGTTTCAAATGTAAAAATGACCAAACTAACGGACTCATAACGTGTAATTAAATCTATATTATGTGTTTTTCTGAGATAACGCCATGATTCTTGTTGCGTAGGATGAAAGTATTTTTGTTTGTCATTGGCTCGTTCCACACTCGAACTATGTATTATACCGTACTTATGATTGGTAACGTTCCAAACGTTTGTAAAATTATTTTTTATCACGAACTAACTTTAAATACTATAAGTAATAAAGAAAGATCAGAATTTCTTATGCAATTCTCAGTTCGGCAATCCGTTGCCTTACTTTACATAAATGGTTAATCCAGTTACTTTGTCTGCATAAACATCCAGCCAATCGGTGAGGAGTTGATCGTTCTATGTATGTTGTTTCTTCTGTTACTGCTATGCTTCCCACGGCTATGCTTTAGTACAGTCCACTCACCTACCTAATTTATTAACTTGTTGACTTTTAGCTGAATTGTTTATCTCATATTATCCTCAATTTATAATCATGTCTGTCACATAAAGAATTGAATGAAGTTTTGCAAAAATATAGGAGAAGTTGAGAATCAGACTTATTTTTTCATGTCAAAGATAACTAAAGACGGGCATTAGAAAATAAAATGACACACCTATTTTTGGGAAGATAAACAATAAATAAACGACTGGACCCATTCGATATTGGACAAGCAAAGTCCCTCAATTTTTCTCTTCAGGTCTCTCCCATTTATCCTGGTTGTATCTGCCATTATGTGTGTGCTCGCTGAGCGAAAGAGACTAAGTATATTGCTAAGGCTCCAAAAGCACAGGTGGATTTTACAGGACGCAGATACTTTTAAGCCCAAACATGACAGCAAGTAAATGACTGCGTATATTTTTATGTTTGATTTTTACTGTTGTGTACATGACGAATTCAATAAATTCTTTGATCAGTAAATTTTATATGTTAATTTTTTTCAGACTCACGTAGTATTTCCATGAAGTCCTTGCATACATTAAATACAAGTACTAAATTACCTTCCAACAACTAATTTCATGTAGCAATATGTAAATAAGCGTTACATTCAACTAAACATTTAGTATCGACCAATTAACTGAATGATTACAGGTAAAATGTAATCAATGACGCAACACCTTACCGTTTTTTACAGAACCCATATATAATAATCTAAAATCCAATAACAATTAATTATATCGCATGCTAAGATATTGATCAGTCAATTAACTGAATGAAATATTTCTGGTTAGTGCCAATAGGACATTAAAGTTGTCCATACGAATGGAACTGTCATTTATAATATCTTATTAATATTAAATGTCAGTTCTGATCGCTTGTCATTGCATAGCATACACTATATTACGTGCGAGATTGAGGTAGTCGTTCATTGTCATATATAATCACAAAAGTAAAATATGATATACAACTTGAGTTCCTAATCGAACATTATAGTTTATATGCAACTCCAAAATGAGAGTTAACTCTTTGTTTTGTATTTATTAATTTAAAATTAATACGGAGGAATGTGTACAACATAACGTGATTTAGTTGTAGTAAGTAAAATACGAAAATAATCATAATTTGTGCTTACATGTTTAATTTTACAAAACAAAATATGTTAACGCAACCTTGTAACTGACTAAATCTTGACAGCTATTTAAAATTATTCGTGAATACAATGTTATGTGAATACAATTTGAAACATTACGAAAATGTAAATTACCAAACTATGAGAAATGCAACTCTTCAATAAGTTGATTCACAGTCATATAACACTCACAAAAAGTAGTTAATCAACTCAAGCTGACGTAGTCAATCTAGCTAAGCTGTCATTTCGTTCCTCAATAGAGAATGAGGTTTGCTAATACTAGCAGTTCTGTTTAATATCAGCTTTAAGTACCTCAATGTAGGGAAGTTGGGTTGGTTTGGAAACAACTGTGGTCCTCTTGCCACTTATATAGTTTGCCTGGAACTTATCCGATAAAATCCCTAAAATAATCATAGACTATTGTTAAATGTTATGAGCAGACTAAGTATCAGAATATAAATTTTGATAATTTAATTCAAAATAACCAATAAAAGTGTTTAGTACTATTTTTGTGCTAGGACGCTAGGTACGAGCCCGGGCTTGTTTTTACTTCAGGCTAGGCCTAGGGGTTGCGGCACTTTCCACTTAGAAAAAAATTTTTTATTTGGTAGGATTTGAGCCCCGGACCTCAGGGACCAGAAGTACCGCACTCTAAGCACTATTATTTGTATTTTAAAATTAAAACTACTAGTATGGGTTGTTTTTGTTTCGTAATCCTTTCGGTACAGTGGTTCTTACAAATGTATTTTAAAGTAATTGTATGACACATAACGATATAGTACCTGGGGGAGGACACATAATGATTTATTATGACCTTAACCTCATACTGCAAGTTCAATTTCGGCTGTAGTATGCCTAGTTAAACACATTTACGAATGCATTTTATTCTTCAAAACAACGTTTAAAATGTAAATCCATCCATGAAACTCCATTTGGCTATAGAGAAGATAAACGCCATTTATATTCGAAAAAAAACGGGTTTCATTCAGTTACCGGTGTTGATAATTAAACTTGTGTTGATGAAATCATCCTAATTGATCATGCATATAAAAATATAACAAACATTTGTATCAAAGAGATATGCAGTCCTCCTTCAAATGAAGTTAGAATTAATTATTGTAAATCATTTGCTTTCATTAAATACGCAAACTGCAATAAATAAATAAAGAAATAAAAACACTAATGAAGAATTATTGTTTAGAGTCAACCACATTAAAATTAAACCTTTCGTCTACAGCTCAATGATTTGGAACTTTCGTTACGGCCTTTTTTATTTTTTAGGTACATCACAGCCCAGGGGCTAAAAATGGTTTTTAATTAAGTGAACCACATCTCAAAAATAAGAAAAAACATTCATATTGAATAACTAACCATCAGTTCACGTTTTTACACGTTTCCTCTTACTTGATAATCACTAAGAGTGTTGTTTTACACGGATTGGTTATAATTTTGCATTAATGTCGTACTGTGTAACTTTAGAACTAAAATTACTGTGTAAAGGTACATATTATTGTCGTCACATTGTACTCTGTCATTAGGTCGCCATATCAATGGACATTGCGTGATGATCAAACGATATCTCTAATGGTAGGGAATTCTGGATATAATGGAAGTCCCATGTCCACTATTTTCACTATTTCAAACCCACTCCCGTGAAACATGTAGTAAGGAAAGTGAACCAAAACATTTTTATATGCATTTTTATTTGCTATAATTATATTTGGTTGGTAAAAATAAACGACCAAATGTCAATGGTAAATAAAACCTATGCTTTAAGTATTGTAAACATTATTTTCTATGAGATATTCCCAGTAAACTATTGCCAAGTGGATGACGCAGACTGAACACTTACACCGACATAATCTCGGTAAAGGTTTCGTTCCTTCTGGACCAATAATTCTCCTACATTATAGTCATGATTTACTACTAACCCTAGAACACTGGTATGGGTCATACTCTAATGACAATTGTTGTGAGTTTCACGATTAGTTTGTATTGTATAAATATGTACTTAAGTTATTGTTTTGACACGAGCTTGCATTTTACCAAGACTCCACTAAATAGTGGGTCATTTTACCCTATCGTATAACTAATCATTGTTGTACGATTTGTTGATCCTCTTGAGGTAGGGCCTATGGAGAAAGGGGGTTTCTCCCTAGCTGAACTTGTAAAGTAGTTTTATACTTAAGAATATAAAAATTTTGCTATTTAGGTAACAGTGAAACTATGTAATAATTGTTATCATGAAATGTTGGGTATTATATATAAAGGATATAAACAAAGACGTTTCATTTAGTTCTATAAGCCAAACAATACTGAAACCAAACAGTTTTTATAATACTTTTTTTTAATATTCTTAAACCTTCAGCTTTAAACAAAAGCAACAGAAAATTGTATTACATGGCTTAGACATCACTGTTTCCAGGACAATCACAGATTCTCATGCAAATGCGACTCTTGCGGCGCGGCGCACTGCAGGAATACTAAGACTCTTCTTTGGAACATTGAATATAATACCTACTGACATCAACAAATAAATGCAATAAAATAAAAATTAATATAACCTATGTATGACTTACGTCGGTTATTAAAAAAGTAAGAAAACAAGTTTCAATTATTTGTGTTAATTAACCAAATAAAAAAAAATCGTGAACTAGTTGGAGGATTTTAAATACTATAGTGTTCATCTCTAAATATAAACACATGTTAAACTATAATAAGTTTTTAAAATAAATACTTATATAATAATAAGAAGCTTATAAAATAATATTCATTGGTGCTTAATAGTGGTATTACAGTATATTGGCATACAAATATGATAGATTAACTAGTGCAAATCACATCTAGCGTAAAGGAACTAGGAATCATATTAAATAGTTATATAAATCAAAGTAAGACAACATTCTCTATGCAAAGGTCATTATCAGATTTGTATTGGAGGCTCGACGACTGTTTGTTTTAAAGTTAGCTTACCCCTTTGATAATGTTCGGGGAGACACTACAGGTCCAGAACCCCTCTCTGTTGATTGGCTAGATGTTGCTGCAGTCAGACTAACTGAATTACCCACTGATAACAAACGAACACGTGACTTTCTGTACTGAGTCGAACTATTTTGAACTAATGCTCACAAGCAACAAACTCTATGAGTTAAATGTGCAATCCATATGAGTATAACTAATTGTTATAATAATATTAAATTCAGAGCTTGGGGCACATTTTTGGGTATTAAGAATACTAAGGCTCGAGTAAAAAAGTTTTTAACGCATTCATAACCTTCTACGATGTGTAAAATAAATGAATAGAAGTACAAACATGAGAAAAAACTAAGTTTATTACGATGACAGATTTGTTCAATATAAAACAAATATGCCGTTAAGCACTATTTCTAAACACATTTTTAAGTCTCAAATAGCTTTTTTCAATCTTAGTTGTGTATTTTTTAATAATTCTTAATACGTGCGTTCTTTGTTGATAGCTTGTTATAAAACCATAATTTAAAATCGCACGGTTTCATAATATATGCCCTAATTGAGAATCTGACGATACATAATTTCATATAAACAATCCAAGATTGTGTATAATCAACGGTTTATATACAGTGAAACTGACTCCCTAATAAGCTGGTTTTTATTTTGCAGATTTTGCAATTCTTAACTTACCACAGTCCGTGCGTAAAATAAAGGCCAACATAAAAGACAATTGAGCTCTAGGCAATGAATAGTAATAAAAACTTTTAAAATGTAGTTTTTATTTTTTCATTTTCAACAAATTTTGTTCAACCTTAAGCTACGCGCGCACTAGGGTGGCATGGCACGTTGTGGATTTTATTAGTAATGCATTTGAACACATTGAACAACATTGAACAACACTCAAATTGAGGATATCTTCATTCAGTTTTCTGTAGTTTTCTATTTACAAAATTAACATTCTAATTAGGAAATTATATTTAAGAAAGCTTAAATACAAGAGTTTTTATTGGATATTTTAAATGTGTACGCATGCGACAGCTAAATACTTTACATTTCACTGTTCTACTTGTGGATATTAATTTGTATTAATAAAAGTATTGTTTTCCCTTAGAATATCCTTGTTTGTATGCACCGTTACGGTTAATCTAATTAATGTTAAGTTTTTGTTAAATACTGTATGTCCTGTCAACGTGTGTTTTGCATTTTTTATTTTAAGTTTATGACGAATCGTAAAATAGGATGAACCTGATGATGTGGCAGTTGCCACGAAACATGTAGTTCAACAGAAAAAAAGATGTTGTAAGGCATCAATGATTTTATAAATACGTTCATACTTAAACTTCGAAGCCTAGAGTCAGAAATAAAATAAGTTTATTGAAATGGTAGACATGATCACGTTAGGTGCTTATGAATGTTGTTACTTAGGATGAAGCCAAATTTAAAATGAAATCTTTTAGAAGAGTGGGAGTAAATTTGTGTCTCTAAGAAGGAATTGTATCAAATTATATTTCACTTTGGGAATTTTGAGAGGAGGAGGAATAAAGGCCAATACGACAACTAAACTGAATCGAAACTAATATCGTTAAGAACGTTATTAGGTTTAATTTATTGAATCGACCTAATTGAGTTATGATTGGAAATATAAATCAATTTAGGCTATTAACAGGTCCTGAATGTATGTTTCCAAATAAATAATTAGTTGTAATTTAATTTACTTCCTTAATTGCTAATTTTTCACCATCGTCAGTAACATTACTGTCGGTTTTATAAAACATAAATCGTTGTAGAGATACAGCACGGATGTTGGTGGCGTGGAAGGAGTTGGCTCGCTTTGATGTACATTCGACAACACTTGAAACCTTCCCCTCGGCACGCTCATTTGCACCTCTATGAAGCCGCCATATCGCACGACAGCAACCATACATTGTATGCTAGAGACATATCTGATAGAGATTGAATCGTATTTAAATAGATTTTTTGAAACAAACCTGGGAAATGTATAGAAAGTAGGACCCATACATCTTGTGTACAGGAAAGCTAAGAGAAATTTATAATGGCTTTTAGTGGAATTCCGATAAAACAAGGGAATAAAACTTTGACAAGGAATGTTGTTGTTTAGAATAAACGTACTCGTATAAAACATTTGACACAAACAAACTTATATCTTAATAGTTGTTGGGGGACTAAACAAAAGAATACCTAATAGCTTAGTTTGAATTAGTACAAGTAATAATATAAGCGTAATTAGTATATGTTACTATCATGACTGTCCTTAAAAATAGTCCTTTAAATATTATATAGTTATTTGTGTAACTAGTGGACAAAGTGGCACTTTGCTGCACACGAGAGTAATGTTTACGCACGACGTACTCGTATAAAACATTGGACACAAACAATATTATATCTTATGAGTTGTTTAGGGACTAAAAAAAAAAAAAGAAAAAAAAAAAAAAAACTAAATAGCTTAGTTTGAATTAGTACAAGTAATAATATAAGCATAATAAGTGTATGTTACTCTAATGCTTGCCTTAAAAAACTTTATTTTACAATTTTACAATCGCAATCCATTACAAACACAAAGCATAACTATATACTGTATAACTGAAATAAGAATTTTATACTTATACGCCAACCCCCGTACGAAGGACGGGTGCTCTGCTAGTTTTATTTATATATTTAATAATTAATTAGCATTGGTATACAGTACTATCCCTTTAAAATATAAAGGAAGGTTGACAACATGTCAAATTTCTGTCTTGTCAAGGAAATGTCCATTGAATAACCTGTAACTATTGTAAACATTGTATATTTTTTCCTAAAATGAAAGTATTGTATCTTGTACCTTTTAATCCATATGTAAGTAATTTCATTATTTATTATAATAAACTGTTTATAAGCTCTAACGACAATTTAGGACAAACATTCACATGAACACTGAATTCCGTACTGCTTTCGCTGTCACATATCAGGTAGCCTAATAACACAGTTTTTAGGCTACCCCTACATAGGAAAGCAATTTTTAATAATAGTTGATATCAAAGAAAGTAATTAATTGTTGGCTCTAAATATACTTTCAATTTCTATGTAAGTTCTCCCCTCGCCACGCACTAGTGTTTGTTTACAATTAATTTATTTTATATTATTGAAATCAGCTTTTTTATTTTTTATCAATACAACTCTGATTATAAATATGCAATAGCTAGTTTTGTTGCGTTAAAGCTTGTGGTGTGTGTTTACTGCACAAGAGCATGGCCTGGAAATTGAACTTCTATTTTCACGTTGTTATGTAGGTTTGATGTAAACCATTTGCTTTTATTTGTATATCAAAATAAAATTGATTAGAACATATATATTTCACACTTTACATGAGGTCTGTTATTCTGTTGTATGTGAGTATTTTTATTTTATTTTTTCCTTTTATTACTTGTACTGAATTTTATATTGTACAGAATTTGCACTTTCTCCAATTACTGTATTCCCATTTTCGGCTTCGCCTCGTACGTGAGAATCACTTTCACATGCCCTGATTTGCGTTGCACGTGAAAAAGTGTTGCTCCTTAAAAGTTTGACATTAGAGCGCACCCAAAAATTGCACTTTGATTGCTATTAAATCAATCTCATATTCCAGAATCGTACTAATGTTAAAGAAGGCCATTAATTATATTTGGAAGAATCCAATTTTATTACTGTCGTGTCGAAGTATACCTACTACTGTATCAAGCACTGTATTTAAGCAAAGGAATATTAAATACAATTTTGATATTACATTTTCAGTTTTCCTTAAATTTATGGATTTAATATAAAATCATGCAAAACCCCTGGGCTAATACCTTTTCAAGCAATTCATATTTCCAGTACACAAAAGGTTAAACTCGTTATAAAACTTTTTAACTAAACCAGAGAATTACATATTCGAAACTGTTTTGCAATCCATGTAAACTATATCATTGGTTGCTTCTACCCCAAAAAATTGTTAAGCATTTCGTTTCTGAAAAATATTATAACTACAGCGCAAAAGGTAAATTTGTCAATACAAATTTGTATACAAATATTAACTATTAATTATTAAATGATCTGATTTTGAGTTGCAGACGACGCGACGTATAGTAAGCTTCTACGTATAATCTTGTAGCCCAACTAGTTATGGCCAAGTTGGCCTCATGTGATATACAGCTGTTGTTGTAATCTCGCAAACTTCCCAGAGCGCCTTGGAGCGAAACAGTTTAACTCAAACCCACAGAATAGAACTCTTCGGCTTATAAAAGCCTCGTATCTTACTCATAACATATGTTTACAAATTCTTGCTTTCATCCAATCATCTTTGTACAGCTTTGTATTTCATAAACTTATATCTAACAGTCGGAAAAGATAAATTGGTTTCCAAAATACAAACTAATTTTGTATCTAATAAGGAGAGGATTTATTGAAAATACTGAATTTCCGAGAAAAGATAATTGTACAATGTCTTGTATACATGCGTCCCGTAGTGTAGATCAAGGTCCTGCTAATAATTGAATTACCTCATCTACTCTGTTGAACTCACATCTATAACGGTTTGTCAGATGACTTTAAATCAGTTAAACAAACCTTTTTAAATCAGCGAATTATTCGATATAAGTGTATGTTTGACCTAGGCCAGAGCATAGCCCAACAATGAGTTAAATACATAAACAACACATTTTCATTAGTATAGAGGGACGCTTATGCGGGTTTAACAGTAAATACAGTACAAATCCCGTCAATAGTTGTATTTATACTGTAAATAAAAAACTCTTTCACAAATAGAAAGCCCCCTTTATGAAAATCGTGTCACCATATTGCTATAAGTGTTTACTGGTTACTAGTTGGTCTGATAAAGCAATGCGGGGTGTCCTGAAAGAAATTTGAAAAAGAAATTGTTTAAACAAATCATCAATAAAATTATGTAACCGTATAATATCTTTTCCTTCACTATCAAAAATCCATGATAGTTTTTTGGAAAAGAATTATACATGTAAATAAATAAAATACATGTCCGTTTTGTTCTTCTTCGTTTGAAAAAAACCAGAGAAAAATAAATAGTAAGTTTCCTGTCATAAAAAGCCACAACAACCCGCCTTCCAATCAGTACGAACCGAAAAAAGCTACTTATGGTTCGTAAAGAATAATATAGTTCACTAGTGTACACCTGTTGCTCGAATTCGAGAAATTGCGAAGTATTAGCAGGCGTTATTATAAAATGAATAACAGTCATAATTTTTGATTACCTTAAAAGTTGACTCATGATTATGGAAATACTCACGACGTATATAACAGTTCGATATCATCTACTTTCATGTAAATATCCATTTTTATAAAGTTTATCTTGGTGTTTAGTGTTTTCTAAAAATGTTTCCCACTCATAGCCACATTAGATTGTCCATAATAATGGTTATAGGTAAATTCTAAAACATTATTTCTATTTCTTCTACTTGGTGGTGTTCTATGACTTTCCAATTTTTCCATAGTTTGCAAAGTGGCTCTTTAAATGATTGCTCAAGAAATGCAGCACAGAGTTAATTCAGTTTTCTTTTTAGTATATCAATAGTCAATTCAATTGTAATATTTATGCAAACCCAAATTCAAATAGTAAATACGAGAGCTCGCCCCGTGGACGAAAACTCGACCAGAAGTATGTATTGTGCAAACTTATCTATTTTCACCCCACGCTGTAAATATGTGATTGGCATTTCTTCCATTTGTTTAGATTTTCTGCTTTTTTTTGTCACTAGCAAGGCAACCCTCATATAATTTTTTTATTTAAAATGAAAACACATATTTTAAAAATTGAGCATAGAAAAAAACATACGTAAATATACCAATTTTAGTTTGAAATTATCCGATAAAATAGACTAGGTATCAGCATTTGGTAATTTTCTAAGTAGACATAGCCTACTGGCTGGTTATTTATTGTTCAAACACCATGTTATTATTTCTTCCTTATAATTATGAAAAGGGTGAATTAATATTGTTTATCACAAGAGTCAAGAAAAACTATAGGTGCCAACTTTTTTTTTTTTTTTTGTGTATAAGAATTATATAATATTTAAACGTTTGCTATACATGTCAGTAAGTGTTTGATCCATTACACTTAATTCTAATAGACAATTTAAAAAATATAAAAACAAATTCTCCTATAGTTTTCCCCTTGAATTTGGCGATAAACACTATTAGTTCAAACACTTTTACATTCGCAGACGGAAAAATTATAAAATAGTGTTTACACAATCAATAACATTATCAATCAAAATAAGAAATATCTGTTTAAAGTTGTAGTAACATCTGTAGATTTTACTTCCAAACACGTCATTAGGGACGATAAAAACATGTTTCAAAAGCTATAAAGTAAAGAGTAATTTAAAAACGCTAGGAAGCTCATTTGCGAAACTCTTTTTGAGTCAGCTGACGCATTAGCGCAATCTAGCGAGTAATCTCCTGAAGAATTTGTTGAAAATATTCTGTGCGCATTTGAATCCGATTGAGCAGTGTTCATTTCCTTAATTACGAAATCTACTGAATATACTCTGAGTTGTAAAGATTTTTTGCAAGATAATCCAATTAAAATATTATTTACATTACATATTGTTACCCAATCAATAATGTAATAAAATGGTATTTTCAACAATCAAAATTGCAGTTTTTAATGAGTATGTAAACACGACATGTGTATGCTTATAATTGCTTTTCTAACGAAAAAGTATACTGAAACATGGATCGGTCCTTGGTACTAAATTTTAAATTAAAGTAAAGAAGATAATAAACTACAGTAACATTACGTTTTACTTCCCGGAAAAAAAAACTAGAAATATTTTAGGAATTGGATTGTTTTTATTTCTTCCTGGACTTTTGACTAATGCAACACATTATTATAAAAAAATAATTGTTACTCAACAAAACCGTTTGTACAATGAACATACCCTGTTATCCATATAAAATATATTCCTTGACATTCATTTAGTTAATGTATAGTTTGTGGGTATTATTCAACGTTTCGTGTGAAAATAAATAATTTGTCATTTAATTTTCATATAGTTACTAGTATAGCTACTACTTTGTCGTTTGCATTATTAGAACATATTGTACACTAGTCACTTAAAATGGGGAAACCTGTTGTGTCAGGCAGGAATGAGGCTTTGATTTGGAACAAAGTTTCTAATTTGGTAAAAATTAAAGGAAAATAAACAGAATTTGATTATATAAACACATTAAATATTGAATTAATATACTACCGTCATGCACCGTCGTGCATATAACCGAAAATGCAATAACGTGTTACTGGAAAATACAGCATATTAGTGTAAAAACCTGACTAAAATATCTTCATCCAACAAAACACACAAATAAAACATAATACAATCATTATAATCTTTAAAATATTTATTAAATAATTTTTACCAAATGTAATATAATTTTCTACGCACAGGCAAGTACGGTTTATGTACTACAGGTTCTTGGCTTATGTTCGTTAAATTATTTAAAAAATAGCCAATGACTTTCGAAAAAAAGACCAACGATGGAAATAATTGATCCCTAAATAACAATAGTTTTTATACTTTTTACTCTTTTGTTCGAGTCTTGAACATCACTCGTGTCCTGTTCGTAGGTACATTTTGTTGCAGAATACTAGATGTTTGTAATTAACTGAAGAAGCAAATTTTGTTTATCTACCGAGTGTTCAATTTTATTTTTTGAATCTTTTTCCAACTTTTGTATTATTCAAAGATTCTGTAGAAAAATAGTATAGGATATTTAATCATGTAATTGAATTTCTTTGAATATTAAACAACATAACTGCTTTGTATTTTCCAATCGTGTTATTACATGATTTTATCTGCCGTGTTCTAACCAGTTTTTAAAGCCCTGATTCTTGAAAAATAAGAAAAGTTGTGTAATGAAGACACAAATCCGCAGCAGCGGGACGTTTTAAAATTATTGCTGGTAATTAGCACCTGGTATCATGATTCTCTCAGAGACTTTTCAACTAATTGCTTCCTTTTACGATTGATACAGGATTTAACTATTTGAATAAAAAAAAAACAGCCGACTCAACAGTAACTTATTGGCTGGCCAACGTCTAATAATTGACATCGAGGTTTTAATTGAATTTAAAATCTTGTAAAATTGATTTCCACGTGCCAGGATCATTGATGTACACTGTCGTGTTTATTTGGTTTTGTTTTATTGGTAACATAATCATAATGTAATATTCACATATCTCAAATATGTTCAACCGCAGTTTCATTTTAAATAATTGGAAATGGTTTCAAATTAAAATTAAACACTGATAGGAAATTGATAAGGCTAATATAAAAAGTAGAGCTGAAAAATACTTCTCGAAATTTTGGGGTGAGCGATTGAAATTGATCGACAATCACTCAGTCAGGCCTGACAGGCTGTCACTACCAGTTCGATATTGCTTTGGCCGATGTTGTTCATTTCACACCGGCAGGATCGCACCATTGGCACCAAATATGAGCACGGTGTACCATATACAACATAACTTTTACAAAACAGGAAAAAAATTACTTGAAGAGAATTAACATTTTTAATGACATTTCTAAGTTTCCAAACAATATGGTTTGTGGGTGGATGTGTTGATAAACGCCTATTTATTGGGGGCCGATGAAACTGCCCCGATATTTTTGGTAAGTTTTAAATGATAAAAATAATATTTCCTTCTATCCCCATTCCTGTATTGACTACCTGGCCGGGTGTTTGGGGCAGTTTCAGAAATTCTAGTCTTGCGAGGCAACCCTTGGTAATCCTTTTTAATTAGCGGGACAGTTTTATCGTTTCAAAAGTACCCAAAACGTCGGGGCAGTTTCACTACGCCCATTTATTGATTATCAGGCAAATTTCAGATTGGGCAAATCAAAATGTTCTGTAGCTTTGTCAAATATTGGGAAGCATACACTTGTGTTTCCATTTAAAGTGTATCGTCTGATTTGATTGTTTGTTGTTCTGATTTGATCATCATCACCAACCAGCCCAATTTTACTGTGTGAACTTAGTTTGAAGTAGTTGTGCTAGAACGGGGTTTTAATTGTATAAATAAACTATTAATAGACCTCATTCGGCTAGACTTCAAGGTCTAAAATGCGTATTATATTTTTGTGCTTAAAACTGTTTACTTGAATACAAAAAATGCCGATCGGAGTTTCGCTGCTCATCATGTTCCCGATGGGGAACCAATTATTTGCAAATATTCATTGCTCATGAACATACAAGAATCTCCATGCGTAGTTGAAATATGTTTTATATAGTTTAATGTTAAACCTAAAACCTTTAGCTGTAAAACAACCTGTAATACGAAGCAAACCTAAGTAGTTACCATACCAATGCTACTTCATAGGAAACGGATATTCAAGCGAAAACTTGGTCTTATTATTTTGATTAACTGGTAAGCGTTTAATTTAGAGAAAGATATGTTAAAATAGACATGAGATTTCGTCCAGATTTGCTGTGATGGGTATACTTCTACATTACCTATCTTTTTAGTCGGTATCACAACTTCCTGTACAAATACTGTGGCAAATAATCTTGCTATGAAGCACAATGACTAACAATATGTTAGGTCTTTATTTTAACAAAAATGTAAAATGGTCTTTATTGTACTCCTTCGAAAGATTTTCTGAGTTTTTACTCTATAAGCTATATCTAAAATCCTACGCTGACCATTTACATTAACATGGCTAATATGTCATAAATTTTTTTTTGACTGTTAAAAACACATTTTAGCCCACAAAATATTAACTTTATTATACTGAAATAAGCTACAAAGAAATGCATTATTAATTTTAGAAATAAAACAAGTGACTAAAGTGAAGAAGGTAGAAAGTACCCTTTCAAAGACTCTTTGACAGAATTAGGGTTCATTAGCACTCTCATTATACATTTTATTCAAAGGAATGTCAATTCATAATTATGAAACTTTAATAATATTACGATAATAGAGTTGTTTTAATACATGTTGTTTGTAAAGTGTGTAGCTAAAATTACATTTTTTCAAATGGCTAAACGAGCAAATCATTAATTTACCAGTTTTTCTGATAAATTGTTCTAGGTATTACTGTGACTTTGAAAGATTCCTTTTTTAGATCGGGATCCGAATCATTACAATCCAATTTAATCTATCGGAAAAATATAATATTATTAAAAAAAAAAAACATATTTTATTTATTTTGGTGATTATAGTCTCCTGGTAAAACGTATCTCCGGGCCAATTTAATTTTATTTATTTTTTTTTATTCCAAGAGGCCAAACACACAATAGCTGAAATTCAACTTATATTGGTTGCATTATATTATATATATTTACTTTGTGTGAATTTATGTGTGACAAAATATGCTCAGCCTGAAGGTTTGCTGCAGCGGGTTATCTGTTACTGGCATAGTAACATAATTTAATTTTTAGACTGAAAGAAGTGCTTAATTAAAAAATGTATTCAGCTGTAAAAATATGTATGCATTACTCAAACAGACCCAAACAGTCGCCGTTTATACACTTTCGACCTTTCAAACATTGTTCCTAACGAATTAGTGTTATTCAAAACGAAAGTGAAGTGTAAACCTCATTCGCTTTTCAAAAATGATTAATTAAAATCGACCAAAACTAATTCTATTTAGACTACTTACCCTTTTCACAGTTTAGAAAACCTTAACAATCACTATCACTTAGTCAATTCATGTAGTAGCCCGTTTAAATTGAATTAGGATTAGCTTTTGCTGCACATTTTGAATATTTATTTGCATAATATTTACTTATTGACTGTATTAGTTTGGATGAAAGCAATCCATTGAAACTGACCATAGACAATACTGTGTTTTGATGAAACACCAATATTGAATCAGCACAATTTCAACCAAGCTACTTGATTATTGCACACTATGAAACAACCTAACTCAATTCCATTACTTTTGAGCCACACGCTCTGCAGTTGTGTTTTTTATTTCTTTGGAGAATTTCTCATTTCAACAGATGACGTGTAATTGGACCTCTGAAAGGATTTGAAGGTTTGGATCGATCGTAAAACCTGACCTCGAAACCTTCACACAGCTGGTGTGTACAGTCTACAGCTAAAGTTCATGGCCTCTCTTGGACAAACAACTAAACCTGTACATTAAAAGATTAACTAACTAATATATTTGTATTTAAGTTACAAGAAAAACATGAAAAATAATAGTATAGATAAGTTTTCATTTAATTTGCCATTGGGTGGGCTATACAATTTCTCATGATACAAACATAACATTTTTGTATGGTGAGGTATTTAAATCTACAATAAAATTCCAAGTTTTATGGTACAATAAACAATATGAATAGTATAATTGCTTTGACGCTATACTATTATTGGGACCTTAAATCAAGTCTCGATTCAAAATGCAACAAAAGCATTATTTTTAAATATTTTGAGTCTGAATAAAAGAGGAAGCTTTATGATTTGTAAAGGTTGTTAAAAATAACAATCGAAGTTTTTAAAGCTGTCCTGCTTAACGAAAACCCCCGAATAGAGTTGAAGCATGGTTACAGTAAATCTAGTTTAAGTGTATCGAATGTAAACATTTTTTACGGGTAAGTTTCACATAAAATATTTTAAAATATAGTTTGCCAAATTTTAGGTTGTACCAAAATTATTAATTATAACGTAGTTTTTCTGGTTAGAATGAAAAAATACATTTCTTTATTTGTTTACCTTGTTATTTGTGATAAAATGTTAACCATGCAGTGTCAGTTAGTTTTCGTAGGATAACAATTTTATAAAAACAGGAGCATTGGTTATACTGTATTAATAAAATAATATTCTTTGCATAAAATTATGCTAGGCTTAATGTTGGACTCTAAAACTGTTTTATGTTTCATTCAGACTTTTCTACCTTCATATTACACAACATTCAGTTGTATTTATATTTTACAGAACAAGTTCTTATAAGCATAACCCACTCTTAAAATCTATAAAATAATAAACGTTTATGTAGTTATGTAGGAAAAAACTCAATGTTTAGGACAATCAGACCTCTAGAGCTTGACAAACCCTTGAGATTCTTTCACTCAAAGTTCAAGGTCATTGCCACTCATCTCTTACTCTCCCTTTTAATGTCACAGCCTGACATTAACAATTTCTTTTGTTGAAACATATTGACCAATATTTCATGAGAACAGTAATTATTTAAACACTTAGAATGGGTTAGTAAATTTACTTCTGAATGGATTCCGAATTGTTACCTAGTAAATGTATTAATTATTTCAAAGTTCACAGACTTCTTGGTCTGCAGATAAGTCCTTGCTAACAAGCAAGAATACTTATTTAGCATTTTACTTTTTCTATCAAACAATACAAAGTTATAAAGGAAAAAAGTTAAAAAATTTCAAATAAAATTTAAAAATAAACTTATGAAGAGGTAAAAACTAACAACTTGGCCTTAGTGTGACTAACTAGAGGTAGCTAATAAGTGTGAATTTTAAGCTAATGTAAGCTCTAAATCCTGGATTGTGGTGCTGTACTAGACGATTTTTCCATTAACGATTGATTTAATTTCAAGCCCCAGGACAAAGAACTCTCGTTCTAACAACATCCTATTTATCAAAATACTTAGTATTTTTGGTAAATGTGGTGTATAAATGATTGGTTTAATAGTTCGTCTTAATCGACTAAACTCTTTTTTCATTCTTTAGAGTAAAAACTTTGAATGTCCAATATATTGGCTACACTTTAGTTAGGTAATGCAACATTAAGGGAAAATCATCGTGTAAATGGTTTTTATACGCGATTTGTTGGGTTGTATTTCCCCAAAAAATATACGAGGATCCTCTTACTAAATCAATTTAGAGACGACCGCGTGGACCTGTCTAGAGTTGACGGAGTACTTGTCAATAAACTGTCACTTTTTGGGCAAACAGTATCTGTTTTATCTTGGACAAAACACCTGACACCATGCATTTGTGTTATAAGAGGAAGTATTTTGTAATTTATCAAAGAAGTGATTTTTTTTAGTTTAGATCAATTACACGTAAAATATTATATTAATAAAGATACAAGATTTAATAAACTCATTGTTGTTTGAAGAAATTGGAATTAGATTTTTTCTTAATTTTCAGTGTAAAGGTATAACGTATATATTTTGTTTGTGATTTACTTTCAAATTTGTTTGTTTTGCCTCTTTTTTTACTCAGTGCTAAATTAATAGCTATTAAAGAAAGTTTAAGAAAAAATAACGCAATAACGTTTAAGTTTTTCAGTTTTGCCTTTAGAGATTTTTAAAATAATTTGTTAAGATGTAATGGAGGCCATTAAAGGGACAATTGACACTTAATAAACTTTTTTTGAGCAAGGAATTTCACAACGTTAAAATATTACCATAACAGAGTGAGAAACATTGCGATTGTGGCAAGTATTTTTTCAAAGATTCTGTAATTTATTCAGAATGATCGTATTCTCCTTGGTGCAGAATAGAGCTGCCAATGAATCCTGGCCGAGATGGAGTGGATGGACCGAGTCCAGGATTGATTCCTGTTGCTGTAAATTCTCTCAGCCTGCTTCCATCTCATCATCCTTTAGGATTACACTTCACTGCTCTTATTTATGAAATTGTGAACTAAAATATGATTTACAAAATATATTTTTAACGATTTAATAGACTTTGTATACTTTTTAATAATTAAAAAAATAATGATGCTTCAATAAAAATGTATAAAAATAATGTTTAATATTATGCTAAATATGTCTCATTGTAAGGTATAAATCTATGTTCAAAATTATTTGGGGCTTAAATAAATTACAACAATCATGTTTTCCCCTTTTTAATGAGAAGGACTGGTTTAAAAAGTGTTATAAAGTGAAAACATCCCTGCAGTCAAATTTGGTAATACTAAAAATTTAAAAAAAGTTGTAATACCTGCTTTTAGGCAATCCAACCTTGTTGTAAACACAACTAATTTTGGCTTCTGACCCCTCACGAGAAGCTTAATAATAAAATATGACATTAGTCACTACTTAAAAAAGTTAAGTTACTTAATAAGTTTTTGGCTCTTGTTGTATTATATTATGGCAAAAAATATATTATTTAGGCATTGGGTAAAAATGGCTTTGACGTAGGTCAAATACATTATTATGTACACACCCAATTCCTTACATTCTCTTAATAATTTGGATACAAATATATGTTTAAAAATGTAATTTCTACTTTGCTACTTCGAAGCAAATGCATAATGTACATAAACAAGCAGGTGAACTCAAAACAAGGAAAATACTGTCTGCAAATCCTAGTGAATAATGAAGGACAAAGTTAGACAGGCGTCATTCTAAGCTAGCATTTCCGTAGATCACTTCTCTTTCTTCCTCTTACGCGAACACTCTCAGTTCAGCATAGGAAAATATTACCTGGGTTAGCCATCTTTGGGGCATTAGACATTTTAAGGAATTCTGGAATTGCAACATCTGAATTTCCTTAGGCAGAATCATAGTACAGGAGTTAAGTTTAATCGTAAAACTTAGTACTAAATGACAATAAAATACAAAAATTACCGATACGTGTAATCTACATAAACCTTGACAAGTCCTAATTAAAACCGCCAGCCTTTGTTTTATTGATATAACAAGAAGAAACTATATTTTTAAATTAATCTGTGTAATGTTCAGTAACGCTGGAGCTGGTATGCAATTCTTGATAAAGTTTAATTAGTTCGAGTAGTAAAAGCAATATCAAGTAGCAAATATTAATTTAAAACACGTTATGGGTTAAATTCAAAGCAAATATTTAATAGTACGTATTTAAAGCTAATTAATTAAATACCCTCTAAAATGTGCAATAGAACGAAATTTAAGGAATCCTCTATGAAAGTAGTAAAACGTTTTATAACTTTAACCCAATACTTACAATAAAAAAATAAAGAAGTTTTTCTCTGAATTAAAAATGTGTCACCTACAACATTCATTCCGATTATCTATTAATTTAATACTTCATGAAATTTTAAATGAACAATTAGTTGAAGAAAATATTAGTTAAGAATTCAATTACGTATTGAGACTCAAACATAATCCTGTCCATGTAAAACAAACAAAATACGTTGGTCTCCATGAATGAATCAATATTGAATCTAGCTTATACAAGTCGAGAATCCATCTTCTGTGTCCGTTGATTACAAGGTGTCAACTGGATTGCAAGTTGTTAATTACCTGACTCCAAGTTAGCTGAGGATAGGGAATCTAATGATTTAGTCGAAATACTAAATGGTTGTAAAATAATAGACAGGTAATAATAATATCTATGGTTCTTACCGTCAACGCAATCAGGGGTAATATTCCACTACGGCCGTTTCGGAGATGACTCCATCGTCAGGTGCGTATTTTAGTGTACCACTACGCACCAGACGATGGAGTCATCTCCAAAACGGCCGTAGTGAAATATTACCCCTGATTGCGTTGACGGTAAGAACCATAGATATGATTATTATATTTTCACGCAATCTGCCACACTCAAGAATACAAGAATATAATAGACAGGGTTAAGCTTTCTTGTTAAGATAGTTACTTTCATCACTAGGAGCAAATGTGACTCTTTTTGGTACGCAATCGTGTTTTATGAGCGAGGTGCTCCGAGCTTGGAAATACGATTAAGGACAAAAAATACACTTTTGCTCCGTGTGATATACAACTACTTTCATCATACTGTGGAAATAAGCTTCTAATCGTTATAAAATTAGGCCACATAATTTAAGGTTGTAAAATGTCGTCATCAATGTTTCCACTACTTTTGTTTACAAACATAACTTAACACATTGTGTGGTTAGTGGTGTTTCCATATAGCACTGATAAAGTTTTGAGGTTAGCGAAACGAAAAATGTACCATATGTTTTTTTTTTTCAGTTCCCTATTTGAAGTTACCTGAAAACGATGATTTTGCTGATGATTTAGAGAGCTAAAAACGGCTGCTTTCCGGACAGTTTGATGAAAATACAGTTTTTGGAAGAGTATGATGGTTGTGTAAACACCGTTGTTGACATTCCCTTTACTTTATGTGAATGGGAGTTTATTCCCCTATAAAAAAGTAATTTCTGGCCATATATGGCCATATCAAAATTCCATATATGTTTTTATAAAGCCATATATGGTTTTTGATGACCATATATGGAAGCATATATGGCCAGATATGGTTGTATCCATATATGGTGGTGTCCATATATGGTCATATATGTAGTCTATATATGGAATTATTGGCCATATATGGCCTTACATGTTTTCTATATATGAAATTATTGCCCATATATGGCCAAAAATATCCTCCATATATGGAATTTTGGTCTATATATGGTCATATATGCCCAGGTATGGAATCAAATTACTCATATATGGAATAATAATTTTCCATTTATGCTCATGTAGCCTATAAATGAGTTTTTGACAATAACTGGAATTATTATAAGGAATTGTTGCCACATTTGGATTATGTAACTGGACTTCCAAACACTTCTTATAATATTATAAATGTTAAAGTTTGTGAGTTTGTGTATTTTATTGTTGCTCTCGTAAGCACAAACTACTGAACTGATTGAGTTGAAATGTGGTACAGTAGGGGGGCAGATAATATATAGGCATTTCTCCTTAAAGTAATTAGTAGTAAAGTAATAAAGTATCCAGATTTGAACCCAGATGACAAAATCCTGTACATACATCTATTGTACAATTTTATTATAACGCAACATAATCTTAAAACTGACGTATAATTTTAAAATTGTAAGTGTAGTAGGCCTAAATAAGGAGAATATTATATTAATAATTAATTAATCGTACCTTTAATATCAATTAGCCGCAAATATCAATGTCACGTAGTTTGGCTATATTAATAATAACATTCTTCAAATGACATAAAATGTCTTAAGACTTGTTTTAGGAGACCAAATACAGCTTCTCATATTCTTAATGGGTTTTGTTAAGACATCTGATATGGAGCGGTTGTGGTGTAGTGGCTACCGGGACGGACTCTCACGCTGGAGTCCCGGGTTCAAATCCCAGTCGTATGCATGAGAATTTTGTTTTGAAATTTTTGAATTTAAAATTTTTATTATAGTTTTAATTCATAGTTTATACCATTTAATGTGAAAATATGTTGAATTGTTATTTTTTTATTTATTTATATATTTTTTATTAAAAATTTTCCATATATGGGGGATTCCATATATAATCATATAAAAATTTCCATACATGGGGGATTCCATATATGATCATATCTGGTTATATTTGGTCCAAAACCAAATATAAACGGATAAAAAAAATTTTATATGGCCATATATAAACTTTTTCATAAGGGTTTACTCTAGTAGTCATGATCAGCATATTATCGTCAGCTTAAGCTACATTGCTAATAACGAATAATCATGCTAACCATTAAATATGTTGAATTACTCATAAGGAATAACTATATTGGCTGTAAGGCAATTGTTATAGTTGTCAAAAGTGTTTAACTACATTGATAAACACTTAAACGGAGGTATGACAAATTTCAATAACATTACATCAGACTTATTTTTATACACCCCGTATTTAAATTTATAATATAAATAAAAATATTGTGTAAGACAAGTAATAAGTAGTACTCCAATGGTTACAACATGTAATGATCTTATTTATCGGTTCTTTACGTAAGAGAATAATTAATACACAACATAAGATAGTGTATTACAACTTTTGCTTTTTAAATCATTCAACCACCCATCACGATGGACGGCAGTTACTTAGGTTTGTTTGTTTATCCAAACCGCAATAGCCATTTGCGTACCTGAGTAGGGATAGAGCTTGCTTTGTAATAAAGAGGTTGCCGATCCGATCCAGAGAAAGGTTAGTAGTGTTTGATGGTTCGAAACTGGGCAGAGCTTCTTTTATCATGAAAACACACTTCTCTAAACTACGCCACACTAAACTGGGCTTTCAATATATGGTGGCTTAATAATACAGCTCGTCTTGATCAGTAACAGAGCTAAATAGGCGTCTAACTCCATTCTACATTAATTGTTAATTTATACTTGGGTTTAAATATGAAATCGTGTCGTGTCCTCATCTCTATTGGTAATATAATAAAGACAGTGAAATACCGTTACGGGATAAGTCTTATGGCCAAACGTCGTGTCTGCACAGATGAGATAGTGAAAACGGCCATATTTAACCTACAATGTCCGGCTTATGAGCCTATTACGGTTCTACTAACGTAATGTGTTCTGTTTAATCCATCAGAGTCCTTAAGGCTATTGGTTTCCAATCAATTTACAATGAATTAATAAACCATGCTTATTCAATTTAGGTTACCATCTGTGTTGTCAGGGTTAGGTTAGGTCTGTATCTATAATTAGTACACCTGTAATTATTACAGAACATAATTCAAAATTTATAAGTGTGTGCTGTGTTATTGATGCAATATTTAAACTAAAATAGCCGTAATTTAAATCGCAGATTTGGCTGAAATTCCATTTAGATTGTTGCAGGAATAAAAGCGATGAAGTTTGACATGGATAAATGACGTTTCTTTGAGCCTGTTATTTCATGTCGATACGTCTTGGGTACAAAAACTGCTTTCCTGTTACTTTCCCGTAAATCAATTTAAAATGTGTACAATCATCTGTTTTTCCCGTGAAAAGAAATAGTTGTGCTTGTCATGTTCTATATAAAAAAACTATGTATTTTTTTAAATAAAGGCTGACTTTATGGTTTCTTAGTAGTAAACAGATTGACTTGGTTCAGTACTTAGATAAATCTAGACAGAGCTTAAACTATTGATATTCTGGCTGTAAAACTATATTTAGGTGGTTTATAAACTTTCACCAGCATTTTCACTAACGAGAACCCATTTAGAGTTTTATTTTTCTTTCATCTCTTTAACTTGGTTCCATATTTAATATTTTCACCATGCATTCATAACTATAACTATGATCATAACTAATATTCGACCACACTAAATAGGTAAACCAAAATACTAAACATAGTTCTTAAAACATACTCTCGGGTTGCAGCACATGTCAGGGATATCAAACAGCCATTTTTTAACCCATTGTCTTTTGAATATACTTATTGATGTAGACTCTTTGTCAATGAAGTATAGACCAAATATTACAAAGGTAATAATTACTGAGGTAATAAATAATCTTCTGGTAAAAGAAACATTATTTTAAACTGTACTTCGTATATTCTTGTGACTTTTGTGATGTATTTATTTTATTTATTTATTTGTGATGGTATTTAACACGACTTATCTGTTTAACTAATACATATACACTAGTTAAAAAAAATATCATACTTGAATACTACACTACTAAAATTTTTAAGCTACAGTATTGTAAATACAACTTTAAAAATTTAGTATCAGAAGTGAAGTAAGTCTATAAACATAAGCCATCTGTATTGCAAGGATAAGGTTATTGATCAGTAAATTTGTAAATATAATTTATTTGCACATAGTTAAATGACGATCTCTTTAAGAAATAAATGGTTTTTGTAGTGATAAAATGTTAAAGGGAATGCTATTTCATGAAGAATTGAAGTTAATAGATTATTTAGATGAACGGAATGACATTTCTTGACGAAATTGGATTGAGATGAGTAGATTCAAAGAGCGAACGTCTCTGCATATCTAACTTGAATTTAAATTAAGAATCAATAATGAAAAAAATACTTGGTCAATTTGAAATATTAAAGATAAATTTTATCAACTATTTTGGGTTCGGTGACTTATATTGGTTTGACAGAAAATCGTGTAAAGAAGAATATACAGTAATTTTACGTTGGAATGTTTCAACTGGGCTAATTATTATGGAATTTAAAATTACAACAGTTTATAAGAATGGGGACACTATAAATTTAAACTTTAAAATATAATAAAATACCTGCTCCATTTGCGAACAACATAAGAACCTAAACTCACATTATGACATGTAAAAAATGTCAAATTCTGTAACTTAGGAACTTTGTTGGTTTCGGAATTCAAGACCACTGTACGTATGTGTCATATGGCTTAAACGATGAATAAATTAAACGCTTATGGTTGTTTAACAAAATTAATTATAATTTTGATGTAAACACAGTATGAACGAGTAATCTATTTCAAGCGGGTGTTAAAGGTTTCCATTTCCATGACTGATGGTTTACTTGAGCAATATGAGTTATAGGTCTGTTGTTGAGCGTTACGAGGACTCCCAAGATTGTGTTATTTTCAGATCCTATCTGGAAGTGGTTTCACATTTGAGCCGCTGCCAGAATCATATAAACAAACATCGTCTCTCTTTTACAACTCGAGTTTTGCCAGAATCGCGTGATTTCACTATCGAGTTAACAGTTTTAGTCTGTTCCCCCCAAAACTCTCAAGTGAAGTGGCTGAAGTTTGCAAATTGATATTGTTGAAATGCAACCCACTCAGCTTTGTAATGTAATACTTAATTTTATTGTATAGAGTTTACGTATATTACACAAAATAATAATATGTTTCAGAAAATAAAAATACAATTGCATTAAAGGAACATAAATATTAAAATCTTTATATTTTTAACAGTTTGACCTATATATGTTTAGTTGATTTTTTTTTCATGTTGAACTATAACTAATTGAATTTCTCTGTTCCTAGTATATTCCTAGTATATTTGGGGGAGCGAGCGGGCACGGGACTTCAGTCCCTGAGGTCCCGGGTTCAATCCCCCCACCTCAAGTCACCAATGGATTTTATCTAAATGATAATGCCGCAACCCCTAGGTCTAGCCCGAAGTAATGTGAAAAACAATCCCAGGCTCGTGCCTAGCGTGCTAGGAAAAAAAGTATATTGCTGGATATCGATTCATTTGTAAAAGTAAAGAAAACTAATAAAAATTAACCGTCAATATATAGCAATTTGTCAAAGGATTTGTAAACAATATCTTTTAAGGATAAAGTACTTAACTGGGAAGTTTATTTAAAACATTGCTAGGCAATATTTGCTCTCATTACTGTTTTACTACTTAACTTCAGTCAAAATTATATTGCAATGCAGATAAGATGTAAGGCATTGTAAATAAACTAATACAAACGTTGTTAATGGTTTCCCTAATTGCTTACGTTTATTCGAAGTGTAAACGTAAAAGTATATGTTTCACATCAGTCTTTTTTACATACCAACGTAACGACCAACCTAATCAACGTTTATGATTTTGTCCGAGTATTGATTGAATACGCTGAAGATTGAAAACAAGTCGCTTAAAAATTAATAATAAACCATTTTAATAAAACACATTGTGGAATATATTTTAAAAAGCTATGAAATGGAGGAATGAGTCTTAAACTTGTGGTACATGTGAATTCTGTATTTTATATTACTTATTGTTTGGTTACAGATATCTGAATCCCGTTTCAGGTAGGGCTCTGAAGCATTTTGTTTTTAACGCAGAAAGCTCCAGAACGGAGTGGAATAAATACACTTTGTACTAATCAAGAAGGTTCATGTATTCATTAACACTTGGAGCATTGTAAACAGGAAAACATCTGATTAAAGAGGATCCTTAAACTAATAGTTTGCAATATGAAGGCTATTCAAAATGTTTATATTTTTAAAGGAACAACCTTATAATTGTGTGTTTTTAATATTTAAAAAAACATTGATACTCCTGAAAGTATTTTAAAAACAACTTAATTTTAATTCAACTTTAAGCTCAAATGTTGGTTTTGCTCAAAATGATATTTGAATTGTACAGCCTTTACTTACTAAAGTGTTTTTAGTGAGGAATTAAGTTAAATGGATGCAATAATACTCTAGCCAGTGTAATATTCAAGATGGAGGAAGGGTTTAATGGCACAACATCTTGCTTAAGGGATATTGATGCTATATTTGATTAATATACATGCATGTACTGTATTAATATAATATTTAAAAATTATTTAATGTATTACAGGTCTAATAATTGAAAAACAGGAAGTTGATTCCTAAGCCCACTTAGCACGATCAATAACATTGAAACTTTTCCTTGGCATGTTTTTGTTTCTGATGATGATTAAGAATAACACTTTTAACAACTTTTCCCATAAAACAATTCCCCAACTAATTATTCATTTGGTTTATAAACTTCTTAGTTACGTAAATTGGGTTGCAGAAGTGTTCAAAGACGTTATACTTTCTTATTTTCTATGATAATATGTAATGCAATAACCGTTCACTACTACGTCATTTATCTAGAAAAAAAATGTTTATTAACAATCGGTAGCTATGTTTAGCTAACCATTGTGCAAATATATTTAATAATTGAGTCATTTGTATGTCCACATGGTTGTCCTCAGCCTCTTTTGTGTATCGAGACATAAATTAGGAAAGACATACAGAGATTGTTTGATCAGACCCGGCGTATCTTTCATTCACGCTGTTTTACAAGATCGTATTTGTTCAGCTTTAACTTGTTCTGCTTCGTCTTTGTGTCTGATTCACTCAGTGGACTGTAATATTTAAGTTGGCAGTCTCGTGTGAGCATGTTGATAACATTACGTTGCTAGATATTTGCAGAAATATCTCTTAATTTAGTTTAAAATTTGGTTTTCTCGCTGTGGATATATTTTATAGTGTTTCTAATTCTGTAATATGTGCCATTAACAGTAAA
The DNA here is from genome assembly GCF_028750875.1 of Macrosteles quadrilineatus. NCBI lineage: Eukaryota > Metazoa > Arthropoda > Insecta > Hemiptera > Cicadellidae > Macrosteles > Macrosteles quadrilineatus. Next base: position 165,595,178 of record NW_026542594.1, on the reverse strand, counting down.
CTGAAGAATCTGAATTTAGAGCCAAGAGTTTTGAAATGACAACATGACAATCATAATAACGTCGTCCAGTGACAATTATTATTATTAACATTTTTTACTTGATTTGAATATTTTGTAAGTTTATTCTCTAAGCAATTTTCCACTTTATTCATTAATCATAAAATATTTAAGATGGCGATACCGTGTTAATTATAACCCAAATATGTGTGAAGTATGAGTGTAGAATGGTGTAAGATCATCTGTGTAGCTTTGTTACGGACTAAGATCAGCTGAATCAGTAAGGATTGTTAAGGCCTAATGACCGGACACAAATGGGTCTAGTTTCAAACCATCAAAAACCTACTGACTCCGGATTGAGCCGGCGAACTTTTGATTGTTAGGTGAACACTTTAACCACTGTTATAGCTGATTGAATAGGAGAATAAGCTATTTCCCTAGATCTCATTGTAACCTAGGTACGGAATCGATTTACTTTGACTTTTTCTTAGATGTTTTAGGGTTTTAGTGGACCTAGGGCGTTAATATTCTTATATTTTACATATTATTGTTGATACTCCACGTAGTGTATATACGTATTGTACGTAGTTGTCGATGTCATGTAACACATCTAGTAACATGTTCTTTCACACCGGAAAACAACGGTGCAGTCGAAATAAAAAAACAGGTGTCCATTGTTATGATCTGCAAGTCTAGGATGTAAGAGTCAGCTTAACCTTTTTAATGAAAAGCTAGTAGAGTACAAAGATATTAAGTCACTGATTTCATTGAATGAGTTTTTAAGCACAGTCCCATTTAAACATGTAAATACTAAATTTTATGAATCTACATATATATTTGCAGTTATGGAAAATCTTACTCATTTTACTTGTAAAACTGCCATAAATCTTTACCCATAAACTTATATTCATTATCTAAAAGGGTTAAATTTAAGCATGCCTAACTGAAAGGACCTAACTGGAAAGAGCCCTTTAACTAAAACACTGAATCATTTTTCACAGCAAATTTATATGAAGATTTTTCTACTGGGAATAGTTTATAATATAATTGGTGTGTGGCCAGTCTTAAATTAAAGCTGTTGTAGCTTCACAGGTAGTGAATTGTTTGTGTGTTTTAACTCACCGAACACTGACATACTACAAACAACAGATTCGTATTCCACAATGTGTGTATGCTGTGTTATCACACCAGTTGTATACAGTAATTTTTCTTGTCTAAATTTTCAAACTAGTTATAACATAATTGCACATTTATTAAACATAAATTTAAATTTTTTATATCCCACCTTTACATACTAAGACGCTAGGATCTTCCTCAGGAACTGTTTTACATATGACTTCAAGCTAGTTCTAGTTGGTCGTGGCATTATGACATGGATAAAATCCATTTGTAATTGGTGGGATGTAAACCTGGGACCTCAGGCTCTAAAGCCTCGAGCTCTACCTCTACAGCAGCCTGCCAACCCCCCCCCCCAAAAAAAAATTATAAATATGGTAAAATTTTAGTAATATATATTAATTTTTTATCCAAGTTAATTTTCTCCTATTGTAACCGAAGTAAACATTTCTTTGCATTACTACTACGTAATTATCTAATCAATAAGCGCTCTTTAGACACAACTTGCCACTATAGCCAATATAGTAGCCACTAAAGTTTACTATTTGATAGATTGTATTCAATTGAATTTGTGTAATTAATTATCATATTGCGCAATACTATTATCACAAAGGGTAATCTAGATTCATTTATTTCATACCTTATTGCTATTTCATTTTCACTGAAGAATGACCCGTATAAAGTATTAAGCCGTCACAGGCACACAATGGAGGTACCCAGCTGAGCCGATAAGGCTAACATTGCGACCCTTTGATACAAACATCAGGAAATAGGGCCTTTTAAATTATTTTTGTGTAGTACGGAATTTTGTTTTGACAGCTTAAATAATTTTTATTTTGAAATTCTTTGTTTTGATTAGTGTGCAAATACATTAGTACACACATCTGTGGCCTAAATAACTTAAGCAAAGAATTTACTTTTTTACACGTACTCAGTATGAAATCTCAGTATGTAGGTTGCATGTTTCATCAAGAGCATAGATTAAATTGCAAATTCTGTAGGTATTGTAGTATTGATCTACCTTGGCGTGATTTATACTAAAGCTTCAAATGTATTTGATATAAGATCCAAACTATAATGATTTGTAAGCTTATTTCTAAGAATGTGATGTTTGTTAATGTAAAATGGCAATTATGAAAGGTTGGTATTAAGAAACTACTTTTTTCCATTGTGTTTCTTATAGTAACAATCACTTTAAGTAACTATCGAATAAAAAGGAAAGACCTTAAATATATGTACAGTATTTCCATTTTAGTTGATTAAACTGTGTTGAATATTAAGTCAGTTCAGGTGTTGATAGTAACTCTAACACTCGTGGGACATTTATAAACATGGGTCCATTAGATAATTCTGTGTTATAAACTGTTTAGCTATTTCAAACAGCTGTGCAAGTTCTGATAAGTCTTTGTGGATTTTATAGGTCAATGGGTAAATAGTATTGCTATACATATTCTAAAGAATGAATAACATTAATTTAAATTATATGAAACCATGAAACATTTTCAACCTATATAATCATTTTATGATTAAATATTAGAGCAAAAGTAAGTATACAACATTAAATATATAGTTACTGTTGTTTTAAATAAATTAAAAATATTATTGTGGCAATTACAAACTATTGAACTTGTTAGTCGATATTAAATAATATTATTATATGTTACAACGAGATTAAACAGGCTATCATGTTAAAAATTAAGTTTCTGAGATTTCTATCTAAATAATTATCATATTTATGTTTACAGCTACGTGGTATCTAAGAGAAAGACTGACTGTAAAGAGAAAGTTGTACATAAATGTTTGTTAGTCTTGTGATTAAAGATTTCAATTTTGAAGTAAAACAAAGGAATGAGGGGTGGTCGGAATTTCAAAATGAATGCCAGAATTTTAAGACCTCGGAGAGGAAGAAGAATAACAGTCATAATTCACCTGATAATGAGAACGAGAAGCCTGAAGTTACTAAACGTTCAGACTGTTTCTTATTCTGCTCGCTCGAGAGGTTTCATTAAAACTCAACCGCCTTTAAAAAAATTATTAACTATCATTACTGACCAGGCATACAAATATTTGTACCTCTCTATATATAGCGTATTAAAAACATAAGATAAGTCATATTACAGTACAAAACTATATACAAAACTACTATGTTACATTTTAACATTTCATTGGTTTATATAACATGAAATATTATTAATATCAACCTGAAAAAAAATTCCATTTTGATAAAAGGTTGAAGCAATTTTTAATCATGTCACCAACCATGCAGAACAAATCCCAAAAAGTGCTTCTATTTAATTGACAGTCATTCTCTTCATCAAATAACTACGTGACTATTAAAATTGATTACAATATTGAGATAAATGTTACAAAAAAAAATACTATCAAATAATAACTAGTGTACCTGTTGCTAGAATTCGAGCAATTGCAAAATATTACATGTGTTATTTAAAAACAATAACAGTCACAGTTTCCGATGACTTTAAGGAGTTAACTCAAAGATATAATCAACATTTATTGTAAATGTCTTATAATTTTTCAAAGGCTGATCATATTTTTTAGTGTTTTCTACAAACGTTTCCCACTCATAGCCGCAATGTGTTGTCCATAATAACGGTTATAAATTCTAAAAAAAACATGTTTTTTCTATTTCTTATACTTGGTGGTATTCTATGACTTTCCTATGTTTCCAAAGTTTTTATAAATCGCCTCTTTCAATGATTGCTCAAGAAATACAGCACAGTGTTAATTCAGTTATATTTTTAGTACATCAAATTGTCCAGGCATTGTAACATTTACAAAGATCCAAATTGAAGTAGTAAACATGTTTTAACCAAGTCTGTAAATGTTCGTAGCACACGTTTCCTTAAATTGCAACGAAACTGATTATAATGTGAACAAATCTGTTCTTCATAAGGAAAACATTGAAAGTTTTAAAAACCACTGGGGCAGAGCCCGAGGGACTATTTCAAATATTTTAGGTCAGTGTGCAAATCTACACATCTAGATGAACATTTTGGTATATTATATGTGGGGTTAAATCTTAAAACAAAAAAGCCTTTTTGTTCACAAAGTTTCATGTAGCGTATTAATAATTGTATATATATGGATATAGATATAACACAAATGCTTTGATAATATTTAGTTATTAACTTTACCGAATATCTTTATTTCATAACAATAACTAATAGACCTAATTAAATATTTAAACTATTTCGCAGGATAAACGTATATTCATTTGTCGACGATTCAAATAGAAGTTAAGACATACAAATTTAGTATCTCTTTCGATTGATTATACATTTTTGAACGGATTTCCCCATCATAAATTCCTACAAAATTCAATCCTAACTTAACAGTATCCAAGAAATACCAATAAAATAAAAATCATCTCTAGACAATTTTAAAGCTAGTCGCTTTTTATATATTTATAATTCATGCTATAAATGTTTTAAAAAGAAACATTCTTCAAATAAATGATTTCGCGTCTGAAATTTCAGTTAAAACTAATAGGGGCTTTACAAAGAAAGAAGACGGGTCGCGCGGGTGCCGGCCAACCAGCTTGAAGGTAAGTACATTAGTTCCGGCTACTAAGCTGACACAGGCCATTATCCAGGTTTAAACTGAGTTACAATGTTAACATTACTTCTAACAGCTCATTTGTTCCCTTTTAGATCTTCTTCCATCACTAAACCTTTACCGAAGGATCTCTTAGTGATCAATACAGGGCGTGTTTTAGCACTGTGTTTTATCTAGTGTTGAACACTTGTTTATGTTCGAGCTATGAGGAATATGACAGTTTATTTTGTGTTTGGCAAGACTGGTATTGGATTATATTACGTAATATATTTCCCCACATCGCCGTAAGGTGGGCTGTGTTTGAATCTCACAAAGCAGTAACTATATTTTGTTTGTTGTGCGCCGCAATATCGTCTGTGCGTATTGATTCTCAAGAACTCGACAAATACTGGAAACACACATCTGTTAGAAGTGGTGGTATGGATGTGCTTGAAACCTTTGAAAATTTATATTTTATTTTAGTCACTGTGTTCTTTCTACAAATTTAAAATGTCTTTGGTAGTCGAATAACGACAGTGGATCGTAATGATTTTTAGAGTACGATTTAATCTGTCTATAGCATACAACTAAGGCATAAAAAGCTGTTATCCTATTCAATAGCTGTTATTGATCAAGATAACAAGTATTATAATCGAACTATCTTAAAAAAAATTATCTTACTTAAAAAAAAGATCACCGGTACATATAATATACTGTAATTAGGTTTAAAATATTTGGAATAGTTTAAATCCTGTGATTTTAATGTTGGGTGACAAAGATAGTTTTTGTTAAAATCTTAATATTATTATCAGACTCAATAAAAAAGAACTGCATTTAACCAAGTCATAACCATACAACCAACTGCAACTGAATGGATTCCTGGGAATTATTTGTCCACAGATCTCCAGGAAAACATCATATTTCGGATATCCTCTTGCTTGGTTCATGAAGTAATTCATCGAAGTTCTCTACCTCTCTTGTATTATGCAAACTAGCCAGTTCCCCTGGGAAAGTAGTAAAACCGTTCTCATTGGCTATGAGCTCCCTACGCTGAAACTACGTCAGACCCTCAAGTTTGATAAGCATCCACACCCATTATATTTCTGATAGAACCTACCTACTTAAGGCTGAAAACAATTTACTAAGACCATTCTAACCAAGGATAGAAGTTTTTAAATTTAATTTTGCTACTATATTCGAAATATCTATCAACGAGTTATTGCAGCTTTGGTGAGAATGTCTTGATTTAATCCACTTATTCCTGAGAGATAAGTAAGCTTCAATTGAATAAGATCTAAAACGTATGCCATCCAGATGCAGTTTGTTGTGCATCCAGAGTTGAGGGTGGGTAAGCGCGTTTTTGCTGAACCTAGTCCTTTCGCGATTTGTTTCAGAACGTATGATATTGTTAAAGAGGTTCTGACTACAGAGAATGGCGGCCAAATAAATTCGACTAATCACTTGCATTATCTCATTTGTTTAGTCAATTAGATGAATCTTTTGAACAGTATCCTGGCCAGAGCAGTGTTCGTAAGCGTTGTATACTAAGAACGAAATAATACTACACGAAACGTTTTCGTCACATGGCTTATTTTAGTGATCGATTAAGTAGTGACTTCCAGGAATTTATCATGGTATTTTTACTGACAAATCTATAAGCTATTGGACACGATCCTGTGTGTAAGATTAGGGCCTAGCCAGTGTATTATTCGCATTCAAATGGATAAACATATCTAGGAATAAAGCACATAGAGTATCTGAAAGGGGACGCTAGGAACGTCCAAACACTATGTTGGCACCAACATGACACTTTTATGTTTGTTTTACCTCGTTAATCGTTGTCAGATATGACTGAGACAAACAACCGACATGTCCATCTGTGTGGCCAATACCGCTACCACTACTCGCATAATCTAACTTTCTGTCCTTAAACTTCAAAGGAAGTAGTAAAATATTAAAGATTTTGAATTATTGGAGACTAGTTATTATAGTAGAGTAATAGTATTATAGTCTGATAGAAAACATATAACAATTTGAAAATTGTAGTTTTGTCAATAGTATTTTTAATAGAAATAATATATATTCTTGTTGCTTCAGTTCAGTATACATGGTTTATATTTTGTTGAGCTACAGTTATATTATTTCAACAACTGAAATAATTACAAGAATGATTAAATATTTAAAAAAAGTAACAAAAATGACTTCCGTGACAATCGTCAGATTATATTTATATAATAACAGGTCCTCTTCTTATTGCGATGAGCTCCTATTTCCCAGGGTATCAAAAGGATATAAAAAAAGTTTAATATATTTGCATATAAGGTGAAATGACTTCTTGCATCTTCTAATATATTTTTATATATACCACCTAGATAGCCAGTCATAATACATCAGCGTACGTTTTACCTATGTTGGTAATTTTAAGGATGCAATTCCCTTTATAATTAACAACTCTTTCAATATGTGAAAGTATCAAATTTATTATTATAAGGTGTACATTATCAGTATCATAACCATGCTTTAAATATAAAAAAAAAACATTGGGTATAACATTTAAAGTTATAATTGTGCAATGCTTGATCGTTTTTATATTTAACAATTCAAATGAATTTAATTATTACTTGAATACATATCTATCTTGAGTTAGATTATATTTGATATAAGATTAATTACCACGTAGTCTATAGACAAAGGTGGGAGCAAAGGTAGCTTATCAAAGGAAATATAATCTTTGCTAGAACAACCGCCCTTATTAATCTACCAGCTTGCGTTTAATCCACTTACCCCACTGAGTCTTCCTTGCTAGCCCCGTTTAAAAGTTAATAACGATTTTACACGTAGGTTCATTTGTATTTAATGATTAACGTATCAAGTTGGATTTAATATTTTATTATCAATGGATGGTGTTAAATATTATGATTTCCATTATGTGCTAATTTAGGGTTATAGAATATAATGACCCATTTCCATTAATATACCTCTAATTTTTTATTAAAAATTCCGTTTATTCACTGCCAGAATCTTCATAAGCAGCAAGTTTGCTTTGTTAAGTTAGTTTACAATAGTTTCAATTTATAATTGATATATTCGAAGCCGAGGCTAACTGTTAAAATATCGGAATTTCAATAAAATATTAGTGAATTAACAGAAAAGAACCAATAAAATACAGGCCTACTATTGGAAAATAAAAATAAATTAAGACAAAAACGTGTGTAGTAAAAATGTTATTAATTGTGAATTTTTCAACTAAACTTCATTTACTTTAAACAGTTTCTTCGATAAAAATGTATTATTAACATTTAGTGAAACTGGCTTAAAATTCTCGTAAAAAGTGTTTGTTTTAGCTTCAAGTCGAGCATGTATTCTCTTTGTCTACAAATTGTGGATCACAGTTGAGAAAATAAAAATTATTTTCCATACATTATTTTACATGCTGATATATTTATATTTCTTGATCGTTCTTGATCTTAGATACTTCTTAATCTTAGAACGTAGAAGGAAGCGGTGTAAACACTCATTACTCTTGTGGTTTGATGTAGTTATTAATGAAATCCCAATGGCTACTTAGTGTGTGTAACCATACCAATTGTTATTAAAACAACAAAAAAGTATTTCAGTAAAAAAGAACTCTTGTAACCTAGTCATTTACCATTAATTTAACTATGTTATTTTTCTGAGTTTAAACATGTTAATTCTCTTAGTCAAAACACACTGAACTGAATTTTAGCTACGTACGCAAATGGTATCAGATTGTTTTACCTTTTTCGTTTAGAAGACTCCAGAATGCACCAACCTGTAACATACATTGTTTGGTTATGAATAGTTTTACAGTCAACATGGTTTAAATTTAACTTTGCATTATAGATTTTCATTGGCTACAAACTACGATTTATGATTGTGCTGGCAAGTCGTCCCGAATAAGAATGGAGTCAGATATGTCCTAAAATAACACAATCTTGTTATCCCAGTTGTGTGTATAGTAACGTCAAAGCGAGCCAGATAGATCATACAGTCACTGGCTAACTCGGTTATTCTCTATGCTTTGAAAACTAAATAAAAATTTATTAGAACACAAATTATAGAAATTATGTCATATTAATTAAAACCCTTTGCAAACCATTGTGTCGCGAGTATATTAAACCTAAATAGCATAGACTACTTTTAAATTAAATTTTATATGTAGTTTTACATGAATTAATATTAAAAACCACATAAAGGGAGTGATTTTTATCTTCAAACCCGTTATTGAATAAGTAACAAAGAAATAATTATAAAACAAGAAAATTTACAAAATCCAGAAATGTTGTGTATTTAGATGATTTTGGTTTGCATTTGAAAAACTGAAATTATGATGCTCTTGCTTTTGGTTGATAGAGATTCAATTTTTTATTTTCATAGATGGATGAATAAGCTTTTGGTAAGATCTGATGCGAAGGGGTCACATAAAAAAATCCATTTATTACTGGTGGTATGTAGAATTTCTTACTAAGTTTTGGGTAAAATGGTCTTGAATTTTGATATCGAAACTTGTAGCAAGATAAACATTTTAATGACAAAAATGTAAAAATAAAGAATTTTACCTCAAAATTTAATTTTCAAATTTACTCAAAATGTATTTTAATTAAAAAAATATATTTTTGGTAGTATAATAATTAATTCAACACATACTTAACAATTTATACATTAGTAAATACGTTTCCTTAACCCAACATACAATAGTAAACTAGGACGTGTATTATTAAAACCCAAAGGAAAAGAAAAAGTAGATAATTGGTGGAGAAAGTGGTTTTTTCAGCCACAATGAAAAATAAAATAAAATTATAAGTAAAATTTCTCTAATTTAAAATTTTATTTGAATTCCCTTTCGGAAAGAAGGTAAAAAGCACATATGACATTTCCTTCAACGTTAGCATCGGCCTTTAAGGCTGTCGGAAACAGACGGCCATAATATGTGTGTTTGTTTTCGCTTAACTTGTTATTCTTAATCCTGTGTGCGTTTGCTAAGTTAACTTACTATACCCTATGGCTATCACATATCTTGAATGTCGTATTTAGAAGAAAATCACTAACAGAAAACCAAGAATTTTACCTCTATATATTTGCCACAATACATATGTGTGCTTTGCTTCATTTTTCTGTGTAAATCAAATAATCTTTCTGATTTTAATATGATTATTCCTTATTTTCCATCAAACAGGAATATGTGCTTTGCTAAAGATTATGTTAAGTTATCAAGGCTATTCCCTAATCCAATGCATTTTAATGTATTTTTTTTACTAGATGGAAGATTTTACTAAAATCGTAAATTTGACAAGAGTGGAATGTTTAAAAAATATAATTAATATTTTACAGCGGTGATTAAGAGTTAGCAATCGACTTGTTAAAGATTTTCGTTTGTTATAACTTTGAATAAATATTTTGTCCATGTTTTTAGTTACGAAACAACGAATGTATAAGATGTTTGTTAATATATTAACCGTAACCCTAGTCCAACGAACTCGTCACCAAAAACGAATGGTATGAAGACTTGTTTTGGTTTAATTACCTGACCCTATAAAAATATGTAGTTGCATCACATTTATATGGAATCAGCATAACGCCTAGTGCAATAAGGGTTTATCATAAACCTATTAAACAGTTATCTGGCCAATTTGTATTCAATACCCAAAGAATGTCCAAAGACAACTACAGAAAGGGTTAAAACACCTATTCAAAAATAGTTTTAACTGTTTTAAAATAAAACAAAGTAATAAAAATAATTTTTTTATATCAATTTCAATTATACTACGAAAAAAGACTAGCATACGTATTCATGAACTTCAAAGAAATCATTTCCTATCAACTGAGTAATTAAAATAAATAAAATTAAAAAAAATTAGTTTTTAAACCGTTTATAACACTCTAGATTAAACTACAGATGATATACAATAGGTTTTGTGAAGTCAGAGGCAAGACAGCTGTTGAAGGTGTACAATGGAAGGATCCTGCCGAGAGGTGAGAAGGCCAACATTTGCGATTCCCTTTGATGAGATTGTCAAGGCTACAAAGAGCTAAACATCCACTTTTACTCTACCCTAATATATCTTATACACCGAGCTGAGGGAGGGCTATTTTCGTTTAATCTATTGCTTTTTAATATATAAAACTCGTAATTCACTTCTTTTTTTACTTGAGAAATATAGTTGAGGAAATGTGATGAATGTTAAATGGTGAATGAATTAGTCATTTTTAAACTGCATTAATATTGATAATTTGAATTGGCGAGGATGGTGAGGAATAAAAAAAATTACAATACATTAAAAAAGTACGATTATAGATTATTAAATTTTCAACTTTAACCGAATAAAAGCAAAAAATAATTATAAGTAAAAATTAGCACATTCATTTTAAATGACTTCTTGATCAGCATTGTACGTGTTATTAAATTTACGGAAAGTAAATCAAAGAAACGCCTTATAACACTTAAAACATATATTTACGCTTGTACTGATTATACCATCTTTTTTGTATATATCCGTCTTATGAGTAACACTATAAGCGTAAATATATGTTTTAAGTGTTAGAAGACGTTTCTATTATTTACTTTCCATTCATTTTAACTAAATTAATTTTAACTGACACACTAAAATTCTGTATATGAAAGGGGTCAATAAAAATGGAATTTTCCTGCTGTTTAATTTATTTTAGTGCTATTTAGTCTTTAGTTGTCTACAAAATTATAACTCTTAAAATATTTTGCGTTTGGACTTTTGATGACACTATATTAATACTATATCAGTAGTTCATTGCCTATTATAAACTAAATTATGTTTATAAATTATTTGATTGCAAAAATTTACTATTAATTATTATAACTATAGAAATAAGTCAAACTTAATGTTAATTGACTAATAAATATTTTTCTGAGTTTACCTAATACTTCGCTGAAGCAAACACAGTTCGATCAAAACAATCGATCACATAATCAATCTAGCTACATCGGCTCGCCGAGTAGTCGTTGATCGATCGGTGCAGAAAATCGACCTTGCTGTAATAACACACCACCCTAACTTTTAATCACTTGTGATCTCCTAGCCATCAATTACCCAGAATTCACTTTAACATTCCACCTTATCCATTTATGACGATTTCTTTACACTAATCAAATGAGGATTAACACATACCATCGTTGGGGCTAATCCCTGCATACACTGTTAAGCCGTAACACATTAGTTATATTTACAGTGTCTTGTAAAACTGCAAACATAAAAATGCACGTACACAAACAGTAAAATGCAAAAAATTACAATTAATGTACGTCGCCTGGGCTAGAAAGCACATTCGGAAATAGCTTTGCTCTATAAATACGTACAGAATATCATTTGTCGTAAACAAAGAAATTGTTTTTATCCTATAAAGAATATACGTGTATCTATTAAACTGTCTAACGTTTTCGAGTAAAACATCGTTACTTGAACTTTCCTGACTTATCAAATTGGCACAAATAGTAACTTACATATTTTATATTACATTGCAAAAAAATACTTCTGCTAAATTCGGACCAACGGCTGTCAGGTGCAAAAGACAGAGACAAGGTTATGAATAAATCATAGAGAAACTAGCAGTCGGCTGTCTCCACATGGAACATATAACCGTTCCACATTCCGTGCGATTACGAATATAATCTCGAATCATTCGATAATAGAATATATAATTAATCTTAAATATAAAATTAATAAAATATATATTCTTTTATATATAATTTAAACATATATTATGATTCACATAATGAAAATTTGTATTTACAATACGACTTATTATTGATTTACAATACGTAACTAATACAGTTTTAATACAGTGTAAATATTTCATTGTAATACATTCCTAAACAAAATTCTAATTTAGAAATTATTTGTATGGGCCTATGGTTACGTATAAAAACTTTAAAGTCACTATTCAAGCTGTTTATATAAACAAGACTCTTTACTAAAGTCAAGGCAAATATAGTTGGCGGTTAAATAATACCAGCTGGTATATTTCAAAAAATAACCTTGAGCTGCCAGTTGTTTTGCATTCAATCTTTTTATAGGGTTATAAACATATTGATCTATCCTCAGAATAAAATAAACATATTTCCCCCTATTACAGTAGTACTCAGTAGTAGTATTACAGTAATAAAAAATTTATAAATATTTTCATGAATGAATAAATAACTTCTTGATCAGCATTGTACGTGTTATTAAATTGACGGAAAGTAAATAAATAAAACAATAAAGATTACAAAAGTTGAAGATTAAATGTTGCACTTTTTGTAAAACAATCATGGCTGAAAACATTAATATTTAACAAGCCATACGTATGAAAATTACATATCCATCGTCCGATAAGTTTACGAAATGTAAATAGATTATATTATTTTACAAAATAACAGTTGGTTTCTTCATTAACTCGTTTTTATCTAACAAACATTCAAGTAATAAACTCTGTTTTGTAAACACTATTATTGCTAATTGAGCACGGCAATGGAGTTATTAACTAAATAAGAGAAGGTAGAGAAATGTAAGCTATCGGACCAGTTATAATCCACCAGGTGGCACTTAATCGGTTCACTTCTTAGCGTCTCCCTCTGCGTTTACCTCTGTGTAAGATAATATGCCTTAAGCTTTTCTGGAGCAGGTGTAAACAATAAAGATTAAATTTGATGATGTCTAAAAATTCAAAAATTCTGGATTAAAATTTTTTAAATATATCAATGACTTTATAACTAAAAATGGTAAAAATACGTTTAGAGTTACTAAATTTTATTTTAGACATGGGATACAACGAAGAAGAACATTCTTTTTCATTAAAGTTTCCCACTTAATGAAGATAAATTTCGTTGAAAATTTTATGCAAACAGGGTTAAGTATTCTTAACCCGAAAAGTAAAGGGTAAATTTGTTAAAATCTAAGGCTTACCTTACTATCCAATTTGTTTCTTAGTGAAGACCTAGGTTTCTACGACATTTTTCAATTATCATTGTACATAATAACCTTAATTTTAATGAGTCAAGTCAAAGTCTTGTCAAAATGATTTATTCCATAAAATAAAAGATTTATTTAATTTGTGTGCTTGGAATAAAAAAAGTGCAGTGATTAGATCAATTTTACAATACCCATAGACTGATGATATTGTTAACTCTTCCCCCGATCACGGATTAATAGTCTATTCGGGGGAATAACTCCTTTAACTTACAATGTATTTTAATATTGTTTTTATTTTATGGAATAAATCATTTTGACGTGACTTGACATGTATCCAATGTGTGTACAAATTCTGCCACAACGACAATATCTCAAGTAAGGGATGGATCACTAAAAGTTAAGCTAACTATGAGATAGAGGACTGACGATAACGTTTCGACGTAGAAACCTTGGCATCCACTATAAAACAAATTGGATTGTAAGGTAAGCCTTAGATTTGAACAATATCCGATAACGATCCAGAGGCTATATCTCCAAATAAAGGGTTAAGTATATATCACAACAAACATAATATTTTTCTGCATACGTTTATATTTCATAGGCAGTAAAGTAATTACTGTTCAAAAGACACCTAATTTGATGATTTGTAATTTTGTAGTGGTAGTAAATTTCGGGTGATAATAATACAATAATACACTAATAATACAATTATTTTATTTCGCAAAACAAATTACACCTGTTGTGATTTTTTTTATTTAACTTGCTTTTAAGTAACCAACATTGCATTTCCAAATGTCCTATGCTTTAAATTTTGAACCAAACAAATATTTTAAAAAATGCCTTCACGAAACATATTGATAAATTTGAAAAACTATATACAATACATAGTAAGTCTTATACAAATCATTAAATGGCTTGTGGCAACAGAAGCACTTTATTACATGCAAATAATGCAGCTACTTTCATCTAATTTTTTGAAACCGATGAAAACCTATGTTGTTCATAATATACTTTCTAATCGCAATAAAATTTTATTTGTCTTAAAAGAATTATGTTCTCCTAAAATAAATAGTGGACAATTTTATTGTGATATTTCAAGGTATTTGCAGAGTATTTAAATAAAATTATGTTTGGAATCATCAAATGATCGTATATTGCGTATTTGCTAGAGCGTAAATTCGATCTCACATAATTAAATCACTTTATTTAAACTAAGTTCTCATTATCATATTAGGTTATATAGAAAAATAGGTTACACTCTCTTGACTTCTAAAAAACTGTACTGATGTTAGAATGAAAGACTGAATATAGGACAAAAAGTGACTACCGGCAAAAACATAGGAAAAGGGTTACTAAACTACAGAAAGAGTTTGATCATATGAGACACGTTGGAAGGGGGAGCCTGTAATAAGTCTTTCACTGTTCGCTGGTTTTGTCAGGAATCAATTTGGTTTTTCTCAGCATTTTCTTTCCAAGCCACACATTTTATTTACTTTTCAGGACCAAAGGCTGATAAAACCCATTATTGTGTAATAGATTGGTGGCATTGATGTTTTTTTCTGTTGTGTAGGATTTTGACTTTTATTTACGACATAAATAAAGCATTTCAATGGTATTTTCGTTTTGAGCAACAAAACATGCTTCTAAATCTATCATTTGTATCATACTACAGCGTTCTTTAAAAAATAGTACACTAAGAATTCCCTTATATATAAAATCCTTTTTATTTATTTCTTAGATTTAGGTTAATGACTAAAAATTAGTACCTATTGTTATTATTTATCGTCACCTAATAAAAGTAGGTAGGTGTTTAAAGCATACTTATTAATGAGTCTTTCTAAGGTAGGTAACAATTTTAAGTAAATATGAATAGTTTTTTTCACAAGCTACCTTATATAACTCAAGATTTTCATTGGACCTTGTCAGTTAATTCACTACCAATAGATGTGGTAGTCAATTAAACTTAAAATGGGCTAGGTTGTGTTAGTATAAAGTTTAGTATAGAGTTAGAAAAACCTATCCTAACCTAACAAAATTCCACTAGTGGTAGTAAATTAACGGAAAATATCAAGTTTATTAATAATACGTATGACCAGTGGTAGTAAAATATTAACAAATGTCGTTTTTATTGTATTTTTAGTGAAGAAATTTGTGAATTTATGTTAATTCCTTACCTGTATACTAAGCTTAAACTGACAAATAAATAAATAGGTTTATACTAATCGGGATTGCACCGAGACTGATTGAAATGCATCGAATCGATAACACGTCCGCATTAATGTTGGAGCCGCAGGCAGCTTGAGATTGGAAATATACATGATTAAATGTTACCGAAATTAAATTACAATCCTAATCTGCTTTCCGATTGGTTTTGTTATTGTGAAATGTTTAGCCAAACATAGCAATGTATGAGAGCAAGGTGAAAAAGTGTAGTTTTAAATAACTCATTTATGTATGACAAAATTAAACAACGTATAAAATGTAATACATTTGTTAATACATTACAAATAAATAAACTATTACTGAATATTTATAACAGATACTTTTTGATGTCTTTGTAATTGGTATATTCTTATGCATCCAGCGTGGTTTGTAAAAGTCTATGTAGGATAAAATTAAATTCTTATTTATACCCCTGCTATTGTTTCCAAACTATATAATTTACTTTGAATTCCTCAACCTTTGAAAATACTTAATCTATATACAAAACTAATAAGGATCGAAAACTTTGGAGTAACTCGTAGGCCGCACACATATAAACCGCATACTTGAATGAAAATACTTGACATAAAACTTTCCCGTAAACATTATTTCTTTGATAAACAATTTTCCAAGTTATTACATCAATTGAATAGTTGTATTAATTCAAAGTTAAAATATTCAATATGCATCAGCTGTTATAATGGTTTTTAATTTTTTAGTTTGTTTTGAGTCAATCATTTGATTCTTATTAAATATGTTAACATTACGATAAAGTTTTTAGTTTCGATTCTTCCTCACAGTTTTATGCCGATACACAAAAATCTTTAATTAAAATAAGCAATAAGTACGTTTGAGTTTTGCTTGCACAATCCATAAAAGGTGTGTAGCCCCTGTTAACAGTAGTTATGGTGACCTGCATTATCCTATTTAAGGCCTTCTTGCCGCGTTGTAAAGCACGGATAAAACAACTAAAAATATTAAATACTAACTATTAGTTTTTGAGAAACCAAAAGGCAGTGCATAAAATTTTACGGTGTAAGGCTAAGAAATATTTTGCTAATCTTAAAAATACATATTTCAACGATGATCGTTAAACTATGGTGGTAAAATTAAAACCGTAACAATATACCAGTAGACCTTACAGAAAACGACATCTTTTTAAGTCAATAGTTCTCATATTGACCGTTAATGAGGAAGAGAACTAATAATCTGTACACCCAAAGTTATTGACTATACATGGACAATCAGAAACAGATTATTTTAATTGTATATGTTTTATTTGGGCCAGTGTTGTGGCATTATCTGATGTCATATTGTAAAGGTTCAACGATTTGAATTAAAAAAAGGTATTATAATCAATCCATGTATTTTCACTAATTGTTTTTGAAAGTTATAATTATTCAATGTACCATTTGAGGGGAAAATCTATTAAGAATGATGATGATGAATAACCAAAAAAAAACTATATCATGTGTTGTTGGCAAGGTGACTTTTTAGGAAAGCAAAGTTAAATGAAGGAATATACTCTAAAATATACAAAAGTGGTGAATGAGTCGAATACTGCGTGAGGGCGGTTGAAGGGGGGGGGAGGGGGGAGGAAAGGCAGGGTTAATAACGACGTTGGTTGTGACAGCATGACCACTATATTAGTTCTTGAACCCGGAAATTAAGGAAATGTATTTTCTACCTCTCTTAGTTCCTTGGTTGTTTTCATCTACTTGTAAGCATAATCTAAATAAAAATTTAAAAACCGTCGGTTTAAAATTCAAGCCTTTTTTATCCTGAATGTTTTAGTATAAATAATTTACAAAAAACGGAAGAGTACTCACACAGAAAATAGAGGTTTTATTAAATGTACTTAAAAATTTGTCGTTTAAAGGTACAAGAAGTAGGATTATAATGAATATTTACAGCTTGAATAGTCAAAATTCAAGTTTTGTAGTTTTTACTTCGATTTTTTGTATGTTTATTCTCTGCAATATAAATTTAAATATGTTCTCTTGTATCTTGAATACGAAATGTCATTGAACTTACATTTACATTGTTTGATAACACCTTACGTTTGTCAGGGAAAATATAGAAGATATTATTTTGTTTACCTAATGTTACCAGGGATTTAGGTTTAATGTAATCATATAGAGTAGTATATCATGACAACTTAAAAGGATGAATACTAGATACAATTTTAGATCTTACTCTATTTTTATCATCCCTTTCACCTCACTAAGTTCAACTAACTAAAATTCAGAAAGTTGTGTAAATGTAAAACTAGAATAAACAAAACATTTAAGAAGAGTTTTTATAGAACAACAAATAAAATGAGAATTATGTGAGTGGAGTTAATATATAATATTGAAATACGAAGTGATGTTTCATTAAATGCTTAAAGATCAAATTTAATAAATCTGAAACAACAGATATATATAATTACATTTTAATGTGACTTGCATTTCATTCAAACCGTGTTGCTACACTTCATTAATATCCTCTCGATAATTATTAGCATCAATAATATTTTTACAATTGCGTTACTGGGAGAAAACACAAATTAATTTTACTCATTCACGTTTGGCCGATTTTCTATCTAAATATAGAATATAATAGTAAAATATAGTAAGAAAATATAGTATATAGAATAAAGTATATATATATAGTATATATAAATATAGAAAATATAGTAGTTTATGTTTCAGCAATGTCAAAGCACTAGACAAAGTTTGAGGCAGCGAATCATCGTTAATGGTACGTCGACGGTCGTGACGCCCGAGCCACTTCTACAAACCGGAAATTAAGGACATGAATTACAAACCTATTCATTTCAGTTACTTTTCCCGTTGCTCCGCAAGCTTTGCTGGGTTTTAATTACGTAGTAGTCGATTAAAAAGAAACTAAATGTGCAGTGGCTGTGTTGTTTATTAACAGTTTTATAACTGAAAATTAGTTGGTATGGATATATTTGTTTAGAAATGTTCAGTTTGTAACTAATAGTAAATATATATATGTATTGCGTTTTATGAAACAGTCTGGGTATGTCAGGTAAATATTTTGTGGTGTTCTTTCTATATATTTCTATAATACAAGAGCTAAAAGGTAAATTTTAAATATAGGCTGGATTAAATTACATAGTCTCCTTCTGATTTCAACCAATGTTAGCAATAGTTTGAATTACTGCCACTCTTCAAGTGGCATAGAGGTGGTCGATTAGTTTATATTTGAGAATATTTCAGTATTTTTTTATTTATAAAATATATATATATATATATATATATATACATATTAGCTCTACTGTTAAGTCATCAAGTACTGTAAAGTTCTTCATTGGAATTTGAAGGATATTTTTTAAAAACAGATAAATTGTAATTTTTTTATTAAAACTAATATAGTTTGATATAGTTTTTGTCAATATAGTTAAATTTAAAAACTTAATAACTGTGTAAATAGAGATGTCAAATAGTCACATTTTGAAGGGGCAAATAAAAAAATATATTACCATACAATATTGTTTCAGAAACACGAGTTAGCTACATAAAGAAGAACAATACTGAAGTTTAAATTTCAGATAAACATAAGAAAGAAACGTTAAGAGCTGAAAGTTACGTTAGTTTGGTTGTTCTTGACAGTTCCCGGCATTGGAACAGTAAGAGGTAAATGCTCGTATAGCCACGTGCTCTTGGAAGATAAACAAATATATTTTCCGTGAAATTTATGTGAACCATATAAACTACTATTATTATATAGTTTCGCCATCAAAACTCCTACATAAGTAGTATTATATTAGGAGACTCTATGTCATTAGAACCGTAGTGTTTTTGTTGTTGTGTTTAGTGAGGGCCTGAAAAATCGTTTCTAAACATTATCAAAGTTTTTAGGCACAATCTGCAGATAAAATTACAATGTTGTAATGTTCTCAAAATGCAGAAAAGTGTAAGAAAATGAGCCATTTAAATATAATACATAAAGAATTGAAAGAACTCTGTCAAAATGTTCAGATAGATTTTTTACTAGTACTTATTCTTGATATTGCCAACATTCTACAACTAACATCCTAAAAATGGATTCAACGTCATACACTATACATTAAGACTTTTCATGCCAATATAAAAAGCAGCAATTTACAAATTTGTAAATTGCTTTTTGTTTAAAATTGTCTCAAATGGTCATCAATTGCATCAACTATTTAAGATGGGGACTCCACTAGGTATTTTAACCAAAATATGAGTGAAGAATGAGTGTAAGATGAGTGGTCTCATTAAAATAAAGTAAGACTGTGGGTTATTAAAAGCCTATTTTGTATCTGTTACAAAATAACAAATACGAAGAGAATGTTTTAATTTATCAGAGCGTCACTCTCGCCAGATGAACAGTCATAATCCCACGGCTGTATGCCGCTAATTCTGTCATTCGTTTTCGCTTTTACCACACCTGCTATCCTTTTAAACTTGATTACACTCCCAAAGGGGTTTACAAGCGCATGCTAAATACATGCGATATTTCTTTGATGGATACTTTTGAAATGTTTTCCAATTATAATGTGGACAGAATTTATACAGGAGGAAAAGGTGTGAAGTGATAATTTATACCACGTAGGCTACTAGATCAATATAATGGTTTGAAACCCACTATTATTTTTTACTATGAATTTTCAAATGGTTAATTTTAAATTTTAGGTTCATCAGTAAAAAAGGTAGAAATTCATTGTTCTTTTTTATAATCCATTTTAAGCCAATAATCGAGTAGATTTAGCATGTACAAAGAATACATGTATATATTTGACGTATGTATATATTTGTGTATGTATATATTTGACAGTCAGTTTATTTTACAACCCTCGATTACTGAAGATTAGCTAGAGTTTAATTAATGTAAATGTTTGTAATGTGTTTTTTAAGGGTGGATACACGAAACATATATCGATTTCAAAAACCTGCCTCTTTAGGTATAGGAATTCAGTTAAGTAGATATAGCACACAGAATATTGCCTTTAGTTGGTGACCATCTCAACAGATTGCACCACGTTTTTTTGGCTTCAAATTTTTACATTACATGTGAAGTCTATTCTGTGTATATTCAATGATATAGAATATATAAATATTGAGTTAGTATTTACTAGTACATCAATTTATCTTACAACCCTCAATAAATGATGTGCAAGAGTTTAATTTATAATGTTTACTAGCTGTACCCGCGGGCTTTGCCACCGTTTTACTTCATAAGTGAGCTCGTTCGAATGGCTCAATCACGTCCTGGTTGAAGTTCGTTCGCTACGCTCACACACCTTTAGAATGGAGCTCGTTCGCTGCGCTCACTTGCCTCCAGGTTGAAGTTCGTTCGCTACGCTAACTCGCCTCCAGGATGAAGTTCGTTCGCTACGCTCACTCACCTTTTGGTTGCAAATTAGCTGTTCTCATAGATAAAAAAAAAATAATAATAGTGCTGCACCCTGTTGGTAATCCTTGTAAGTTTTTAATGCTTTTGCATATCACAGAGGATACGCGTCCGGTAACCAGACGTGGATTAGGCGTCCGGTAACCAGACGTGGATTAGGCGTCCGGTAGGGGGTCCCGGAACGCCATTACCACAATGATACGTTGTTCAGCCATCAGTGTTCGTGGTGTAGTGGATAGAGTGCTCGACTGATATGCGAGAGGTCCCCGGTTCGAAACCCGCCGGCAACTTTAACTTTTTGTCACAGATTTTGCTTTGAATGTAATTTCTTCTTAACTGTAGGCTACATCTTTTGTTAGAATTTTTGGCATTTATAATTTTATTTTATGAAGAGAATTGAACCTTCATTTGATTTTTTTCACTATCAGCAAGTTTGGTTAGTTAGGTTAGGTTATGACAGTAACTGCCGGACGCCTAATCCACGTCCGGTTACCGGACGCGTCTCCTCTGCGTTTGCATATCATAGAATCAACTTTTTAGTTGAAACAGCTGACTAAATTATTTAATTCCCTTTTACTATGAATACTCATAAGGTTAACATGGGGAACTATAGAGCCACTGGGGCGGAGCCCGAAAGGATTTTTGAGATAAGAATATGTCTATATGTTAATCGGGAATGTGAGCTATCATCATGCCAAATTTCAGCAAAATCCGTCCAGTGGTTAATGCGTTCACTTGTCACAAACATACATCCATACATACATCCATACATCCAAACTTTCTCATTTATAATATTAGTAGGATAACATGTTCTTAAACAGCTGATCATCAAAACATATATTGATTCCAAAACCGGCCTCTCCAGATACAGCCGTTCATTGTGCATTGCATTACTGCAGTCCATTAATCTCTACATCAAGGTAATGCATTGGCCAATGAATCTCTACGTTTGTGTTGGCTTTGCAGTGCCAGACAATCAACAACTGCCATCTGGAGCCTGTACAAGAAGTTGTATGTTTATTATCTGTTGAAAATGCATCCTGAACTTAACTCAGTGTTTGTTGTTATACGTAGTTATCACAGTAATACAGTTGTTTATCACGACTACAACAATTGATCATTGTGGTATATTACAATGTCTAATAAGCTTGACTTGTGTGACTGTTATTTACTGATAAGTGTGGTTCTTGGAAATTCCCCTCTCTCTTTAAATACAGAATGTACCTTTTTCATAAAAGTGGAGGTTCATAAGGTCAATATTATTGACTCTCAGCCGATGTATGGCGGAAACTGATTTTTCCTAGCTTTGTGACCAGCTCAAATTTATTGTGGCCATATGAATATAAAAAGGAAATAAAAACTCCATGGAAAGAAAATATTTAGCGATTTTGTATGATTAAATCATTGGATATCTTACAAAATCATGCTAAATTGGATTTGAGCAAGGGCTTTTAGATTACGATATCCTTTGAACTGGCACTTTATTCTGGATCCCTCCTGATTTGTTATTTAAACCTAAATAATTATACTAGGACATACACAAATAGTCTTAACATCTTTTTAAAATTAAGCCTATGCATGTACCGATTTCAATCAAGATCTAAAAGCATTTATTTTAAATTTGCTCATTGCAAAGTAATATCTTGATGTAACACACTAACGGTCCAGTAAAAACAAGTAATTCATAATAGTTTTAAATATCGAGTATATGGAATACCTCCAATCCAACATTTTATATTCGTTTGAATTAACTAATTCTCGCAGCATGCATTCTTTAATTCACAAACACGATCTCAATGTAGTTCTGGAGAACATGATATTTAAGTCTACTGAGACAATTAAAGTTCTTGGTCTCACAGTTGACGTGGAGTTAAAATTTTCAAAACAAGTAAAACCAATCGTTCAAAAGGTCATGACTTTGCTCAGGGTGTTTAATAGATTTAGGAAAATACTGACAAAAGATGTACAACTACAAATAGTGAAGTCTTTGGTAATGCCTGTCATTAATTATGCTTTGCCTGCCTTTGGTTTCAGTCTGTCAATTGAACATATTAATTTGATAAATCGTTTACAAAACAATGCTTTAACATTTGAGCAAATTTGACCACATATCTTCCTTCAGAAAGCAAAGTGGGATGTTGCCTATGCAGACGGAATGTTTGTTAGAGACTGTGGCTATTGTTCATAGGGTCACCAACACTAGTAGACCGACTTATCTGAAAGATAAGTTGAAAAGTAGGAGAGATGTGAGAGAGAGGAGTACAAGACAGGATGGCCTGCTGCACTTGCCTCGCGTCCAGTTAGAATATGGTAAAAAGGGATTTTTTCTTTTTGCTCCTCAGAAATACAACTAACTGCCAGAAAATGTAAAAAAAACTTAGTTATAAAGCTTTTCGACTGAACTCCAAAAAATGTCTTTTGTAAATATAAGTTGCAGGTATTGTTAGTTAATAAGTCATTTATTGTTATTGTAATATTTCTTTTGTATGTATTGACTTGAGTCGTTTTGAAAAACAGTATTGTTACTGAAAACCGCTTGAAATAAAAGACGTTTTATTATTATTATTATTATTATTATTATTATTATTATTATTATTATTAACTCTGTTAGCAAACTGTGCATTACACTGTTGATTAAAAACAAGTTGCCAATCAATAATCAGAGGCGTATTAAAACATACTGAAATCCTCCTTAAATCTCTCTATAAAGCTAGATCACTAAATACAATATATAACAAAAATCCATACATTAAATAAAATATGGTACGATAAATGGTGATTTGCATTACATTTGGATCCAATTATAAAATGAATACATTTCGATGTATATTTTGCTGAACTAAATTTCATTCGGATGGTTTTTACTGCGTTCAATGGTAAGCAGACGTGACATTAAAACCCTGAAATGTTTGCTTTGTCATACGTCACCTACATATATTTACAATTCAGATGCAGTAGTGTTGTTGAGAGCGTTGTAGCGGGAGCACCGTTGTATAATGTAACAGTTTGGTCAAAGCAATCACATACTGCGCCCAGTGCCTTGATTGTGGTAAACACACAGAATAATTTGCTAAAAGGCTTGCATGACTCCACACAGAGAAGGCTCGTTGTAAAACATTCCAGTTTAACACATCTCTTAATAGTATTTATTTTTGTGTAAAATTTTGTGTCTAGCATTATTTTACATTCGATCTTTACATGCTGAATTGAATACTTTCATCTAGCCTATTAGGCTATTGATTTTTTTCCAAACATATTCTAAAATTTAAACCAGTGTGACGCATAGCGGCACGCTATATTTTTTATAGTGTGTGCAGTTCGCGAAGCCGGGCTGCATGTTCATCTCGTTGCCTGCCGCGACTGCATCAATGCTCTATCCCCACCTTTCCTAGTCTTGTCCTCCTTCTTCGACAACCGGCTTCTACACAGGAAACCTCTCCGTAAAATCCAGGACTTCTCTTCGATGTTTGGGATAAGTTATCATAGTTAGTTAATATGTAGAAATTAAGTAGGGAAAATGTCTGGCTAAGTCAGGTAACTAGCGGGGAGCCCTTCTGGCTCACCCGACTATGGAAATGTAGGAATTGACAACTTAGCCGGCTGGTGGCACTCTGCCACCAACCTTTCGAAACATGAATACTAATCCACATGTTCCCAGAATGTAACTTAATAGTTTAAATCAATTCATACTTATTTCTCATTCAGTATTCAATTACATATCACTCATTTGCTCATCAATAATTAGTAAGTAATTACCCAAGTTCAGTTCATAGTGGAAGGATAGGTTTATATTTAAATAGTTAGTTCCATTAGTTCAAATCAAAGCTGGCTAGGCAAGTGTTCTGATCTGGGTAAAAGGTCTCCGTCCCTCTGGTCCCCAGCAATCTTCCTAATTGTATTGGTAGCAGATTCAGCACGCTGAAATTAAGTTTGGTCCAGACACACCATTTTCCTAACCTATTAGCATTACCCTGTTTATTCCCTCCTGATTACCCGAATTTCCCTCCTCCATCCCATACCTTAACCCCGCACCCCCTCACCAAACGGCCACCGGCTACACCAGATAAAAATGTATCTGAAATATCGTTAACTATGACGTTTTGTTTTGCCTTAACAGTCTACGTACGGAAACCTGCCAAAATCATGTAGAGATGAACAACTTGTGGATTTCTTTACAGGTGTTTACCGGTGTGCTTTTAGGTTTCTTGTTATAATTATGTTGTTTCCAAAGGCAGTCTATTTATATCCTGCGGGAAAATATCTCTAGCATTCCACTTAGCTTATAAAAGATACATTTAGTATCATTCTTAATCTCAAGAACGTGAATCACTTTAATCGCAAGGTAAAAGAGGCCAACATATTTTTTTAGAAGAAAAAAAGTGCGTTATGACAAGCAATATACCAAAAATGTTAATTATTTTGTTTTATCTGCTATATTTTGATTTGCACAACTTTATAATTTCAATAAAGTAAATAGTATAAGTAATATTTAAAATTTTAATAAGTAAATATATGACCCCTTAAAACCACATTTATATGACCATTTGGTTTATTGACGATCATGTCTAGGATCTTACAATGGTGTTAACTTAAAGTAACGCAATATAGTTGAACTTAATCTGGCTAACTTATTGATTTAAATTCCAAATTATTGGAATGTAGGCTAAAGCGTAAATTGAATTGAATTTAAATTAAAGGAATTTAATTTAAAAATCGGATTGATTTCCGGGGAGAAAGACATTTCAAACGGATTCAGTCTTTGTGGAAAAGTAGATTTTCGTATTTAGGATAAAACGTATTAAAGATATTCTTATAATCATTACTCTTATTTAATCTTAGAACTTTCGGAACAAATATTTTAACCATACTAAAATGTATTACTCAAAACATTAATACTTATTGTACTATTTAAAATATTAATACTTATTGTACTACTTAAAATAGAAATAAAACTAATATTATAAATACGATTTGATTTAAGTTGAAATTTACCTGAGAAAATATACTTTCAAAAAGAGATTTTAGCTGAGTAAGTTTGAATTTGTTGTCTACAAATGTAAATATTTTACAAATGCGCCACGATTTCCGGTCGAACAGTTGTGTAAACACTCTGTCACCTGGAAACGTTTTACCACATCACTTATCACTACAAACATCCCCATAATGTGTGAATACGAAACTAACTGGACATTCAAACAAGCCATCGATTTGATTACCTTGTATTTTCATGCTAAATCAAATTAAAAACTATGCAATCAATAATTAAGTTACGGCCATACGTTTTTATGTAAAAAAGGTAACCTTATTTATTTTTGCATGGATATTAATTAACCAATTGAATGAACAAATTTATTTAACCAATATTTTTCAATGCTTAAAAGAATATTTTGCTATATTTTGTTACAGAAATAAGATATGTATTTTGTACTATTTCTTGTTATTTGCAATGTTTCTTGATACATCCCAAATTAAAGTAAGAAAAACTATTATGAAAAACCTCAAAAACTATACAATCATACGAAGCGTTACCAAAACATCACCAAAGAAATTTATCGTATAAATTGTCAACGAAAAACCAATTACGAAAAGATAAGATTTCTATGTTATTCTAAAATACCCCCGCCGCAGCAAACCTGCAGACTAAGCGAAATTCAACTTGTCTGATTACATTTGTATTAAAATATTTCCATAAATAAGACATATTTATTTCCAATTTCAATAACATTAGATTTAATGAGTGCTTAGGTTTGCTGCTACGGGGAAGGTAAAACGTGTTTTTTGACCATACGTCAATAGTATAGGATGAATTAAATAAATTTGCAAAATTATATCAATATATATCCATAAACAAGTAAACTACAACACTTTTCATTTTCATCATAAGAATAACATAGGAATTTTTAATTACACTATTTTTGAATTTTCACCGTCACCATTAGGCGTATAATAACGCTTAAATATACTAAATTATTTCTTTTTCAAGCTATACAAAACGGTTTAGAAAGAAATTGCAAAATTGTTTGTTTTTAGGGTCAAAAATGGGAAACCCCCATTTTTACCCCATAAAACCCCCCATAAATCCCCGTTCCCATTGTCTTATTATGTTGGTTTGCGAACTCGTTTGAATAAACTTAGGTTTACACGTTTGTAAGAAATTTCATCACAATCGGATCATTTTTGCTCGAGTTACCGCGCTAACGGACACACATATACAGGGTGATTGATATAAGTGTGCCAGCCGTTTTATTCGAAAACCATAAGAAATATCAAAAAAAGTTAAATGGTAAGTGCCTTGGATTTTTTATTTAAAAAATTATAGTCAAGTAAAAAAAAAATATTTTAGCCGCCATTTTTCCAATATGGCCGCCTACTTTGATTTTTCTTATAGAACACCCTGTATTTCATGATGTATTCAGGTAGAAAATGTAATTTTAAGACGATTTTTTTCTTGTAATTTTTTTCATAAACCTAACCGTTTCAAAGATAATAATGGTTTAAGTTGTGAAATTTTGAATGGTTTTAGAATAAAACAGCTGGCATGCTTGCTTAGGCCTTTATCGAAACTCTTTCTCATGCAGAAATTTCAAAACTTTAACCATTATTATCTTTGAAACGGTTAGGTTTATGAAAAAAATTACAAGAATAAAATCGTCTTAAAATTACATTTTCTACCAGAATACATCATAAAATACAGGGTGTTCCTTAAGAAAAATCAAAGTTGGCGGCCATATTGGAAAAATGGCGGCTAAAATAATTTTTTTGACTTGACTACCATTTTTTTAAATAAAAAATCCAAGGCACTTACCATTTAACTTTTTTTGATATCTCTTATAGTTTTCGAATAAAACGGCTGGCACACTTATATCAATCACCCTGTATATGGATGATCAGTTATAATAACTATTTCTTATCTAAAAATCGATCGTTAAAGTAAAAAAAGTTACAACACTGACTTCTTCAGACTTCTTTGTTGGTATATTTTTGTAGATCTGGCTCTTATTTTCCAATCAATGAACTTTTCTCGCACTTATAACTCTTAAGTCTTACCAGAAGTTATGCAATTGTTTATGCAAACACAACCAACTTTTGAACTTAACTTTAGTTAGTACGAAACAATATATTATTTTTATCAAAAAATGTTTGATTAAATGTTGTACACAAGTTTTACATCTAACGCTTTAATAACTCAGCAATAATATTTTTATTATTTGAACAACGGAAGGTAGCTAGCTGCATAACAATATTTAAAGACAACCTTATTCTGTTCTGTTTCCTTTAAGTCTATTTAACATTGGACACAAACTCATAAATAAATACCCTACTCTAACTAATTTTGTTGCGCTTTTTACTTCCTAACAACATACTTAAAATGAACTTTACGCGAGTAAAATTAATATTGAAAGAATCTGAGCCAGTTGTGTTGGGTTTATGGGTCATTAAACCAGCGAACAGTCCTGCAGCGAGTAGTTGAGCTAGTTTTGTAAACAGACAAACCAGCAGTAAAACATCAAACAGCACCGGGCAAAGCACACTTCTCCCTCTTAATTTGTTTCCATTCAATTTAAACAAATGAACTAGTTTTCCATTACTGGCCACAACATCAAGCTAGACATTTTAAATGTCTGCCTGTTTATGCTGGGACATAGAAGGTTTAACTGTATTCAATTGCTATAAATACTACTATTGATTGCTTTTTATTGCATTGGTTGCATTGGTTGGTGCATTGGTTGAAAATGCTCTTTGTTTCAAAACCTGCATACTAGTCATAGTAGTTTAGAGCTATAACAGTGCAATACTTAATGTCTAAGTTTGATGACAATTAATGTTAATACCCCCGCCGCAGCAAGATTGCAGACTAAGCGAATTTCCATTTGCGTGTTTTGATTTCCAATTTAATCTATTTCAATAACATTAGGTTTAATGATTACCTAGGTTTGCTGCCACAGGGAGGGTAATAAAGTGTGTTTTTTAGTAAAACATCAATTGTTTGGAATTAAAAAAAATGATTTGCCAAGTTTGATCAAAATATATACATAAACAAGCAAACTACAACAGTTTACTTAATCTCCATTAGAATAACATGGGATTTTTATTTAATTTTTTTTTTCATTTTATCCAAAACCAATAAACACACAAACACACTTCATTGCACCAAATTATGCGTTTTTATGCTCTTCAAAATGGTGTATAGAAATATTGGGAAACCTTATGTTTTGAGGGTGAAAAACGAGAAAATCTTATTTTTACCCCATAAACCCCCCCAAAAAACCCCGTTCCCATAGTCCGATCATGCTGGTACGCGAACTCGTTCGAATAAACGTAGGCATACACGTATGTACAAAATTTAATCAAAATCGGATCATTTTTGCTCGTGCTAACACACACACATACACATATATAAGAATTTGAACGGATGGTGATTTTGGCCTCTGGGGACATCAAAACGAAAAAGAAAATCGATCCCGGGTCCAGGTCTTACCATGAGACCTATGGTATTAGCGTATTCCCTAAATGGGAAATTCGCTAAAACAAGGTGATGATCGAAAGATTACGAAAAACTATTCAAATATAAAGGAAATTTGACTCTTAAAAATTTGAGTCTTAAAAATATGTTTAAAAGTTACACGAAGTAACTAACTTTAAAAATTAAGATATAACTTTTCACGTTTTAGTCACTAATGTTCTTAGATTTTTGTCATGCCTTTGTTATCTAGTCAAAGTGAGCTTAGTAAATGGAAGGACATGGCAAACGAAATAAATTAATGCTTTTTGTTTATGACACATAACATAATATAATGTACATTACTTGTATTGACTCTTGAAAATTGATTACAATTTGGTATTTTTTTTTATATCACCTTAAAATAACTAAATCCCTAACTGTATTTCCTACTTTTTAAATTTAACGTGCCTATAAGGGTAGTCGGTTTTCCTTAAATTTAGTTGAAATTACTGTATAAAGAAGATCAACTGTCAAATAAAAAATCAAATCAATTTTATTTAAACAATAAGTATACAAGCAAAGTTACAATTTTGCAAAAAATCAAATTCAAAGATATTCTAGAAGCATTACATACATGGTTTAAAAACAATTAAGGTAAAATTAAAAATAAAAAAGTTATTAATTGTAAAAACTTAAATACTAATAAAAATATGCTTGATTCGGCTAGTAATATTTAATGTAATGGAAAACACTTTACATAGATCTCAGTGGCCTGTGCGTAGACTCGAGTAATGAGTTGAGTGCTGTACAGCAATAAGAGACGTACTCCTAGTACTGATTAATGGGTATGCAAATCAATAGTTGCTGCAACTGCAGTGGAAGGTAGAACCAATGTAGAATGATAACCTGGGTCGATTTGTTTGTAAATTAGATTACAATGACAAGTTTATCCAATAGTAGACAACATAAACCATAATTTACATCCGGATAGCTGTTAACAAGGAATAGACAAACCTATTTCCTGAAAACGCATTTACGATTAGTCAAGGAACACTACAACAGAAACTTTTTGACGAAAATATTATTGGTTTAAGCTAAGCACTTTCTGTATGTTTCGGGTTCAAGAATTAAGAGTCCACCTGAAGATCTACGTCGACACTTGTGGGAAACTTAAATGAGTGTCCAATCATCAATTATAAATTGAGACAGGGACGCCACTTAAGTGCGTATTTTAATCAAAACGAGTAAATAGTGATTGTAGAAAGGAGTAAAGATGATTAGATAATCTGTGTAGCTTTGTTACTGCCTAAGATTAGGTGTTTCATTAGCCAGGATCATTTATTTGAAGCCCAGCGATCAGGAACAGGTGGGTCCAGTTTCGATCCATCAAAAGGCTATTTAAATATTTAAATATATGGTTAATCTCTATAATGTAGGTAGATATCTACTTATGAAAAGTAACACAAATCAGTTTTAATCAAAATAATAATCAACAGCTAGGCCTACCAGCTAACTTTATAAAAAAATTCAATTGGACATCTATAAGTGTAAATAAAATTATTTGTTATAAGTTAAGTTGGATATGTTTGGTAATTCAAATAAAAAAATACAACTCGAATATCATATGTATATTATTTGAAGTTGTTTAGTTATTTATAAGATTCTATGGATTTATAACCAACAACATTGAAAAAATAAAATTTAGGTTATAATGTATTTAGTTTTATTTGCTATTATACTGTTGAACTAAACACACTTTAGTGATGAAGAGTAGAGTTAGCTGACTAATAGACTTCAGCATGATTCCAAAGTGCAAAAATAAATATTTGAATATAATGGAAATAGATTAAACGGAAATAGACTATATTTAATAATATGCTATATAGCATATACTAGTTTGGTGTAAGCACAGTTGAATTTGTGTGCGTAAGGCAACACAACATTGCAATATGGCTAGGATCAATATTCAAATCCAGCTCTATATTGAAGGGATTTGGCGGGGCTTAATGTGATATCGACAACGAAACATAACTGCTAGCCCAGTTTTGTTAGCAAGTATTCAGAATTTTAATATCGAGCTTTAACAGTGTAACAAATACCCCAGATACAATTTACATTTAATAATCAGTAGTTTTTCTACGTTGTGAGTATTCAACTTCCTTCTAACACATTTTGACATTGTAAAAAGGTGTAAACAATATTTGTGTTGTTTAACTACAGTAACTTCTTGATCTGCATCGTACGTGTTAATGAAATGTATAACTAAATTAAAAGTTCAAAAAGGCCAATATATAATAAATTGTTTTTGAACTCTAAAATTTAGTTATAAATGTTAGTTGCCAATATCTCCAATATAAGTGATCGTACGTGTTATTAAATTACCTAAAAAAAAAAACAAATAAATTATACATCTTAGTAAAATTACTAGTGTTATAAGACGTATAATTTGTTTGGTTTTTACCTGTATTATGCTCTTAAGCTTATAATTGTACAGAATGTAATTGAAATATCTGATTGTGATGATCTCAGTCGTTAAAATGTTTCATTAATGAATGGTATATATTTCTGTTATGGAATATAGGCCTATGTCACTTAATCTCAAACATGTTAACTCGTATCATTAAATAACATCAAAGTTATTTTATCAGATATACATTACCTTCATTGGATTTCGGTCATAGGTCCTCTCATAATTACACTATACTAACAAGTGTTTTCGTGTTAGAGATAGGTTATGTTTATTCTAAAGTCACTGGTATGGTTTTAAATAGCTGCGTGGAGACAGAAAATGTCTTCTGAGCCCCAACTAAAATAAAAGCTACATGCTCGACCAATTTCACTTATTGAATTTAAGCTGAGTTGATTAATTGAATTAATAACTTTTCTTTTCACTTCCTTGACTCATCTATATATAAAGCCAAAAGTACCCATGAACTTTTGAGAAAACTACAAGTCACACCCCCATAAACCATATACTTAAAATGTTCTTCATGACGAGAAACCTTGCGCAAAACTTTCCATTATTTCCATTAAATTGCCCAATAAGGTTGTAATTGCTTTCCAAAGGGAACTTTCCATATACCTAATGTTAAAAATACCTCAGCTGTATTCATTTGTATGTTATTCTTTCAATTTATTACCTTATTAAAATCAGGTGAGATTATTTGTTTGTATTACTGTACTAGCTGGCCCGACAGACGTCGTCCTGTCCTAATGTGGTTTTATGTCAATGCTCGTTCATTTTCAAGATGAGCTCGTTCGCATGGCTCAATCACGTCCCGGTTGAAGTTCGTTTGCTACGCTTACTCAACTTTAGGTTGGAGCTCGTTTACTTAAAGTTGAGTTGTTTTTACATCTGAATTCAAACCATAGCGCACACAATTTAGATATTTGACAGAAATTTTCAATCTGTTGAAACGGCATAAACCAAGGCGTTAATGAGGCGCCGGGCATGGCGATGCCAGATGTCGACGACAACGGACCCACTTTATTGCCTCGTGAAAGCAGAAATTTTAATTTTTACCCAATCTGTTGCCACACCAAAACCTAAAGATTTGCTGATTTAATCCATGGTTTTAAATCATATTTACCCTATTTATCATATATAGACGTCTTTCGTTTAAATTAATGTTTGAGTGCACCACCACCAAATGACACGGAATGTTCTATTTGGGAGTTATCAGTATCATGCTAGGCTTGGTCTTCGTAGACCATGTCAACGTGTAGTGTTTTTGTGGTATTAGTGTATAAAAATATTGAAGACATCAAAATATGGATAATTTAAACCTCTGATAGGCCTAAATGAGGCAAACCCATATACCCCAGGTGACGAAACCTTTTGTTTGTATACAATCAGCTGTGTTGGCCAAAAAATGTGAATAATAAAAAGGAAACAACTAGCAATAATTGACATACTTTGATTAAAAGATTAGGTAGAACTTTAAGGATGTCAAAGATCATAAGGAAGTATAAACACACATTCAAAATATCAAACTCAACTTAACACTGTTAACACACTATTTACGTGTTGCTGAGGAGGTGTTGGAAGCATGTTAAAATGTTGTTTTTTTCGTTTTCTTGATGTTTATGTAGCAATGATCTCTAAAACTACACATAGGCCAACATAGTAAAAAAAAATTATGTTTAGAGTGATTTACAAATATAGTTTTACGTAAGTAATACAGTATATACTAACCTATGACTTATTGTTACCTAAAGTAATTAGTTAGTTCGTTTAGTAAACTAAACAGCTAAAGTAGTTCGTTTAGTACACCTTTAAGGCTATTTGAGCTAATACTTAAATTTTCCCTGGCAGAACTAAATACATCGATGAACTAAATTTACGAAGATGTTCTTACAAGCAATAATGTGAGACGCTTCAGGTGATGTTCAGAGTATTAAAATGTTTTCAAGACGCAGTAGTCTACGTGTACAAGGGTGAAGTGGTATTGGAAATCCATTTGGGTCCTTACAACATTCCCTTCTTACGACTACAATCATTCCGACTTTTGCTATATGTCCTTTAAGATCTTTTGCGTAAATTTTATGGATTTGACATAGAAAATCGCGATACGTATAACTACAAACGAGTTTTTTTTACCTTTTCCGTTTTGTTTTTGTCGTACTTGGGATCCAGCTACAAATACCTGGCAAATGGTCATTATTTTTTGTTATTAGACTGTCTTGTGTAAGTGTAACGCGTGATTTAAGCACTTAATTAATTGTCATTTAAGCACTTTACATGTTTGTAAGGTTGAACATTTCCACTTAAACTCCACTTACCAATAAACCAAACGTATAAAACCAATGGCAACAAGTTTTTTTCCAACGATTGTACACTAAGCAAGATTAATCTAATCTTTGGCTAAGATTGTAGCCTAATTAATCTATGATTTTATTTGAAAAAAATATCTGTTTGTTGGGATGACATGTTTTAACTTCAAAGGAAGGTATATCAGTTACAGCGTAGGCTAAGTTTGATCTTTCCTTCGTCACGTCGCATATCCATTTGTGCCAATGAATAACCCTCTAGCACAGTTTTGAGAAATTGGTTGTGGGGTTACTGTTAAAGCTGGAATTCCTTGACATAAGGGATGTCAGTTAATTGTCTCAGCCTTATCAATTACATACAGTTGTCAATAGAATCTCTCTACGGAATGTTAGGTGTAGTGGAATATACTTGAAGTGAAGTTGGCTTTTATTCTTGAACTGTTAGGGGCCTCCTTATTTATATGGGTGTGCGGCTTCATTGGCAAGAAACAATGGAAATGACATAGCAATTTGGCATTTCCAAAAAGCAAAAAAATAAATTGGCTGTTACGTAATTTATTGACGTTTACATGCATTGTTAATCAACGTATCTTATAAAGGATGGTGTGATTTAGTTTAAAAGGAATATGACCTTTCTGTCATGACAGTAGCTGCTTAAATAGTATTTACTAATTGGGCCATTTTTACAGCCAAAATGTTGTGTTATTTTCAATATGTTACCAACCCAGTGAGCCACGGTCCGTAATATAGGCCACTGCAAATAATTTGTCAAGATAGGTGCTATTTTTAGGCAAGGTTTCTGTGTTTGGATGTTATTAGATACGGTAAGAGTACAATAAAATTCTTCTCTGCAGATGAATTATCTGTTGGAGAAATATAAGCCGAATCATAATGTCACAATGCGAGTTTGAGCATTGTGGAACTATATGGGTAAGTTACATAGATTTTTTTAGGCTGCTGCTCAGTGTACTTTAAGAATATACATTTTAGAGATAAATTAAATGGTTGTTGTTGCTGAGTAGCGCTAGTAAACATGCACAACCCTTTTTCGTCTAATAACATTCAATGGCTCTCAAAGAGTTCAAGTTCTTATTTGTACACATATCTATATTATGTTTTCACTAAGCTGAATGAATACAACCTCTCTGAAAAGTCTGCAGTATATTGCAGTTTTCCAGCTTAATGACTTTCTAAATCATGCACATATCTCTACATAAATATTGTAAAATGTTTATCCAGTTGCTGTAAACTACTATTAATTTAACAAAATATGGAGACGGCTCAAATGGGCACCGTGCCCTTCTGCACTTATTTTGTATTGTATTACACAATCAAAGATTTTTCCAATGATTGAAAACCTGTATGACAATAATCTCATGAACCTATGATGATCTGTCTAGAATAATATGATAAACCATAGGCAAAAGTGGCGAAAAAGGCAGAAACAAACCCGTAATTCGTAAAATAGATATAAGATAGTTCAATAAGAAATAATTGTAGTTACTGTGATAAAAGGATTTTCCACTGATTTCGTAATGGAACACGTTATATTGCAAAACATGACATGATACAGAAGAAAATCAATTTTAAAATCAGAAAATAACATTGGAAATACTTCTTTTGGGCAATTTAGTAACTCCCAATAAATGTGTGTTGTTTAAAATACAATTTTAAAATTAACAACCGTTTCATTAAAAAGTATTATCCACATGGCCAAAACGTAAACAAATCTGTGTTGAGCATTGGCCTACTTTAAAGGCTTCTGGGGCAGAGCCCTTAGCAAATTTCTTAGTTTTTCTTTTGATATCTCATCTACAGACCAAGACCTTTCTTTGGACACCTCTACCAAGTTTCTACGCCCAGCTGTTCTCTCAAAATAATAGTTTAATGTGACTGTGGGCCCAATTTTGTACGAAACACACACTGTTGTATGATCTCGAGTAGCCGACCCAGTGTTAGCAACAAGGGGCCAAACACAAGGAACGTAGCGCCCGCGACGTCCCTTTCACTTTCAGCAATTTTACAACCCTCGCCACCCTACACACCCTAAACATGCAAAGAAAGAGAGACAGTAAAACAGCTGTCGAAGTCGATCGGTTCGACCTAGCCTCGGTCGTCAACTCGCTTTCCTTTTCTTCGCCTACAAGCGTTTGAATAGGGGCGCGGGAGAACTACTTGTGTGATGCGGCACGCGTAATACCGGCAAAAACTTTCGGGTAGTTCTACAGAGCGCCACCAGAATTGGGTCGCAGGGTCGCGTTTGAGTTGCCACTTTGCGGATCTTTCGCGTAAATTTTATGGATTTGACATAGAAAATCACGATACGTATAACTACAAACGAGTTTTTTTTACCTTTTCCGTTTTGTTTTTGTCGTACTTGGGATCCAGCTACAAATACCTGGCAAATGGTCATTATTTTTTGTTATTAGACTGTCTTGTGTAAGTGTAACGCGTGATTTAAGCACTTAATTAATTGTCATTTAAGCACTTTACATGTTTGTAAGGTTGAACATTTCCACTTAAACTCCACTTACCAATAAACCAAACGTATAAAACCAATGGCAACAAGTTTTTTTCCAACTATTGTACACTAAGCAAATAGCTGGTATGATTGCCTATTTGTTTCTTAAACTATATTTATGCCAGTGCTAAAGACTGTAAAGACTTTTTAGTATTTCAATTGTTCCTTAAATTTTACAACTGTCGGATAGGTAAACTCAATGCAAAAAAAATGAAAATAGCTATATATGGTCAAACTATCAAAAACAACAAATAATAATGGCATAGATTAAATTTTAAGTATAATGTTCGGGAAAATATAACTTTAAGGATTGCAAAACGTTTTGATTTCAAACGTTTGAATCAAACACATTTAATAGAAGGATAACTCAGCGTGGTAAAATAAACACCGTAATCCTGTTTCTACATTTCATCTTGCAAAAAGAAGTTCTTATAAAGGATTTAATTTCTTGACAAACCAACATTTGTCCGTATTATCTATTTTGATAGTTTTTCCTTCAATAGGAAAAACGGGCATACATATAGTTTAAATTAAGGATAATATCATCAGTTCGTAATACTTACAGAATGCTACACATTAATCTAAATACATTTCCACAGTGAAATTAATTGTATGAAAAATTGGATGCAATCCAAGAATCATAGTAAAAAACATGTAATGTCAACGAATTTCCTCAAAAGCCAATCGAACATTATTACGAAAACTATGGAATTGTTGGTGAAGGTTTTGTATTAAAATACTTTCCCACCGCCATATTCAGCCAGTAATTTAGCATTTAATGTTCTTTGCTGAAGATAAAATCATAAATATATACGATAGTATCGGTTTTAGGTTATAATTTTAATCTATATACGTAGTATTGATTTATTTTGATAAATACTCGAGAATAAAGAAACGTTATTGTATTTAATTTGTCAATTACATTCAAATTATCTTATAAACAAGTAATATAGGTCAAGATATATTTTTAAAATAAAATAAATATCAAAAGCTTCAAAGAAATAAATATTAATAGTCATATATTAAATACTATTTTTTCGGATGTTTAATAATCATAGCTTGGATGAAATAGCTGTATCTTCGTTTCTCTCAATCCAAGCACCTAAATGACTAGTTACCGCGTGGCAACTGAAGTTGTACCACCTTGTACGTGAGATCATTAGTGCCTTTTGTAACACAAAACAAGATCATGGAAAACTGTGTTCTAGTTCACACTACTTAGTGTTATTTAAAATAAACAAAATGCATATGAAAGACATAATTCTCTTAAGTATATATATGTGCTTTCCTAGTTTTTTTGTCTTGCTGTCTACGCTGGTGGTATTTATATCAGGAGGTATTGTAGGGAATGCACACAAGCTTTCAAGGAAAGGGGGCCAAACTCAAATGCTTAAGGGATGAACTGGGAATCGAACCCGTCTCTCTCAAACCTCTACCACACGATAAAACATTTATTTATGGCTTGTTGATATAAATAATCTTAAAAATAAAATGAGCCTACTGGTAATTGTTGGTGATACGTGTTAATTTATATATTTTGACTCCACGTTGGAATACGTTGTAGGCCAATTTTATATACTATAGGGTGAACAACTTAACCGTGCCACCATTGGTATTTTAGAAACTATTAGTTTAGAGAGAACAATAAACGGGGAACTTAAACTAGTTTTTAATAAAATAAAAAATTATGAATTTCATTGTTTAAAAAGTGGCCGCCATTTTCCAAGATTCTTCGAAATTGTAGATGCAATTTTAAGACTATTGTATTGTTAATATTTTCTCTCTAAATTTACTCGTTTATGATCTACAGCGTGTTCAACTTTGTAAAAAGCTAATGACATAATGACTATAACAACACGGCAAGCTAATTTGTTTTTATTTTTTTTTTACATGCTGGAACTCCTAAACGAGTAGGTTTAGAAAGAAAATTCCAAATTAAAAAAGTCTTAAAATTGCATCTAAAGTCTAAAGCAGTTATAAAGTACAGGGCGTCCCGTAAACAATTTTAAAGTTACCCACGATATTGGGGAATGGCGGCCATTTTTGAAACATTGGAATTCATATTTTTTAAGGTCATTAAAAACTAGTTGAAGTTTCCCGTTTAATGTTCTTTCTAAATCTAATAGTTTCTGAGATACCAATGGTGGCACAGTTAAGTTACTTACCCTGTATAACTGCATTTGTATACAAAGTGTTATTTTAACAGTCAAACAAGAGGCAATTTTTAAATCTATTTGGCTTGGTGTGATACAAAAGTGAAGATATCGCTATAATGTTCCTCTAAAGTTAAAGTTTCTTTGTAAATTGCATAAAGTTTCATTATTTGGCACTAAGCCCTCTCTTGGTGAAGGGCGAGGAAGGTTGTAGGTTGGTTACATTATCCGACAATATATGACTGCGGAAAATATGTCTCTTAAACACTAGAGCACCAGTGATGGGTGTTTTGTGAAACTGTAGAGTTCCCACTAAAATATTATTTAATGCAAAATGGAAATTCACTTGTAATTTATCATTTATTTGTAATAATACAAAGTAAAATAGTTTTTTTCTATTCGCGTTTCGGAATGCACTATTTTATGCAACAAAATATGTAGAACAATATTATCACTTGTTGTGTAATATTCTGTAGACATTTTAAAGAAAATGTTAAATATTTTCTGAAAGTATTTACCCCTACACGTCAAAAAAGAAAATTCCTCAGATTACTTATTACTAATTACTTATTAGACTAGACTATTACGGATAAAGCACTTATTACAAGACTATCCTTCTAAATGTATTTACAATTTAATCTCATTTATTTAAATGTCTAACAAACCAAAAATATTTTATTTTAAGTAGCCTAAATATTATAAATGTTGTTGATAAACCATTTACTTCCGAACAATTCATGTCCTATCAAGGCCTAAGATTATGAGAGCTATTGGCACTCTCAGAACAGGTCTTCTTTAAACCACACTATTCTTGAGAATTGAAATCCACTCCCTTTTAGGAACCGTAGTCCATGGCCATGATAGGACTTCAAAATAGCTCAATAGTTAAAGGGAAAATAAACTAATTTTATAACGAAGGTGGTCCAAAAGATAAGGTATCCGTCAAACTAGCATCGTAGCCAGACAAGCTGGCTAAATCTGATACAAACGTCGTTTCTCTTACTTCATCTACTACTATTTAGCCGGTTTCTACTTCTGATAGGAAGATTAGTTCCGTTATAGCATAGGAGACGATGCTAAAGAAAATTCACGCTCGCGCCAAGTATATAGGTTTCACGTTCTGTTACTAGAGTTCCATAAGAAATGGGTCAAACTCTTTTGATTGTTTTTGCCTGTAGAAATTGGTGTATGCAGAAAAGCATTTTGCTCGGAACTTGTGCTTAATGTGGCTTTTAGAAGGGTCGCAGAAGGTACAAGGGCATAACATTTGATCAAAGAGGCCGGCAGCGGGTGTTAATCAATTTCAATCGAGACAATGATTGAATTTGATGAATCTTTGCTTGCTCATCAACGTGTTTTAGACTTCCAGGGTCAACTTGATTGTTTTAATAAGACGTCCCTATTCCACTCAATTCTGTAGGTTTAATAGTTTTAAACTATAAAAAAGTTAATAACCTCGATGATCTGCCTTTAAACTACCTTTATGTGCTGTTACCAAAAAGATGTGGGAAATGTTTGCAAAAGTTCAAATTATGCATCATATATCAATATTCTATGGAATGTTATGAATGAATCATTGACACTTGGCTTTATATAACTTAGTCAATGATTAAATCTTTTATCGAGAACACTCATTTACCTATTTATATATTTTACTTGCATTATGAATTTTTTTTACAATAAGATGCATCATACGAGTACAACCAAAACCGAAACTTATGTATGATAGCCGCCCTGCCCAGATATTTTTTACTTAACACATCATGTTATTAGATTTAAGATGAACAGTTACGAAGAAATACAATAAAACTAAATTATAAATAAAAAACAAACAAACAATTTAAAAATGCTAAGAAATCTCCAAAATTGTAAAAAGACAATAAAATCACAACTGTCATGTATCAACACAAAGACTATATATATTATATTGTATAACAACTACGAAACTGTTACTATTACTATTATCAACGAACGCAGCGTGAATCGTCAGCGTAATTTTATTTTATTTTAGACCACTTATTTTCTTTTGGGGAAAAACAATTGCCACAGTGTATTATTTAGTAATTATTTTCGATTAACAATGCCTTAAAATAAAAATAAAGTATTTGTTAGATAATAAAATGTGGGGAAAAAGTAATTATATAAAGGGGAAATGTTATTTAGAAATATCATCCAGCATTGCAGATCGTACGTACAATTAATGACACTCACGTGCACTCTACCGAATACACAACTGTCCATAAATCAGCATGTTTTGAAAAACGCTGTGAATCAGCTCATGTTTATGAACCATATCCACCTGCCATCCTCCATCACACATACAACTCACAACAGCCAGCGTTTTTCGTATAAAATATGATTGGATTTTATGTTAGCTGAGTTTTAAATCATGGTGCCTTTTTGATACACATGAATCTTTACACATTAACATTGAAAATACTTGTAATTGTGAATAATTAATTATTAAAAATGTCCTTGATAATATACAGACTGTCCCAAAAGTCCCGGACTGGTTTAATATTTTCTAAACAACACCTGATAAATCAGTAAGATTTGGTTCATCAACACCACACCTAAAGATCTACTTTTTTGAGGAAATATAAATTTTCTGTCATATCATGGGGACGTCCCGCAAGGAGTCAGAAGAAAATCTTAAACAGAAGCATAGGTTGACATGTACATCAAATTAAAGGTCTTTACCAGCATAATATAATGCTGCAAATTTAAACTCAAACGGACAACCGAGCCAAGAATGACAGTGGTTCAAAGATTCATTTAATTTGCATTGCTATTATACGCTTACTCCTCAGGGGGCACAGCCCTAGGAATCAGAAGAAAACTTTTAACGTAAGCATAGGTCAATATGCACATCAAATTAAAGGTCTTTACTAGTAGATTGCAATGCCGTAAATTCAAGCTCAAAAGAACGCCTGATTAAAAAATGGCAGTCGTTCAAAGATTCAAAATGGCTGATTTAAGAAATCTTTGAACGGCTGTCATTTTTTACTCAGTTATCCGTTTGAGCTCAAATTTGTGGCATTATATTTTGCTTGTAAAGGTCTTTAATTTGATGTACATGTCAACCTATGCTTCTATTTAAGATTTCCTTCTGACTCCTTGTGGGACGTCCCCATGATGTGACAAAAATTGATATTTCCTTAAAAAAGTAGATTTGTATGTGTGGTGTTGGTGTACCAAATCTTATTGATTTATCTGTTGTAGTTTAGAAAATATTAAACCGGTCCGGGACTTTTGGGACAGTCTGTATGTAAATTTATTTTTAGAATTCTTCCAGATATATTCAAAGTAAGAAGACTTAAATAATCTGTATGAATGTTTAAATAGCAAATACAGTTATTGAACAACAAATCAACATCAAAACATTTATACTATGTGTCCATCGTGGCAGTTTGATACGTGAAAATCTAAAAACTGGCTTTCAAAAATGCTAAACTTGTTCTACCTGTAAATCTAGGTTAAGTACGTAAGCCTAAACAAAGCAACGCTGTTATAAATTGAAATTCAAATTCAAATAATTTCTTATGAGAAAAAGGAACTTTATCGATAGGCATGTATTCATAAACAATATGTGGTATGAAAATTGTATTGTTTATCTTGCCTCAGAGCTCACCCTATATTACAGTTTCTGACAGCAAAGGGTAAACAATCGTGTGGAAGACGTGATACGGGCGGCGTTATACAATAACGATGTGCTTTTACGGTTCTGGCTGCGCACTAACGCAAAACGTTTATATGTTTCCTACCATGAACTTATTTTTTATGTAGAATAATAAAATTGGGGAGTAATACTTAACTCTTGTTTCGAGTGTATATTATTGCAAGGTTCTGGAAGGTATTTGTTGTGGTCTTTTTATAATGAGTTTTTAACTCCTCTTCGACGTATACATTTGATATTAGTCATATGGTATGTTTCATAGTCTTGCGATGTTTATAATAGTCAGTTCCTAATATAAAAGTTTTACTTTAAGGATGTTTACTTTTCTTTATTTTTGTTTTCTAGCTCGTTGTTACTTTTACGGTATACTTTACGGATTTTTGTATTATGGATGGGATCCAGGCCATGTTACCTATAATACTTTGTACTATCGTACTTTTTGTTACATATCAAAATTAATTACAACCAAATATCTAAATTAAACAATCCAACTTGGAATAGTGCCAGTAGAATATATTATTTAAGGTACATACCTCTACGAACATAGTTCAATAAAGTATGCTCCAACTGACTAAATGTTTCACCTACACGTAGGCATTGTCAAGTGGTCCTTCAAGATCGTTGCATCCATTGTAGACTCGTCAAGAACATCCAAATAAATACACCTATAAGACGACCAATACGATAATACATTAAACAATTAGTAGGTCTAACATTAACCGGCCACGGTACGAAGGAAGAAGCTTTTAAATTTAAAATTGAGTACGAAAACGCACTGTAATAAGTGTGACACGAGTAATAATTATGATACTATTGAGTACAACCTAAACATTCCATGCTGGGGAGCGAGCTGCCGTAGTGGTTAGAGCGCGGGACTTCAGTCCCTGAGGTTCCGGGTTCGATCCCCGCCAAGTCACCAATGGATTTTATCTAAGTGATGACGCCGCAACCCCTAGGTCTAGCCTGAAGTAATGTGATAAACAATCCCATGCTCGTGCCCAGCGTCCTAGGAAAAAAAACATAACATGCTGATGAATTTTAGTTATGTGTCTGATGATGCCAGTTTGGTATGTGTCTGATGATGCCAGTTTGTTATGTGTCTGATGATGCTAGTTTGTTATGTGTCTGATGATGACAGTTTGTTATGAGCCTGATGATGCCAGTTTGTGATGTGTCTGATGATGCCAGTTTATGACGAGTCTGATGATGTCAGTTTATGATGTGTCTAATGATGCCAGTTTATGACGTGTCTGATGATGCCAGTTTGTGATGTGTCTGATGATGGCCGTTTGTAACGTAACATAGCCTCATAAAACAACATTATAAAATATTCATGCTGTTTCTATTAAAAAATATATTACACACAATATTAACTGTTCTTCTTGAAGATTACATGCTGGCCCCACCTAATGTGAAATAGGTATTAGTTTAACTCTGATTTTATCTTAAGCCGTAATTATTGTTGTTTTTTATGGCCACATTCCCTTACTATGAGTGTAACGGTTTAGTGGAACTGCGAAGTAATGAATGACACGACGAATGACCCAGATGCGAAGGCGAGGGTAGATTAGCTCAATACTGTCACTGATGACGAGAACCAATCTTTTCCCGGAAATTGCTTGCCATTCTGTGTTAAAAGATTATCTAGGGGCGTCGTAGAAAATGCATTTCGAAGCGGCGAAACAAACCCCAAGCGATTTTAAATAATTAAAAAGTTCAATGTAATTAAAAAACAATTAATTTTGCTATTACAGTTTAATTTTTTTTCTAGAAAATGAGATTCATAATACATTGACTGAGTATCAGCCATGACATATCAATACAATTAATCGGTGCAATAAAAATGATGAATAGGCCTATAAAGATAATAAAAAACAAGATTTTATGGTTGAGAAGGTAAAAATGACCATATCGTAAGAGTAGAGCTTATTTATTTTTTCAGTTAGTTTCATTTTCAAATTATAACATTTTAAAGATTCGACTGTGATATAAGAAACATATTCATTGAAATCTTGTATCTTCTGAGAATAAGCTCCCTGCGAAACAAAGGTGATGTATGGTTTACAACCTTTACACATTTGCTATGTCTAGTTTCATAATTATTATCTTACTTTTAGACTTTTCAACAAATAAATGTTAATTTTTATAAAATGTTTTAAGTGTATAATATTTAGAGCAGGGAGG
Source organism: Macrosteles quadrilineatus (assembly GCF_028750875.1). Lineage (NCBI taxonomy): Eukaryota > Metazoa > Arthropoda > Insecta > Hemiptera > Cicadellidae > Macrosteles > Macrosteles quadrilineatus. Next base: position 165,550,234 of record NW_026542594.1, on the reverse strand, counting down.
GTCAACAGTTTGATTTCTCCCTACTGGGGCTACATGAGTTTCTTGATGATGCAGGCATTAAATAACTCTTGATGGCTTTTTGCTATCAAAAGATAACATTTTTCCAGCAGAACGAATTTTGGATATAATTAATTAGAAAATCCATCGTATACTTATATCAATTTTTTTTGCAAGGTCTCATAATTCTTAGAAAAATAGCTTAATCCAATTTATCATATAAATGATTATTAATAGTTAATTGTGTAATTAGTGTGCGAAGTGTGCAGCAAAGGCACTTTCACTCGTGTTACACATTATATTTTTCACACAGTTACTATAAATCGTATTAATAATTAATTAGTCTCTCAAACACTATACAACACGTTTTTAGGTTAGGTCAAATCCAAGCATTGAACCAAAAGGGAAACGCTCCACCAGCTGATCGTAGTCGTAGTACTTTGTAGTGTTCCCAACTTATTTTCAAGCGTACACTTATTACGTGCCTAATAAAAGCACACTGATTTGTGTTAATTGTTTGGAATAATACTGGAGTGCGGCAAACAATTGAGTGCAGCAAAAGTAAAATGAGTGCGGCAAAAGTAAGTGAATTAAGCAATTAGCTACTGGGCGTACTATAATTAGTGCAAGGTAAGCCACTTTATCAGGTAACTGTTGCAAAAATATATTTGATTCAGACAATATGATAGATCCCAATTATTAGAATGTAAGACTTTTTAAGAGTCTTTGACATGCAGCTAATTTTTAACAAATAATTGTTTTGTATGTGACATTTAATGTTAATAAGGTTTAGGCTTTTCTCTTTTTTCCACCCATTTAAACTAGTTCTAAAATTTTAACAACCTTATATATTTGAATGTGAGGAGGGGAGGGGTGTTAAAGATTTATAGATAAAGTTCCAGGTTTAATTTTTTTTTACCTGTACGAACCGATTTGAGATTGTTTGGCTATATCTTGTTTGTACTTTGTAAACGTTACAAACAAGATTTTTAGTTTTGAACCCTCTAAACATTGGGACATGTACACTACTAATATTGGGTTGGTTTTTCATTGTTTGTATTGTTAAGTTGTTTTCCATCAAAATCAAGACGGTTTTGAAAAAAAAAGATTTATCAAACAATGATAATTGTTTTCATGACTAGCATTGAAAACATTACAACAAAGCCTTGCTAGAGTTTCAAGAAATATATAAACCCGATTACATCAAAATTATTTCAAATCGGTTCAGTTGTTTTACGATCATGTTTGTTTACCTTTTACAGTAATAATTTTTTATTTTTTACGTAATACTTCGGATCATAATTATTAATTTTACAGTTTTATTTTCTTTTTTTTTTGCTTGACAGCATTAATAAATTAAATTTATCTCATTAATCACAACTGTAATCAATTGATCCCCCTTTCTCAACAACAAGAAAAATATTTAAAACTTCCTTTAACTTATTTAGGAACATCACATTCCCGTATCTCCCTTTCAATTAGTTCAGTTGCATAAAAGTGTTAAAATGTTGATTATTATTGAATTAGTTCATACCAGAGTTGGAATTTTTGTTGAACAATTGCCATCCTAAAAGACGTTCCTCCTTGTGAACTTACAGTTGGCGCCCCGATACTGCTGACTTAACTTTCTACTCTTGGCTCTATGTTTTAACTTTACTAAGAACTTTATTGAACTTTCTTGTTTATTTCTATTACATTTGTATTTCTTTCTGATTACGACGTAAGCTTTTTTCGGGTACAAAACACTGCAGCAAAATATCTATTATTTAACAAAACCGTTCTCGGAATCTACGCAAATATATATTTTTTTTACTATATTTAACTATATATGTTTAATAGTGAGTTTTAGTTATAAGTAATGAAGTACTGGTAACTAATAATAGTAATAAAGTAGGCCAATTACAGTAACAAATATAAATGTTGATTAATATTTCCTTGGCACGCATTATTACTATTAAGTGTAAATATAAATAATAAAATATGGAACCGGTTTTCATTTATTTATTTATTTTTTATTTATTTTACTGCTGTAAACAATGTTATGGAGTAAAACTTTATCAAACATTAATCTGTTCATGTATAAAACAAATAAAGCGTAACATTATCCTGGAAATAATCATTTAACAAACGAAGTAACAATTACACGAAAAATGTAATTATAAATTTCAATAAGTGTTTTTCCCCACACTATATGATGTTTTTAGCTATTTTACGTACGTTAATTGGTGGATGAAAGTTACGTTTTGCTGGCCATGAAAGCTGTCATCGTCATTTGGGGACCGAGCAGGTTTTTACATCCCTAGGGCCCCAAAATCAGGTGCTCGCTTTCTTTATTAAAAAATAAACACATATTAAATACACAATCAATATCCATAGCATTGCAATAGAATTATTTTATTGGCAAAACTACCTAGCAACTATTTATTATTATTTTTGCTGATTCCTAAAATTATTATTTCTTCAAATAACCTTAAAGTTGTGTTTACTACGTGTGCATTATTATTGTGGTTAAAAGTGTTAATATGGTATAGCGTGGTGAAAAATAGCGTTCGTACCACTGACCGAAATGGTTTTGCAGCTTTCGATCGTTTTAAGTTCTCGACTTCGTCTCGAACTTAAAAACTACCTTGAGCTGTCAAAACCTCATTTTCTATGAAATATAATATTACTTGATAAGTCATTATGACCATACATCCATTATTTGATAAAACGTTTATACCAAATATCGGTTTAGTTTGACAGTCTCTTCTAAGAAGCATAACATAATCATAAAGCTACTGTAGCTAGCTAATTGTTTGTCTTATCTCTACAATGCAGAAGACTCCTGGGACTGAAGACACTGCCACAATATTCAGTTTAATATTATCGTTCGTTTACGTGCCTCTGTTTTGAACCATAAGATTCTTTAATCTGATTACGAAACAAGCAAATTATAAGCTTTATAAGAAATAAACTACATAAATATAGGGTTACGGTTGGTAAAACTAATGCAAACAAATGAATGATATGAAATCATACAACCTATATATCGTGAACGATATTCCATACAGTGAAAATAAATCAGTGAATCAACCGGTCAAATCGAAATAATTATAATATAGCCTCCTCTAGTACAATACCACGGCGAGAAAAAAGTGGCAACACTGTGTCCCGGCAAACCGAAACAGCTGTTGCACTAATTTATAATGGCCAGTATAGGTAATGTTTACGTTTACATTTTTGTTTTTTCTGTTATTCCTATGGAAAAATGCCTTACATTGCGACGTTGCCAAAGACCAACGCTTTGACCATGTATTAGAGGAGGATACGATTATTAGTATCAAGAATGTGGTAGATAATGTTTGCTGTAAGTTTAGTGGTTAGTACTATGTTTGTTAAAGCCAAACAATAGTACAGCTTATTATGATTGTAATATGCATGTAGTTTAGATAGATTTTCAAGTAAAAAGCAAAGTTCATTAGATTTCTTCTATTTAGTATAGAAATTATTCATATGACGTAAATTGAGACTATTTTTTTCGATTGAGTCTCTATTCAATATAAAAAAAATTAGGAAACATAACTTTAATAGGCTCAGCAATATCCTTTTACTCATCAAGATTTCTAAGCTTAAGAACTGCATGTTTACTGTTTGCATGGGGGAGTGCAATTTGTACTCTGAGAATTCAGATTGACTATCATTAAGTATTTGTAACAATCCCGTGATCCACTGGGTAACCTCTATTCAAATGCAGTTTCGAGGAAAGTAATTTGAAGGAGAAACCCACTGCAGTGTGAATTGTAAAATACTGCTAGAGAAAAGTGTTGGGATTTTACAATAAACAAACAGCTTGGTATAGTATTAACGACTGTTCTTTCAAAATATGTATTTCATAAGCCTCTCATTTTAGTTACGGTATATAAACTGGTATTTATTATTATTCCGGTTAAATTATTCCTGTTGGATGAGCAAAACTAGGCAACAAAACTAAAAAAAAATACATTTACATACCTGTTATAATGAAAAAGAAACGTTACAGTAAAATTCCATTTTAGGGGTTTAGGAAGGTTGGCAAAAGGAATACTAATAGCTCTCTCATAGCTTCATTACATTGAGCTGTAATACAAACTTTGCATGCTTTTAAAAGCAACCAAAACTTTTAATACTTTCAAGCACAATATTAAACACGTACTAGATATTTTAAAGGACGACAACATTAATATCCCAGTTTTATATAAAACATCCCAACCTGAATTGGCTTAATATTAAAACCGTATCCCAAAAGTTTTAACAAAAAAATGTGTGTAAAAAACTTGTTGTGGCTTGAAATATTTTTTAAAGTGAAAATAGAAATACAAAATTGTTTGTAAAAGAATACCAAACAAATTTAAACCATCTGTCGTTTAGATTAATGGATCTAGTCTCTAACAGCTACATGTTAATGATCTTTACTACATTAATTAAACTACTAACTGCTGTATGAGAATTATCAACTAGTAAACATAGACAATTACTAGTAGTATTGTGAAAACTAAAAGAGAACAGTCAGAAAGAAAATCTCCCTTAGTTATCTTAGAACTGTCATGCACATTAGATGAGAAAAGGTAATCTACAAGTATATGAGTTTGGTTGGAATAATAACATAATAAATTTTAAATAAATTATAATTAGGATTCTAAACAGTCTTAAGAGCAGTAAAAAAAAATATCCAGTTGCATAAGTACCCTAATTATTATTTAGTTTAAACATTTAAAAAATAAATTTGTCCATATTCTAACTCCAAGAAATTACACAAATTACTTTCGTGAGAACAATCTTTCCTTGTGGTTAGATTGTTGGCGAGGAAATAGGTCAGAAAAACAAAGAATATTAGGAAAATATAACAGTACTTTGGTCGCTGAAGCGTATTCCAAACATCCTATTCTTATTGTAGCGTATTTATTTGTAGCGGTATTCTTCTCTAAATGAAACGTTTAACTAAGAAAACATCATTGCGACATTTAAAAGTTCATAATAGTAGCCAAAAAGCTGAAAAGGGTAACGTGTAAACTGATATGAATATGTTAACAAGTAAACGTATGCCTTTGCATGTAAAGTGTCAAAAGTCTGTAGGCCTGTCTCACAATATATACGAGTACATATATATTTGGTAGCGTACTAGGGAAATAAGTGTCCCTTAGGATGTTCAATAGTAAAGCTGGCTAGACAAATATTTTATCGATATTAGTTGCGTGTGTCTGTATACAGTATGCCTAATTAGCTCCGTCTCATTATGTCAAGATACTTGGGTACATTTGAAGGGAAAGAGAAGTTATGGAGGGAAGGCTATGTTACAAACAAAAGTGAGTTACAAACAAAAGTGATTGGAACTGCACAATATTATCTTTGACTTGTATCCAATAGTCAATGATATTATCAAAGAAGCTACGTTATATATTTATCCAAGCATAAATACATTTAGTGTCAGTAATATTTACAAATAGCTTTACAAAAAATTAACCTGTCGCAACACCTTGTTAATCCAAGCAATAAATAATTGATTAAAATTACCAAAATATTTATATACGGGTAGACTCGTTGTGTGGAAACTTATATATTTTGAGGTTATGGTTACTCTTTTTATCTAAATATTTACTAAACCGGAAATATTAATTAAGTTATTGTTTATGTGGTTGATAGCTGTGTTGTAAGCATGGAATCCCATTATCACAGTTTTGTTTTAGTTGATAATTATTTTTTTACGTAATATTGGATTCAACATATTATGCAGATTATTTACAACACATGTGATCCCCTTACACCTGAGAAGTGGAATTTATTCTCCTTGGGAGGACTGATGCTACTATGTGTCGAATAAATTATATACCCAACACGCCAATATAACACACTAATATCCATTAAATTATATATACACAATGGAATTAGAACAGTACACAGCACACAGCTGATATCGAACAGATGTAGATGTAGTATGGGATCTAGCATGTGTCTGGTTCTGTTTGTTGATAGGTTGCCATTAAGTAGGTTGCATGACATGGTTGGTTGGACCATCGCTGTATGTTGGGTAGAGGGAGGTCATATCACAGTATCTCTACACGCAAGGCAGCTTAATACATTACTCTACTACCTTCTGGTTTTATTAGTGGATTTATCTTCATAACATTTTATATTTCTGTTGAGCTAATGACAATACAGTACCAAGGTATAGGACACTGAACTTTTCGTTTAGGTTCGTTGCAGAGCTTTCATAAGCCTCTCATTTTAGTAACGGTATATAAACTGGTATTTATTATTATTTCGGTTAAATTATTCCTGTTGGATGAGCGAAGCACGACATCAAAACTATGTAACATTTACATACCGGTTATAATTAATTGTTAATATGTTACAGTGAAACTGTATTTTAGGGGTTTGGAAAAATTGTCAAAAATTAATACTAACAGCTCTCATATAGCTTCATACAAACTTTACATAACTTTATATAAATAAAAAATTGTTTGAAAAAGAATACAAAAAAATTTAACCATCTGTTGTTCAGTAATGAATCTAGTTTTTACAGTTGCATGTTAATGCTCTTTACTACATTAATTTAACTACTAACTGCTCAATGAGAATTATCAATTAGTAAACATAGACTATTTCCAGCAGTTTTGTGTAAGCTAAAAGAGAACAATGAGAAATCAATTGCTCACTTAGATATATTAGAACTGACATGCACAATAAACGAGAAAATACAGTCTACAAGTAGGCCTATATGCGTTTGGCCTGCTTAATAAATTGATGAATTTTAAATAAATGAGAATTAGGATTCTTTACAGTCTTAAAGTGTAGTTTTAAACAAAAAATATTCAGTTTCATAAGTACCCTAATTATTATATAGCTTATACAAAAAAAATAATTAGTTTATCTTTTAACTCGTCCATCCAATAAATTACACAAATTACTTTAGTGAGAACAATCTTTCCTTGTGGTTAGATTGTTGGCGAGGAAATAGGTCAGAAAAACAAAGAATATTAGGAAAATATAACAGTACTTTGGTCGCTGAAGCGTATTCCAAACATCCTATTCTTATTGTAGCGTATTCTTCTCTAAATGAAACGTTTAACTAAGAAAACATCATTGCGACATTTTAAAATCCATAATAGTACCCAAAAAGCTGAAAAGGGTAACGCGTAAACTGATATGAATATGTTAACAATAAAACGTACGTCTTTGCGTGTTAAGTGCCAAAGGTCTCGTAGGCCGGTCTCATATATACGAGTACGGTACGTATAAGGTTATGCTGCGTACTAGGAAAATAAGTGCTCCTTAGGATGGTTAATAGTAAAGCTGGCTAGAAAAATATTTTATCGATATTAGTTGCATGTGTCTAATACAGAATGCCTAATTAAGCTCCGTCTCATTATGTTAAGATACTTGGGTACATTTGAAGGGACAAAGAAGTTATGGAGGGAAGGTTATGTTACAAACAAAAGTGATCGAAACTGCACAATATTACCAAATAAGCTACGTTTATAATTTATCCAAGTATTATAAGTGTCAGTAATATTTACAAATAGCTTTTTAAAAAAAACTTAACCTGTCGCAACACCTTGTTAGTCCCAGCAATAAATAATTGATTGAAATTACCAAAATATTTGTTTATAGGTAGATTCGTTGAGTGAAAACTTATATATTTTGAGGTTATGGTTACTCTTTTCATCTACATATTTATTAAACCTCTGGAAATATTAGGTAAGTTATTATTTATATGACTGTTAGCTGTTTTGCATGCATGAAATCCCATTATCACAGTTTTGTTTTAGACATATTGATTGATAAATATTTTTTTACGTAATATTATATTAAATATATTTTGCAAAATATTTATAACACATGTGATCCCCTTACACCCGAGAAGCGGAATCTGTTCTCCTTGGTAGAACTGATGCTACTATGAGTCGAATAAGGTATATACCCAACACGCCAATATAACACACTAATATTCATTAATTTATATATACACAATTGAATTAGAACAGTACACAGCACACAGCTGATATCCAACAGATGTAGATATAGTATGGGATCTAGCATGTGTCTGGTTCTGTTTGTTGATAGGTTGCCATTAAGTAGGTTGCATGACATGGTTGGTTGGACCATCGCTGTATGTTGGGTAGAGGGAGGTCATATCACGGTATCTCTACACGCTAGGCAGCCTAATGCATTACTCTACTATCTTCTGGTTTTATTAGTGGATTTATCTTCATAACATTTTATATTTCTGTTGAGCTCGTGACAATACAGTCCGAAAGTATAGGACACTGAACTTTTCGTTTAGGTTCGTTATGGATTTATGTACGTAGAAATGTAGATTATGTAATTGAGATGAAATTTTCGCTAAACGTATGATCAGACCTAAATTCCTTTTCATTCATCAACCAACCCAATCTGACTTTGTTATTTTATGTGCCAAAACACTATACATAAAAAAGGTACCCTTGTCAATATTTGTATATGCTAAGTTGAATGGTCTATTAGTTGAGCTTGTGTCACAAAACGTTCTAATCAACGTTATCATATATACCAATTGTAATATTATAATATGAACCTATAATTTCGTGTACAAGTATAAAAAAAAACATTTTCAACCTATATGCTTTAGTTAAAACACACACTTGTATGTTTATTAAGTACCAAATAAATATTAGTATTTTCTACGGAATCAATAATACTCGATAGGCTTATCTGACTTAAAAACAAAACATGTTTTACATATTTAGTGTACATAAATGCATGGAAACCAAATTGATTGTATATGGTGTTTTAAGCTGTAAATATGGAAAACATAGCCTACAACAGCCTATTCAAAATAAAACACAACCATATTGCCTGCAAATCTATATTTTAATAGCAAGCATGTTTCTTGAAAAACTTTTGTCTCAGCCTGTGTATATCTCAGGGAAAATCTAAGTATGCTGTTTGAAATATATTTTCCTGTAGATGTGCAGAATCCCTTTATAAATTAAAATAGGTTAACAAATAAGCAAATATATATATTTAAAATAGGTTAAAATAACCATAGCTAATGAATTTAAAATTTAAAATAAATTACATGGGTCTTATTGGTTGCCATGACGAAACAGCAATGAAATATTTAAACGGAAAATCCAAATCATCGGTGGCAATTTCAATCACTTGTTTCATCTACAGCGTGGGATGGAAACAGAGAAGTCTGTACCTTACATATTTTTTTCGAGTTTTCGACCGCTGGAAGACCCCTAGTATAGATAAAGGAATAGTATCTTCAATCAACACAATAAAATCACCCTAATAAAACGTGTTTGCCCTGCAATACGTTATCAAAATGCATTTAGAAACATATTTATAGTTCTTCAAGGATTTAAAACGAATTGAAGAAAAGATTTAAGACTGAAAGAAACACTCACTACCAGGGATATTGAATCACTTAAGTGCCGGAGACGATTGCTGTTCAATTTTATTCGTAACCAAATCCCACAGTTTCCCCCCAAACGATATTTCTTAAAAACTGATGTTTCTTTAGGTAGGCTTAGTGGCCCAGTATGCAATTTTATCAATCTCAATGGTCACAAATAAGTTACGTAATTAAAATTGAATTACGATTGTAATTTAGTATTTAAAATCAGGAGTTTGAGGATATTAGAATGAGTTCCAAATCATTCAAAACATAGACTATTGGTGAAAATATATATTATTTGTTTATATAGTATTCTACCTTTTATATAGAATATTTAAGCATGTTTATAGAAATTAAATCCTTTGGGGGCTTCTAATTTAGCATTTTTAATACACACCACGCTATAAATATCATGATTGAGTATTATGTAGTAACTACTTAGATATACGACAACGACAAAACAAACCACAGTTTGAAGTTTTGTTAGTAAAACTTCATTGTGATTCTTGATTTACTAGATATATTTTCCTACATAGTTAAGACCGTTCCCTTTAAAAACGTACAACATTCCATTGGCGTATAAAACACACATATATTTATATTATCACAACTACGATATTTTATAACTTTTTAATAAAAAATGTCTTTGTTTTTAAAACCTTTACAGTAACGTAGTTACCTACTACCTGATTTATTAGATTAATAGAGTTTGCGTTTTAAACTATGAAAACTAAAATTACAATTGAATACAGAGAATTCATCTCCAGATGGCATGGTTCACAAAGACGTTTATTTGAGCAAGGCCATATTGGTAACCAGTTTGTTTTACAGCACGTACAACTGGCCAATAAAAGCAAATGTGGTGATTTGCTGCAAACTACCCATGTAACGCTAACTGTAAGAGGTGTTCTTCTGTATAAGGTATACTTATCTTAACTATAATTTCTGTATAAAATAGACATAACAGTAAATTTAGGCTATATCAGAATTGCGCAGTACCTTGTAAAACTTCATTGTGCAAGAGGGAATAGTTTTCTGACATATCGGCCACGTTAGACTTTAACTTTGTTGGGGAAAATGTATACTATTTTATAGGCAGGTATTGTTATTTTTATCCTAAACAATACATTTACTTATAAACTTTACTTATAGTGTTACTTTTTAATACCAGCAAAACATAAAAAATAATATGCTATTCAAAGTGAAAGTACTGTAGCGTCAAATACGTTTTTTTTATAATTTTTAAGAAAAATGTTGCCTCTTAGTACATAAATAACTATTGATATCGATTACATAATATCAGTATCAGGCTAATTTAAATAAGTCACAATGTATTCGCAATAGAATGTGGTATATTTGAAATAGCTATTTCACATTTAAATGACTTATGACAACATTAATAACGACAGTTGTATTTTTTGACCAAACTAAAGTGTCCCACCTAAAGCTCGTTTTATAGAGTTTGATGGAAGATGAACAACAACGTATATTTTAATAAATTATTTTTTGCACTAGATCTTGAATGTAAGAAAAACATGAATAGAAGACATTTGAGAAGGCTTAAGAGCTTTTAGGCTGACCTTAAACTTACTCAGTTTGTACGATATCCGAAGAAGAAAGGAACTAAGATTCTAATATGTTAATTATAGTTAAGTCAAAAATAATCTTCCAAAACTTTAACGATTTTAGTCGGCTATATGACAACACTTTAAATAAGTCAATCAAACCAATGACTTGTATTGAACTAAAGTAGTATTGAAGTTTGACATAATGAATACAATTATTTTGTCCTGTTTTTTTTTTCTTTCACAAATCAAATGGTTTTTAGAATACTTCTAAGACACCACAAGAATAAACATTCATATAGTTAACAAATTGAAATAAAATATTTATCACAAAAACAATACAGTGTACACGAATTTAAAACATAACATTGTCAAACAAATAATTAGGTAGTTGACATAAATCCCTGAGTTAAGAATAGTTACAAGTTGTAGTTGTAGTCTGTTGTACGTACTCGTTAGTTTCGCTGCTACATGACATGTTGTAAAGCAGCTGTTTTCTCGTCAGAGGCTTAGTGTTGGGGCTGACATCAATTAGTACACCGCGAGAAGGCTTAAGGTAACCCACGTGACATTTGCATGACTGGATACATGTCTCCTGGGATCCTTCGTCACAGTCAGCATGACACGAGTAAAGCATGTATTCATAATCATCACCGTTTAAGCATGTATTACATATGTTTATAGTGAAATGTTTAACATAGTATATGTTATATGGCTGGCTGAAAAGTAACTTACAACCTTTAACTTTTCAGCAATTTGAGATATTTGAAATCTGTTTGTGGCAACCTTCTTAGCAACGAGGGGCTACCATTATTATGGTCAATTTAGAAAATTTTGCCCTTAGGGGTAGTGGGGATTGGGGGTAGCTCAAAATTTTCAAAAGTATAGTCGAGTTTGGTATCATTTTAAAGGTCTTTACGAAACATAGCAATTAACGTAAAGGAAATAGAAATCGGAGTATCAATAACAAAATGGCAGTTTAAAAGTACTTTTAATAACCATTGTCTTAATCACTTTTAGCTGCCATTTTGTTATTAATGGTCCGATTTCTATTTTCTTTATGTCAATTTGGATGTTTTGTCAAGACCTGTAAAATTATACCAAATTCGACTTTACTTGTCATTTGAAAATTTTGAGCTACCCCCTACCTCCACTGCTATGGGCAAAATTCTCTTAATTTACCATAATTATTGTAGCCCTTCATAGCTAAGAAGGTTGCCACAAACAGATTTCAAATATAACAAATGATTGGAAAGTTAAGGGGGGTGGGGTGGAAGTTACTTTTCAGCCACCCTGTATAGGCGATATAAGAAATGTTTTCCTTGCGCCCCATACTGCACGGTGAGGGTTAATTATTTGGTTGAAATAAAATTTATTTATAATGTACAGGTAAGATAATATTTTAAACTGGATGCTCATAATATCAGACCTAGATTGACAAAATTAAAACTCTGTTTTAATTTAATATATGTTACTATTTGAAATTTAATTCTCAGTCATCTCAGTTTGTTTAGACACTACAATAAGTAGAAATCCTGCAAAAGAATAACACGCGTCCAGCAATATGTTTACGTACAAACATTATATTTGCCTGTTTGTTTTGCTATGTGAGTTATGAAAAAAACAATGTGGATAATATAAAAGAAACCATTTAAATGTAATGTCGGATTAAATGGCTGTATACGAGAGAAGGAAATCGTTGTTTCTGACAGTTAAACGGTCAGGCGAAACGTGAAGATAATCCCATTTTCTTCTGCTCTTTTCTTCAGTGTGACATGTTGAAATCCGCGTTTTATGTCAGCTATTACAGCGAGAAACTATAAATTTTCATTTCATATAACAATTACAAAAAAATATTATAAGGATAAGTTTAAATTCAATGATACACAAATTAATTTTATAATAAAACCTGTTTTTACATTAGCTGAAGTGTATCTCAATTTTCTTTTGGTTAGTAGAGGATATTATCTGTGGTTTATTATTTTTTCTTTTTACGTTATTGAACACTGAATGTTTTGTATCCGAAATACTATAGTACCATTGACTAGTATATATACTACTAATGAATGATGCTACTTATGGGCATAAACGTAGTGAGCAGATTTTGAGTGATTAAAAACAAAAGATCAGATAAATTAATCAATGTTTGTACACATTAAGATTATTATTTTCATAATGTATATTTTGTCAATGCGGTAAAAATAAATTAGTTTTATTTAATATTCTACGATGTATAAAATAATACCTTCCATGTTTGTAAAAGAATATACTGTAAATGCAAGGGTGAAAAAAAAAACTAAACCATGTTGACTGAAGAAAACAACCAAGTACTGATCGGGGTTTTCATAAAATAATGACAGTTTGAAAGCACGCGGTTATGCTTTCAGAATGAAATGTGATGTTTTAAAAGCAATTTTAAGAACGTAAAGAAGTATTTTAGAAAATGTCGTTTCATCAGATTTTCGTAACGTTATCCTCCACTATTTAGAAACTTTACACGGCGCCGCTGTCGTCTGGGTCCGGCTATTGTTGTGTTGGTCTTAAAGACATCACAGGAGTGTTTATTTGATTTTTATTTATAAAACGTTCGGTTGGAATTCTTTTCTGCAAAATAGTTTCAACCCCTGTTAGTGCTTTGGTGTAGCTAAGATATGAATAAGGAAACCATCGTAAAATTCAGTGTGTACACATTGCGGAACGAGATATAGTAGGAATAAATTTATACTTGTTTCATTTTCCTGATATAGAATATTTACATTAAAAATAATTAAGATTACCAACATTTATTTCTAAGTGAGGAATGGGTATTATCTGAACATATATCTTTAACCCAATATGTTATGTGTATTATAAAAAAAAATAATAGGAAATCGTTTTCCTAAGCAAGGTTTTATTACCATCGGTTTATTATGTTATCTTTCGTTACAGTTTATTTTCGTAATACTTATGTTTATATATTAAAACTTAAAATATCTTACTTCCGTAATAAAGTAAATTAATATTTAACTTTTTATCAATATCAACATTTTATTTATATCATAATAACTAATTATACCTTATAGATTAACTATTGCATATAGAATAGGTTCCAAATACAAAGGCTATCTTACCATATTAAGTCAATGAAAATGTATTGATGTGTGAAGATATTGTAAACCCATCATGAATATTATTTTTCAATTGTTGGCAATAGTGTTTCGAATACAAATGTAAAGGAACGTCTAATCAAATTTTTACAAACAGTAATTAGCTTTATACTTCTTTAGGTTATGAACATTGTAATGTAAACTCGTGGCATGAGCTGGCATAGCTGGGGCTCATTATTTTAGGCTGAATCAGTTACATTTGTATCCTCGTAGGCTTAAGCCATACCATTTATAAGGCATATTTAAATTATAATCCGATTAGAGAACATGTAAGTATTTTCCGTTCCTCTGTCAAATTGTTACATTGCATCAATAAAGTTGACTTTGATTAAAATTATCTTGTTACAGATCACCTACGATAGAATGGAGTTTTATCGTTATATTCTAACGGCAGGTTATTACAAATTGTGGTTAAAGTTGTTTCACAAAGGTGGTTCAATGACAACCTATCAACAGTTTAGCTGCACAAAAAAGCCACTAATCACAGAAAACTGTAAAACGACATATTAGTAATCAAAATAAACATAATCTATCACTTAATTATTTATAGCCACTAATCACAGAAAACTATTTAGTAACCTATGTTAGGGGCCTATAATAAACGTTACCGCTCGTAGAACTAGAGGCAAGGTGACTGGTGACATCCGATTTCACAAGAAGAAGAGAAATTTGCATTAACAAGGAAGTTGCCATCACTTTTTACCTAATCTCCGATTCGTGCTAAATATTTTCGATAAAGGATCCTTCTTGTATCCTATTTAGTCTCTTTGTATCTAGAAAAATCTAGGTTAAACAATGTATTTGCTCTCGAAAAGAGCGGAGGGTGAAATAAAGTTGTAGCTGCCTAGGAGCAAGCTAGGACCCTCGAAAACTCACCATGTCATGGAGGTGAGGAGACGGTTAGATTAACTTAGCACAACCAAGTTTGAGGTGAGAGGAGGTACACGGTAAGGTACGGAGATTGCTAACTGCCTAGCCGGAATCCTTACAAGTCGTATTATTTTCGCCACAAGCTAAACATTATTGGGAGTGCTGAAATCTAACAATAAACTGCAGGGCGTGTTTGCTTTATTTACAACGGACTTGCCTTAGCTCTACTGGTCCCGTGTTTATCAGTGTCTTCAGTCTAGCTCTAATAGTAGGCCCTAGCACCATAATAATAATGGGAAAAGAATCAAACTGTATTGAACGCTTCATCAAACAAAATAGAAAAAAGGAAGTCTGAGATCGGACCAACCTTAAACAACTGTCAGTTTATGAAATAGGAATTCATGTTTGTTACATTCCAGTTTATATGTATTGTTTAAATTGGTCTTTTGGTAAAGTCTTAGGTTGTGGTTAAGACGGTAGACCTAAGAGGTGGGAGCCGTATACTACATCCTGTCACAAATATAAGTAGGAGTTGTTGCATTTCTTTCTCAAAATTAACATAAAAGAATTTATTTGAAGGACATTAGTAGCATGGCAGAATATGCATTAGGGACCTTTAAAACTTAAGAAGAGGTTTAATTAAGTTTTAATGGTGATGGTTTGATGAAGTTTAAAGATATACTATTTATATTTTATTACTTTTAGGATAAAGTGCGTAGAATGTTCTCATTTTCAGCGTCTGGATCTAAAAAGCATCATTATTTTTTAGTTTGTTTTCTGAATTAGGAACGAGATTTCTGAACTCATGTTCAAAAACATTCTATTTATATTTAGAAGAGTAGGTTTGTCAGTACTTTTTTAGTTGCCATGGAATGAAAAAAATCAAATAATAATTTATTCAGGATAACCAGTTGAGACTTAAGGCGTATAATATATGAAATAACAGCCCAGAACATACTTCAATTTGCATAAAGCAACACTAAAATAAATTAAATCGCATTTAACACGAACATGGTCGGAGAAGTAGCTTATAAACTTACTGAGTAGTTTTTCATTTTTAGAGCGCAATCAAACTGCTGTTAAGTTTATGCCTTTCATAAAAGCATTGCAAGTTGGCTTAACGATTGTAAATGTTTATGTGTACTTTACATATTCACTAACCTAGTTTTAGTCCCAAGGCACTTTCAAACGCACCATAACCGTTGTAGGGTACGGTCGTCAAGAACATTTCTAGAAGGGTCTTGATCATATTTCAAGCACTGTTTGTTTTCACTTTGGTGCCGGTGAAGGTAATGTAAAATAAACATTGTGACATGTCTTGCTTTACCACCCTACTCGGGTGGCTGACGACACAATTATCCTCCAAAAGTGTGAGTTAACATGTTAACGTTTTCTGAACCACGATTGAACTTAGAATGAGAACCATTAATAGAAGAAATTATAAATATTACCACACTAGGGCCTACGTATATTTTTTGTCACAACAGATGATATTTGAGATTTTAATCAAATGGTTTAAAAAAGGCAATGTTCATTACATTAGTTTCCATGATTAAAAACCTTTTAGGACTGTACGACACTTTTGGCTTTTCATAAAGCAAATATCCAAAGTCTTTAACTTGGTAACATTATTGTAAATTTGACTTCATCTGCTTGTAAATGTCACATAAATGTCATGGTTGAGTATGGTTTGAGTAAAACGATAAATTGAGATGTAACAAAATATATTTTAACTAGAAGTTACTGCATTGTAAACTGGCATCAAAGTTAAACCATTGACCTATTTATACAGAGTGGTCCAAAAAGAACTGACATATTTTAACATAAATTTTTATTACTACAACTACATGGTAAAATTTTATATATGTACAGATAAAAATCTCAAAAGGTTTTTGGTGATACTTAGTAAACCTCAATATTGCCACCGTTTAAGGCTCTGTCGGCGTTACACTTGCAATGCTAATTCCATCCCCGAAAAATGCAGCAAAGGTGTGCGATGTGCTAAATTTTGATTTAACGCCGGCCTTAATTGGTGGCCATATTGAGATTGATTAAATATCACCACAACTTTTAAAGTTTTTCTATTCGTATATATGTAAATGTTACCATGTAAATGGAATTTTGTAAATATAAATGTATGTTAAAATGTGTCAGTTCCTTTTTGACCACCATGTACAGCTTTGGTATCTATTATTCGATGATTAAACCCTGTAAGAGTATACTGGGCAGTAACCTTTTGTTTACTTTGAATTTCCCGGAAGGTCAGGTGGTGTTGTCAGAGGATGAAGAAGGTAACTATAATAATTCAATATAAAGTCAATCGATGTTAGTTTACAAGTGAGTCAGGTCTTTCAAAGAACATAGGAAATTATATGATTGTTTGAATTGACATTTCAAATAAATGCATAACATCGTTGGAGGGATACATCTTTAGATTTAGTTAATCTATTTAAGATTACCAAATCAAGGTACGACAATGAACATTTTGAAATAATAATTGCTTCAGAAAAGTTACATCAACATGAGTATTAACATAGAGTATTAACGAAACCTATTAAGGTATATTGACATAAGCAAAAGTTTTTTTCCTATAAGATTAGTCATTGTAAGCGACTTACTTAATACAATTTAAGACTATATTTTTAAACAGCTTCTGTCTTTGAGTTTTTCTAAAAAATCTAACCTCACTATTAATTACTTAGTAGTAAACATAATTATACGTAAATATAATGAGAAATAACAATATTTCGATTCCATCGAAGTGTTTTTCTTTGTTTTTAACTATACTATCTTTGTGAGAGAAAGCGACGGCTCTATTTATGCTATGCAGTTTATACACGTATAACTATTACAGAACATAAAATATTATACAATTCTGCCCACAATGACCTAATGAAGTGGTTCATGTGTCTATGGTATTATTTAAAGGCTGGTTTCTTACCTTTCAGTTATTAGGTCAATAGTTGAGCAGTTCTGAAACACATTAAAATAATATTAGTTTTTCCACATTTAGTACAGAGTTTGAAAATGCGCAATATACTAGAATAATTAATTTAATTATATTATTTATAATATTTTCTAATTTGGTTCTACCAACAGAGTGTTAAACAAGTCAAATGCACTTAATACTTGGTGAAATGTCTACATCTTCAAGCTTCCTTGTATATTATTACAAATACATATTTTATATTTTAACTGCGTTTTGAAAATGTTAAGCATTTTTAGTTTTTTTTGTCAGTATTGATACCGCATGGAAGATAATAGTGATAATAAAGGTTGATTATTGTGGTTTTAAATGTTTATTTCCAAACATGAAGCTTCTAATTTAAGTAAAGCAATATCAAGGGAACTTTCCCCAACTGAAATTCCCCAGAGCACAAACGGAAGCAATTTACGCAGATAGAAAGTTATTTTTGGCTTTACCTGTGTTCGTTTATTGTTTTATTTTCTTTGTTTGGTGAAAGTTGCGTTTTTGAACAATGCCTATTTTAAATTCATATAGCTTGAGTTCAAAGTATATCAAGTATTTTTCTACAAATAATGTTGAAATTAATTCGCATACTACGATTAACGATAAGAGTTTTAATATCATTGTTACAATTTGTTGTAGTAATACTAATTTGTATTTATTAGTTAAACCTCTTTGGATATATTTAAATGATTTCGTTAACTTACTTACATATAAGAATATCATAGTAATAAACTTGAACTGGATAGACCGTACAAGTTTACGGTGAAGATCAACACATTTTCCTCAAAATATTTTGGCTGAACAAAAAAATTAATATCCAAAAATTAAATATATATGAATTAGCTTTTATATGAATTAGCTGTTATGATTAACTCCAGAAAATGGTTTTATAAAACTTAAAATACATCAAATAACAAAGCTGAATATAACGATTTTTAGCTGTAAAATGACCTAAAATAAGGCTAAGTTGGTCAGATTGCCCCTATGTATGCCTTAATATATGATTGAAAAAATGATATTTTAGCTGTTATAAACTCCATCCGATCTGTTTTAAACTTTTGTAGTCTAATATGACATTTTAAAGGTAAATAAAAGTGTTCGATAAATTTCTTGACAAAATCAGCTATCTTTTAGTAATTTAAATGTGTTTATGATTAAAATTGCCATAATAAAAAAAGTGTTAAACTGGACCAAGTAATTATTTTCTAGTATAGGCATATTCTATCTTATAACTAATAACCCTTTAATTGCTATGTTCCATATAATCGGCTTTTACAATCTAAAGGTAAAAATATTTATGTAAAAAATACCAAATCTCAAATACCAAGGCCATCTGACCAAACAAAGGAAGTTTTTAAAAAATAATCCATGATTTTCCCTTTTTTTATTTAATCAACCATTGAGGGAAGCTAGGCAAATTACTTACGGGATACTCTGTATATGTAATATTATTATAATAAAAATAGTTCATATGTTTTGTTTGGAAATAGTGTGTTATAAAACAAAAGGAGGTCCCGAGGTAGCCTATAAGATTTCAAACAAGAAATCCTAGTAAATAAAATGCGGGTGTCAGCCCTCGCACCACAGTGATAAATATTTCCAAGTGATAAACATCCGCGGGTATTTCGGTTACTTGCAGTCCTAGCTGCCAGTTCTCCGTTCAATATAAAATCACCAGAAATGTTCAATGATTGTAACGGAAATAATAGCAAGAATAGTGTTTAGCAATATCTGAATACTGATTCTACAAACTAATCACAATGTATGAATGAAGTTTTGAAATGGCTGGTAGGTGGTTATAATAACAAATAATATATTTTAATATTTCGTCTTTTACTGATCCGTGTGTTCGAAAAACTGTATACACTTGCAAGCATTTATTTCCAATTGTATGTAATAAACTCATATTTTAGCATCATATTACCATTCTAAAATCTTAATAGAAAAAAATTAAACTATTAAATTTTTTTTTCTTTATTATGAGAGTTAAAGTTAAGTATGGTCACAATTAAAAAAATATAATGTATACATGATGGAAATACAGTATATATTAAAATAATATCGATGAATACATATTCATTTCTAGCAAATCCCGTATGTATATACATCCGTACAATTAATTATCATATGTTTAGCATATGATTAACATATGGATCCACAATGTTCGAACATAGCTGACAGAACCAAATGGAATTGGTTCAGTTAAATATAATATTTAGGAATTATACTATCTCCATAATGTACCACATCGAATTTAAAAGGGGGGACTAAATGGTGTGCCTTTTTTGTTTGTTTCATGTGTTTCATTTAATCAAACGAACGATGGTGTTAGACGCATTGTTTCAGCCAAGGTGTTCAGATTGCATATTCTACTACGATTGCTTGGTAGTTGAATCAACAAGATACTGTCATACTGAGTATATACAGTAGACGATGGATGAGGTACTCTATGATTGGGCGTTGTAATCGAATGTCCCGTTCTGTTGGTTTCGACTCAAAGTGACGGACAGGAACAAACATTTGACCAACTAGATCAAATGCCGTCCAATAGAATGCATAATCGTATACGAGTTGTGCTTGGACAATTTTTGTAGTCAGGCGTGGTCAAAACACTTTATAATTAAGTTATTTAATCGTTACTTTATAGTAAATTGTTTATGTGCTTAAAACTTACATCAATATTACGTTTTATCCCAAATATTTTCTTGAGAAACTCTATCAAGAGTTGATATTTGAACAATATTTTACCAAAGAAAGGACCAAAATCATACATTAGTAGAACTTCGCTATTCCCTGAAAAATCTAAGATATGTTATCCTAACTTTAATGAACATAGTAAATTATATTACCTATTGTATTACAACGTGCGTAACAATTTTATCTTGATTGTAGTTAAACTAACTTACTTTTACCAATGTTTGTTTTTGATATCTTGCTTATTCTTCTTAGAATACACAAACAATTTATAAAACATTAATAAATGGGCCAATTCCCAATGATAATTTTGAAAAATTAAATTGTGGATGGATAAAATTGTAAAACATGTTTTCAGTCACTAAATGTTGGTTAGACGGTCAGTATCATGGATCTAAACAAGGCGTAAATTAAATTAATTAAGGTCAGGTTTTGCGTGCTAGTAACGCAACATTTCCTTTACATGAGATCTGATCTCATACAAGATAGTATGATTTAAACATGAGAACAGAATGGTCTTTACAAAATATTTATTATCATGTACATTACACTTTATACTGTCACAAAATTGAATGTTGTGTTTGTCCTATATTCCCGACAATAATGGACATTGCTTATAAGGTCGATTGTGACGGTTATTTTTTTCTTCCAGAGTAAGAGATATATTTTGTTTGTGTGTTTAAAAAATACATTTCCAGAAAGGACTTTAGAAAAATAAACGCAATCCTCTTTATTTTCACCTTAAATCCTAAACTCCCTATCCTAACCTAACCTAACCTAACCTCATGAAAATTAGCATACCCTTTTTTTAAATATCGAATAAATTAAAGATTACACTACTTTATACTTTGAAAGTATATGAAAAACTATTATATTGTTCTGTAAAAAGTTAAATTAACGATCTAATTATTTATATAATTAGCATGGACTTAATATATGAGCAATTATATGATAAAGACCCTAGTCGTTAGCACAGTAGAAAAGAAGGCTCTTAATATTTTGAGGACATCGTTTAATAGAACTGTTTATAAAGTGTATAACCATTTTTTTTTCGTGTTTCAGTTTTTTTTTAATTATAACACATTTTTAACTCTCCAACTCGACTACAGCAATCCTGCGTTTGTGTAATAAAAATTGTTGTAAGTGCTAATCCAAATCTTTGGAGAAACGTTTAAATAAGACAAACTATAATCGGCATAAGTTCCCAAACTTGGACGATGTATCATTCACGGTCGCTTCACTCATTGGACCTAGCTTGAAGATATTCCAGTTCAGAACTTCTTATGGCTCATAACAAAAAGTAAAAGTCCAACTTTCTTGATTCCATTTGCGTTTGCGTTTCAACTTCTTCAAGCCAGCTTGTATATGGTATATTTCTTTTATTAGCATTTGAGATTTATACTTTAAAATTTTCCCACTATTGGTCTGGATTTGATTGTTTTTAGTAGGCTATAGCCTACTATATTATATTATATAGCCTTTTATATTAGGTTACTAGCAGAGGACCCGTCCTTCGTCCGGGGTTGATGTATATGGTGCTTTATAAAATCTGACATGAAAAAAGAGTAAAATAAGATTAAATTTCAATAAATGTACCTACCAAAAACTTTTAACTTCCTTATTACATAAAAAAACATTTTCAAATAATAAAAGAAATAAAAAAAATCAAAGCTTTTACTAAATGAAAAAATCAAACATAGACAAACAATAATTTACAACATCTGGTTAATATTACAATTTGAATTAAATTAAACATGTGATCTTGTTTCAAAAAAGCATTGCTCACTAAGCATTGATTATAAAAATATCTCATTATATACTATCTGAACAAACAAAAACATCAACACTCTTACTACTAAAACAAACAGAAATATACTTAGCCCTACTTTTTATAGCTCCTACTATTCATGCACCAAAGGCAAGTGCATATACAACTTAGCTTTTTATTGTTGTTTTTAAATTGAAATATTTGTATATCAGCTTAGAATTAGGAAATTTAACGTCATTCAAACAATGTTTATGTCGAGGGTAGGTTAAGTTAAGAGGAACTTGGTTGAAAATATACATGTGTAATGACCATGAAACGCTCTAAAAAGTTGTTCATTATTTGAATAGAATGTGCAATCTACAGGAAGTGTCAAAAGTTATAATATAGATAGGTATTAGCTACCTCTGGATTAGAAAACACCATAACTTACCAATCTATGGGTATTAAGATGAAATTATGATTTAAAAATTTGTGAAAAGGAAATGGTGTAAACAATATTTTTCTCAAAATGGTGAAAATATACAATTAATTATCTCCTTGAAAAAAATATTCAAGGTTTAAGGTGTGTGCCCTACTCTAAACACATGTTAATTGTAGAAAAATGTTTAAATGATTGAAGTAAATATAAACTTTATAATTTCACTATTTTGTACACCAAAATCTTTCAATCCATTATTCACATTAGCGAAATTTTAAATAATTAATTAGGGTTAGATACAGCAACAGATATTCAATCTGACTTATTTCATAAAATCAATAGGCCTAATCAATGAACCATCAAATATAAGAATAAATAAACATGTCACATGATTTTAGACAATATTATATGCCTATTTATAAGTCAGCTGTGGAATTGTGAATTAATGTGGTTTGACAGTTCAGCTTGTTTACATTTGGGTGGCATAGCAAATTGCAAACATTGTATTTGTTCTCATGGCAGCCATGGAGACCAATCAATATTTACTTTTAAAATCCTCACCTCAGAACCTTTAAAGCCAAAGGGGCAAAGCCCACGGTCAGTGTCGAATTGTGAATAGTCCTATAATGGTCCTTGGTATGGTAGCTATATTTTTGTAAAATTTAAGCCCAGTTGCTTCAGTAGTTTTTGCGCCTATTAGTAATACACATACAGCCTATAACTATAATAGTATAGATAGCCTTAAGTGAAACTTTTCTTTATAACCTGAGATTTAACACATTTTACCAATTTCAATAACATCTGTAACATTACAAAATATACCGGTATGTAATTAATATGTTTAGCCTTCATAATTTTATAAAGTAATTTAAACCTCTCTTGCCTGTAGTAGTTTTAAAAAAGAATATGAAGTTAAACATTTGAAAGTAATATTATTACATTTTCTTTTGAAAAAGATTACTATTGTGGGGTAAGCTACGTGTGTATATATTTAAGATATTGCCAGTTAACAATGGGATATTTTTATGAGACTTATTTACATATTAATGTGCCATACATTTCTTATTTAGTTTCAATATTTTGTGATGTAAGTAAATGTAATGTTTTATAAAAAAATTAATTAAACTCAGTTGAATAAAAAGACGAGTCCTTAAATGGATAAATTGGGATACTGATATGAAGAATGGTTATTTAATAATTAAGGTAGTAAATATAGATAATAAATAATAAATGTGAATAAAAATAGGACTCCTTGTTTTTACGTTGAAACTCTTATAAAATTAAAACTAAAACAAAACACTTCTAGTGATCCAATACGTCTTATTTATCGCATTATTAATTTTTTGTATCGATATTGATTATTAAACATCAATTGGTTTAATAGAACACAATATATTTCCCATGCAAGATGCTTCATTATAAACCAGAGCAATATTTTACACCTCATGCTATTTATATTGGGTTGCAACCAAAGCTCTAAACTTTGGCACAATGCCTTACACGTTCCGAGGGGGATGGGTATAGTCGTATAATATCAGGATATATTACTGCAGAGAAAATGTTTCAAAGAGCCTGGAATCAAGAGCTGAGAGCCTCGCCATTATATTGCCAAGTGGAACTGCAATCTCAAAGCGGGTACAATATGTCACAATGATTCATGTTTAAACATCGGTTACATATGTTAAAGTAGCGATTTAAAAGACTAAATACCATATTTTTACATTATAATATTGTAAAATAATAGGTTATAAATTTATAATCATATATTCTTTTCCATATACAATATGTCGATTAAAGAATATACAACCAATCCTAAAATATCAAGTATGTTACAGGTAAAAAAAATATACATCAGAACACTATCCCATAGGCCTACATATATTTTTACCTGAAACTTTTGGCCAGAACAATTTCACATTAACCCCTCAGAAAATCTATAATTAACTAAAATAAGATACTACAATAAGTTTTCATTGACAATAATGATAATGAATCTAAGACTCTGCCATCACATATGTTGCCATTTATCTTTGACTAGGCCTTCATTGATTTAATGGAAAATGAGAAAAGTTTGCATAAAGGCGAATTTCATAAGGTAAAGCAAAAATACAAAGAATGAAATTTAGGAGATTCCTGATGGTGGGATATTGAATCACTCAACTGCCGGAGACGATCTCAGCTCGATTTTATTGGCAACAAAATCCAAAGCCTTCCTGAGGATGTGAGGCGCAAGTCACTGCAAACAATTTGCTTGACCACTTAATTGTGGCTCATCAAACTATTACAGTAAAATCTGTGTAATTTGAGGTAGAAACTGATCTGTTGAGTAATATAGTTTCAATAACTAGGACAAATTCTTACTTAGCTACATGGATAAGACATGTTTTGTAGTTTGATTTTTATACAGTTTATTATTTTAAAAGTGAGATTTAAATGATTTGGATGGCTTGGCTAACAGGATTTGTAATTTAAACTGTTTAAACATTTAATTCAAAATGGCATAACATAGAAATACATTTGAAAGATTAGAGCCTCATGTAAGATCTAATATTTGGCATATATCTAGCAGATCTAGCTGCGGTTTTTAGATTCTCAAAAAAGGCACAGAAACCTACCTTCAGTGAATTTTGAAGATAAGATCATGAAAGTGTGTAAAATGTGAATTTTGATATGGGAATCAGTAATTAAAAATATTATAAGCTAACACATTTATATTATAATTATTTTTTTTCAATTTAGATGTGCCAATAATAAACAAATAAAAGGTTTTAAATATGCTAAAAACAGAATATAGATCATTAGCAAGACAGTTTCATAAAGTTAGTTCACTTCCATAATAATATGTGTTTCTCATGATTATAAAAAAAATATTAGTGTTTAAACTGAATGGCACATTCTTTTAAAAGTCTAACCCAGCTATTACTGAAATGTAAATTATGTCATGTGTACTCTCAGCGCGATACTATAGTAATGTTGTGGTGAGATGTTTGGTGTAACAAATGAGTGAGATGGAGATTCATGCACGTCTTCCCTCTCTATATCGACCCACGTGACTCACTGCCTATGATTGTAGCCTTCAAGTGGACTTCAAGCTGCAACTGAGCGTATACTGTGTGTCATGTGTACACACATCGTGATACTATAGGCATGTTGTGGTGTGATGTTTGGTGTAACAAATGAGTGAGATGGAGATTCATGCACGTCTTCCCTCTCTATATCGACCCACGTGACTCACTGCCTATGATTGTAGCCTTCAAGTGGACTTCAAGCTGCAACTGAGCGTATACTGTGTGTCATGTGTACTCTCAGCGCGATACTATAGTCATGCTGTGGTGGGATGTTTGGTGTAACAAATGAGTGAGATGGAGATTCATGCACGTCTTCCCTCTCTATATCGACCCACGTGACTCACTGCCTATGATTGTAGCCTTCAAGTGGACTTCAAGCTGCAACTGAGCGTATACTGTGTGTCGTGTGTACACACATCGTGATACTATAGGCATGTTGTGGTGTGATGTTTGGTGTAACAAATGAGTGAGAAGGAAACTCAGGCACGTCTTCCCTCTCTATATCGACCCACGTGGCACACTGTCTGTGGTTGTAGCCTTCAAGTTGTCTTCAAGCTGCAACTGAGGTCATACTGTGTGTCGTGTGTACTCTCAGTGCGATACTATAGTCATGTTGTGGTGAGATGTTTGGTGTAACAAATGAGTGAGAAAGAGACTCAGGCACGTCTTCCCTCTCTATATCGACCTGCGTGGCTCACTGTCTGTGGTTGTAGCCTTCAAGTTGTCTTCAATCTGCACCTGAGGTCATACTGTGTGTCGTGTGTACTCTCAGTGCGATACTATAGTCATGTTGTGGTGAGATGTTTGGTGTAACAAATGAGTGAGAAAGAGACTCAGGCACGTCTTCCCTCTCTATATCGACCTGCGTGGCTCACTGTCTGTGGTTGTAGCCTTCAAGTTGTCTTCAAGCTGCAACTGAGGTCATACTGTGTGTCGTGTGTACTCTCAGTGCGATACTATAGTCATGTTGTGGTGAGATGTTTGGTGTAACAAATGAGTGAGAAAGAGACTCAGGCACGTCTTCCCTCTCTATATCGACCTGCGTGGCACACTGTCTGTGGTTGTAGCCTTCAAGTTGTCTTCAAGCTGCAACTGAGGTCATACTGTGTGTCGTGTGTACTCTCAGTGCGATACTATAGTCATGTTGTGGTGAGATGTTTGGTGTAACAAATGAGTGAGAAAGAGACTCAGGCACGTCTTCCCTCTCTATATCGACCTGCGTGGCTCACTGTCTGTGGTTGTAGCCTTCAAGTTGTCTTCAAGCTGCAACTGAGGTCATACTGTGTGTCGTGTGTACTCTCAGTGCGATACTATAGTCATGTTGTGGTGAGATGTTTGGTGTAACAAATGAGTGAGAAAGAGACTCAGGCACGTCTTCCCTCTCTATATCGACCCACGTGGCACACTGTCTGTGGTTGTAGCCTTCAAGTTGTCTTCAAGCTGCAACTGAGGTCATACTGTGTGTCGTGTGTACTCTCAGTGCGATACTATAGTCATGTTGTGGTGAGATGTTTGGTGTAACAAATGAGTGAGAAAGAGACTCAGGCACGTCTTCCCTCTCTATATCGACCTGCGTGGCTCACTGTCTGTGGTTGTAGCCTTCAAGTTGTCTTCAATCTGCACCTGAGGGTATACTGTGTGTCGTGTGTACACACATCGTCATACTATAGTCATGCTGTGGTGAGATGTTTAGTGTAACAAATGAGCGAGAGGGAGACTCAGGCACGTCTACCATATGATTTTGGCTTCTTTTAAGAGGTCTTCAATCTGCAGCCGAGGGCATAATGTGAGTCGTGTGTTTACTCTTTATGCATCTGCAGTGAGGCTGTCGAGGCAATTTGTCGGTGGATTGATTGTGTTTGAATACCTTTAAGTAATATTATATTCTAACTAGTTATTTGTGTGTATCGTTAGAGAAATAATTTAGGTATTTTAATATTACAACATTTAAAATTAATGGTTTTTTAACATTACGCTTAACAAAATTACAGCCTCTTTACAAAAATGGAAGAATCCAACAATATTTACATAATTATGTTAAAAAACTAATGCAATACACCATCGAGTGACATAGTTAGAGAGTATAACTTAGCTATCGTTTATTTATGTAAAAACAATACGTGTCGTATTTTATATTTTTGTGTTTAAATTTATTTGCAAACACTAGCTTATGATTTCTTACAAACACTGATTACTTAAATGATTGTTTAAAAAATAAATATGGTAGAATCATGCATGGAATTAATACTTCAAAAATGCTTCTTTGTGAAAGGGAAAAAATATGTGTTAATTTTTGGTAGTCGGTAAACTTAATTTACTTTATGGATCTATCAAAATAATTAAACTAATTAACTGCATTCCACAGTCGGTTATTTGTATGGTTGTTAGTATTAAATGTCTCAATTATGTTAACATTAATTTTAATTGACGAAACGTATCAATAAACCAGATTGGCTGATAGTTGTATGTTGTTTTCAACCAATGGAAATTCCATCTCCATTCAATTATAGATAATTGTAACAGTTTCGAAATTAGAAATTAGGTTTCTCATTTGTGAAGCAGTGTTATTAGAGAAACCTCCAAAGAATTATATGCACTATTGAGTGCACATACCTTTGACTATATTACTTAAATGCGATTCATTATTATTGTATATTATTAAACTGTGTATGGATAGTAATTAAAATATGTTATTTGAATTAGATCTCAAACATTTATGCACATTCGTAAGTTGACAAGTCAGTTAAATATAAATACAAAACATTAAGCAACTTTATATCTTACTAGAGTAGTGGGTTTAATCAAACGTCATTATAATCATGAGAAGTTCTCGTCGGAATGTCTGCAGTTAATGAGAACTTGTACAAAGAAGTCCCCCAGTCACGTCTTTTGTTCCAGACGAGCTATTGAGTCGGTCTCTTCACTTCCGTCTACTTTTCATTCTAATATTGAAAGAGAACTATGATACCTAGTATTTAACTGTTTCATATGTAACTTGTTAACATCCAATTGATCATTTAAATGTCTATTTAAGTATTGACTTTATTCAACGCTGTGGGTTGAAAAGCTACTATGGATTGTAACTTTTGTAGACGTGTGATTAGTTTAGTTTGGTGATTGGAATCGAAGGGTGTGTTGTGCTGCAATACATGTGTTTAGCACATTGGACTTTCCATACACAAAAATGTATTCTAGAAAGTTTGTTATCAAGAATTGTTGAATAAGTATTAATGTTGAATTTAAATTTTTCAACAGGACGGTTGTTATGTAAAATACTTTCCAAAATCACAAACAAATAAGTCCCTGTAGACACAAAGCCACGCGTTGCAACTAACCAACCCTAACAATACAACCAGTAAGCTTAGTATAGTGTTAAAGTCATGAGGTTTAAGTCCAGGAAAGAAGTGTTTGATAGGCTTAGTTGGTCTTAGTCACTTACAAGACTACAAGATCGCGCCACTCATACTACACTCATCTCTATTCATACTTCGCTTAAAATACCTACTTTGTATGGTCGCCATTTTATTGAAAAGAATTTAAGTATTGAGATAGAAATTATACACTGTTTATCAGCATGTGCGATATTCGTGTGTAACCATTTGTAAGATGATAATCCCATGGTGGATGTAATATTACGGTGAACTTAAAATTAAACGAGGACGACTGGAGGGTAGCGGCTAGCAGCCCCGCGGTCGATGTAGTACAGCATAAGGGACGTGACAGAGGGGTGTTTTCTTACAAGTACTCATTAGACATATTGCATCTGTCGTGAGGCTTCGTTGGGTTTTGTTATGTTGCTTAAAAATGAATTTTGTTAGGTTACGCTTAGTTGGTTTGTAACATGTTCTTAAATATAGTATCGTAGATCTAATGCAAACTATATTCAATCCGTAAGTGTTTTTGGTCTTTACAAAATCTAACCAGTTTCAGTCATTTTCAAAAACTTTATGTTGTACTGCATCCTATGTTCAAATCTGTGTTTGTAAAAAAAAATTTTAATTTTTGATAGACTCTACACGATTTGTTGTAAAATTTTGAAAAAAAAATTGCATTTAGAATATGCTATACCTTTCTAAAAAGGCTGATAACAATACTATTTAGCGTTTATTCATCAGTTGTCTTAAAAAAATATGCAGCAAATTTATTTAGTACTATTTCTTCCAAAATTCTAAATAATCGTACTCACGTATCCTACTGCACATTTTAAACGGCAGAGGAGTTAAATTCGTGATCTATTTGATTCATTTCAAATCTGTGTAGCTATGATTTTGAAACCAACCTTGATAATTAATGCTCGTTTTTTAACGTAAAATTAGAAAAATAATAAAAAATTACTCAACATGCTATGGACGTACGGTGTGTTTTATTTTTCGGACGTATTGACATCAAGAATGGACGTATTGTAACAGAAGTATTTACAGTAGTGTCTGTAGACCCGTGGATACGTGCAAGGGTTGTGATAAATGTTGTAAGAATGAAAGGAAGGTGCTTGTGTTTTTACCTGCTATGAATATTCCGTTATATGGAGCTTTGAAGCGAGCATTGAATATACAGTGCATATTATATTTTGGAACGTTATATGACAGCTATATTGGAGGTGTTGGCAATATTTACCCAAAATCTTATTTTAAACTGTTTTTTTAGAAGGTTGTAAATTATAATCCTAAATTCTAGTGACTACCCTAAATAACTCTAACTCAAGCTAAGTTCAATAATTGTGTATAAAATGGAATGAAGCCCAATGAACCATTTATATACTAAATGCTGGCTAGTGGCTTACGTCTGTGA
This sequence comes from Macrosteles quadrilineatus, assembly GCF_028750875.1. Lineage (NCBI taxonomy): Eukaryota > Metazoa > Arthropoda > Insecta > Hemiptera > Cicadellidae > Macrosteles > Macrosteles quadrilineatus. The sequence goes on along the minus strand of NW_026542594.1, from coordinate 165,519,552 downwards.
CTATAGGGTGAGTTTTTTCGGTTCAATCCTTTCTCATGTAAAAAAAGTTAAGACCTGCATGGTAATCAATAATTATTATTGATATAAAATGGAATTTACACTACTGTAGAAAATAAACTTCATAGTGTTCCAAGCTATTACTAAATCAAATTTATCTTACGTTTTTGACCTTCATCAAAATGTTTTAAGAAAATGTATAATTAAATAAGCATTGTATAAATACAAACAGTAAAATGTGTAAATTTATTTTAAATTAAAATGGATATGTAAGGTTATTAGAACGAAATTCGCTAAAAAAACACCATTGAATTTAAGTTTAATCACAAGTTTGGTAAAATCTACTTTCATCTTGATTTTAAAAACCAATTTCTCTTATCCTAAAACAAACTAAATACATTTTCATATGTTACTACAAATAAATTTAAAATAGATCAATAAATATAATTTATAGTTTTTTTTATTATGAAGAATACTATTTTAGGAGTACATACACTTAAAGTAAGTTTGTATTTATTATACAATTAAAATGTAGTTTAAATTACCTCAGGGGCAAAGTAATAGCTATAATTATTCCACCTAAGGATAAAGAGTATAATTGAGGTATTTCGAGCTTAAATTTTAATTCCCCTGTAATGGGAACTGTTGGTTTCAATGAAATACTGGTCCAAAGGAAACGAACAAGGGATAATGTCTTGGATATTTATTACCAGGGTCGTTTGTCTCCCGTCGGTGGAGGCTTTCCTTTGGACTGACCAAAATTAAAATGGAATTTGCTTACGGAAGGTTACCATTTTCTTCTTTCAACTTGTGGTTGTAATTACTACGAGTTGGTTTTATAACATAAGGTATTTATTTAAAACAATATTAAAAAAATATATAAACAATGTTTTATAACAATATGAACAACTAATCAATTTACTTTTTAATATTTTTGGTTTTAATTTAATAGTTTACAAACCTCAATAGAAAATGTTACTGTTTTATTAATGGTTACGTTAATTGGAATGTAACACATAAGCTTCATTTTTCACAAAGTCAAATTTATATTAGGATATATAAAAGTCCTTAATAACAACTAAAACGTTATCAACTTGTATTAACGATACACACTCAAACCACATCCATTTAATTATTGTCTTATTATGTACTGGCATTATTTCATCGGTCAATACTACAAGCAATTTAGTGTAACGCCTTAAAGCATTGTAAATCTTTTAAACATTTTATATGATTCAATTATGATTTTTATCTACTATAGAGCTACTTAGAGTTTTCAATATAAACAAATTATTTTAAAATGTACTTGACCCTAACATAATAAGCATCATGCTGTTCCAAATAAATACTTATCACATTTGGTCTTACCTTTTCATCCAGAATCAAAAGGACTTAATACTATTTAAAGTAAGCGTATATACAGGTCAAATTGTTCTTAAAAAGTTAAAAAATTAATTACAAAAAAAATTATTAATGATTGGAATAAAGGCAACTATTTCTGTGCTCTTGTTGTGTACAAAAAGGAACATTCGAAAATATATAAATAAATTCTTCTTAGAATTTGTATTAACATATATACACTACAAAACGCACTATGTACGTATACTGACCTATTAAATTGTAATGCGATTATGGAAAGATTATAAGTTAGAGACCAAATTTATGTGAGTTCTGAGACTCCAGATATGCATCATTCACGGTCGTTTCACTTATTAGACTTTGGCTGGAGATATTCCAGGCGAGAACTTCTTACGGCGTATGAAGATAAAACAAAGCTCTTTAAAAATAAAGTTAGAACAAGTAAGAAGATTGTGATTTTTATACATTAATGCCATGATTGGGCTAAATTTAACATTTACTGATAACCCTTTTAGGGTTAAATATTTGCCATGACTTTAAATAATCCATCGTGATTAATGGATATTGTTTGTAAATGTGTTATGAACACTTTATCTCCATTCAAGTAGTTCCATACTCGTAACACCACATACTTTTTTTAAGGCTACTTTGTTCTGTAAATTCAAAATTAAATACTTATTCAAACTGATTGGAATGTGCTAATTGTTGTACTATTATGATTATTATTGTATGATTTTATAAAAACACCCTGCCACAGTGTATTTGTAAAACTACCTAAATCTTCTACACCTACTGTAAAATAGCAATCGAGTGGTCTCTGACTTTCATAAGTAAACAAAGATATTTATTTTGTTATCAAAGTAGTAATCTGAACAAAAAACAACAATTCCTTCATTTTATTAAAATTTGAGAGAGAATTAATTCCCAAACCCATTCTCACATCATACTACATAACTACTAAGTTTATAACTAGATCTAACATGATTGTGTTTTTTTTCCTTAAAATAAAATAAAATCTAGCATTCCAAATTTGTCTAACTGACTTTTTACTTTATATTTTTATACTTTGTACAGGAAATATTTTTGTTTGTAAAATTTCTGCTCTGTTAATAAATATAATCATTTTATCGATAAAACAATGACCTAAAAGACTTTCAAACGACGTGTCGTCAGCTTTTCTACGCCATCCACCATAATTTAGAAACTTTATACCGTGTGGCGCCGCTGTCGTCTGGGACTTCCTGCGTTCTCTATTGTTGGGTAAGGGTTTAAAACATCGCAGCTATTCCTTGTTTAAACTATGGCGTTCTACGTCGACTATCCTTTAGAGAAATAACAGTGAATTGTTGTAATACTATGCAGGTTATACTGGCTGAGACATCTTAGCATATTTGCAAATACAACTTGATCGTTCATCCATGAGGATAAAGAAGCTCTATCATTAGCGAATCACAAAACCCCTTCTCTATGCTTAAAAGAAAATATTCATATAGAGGATAAAATTTCCTTTTATGGAAAACATCAAATTCATTAATAACCACACGTTAAAACACACAATCAATTACACCAACAAATCATTAAATGGGTTTAATATCACTAGGAATGCACATTATTCTCATATTTTTAAATAAAACATTTTCAAAAATAAGTTTTACAATCGTTACTAGTCCTAAAATATTTGTTTTGAACACCACAAAAGCCGTAAAAACATTCAACATACCTATCATTAAGGATTAAGATTACACCATGAAATGTAAACCTGGTCAAGTAAGTGATAATAGTGAAACGACATTTTTGTTATTAGACATTGTTTTTATAACAGGTGACTTGTCAACTCAGAAACTTTAACACAACAGCTACTGTTTCCGCAGAGTCATAAACTTGTAGAGAACGGTGACAAACAACGTTGTCTATAAATTGTCTCGGAGTTAGCTTTTGTCACTTTTCCTTTAGGTAATTTCAAAGTTAATAGAATTAAAGTCTTGCAAGAAAAAGTGCACTTTCCTTGCAACGTTATATATATATAACATCGTGTCAGTAAAAACATTGAAGGGTCAATTTATATGGTACACAATTAAATTTAGCCAGTGTATGCGTGTTCAATGTAGAATAAAATGTACAACTGTGATAGTAAATTTGATATCACTCAGCTTAAATTTTAAAACTACTCAGCTTTTGCTACTTGCCCTTTTGAAGCACATTAAAATCATTATTTATCGTTCTTGTTACGTATTTGAAAATAAGCCATTATATTCTGAAACGTGTGATTATTTGTTTAATGCATTTTCTCCAGTAGGTGCCTATCAACATTCATAAGGTAAAGGATAAAGTTAAATAATTACTCAGTTCAGTTTATTATTTAAAAATGAGTTTTGCTATGAATTAACTACATGAAAAATCATTACAAGTATTCTGTTTACGTTTGGAAAGTGATTACAACTCTTGGATTATGTGTTAAAACAAAAGTAAGAGCATTAAACATCGAAGCTATCTTTAAGTAACTTGCAAATGCTTTATTTTAACAAGCATTTCAATAAAATCTTTGTTAAGATTCTATGATAAGTATAAGCTTAGAATGCAGATATTAGGCGAGGAATGGTTTATGTATGCCATCAGGAGTAGAGACTGTTTACTTATTGAAACACGGAGCCTTCCACGAGTTAAGATTTTAAACTCAAGCAACAGGCGTTTTCGGCAAAGCTCCCTCATTGTATTCCTAGGGCTTGTAGCTCTGTAGATAGCACATTGTTTTGTATGCCAAATGCAGGTAATTATAATGCGGTGTTATTTTTTTGCGGAGATTAATTTTAGTTGGTCTTTTCACAGAGGGAGATCATGTCACGTAAAAGATCTAACCCTTTCAATATTTTCGAGAATGCTATACACACAAGAAACATTATTAGCATAAATATTGATGACTTTTAGCAGTTTCATAACATTAATTGTCATTACAGTAGTACTTTCAGAATCTGATTATTGACCTCCAAGTCAGAACAATCGTCAATCTTTAGTAGTAGTATTAATTTGGTAGCAATGTTTGTAAAGCCCTCTTATATAAACAAATGAAATAAATAACTACTTTATTATTGAGCGTTCATCAAATTAGAACTCTGTTTTACATGACAACTCTTGTCAAAAATGACATCATAAAGTGTCATAGAATAAAAAAAACTAATACAAATTTTCGCGCGTCTTAAACCTAACAGTCGCTCCTTAATTTAAGTGGGAATGTATTATAATGTAGTTTGTGGTCCAAAGTAACTAAAAGCATTTTTCTCGAATTCTAATTTAGTTTTAGGCAGTTGCAACTGGCAGTACTGTCGAGTACTGCGTACATTGTTGTCCTGCCTAAACAAAAACTTCCTTCTTAAATATTTGGCTTCCAAGTCTGCAGAACGTCGTGGAAAAGCTTTAGAGTCTGAAGATCAAAATGGTTCATTATACATATAGGTGACCTAGCTTTTAATTTGATCTTGCTAATGTGATAAATTTTTTTCAAGCCGTAAACAATATACCAAAACACATTTTACGTATCCTTTACTTCCTATTCTGTGAAAAAAAAATCATTTGTTTATTTCAGCCACACTTATTTCAAACTTTATTTATAATGCAGAGTGGACAATGCATTAGAATCCAAACTAAAAAAAGAGTGTAATGTAAAATCATAACCTTTTCGTTGTATTTTCATATATTAAACTCATTGTTGGTGTTTCTACAAATAACATAAATTAAATATATACTTCAAGAAAAAAATCATTATTTTCATTGTAATTTGTATGAACAAAACTGTATTAAGTTTCTGAAAGCTCTTTAAATAGATCTTTCCAGTAGCATTATTAATACACATAACTTTGTTTTTATGAAGACAAAACCAGCCCTCGAGAATACAAAGATCTCATTATGAACTGCCTCTTCAGGATAAATTGCTTGCCACTGCTATGATATCAGGGAAGCGAAATGAAATATTATCCTTCAGGATCTCAATGACGTTTATATTATGAGAGTGAGATAGGGTTTTAGGTTTGCATTCTTTATAAGCTGAAAACAATTGCATCCGAGTCAAATATGTATTATGGTTGAGCATTTAATATTTGTTAATCAAGGATTTTTAATCCGAACAACTCCTGATGTACATGAGTTCTTAATAGTAATAATACTACGCCTCTGACGTTAAAACCGCAGTTTATTTTGATATCAACTCATGATTTAGGTTTATTATTAGATCTAGGTCATGTATGTGCTTTACGAAAAATGGATGTCAAGCGTATATATTATTAAGTTATATCATTATTAAGTTAATATTTGTATTTTGCATCAAATTAGCTTATATTTGAAACAAATTTATCCAAAATTAACAAATTTATTAAACAATTAAGAATAATGCAGCTTTTAGTCCGAGAGAGAAAGAAGACAATTTAACTTAGACTGGGACGGAGGCGTCATTCTATAATCCAGCTACTAGGAGGTCACGAATTGTGAATATTTATATGCATGCAATGTGGATGCGATACTCCCTTGTGTAGACTTAAGTCCACTACGAGTACTACGAGTACTAGAAGCAGTACTACGAGGATCTGCAGTACTATCCTGATAATTAGACCAATTCGTAAATTACAAGGCAAAATATGGTTCAGATTCCACTATAAACTGTAGGTCCCTTAGTTGCAATTCGCTGTATGGGCTATCAATTAACATCTTTGTCCAAGGAATATGTCGGCCTTAGTCACCAAAGACTACAAGATCACGCCACTCGTCCTAAACTCATCTCTATTAATCCTTGCCTTAAAATACCTACATTCGCATAGTCGCTATTTTAAAATAAAGTATTAAAGTATTTAATAGCAATAAGTGTTGTGTATACAATAGGACAGATTCTTATATCAAATAAGACTCAGGTTGAGTAAGAAACCGCCATCGTCCAAAATGAGATCCAGCTCTCGGCTACGTAATACAGAGTCGCATTCTCGGATGAGTTTGAAGGAGATTTCCGCGCTTTTGGAGAAACGTAATTTGAAAAGGTTGATACCAAGCTTCTCTCGTATTGCTCTTAAATGATATACGAGCTAAACATGTTTGACCTACTTTAATATAGTCTGTTTGGATCACAACGTAATAGGAAAATGTTACACACAAAATATGATGTATACATTTTAGATCTTCTTATGGCGACCTCGTTTCATCCATAGTAAAAAAAGTTTAATTCGTTTCACTTTGTACGAGCTTTATTTATAAATCCAAGCGAATTAAATTATTTTCAACACTTAAATCAATCTTTAATTATGGTTTAATGGTCCAGTGATAATATACAACTAATCTATAAACATGGTTTGGCAAATAAATTACTTTTTGAAAACACGGAGAACTATGAATAGGCCTACATAAGAGTGGTATAATCGGAAGTATTAAAATACAAAATTAGTTTTTGAACCACTTAAAATGACACGACTAATAAATGAGAAATAAAGTGGATAATACTATTAACCTGTAACATGTATTTCGACTCATTATCTTCGGAAGATTCGGAAGTAAAGTCAACGATGGTCGATGGTTTTAAACAGAGGGTGAGCTAGTCTAGTGGTTAAAGCGCCGGACCTCGGCCCCTGAGATCCCGGGTTCAAATCCCGCCAAATCACCAAGGGATTTTATCTATGTGATATTGCCGCAACTCTAATAGGTCTAGCCTGAAGTAATGTGAAAAACAATCCTAGAATCTTGCCTAGCGTCTTAGGAAAAAAACGGGGGGGGGGGAGAAAACGAATATAAATGGCAAGATCAACAATGAATGGTTTCTTTTGGGAAACCTAAGATAACTCAATACTGCTATTACTGATAACATACGATTGTGTCTGTATATTTTAGCTATAGTCAATATCTTTCACTTGAAGTGATTTTGCAAAGTTTAAAACATCAAGTGTGTCAATCATCACAAAAAAACAATTCCTATCTCTGATCGGGTGGATTTTATGTGATGACACACCAACACAGAACAGGAATACGAATCGTGTAATCTATTTCAATATGTGGTTCAAACAAATAATGAAAAAAAAATATAAAGGGATGTTTGAGGATGCATGTCCCAGTTAGGGGATAGCGTAGTAATGCATTATCTGTCGCGTGTCTTGGGCTCGTGATGACCTGCCTAATCGCTTCCGTATAAACCCAACACACACAACACATGCTACTGGTGTATCTTTATGTGGAATACTCATGAGACTGCGATGCATATCAACACAATACCTGCAGTTGTGGTAGACCTTTGCTAAATAGAATCCTAATAGACATATACGATGGGGATAATACAATGTTTTACATTAAATATAATTATTGTAGTTTTAACTGTTATAGTGTTATATGTTTAACAAACACGAGTGTAGGACTACCTGTAGATGAAATACATTTGCGAATAAATGTTATATTGTAATTTTGAAAATGGAACCAATAAAGCAAAAATAAACATTTCCATCGTTTGTTTTATTGAATTCCCTTATTTTTAAATTGTTCGTCAGCAGATTACGTATTAAAATACAAATTATTTACTAGGGGTATGAGAAACAAACCAACCAAGCAGGGCTAAGCCATAAAAGAATATTGCTTTTAACGAAAAATGCATAACTAGGGCAAAGGATCTTTCATTTTATTTTATATGTTAAACTCCGGTAGTTTATTAGTTTCTCTTACTGATAAGGAAAACAAAGCTTGTTAAAACATAGTTGCCTGCACAATTCTATCACATCAGTTACCTTTAAATTGCCCATGAATTATACATATTCGATGTATTTAGATATCAACACACACGTTAGTCTACATAGTCATACATACATTAGCCAAAATAATCAGTACTGAAATGGTGGTGAAATGGCTGACTAATAGTTTCAGTACTGTTTATTTTTACTAATACTGTAGAAACCGAATATACATATGCAAGTAACGTAATGTTTTACAGATGATACAGCTTTAATTACAGTAGTTTTAAATATATCAACCCAATATAGGCAACCTGTAGATGAAATACAGCATATGAAATAGTGAATTTATGATAAAAAATAAACACATTCTATAAGAAAAACGTACGAGATTTATAAATAAGGAAGGGATATAAATTGTTACCATTCACATTTATTGGGTTATCGTATCAATAAATTGTTTGTTAGCAGAGTTTGTACACAATTAAGGTACACATTTTTTACTTTGAGTTTTGGAAACCAATCAAACCACTCATAGAATATTTATTTGACTAAAAAGGGCATAAATAGGTCAAAGAATCTTTCATTTAATTTTATATAAGTATAAATACCGGTAGTTTAGTAGAAGCTTCTTGTAAGCCTGACCAAGTTTGTTCCGACCCAGCCACCTGCACAATTTTAGCACAGCAGTTGTCTTTGACTTGCCAATGAATCTTATACATATTTTAATGTCTTAAAATAACAACACAGTCCTTAGTAAACATAGTCAACACTGCAACAGTTTACTTAATCTGCATAAAATAACAAAGTCATTTTAAATGTTAATATAGCGAATAACAAAGTTTTTATTCGCTCAGTAACCTTCAATGGTTCAATAACACTTTAATATAAACATTTATTTTCTTGGGTGCTGCACGATGGTGAAACCTGGGCATTTCCATGTTGTAACGGTAAATGTCTGTGAAAAATAATGTTTGAAAAATCCAAACCCCACAACACCCAGTTTCAATGACCTTTTTTCCATTATCAGGTCACTATTCATTTAAGTATATCCTGCCCTACACTTTCATTCGAAATTTCATCAAAATCGGACCACAATTGCACGACCATCAGGTTTACAAGAAAATTAAACGAGTATGGTTTTTTATGAGGACATTAAAATGAAAATGTAAATCGATCCTAGGTCTAAGTACTAGAGAATAGTGCTATCTAAAATAATAGATTCATCCCTAAGGGGGGAGATCGTCAAGACTAAAATAAAGAGACCAAAAAAATATAGCAACGTTTGACATATCGATGCACACAACTTGTACAATAACTAAACAGGTCGCTTTATAAAATCAGCTGGCTTACCTTATCGTCCTATTTTATCTACTTTTAATATAGCGATTATAAAAAGTTAAATAAAAAATGTATCTAGGTGGCTGGCGTATTTTCTCTAAAAACTATGTTAAACAATTTATTAGCTGAGTATTTTTTTTTTTTTTTTTGAAAGGTAGAATACAAATCCATTTACAATATCGTGTAGGCTATTTGAATAAGATCACTTATTCACAAACCAAACTTAATTCCAAATACATACAAACAAAGAAGACAACAATTAATTAAAGAATGAAGTATTTTTCCAAACTGAGCTTTTTTGACAACATCATAAACCTTTCCCTCAGTTATAACTTTCAGCAGAATATGCGAAAGGTAATTTATTGGATTGAGTTATTGGTTGCGAAGATTTATGCGTTTCTCCGATCAAAATAAATAAGTTAATTTTGGTTTCCAAACCGTTTCCTCGACCTCGAATAAAGTTAGAGGATGGAACGGCTATTGCCAAGAAAAAGTTTGTTATTTGGATTATCCAGCTAGTCAAATAAAACCGAGTGGCCGTTGCTGGGAGTATATTCCTCATAGAATACATTTACAAAATTGCTTTTCATAGATTAAATAACTTTCTTAAAACCATTCATATTAATATTCTTTTAAAGTTGGAACGCCAACTATGTACGTATACACTATACATGTAAAATGGTAAGGGTAGTTTTTCATCATTATTAAAATGTACATACTGTATTGTCAAACTTTGACATGAAATTTCCACCTTGCAATTCAATATACTTCTATTTCCTACGCATGTACTCTTTTTATATTTATCAACTAAATATCTACGCTTACTAGTTTTGAAGTCCAGTACATTAATTAAAGTGAAAAAGACGGACACATTTGGAATTCCAAAAGACCTATGGACACGTTGCCTAAAACAAGTGTAGCGGATTCCACATGCTCTGTACAAGTAAATTGGCAAGTTTCTGAGCCCAATGTGGGTTTAAGAAAGAGTGATGGACTCTCCCCAATCCTTTTCAACTTAGCGATAGAAGAACCGCTCCAAGAAGTGGCAACAATGGAATGAATTTTAATAAGCTCCAGAATCAACGTACTGGCATTTGCAGACGATGTAGTAATTTGTTTCTGAAAATATGGGAAACGTACACCAGCTAATTAAATGTATTTTTTGATGAAACAGGACAATTAGGACTGAAATTAAACTATAAAAACTAAATATGCGTTTTACAAGAAAAAAAGTTAACATAAACCAAGACCCTCTCCAAATAGGAGAGAAAAATATACTTACATAATATGAATAAATATTTTTTTACTACTACCCTCTGTAGTGTATTCCAACTTAGGTTGGGCGTTTGTGTATTGTAAGTTGTAATGTGTTAGTTAAGTTTTTTTTTTCACCTGAGGACGGAATCAGATTCCAGATCCCAAAACGTTGTGTATTGTTTTTTTACATTCGTGATGGAAAATGTCCGCAATAAACCTTTGAACAACAAAAATTCTTGTTTAGTAGTTACTTACATGTTTATTTTTATTGTAGGCCTAAGTACTTGCACTTTAGCAAATATAATTATCAAAATTGGAGCAAACCAAATTATATTAACCAGTATGCATATTTTCTTCATTTTCAATACAAAATAAATTTATTTTTATTTGTCAGATTGTCGGGAACAAATATGTGACAGTTAAAACGCCCATTCTCAGCGTTATAATTATGTGGTTATTTAACAACAAAAATCTGCAGAATTGTTAGTAACAGAACATATGAGATCGTGTTTAATTTGGAATTGAAACTACCAGTGTTTAATTAATTCAAGCATAAACATTTTGGTAATTCAGAATTACAAAACAGGATAAAAGTCATCAGCGAGTAAGAAATAAAATAAAACTGTCCCAATGGAACCGTCCACAGTCAAATGACAATGTGAAACACCCTCCTGCTGTAACTGTGAATGCCTCTCGCTTCCTGAACCACTACATATGAAATGCTTTATTTGTTTACTGTTTGTTCATATTTGCAGTATTGTTCACAAAGTCATTTCCATGGCGTTAAAATCCTTTTGCAATTGTATTAATTAAGAGTGAAATATATGTATATAGATTTATAAACAATGAAAACCCATTAATTTAAACAAGCAAAATCAGGTACCAACATTTTTGTAGGATAATGTGGAGTTTTTTAATGATTTATGTTTGGTTAAATGCATGAGAGGAAACTATGACTATAATAAAACACAAGTAACAATATTGATTACCAAATTTACGGTAATTAGAGGATAACCTACTGTAGACGGAATAAGGGGTTTAAAAAGTCAACGCCACTAATAAGATGTGTTTTCTCTAAAAAAAATAGATATTAATGTAGTTGTATTTTTCGAATGTATGATCAGAGATTAATAGCAATAAAACTGAAAAGAATGAATTTGTTTAAATTTAATTTTTTATTCGTTGTAGCCTATAGGATGTCCAAAAAGTTTCAGTTAGGTTAAATATTGTTTATATATTTCAAATAGAGCTACAACACTTTGCGCAAAGTTACTGTACCTAAATATCTATTCTATGACATATTCAGTCATCTGCTACTTCCTCAGAGGGACAGGCTAGGAGTCTGAAGAAAATCTTAAACGTAAGCATATCAAATTAAATTATATTAAAGCATATTAAATGCTATGCATATGACATTAAACGGCTTTACTACTAGAATACAATGCCACAAATTTTAGCTCAAAAGAACATCTGAGTAAAAAGAAAATGACCGCCGTTCAAAGATTCAAAATGTCAGATTCAAGAAATATTTTATCAGTTGCCATTTTTGACTCGGTTGTCAGTTTGAGTTAAAATATGCAGCATTGTGTTCTTCTTTGTAACGGGCTTTAATTTTATTTGCATACAACCTATGCTTACATTTAAGATTTTCTTCTGACTCCTAGCGGGCTGTCCCCCTGAGGAAGTAGCGAATTACTGAATACATTATTAAATAGATTTAATGTCCAGTAAATTTGTGCAAACTTTCGTAACTCTATTCAAGATATTTCGAAAACCATCCAACCAACCCTGGAATTTTTTGACACCATGTATAATTTATATTATATGTTTATACCATGTATAATTCATATAGTATGTATATACCATGTATAATTTATATAATATGTATATACCATGTACTACTTGAGGGAGTTGAGAGTCGATGGACAACGAAACCGAAGCCGCGATATCGTGGAATCGAGTCGTAGTGCCCACCACTAATTTATCAGTACTATTTTGCCAGAACGGCATCACAGGATATAGCAGAATATAGCAAGATAGCATACACAGGGTTAAAAAGGTCACCAATCTAATTAAAACAGAAACTTAAAAATATAAAATCAAGGCGAGTGGTACAAAGTACGAGAAACAATAGTCATGTCAAAAAATTTTAGATTTTCCTTTTCGTTTAAATATATTTGTATATTCTTTGCATCCAAGTGGTTCAATTTGTAAAACACTGTTAAAACTGTTTATTTGTACTATTATTACCACAATAGTAAGAATTTGATTAAACTATTTCAATTATTGCATAAAGTAATGCACTAAAGGGCAGTAATGCAGAGAAATATCCGCTTGAGGCTTTTGAGTAATTAGCAAAAGTTCCTTGAATAATGCCTTTGTTCTCATTCCATTTACTGAGTTTGTTGTTCTTCCTCTTTATTTATAAAACAACGTGTTCGTTTATCTCGAAATAACGATAATCGCTGACTAACTGAATTAAGGAAGTTGACTTCTATACAGGCTTAAGCTAGTTGTAATCTATGATAATTCCGGGGTTTTCCCTAAGGTTTAGTTGTGTTTTAGATACTTACACTGTATATATATATATATATATATAATTATATATTCACGATAGTGGTTCCCTTCATATTGAGTATTAAAATTTTAATTTATCTCATAAAAGTTAAAATAAATTTACCTATTTCTTGTTTGTTTATAAAGTGAAATTTAGAAATCTTAATATATGTTTCTTTATCTTTACACTAATAATTGGCTGGTAACTAAGCCGAGATTAAACACCTATGTCTCATAAACCTTTTGCTATTCGATTAACAAAAAAAGCCACTTCTTGACTTTTGTAGGTCGTTTTTGTACTCTTACATACAATACACGTATCATAGTAAAAGTTTTGTTTAGTCTTGGTCAGTGTAATGACGTAATTCGCGGAATATTTGGGCATTTGAACGTTATCCATTCCTATTGACACTTGCTGTGTTTAATTAATTCAAGCATAAACATTTTGGTAATTCAGAATTACAAAACAGGATAAAAGTCATCAGCGAGTAAGAAATAAAATAAAACTGTCCCAATGGAACCGTCCACAGTCAAATGACAATGTGAAACACCCTCCTGCTGTAACTGTGAATGCCTCTCGCTTCCTGAACCACTACATATGAAATGCTTTATTTGTTTACTGTTTGTTCATATTTGCAGTATTGTTCACAAAGTCATTTCCATGGCGTTAAAATCCTTTTGCAATTGTATTAATTAAGAGTGAAATATATGTATATAGATTTATAAACAATGAAAACCCATTAATTTAAACAAGCAAAATCAGGTACCAACATTTTTGTAGGATAATGTGGAGTTTTTTAATGATTTATGTTTGGTTAAATGCATGAGAGGAAACTATGACTATAATAAAACACAAGTAACAATATTGATTACCAAATTTACGGTAATTAGAGGATAACCTACTGTAGACGGAATAAGGGGTTTAAAAAGTCAACGCCACTAATAAGATGTGTTTTCTCTAAAAAAAATAGATATTAATGTAGTTGTATTTTTCGAATGTATGATCAGAGATTAATAGCAATAAAACTGAAAAGAATGAATTTGTTTAAATTTAATTTTTTATTCGTTGTAGCCTATAGGATGTCCAAAAAGTTTCAGTTAGGTTAAATATTGTTTATATATTTCAAATAGAGCTACAACACTTTGCGCAAAGTTACTGTACCTAAATATCTATTCTATGACATATTCAGTCATCTGCTACTTCCTCAGAGGGACAGGCTAGGAGTCTGAAGAAAATCTTAAACGTAAGCATATCAAATTAAATTATATTAAAGCATATTAAATGCTATGCATATGACATTAAACGGCTTTACTACTAGAATACAATGCCACAAATTTTAGCTCAAAAGAACATCTGAGTAAAAAGAAAATGACCGCCGTTCAAAGATTCAAAATGTCAGATTCAAGAAATATTTTATCAGTTGCCATTTTTGACTCGGTTGTCAGTTTGAGTTAAAATATGCAGCATTGTGTTCTTCTTTGTAACGGGCTTTAATTTTATTTGCATACAACCTATGCTTACATTTAAGATTTTCTTCTGACTCCTAGCGGGCTGTCCCCCTGAGGAAGTAGCGAATTACTGAATACATTATTAAATAGATTTAATGTCCAGTAAATTTGTGCAAACTTTCGTAACTCTATTCAAGATATTTCGAAAACCATCCAACCAACCCTGGAATTTTTTAACACCATGTATAATTTATATTATATGTTTATACCATGTATAATTCATATAGTATGTATATACCATGTATAATTTATATAATATGTATATACCATGTACTACTTGAGGGAGTTGAGAGTCGATGGACAACGAAACCGAAGCCGCGATATCGTGGAATCGAGTCGTAGTGCCCACCACTAATTTATCAGTACTATTTTGCCAGAACGGCATCACAGGATATAGCAGAATATAGCAAGATAGCATACACAGGGTTAAAAAGGTCACCAATCTAATTAAAACAGAAACTTAAAAATATAAAATCAAGGCGAGTGGTACAAAGTACGAGAAACAATAGTCATGTCAAAAAATTTTAGATTTTCCTTTTCGTTTAAATATATTTGTATATTCTTTGCATCCAAGTGGTTCAATTTGTAAAACACTGTTAAAACTGTTTATTTGTACTATTATTACCACAATAGTAAGAATTTGATTAAACTATTTCAATTATTGCATAAAGTAATGCACTAAAGGGCAGTAATGCAGAGAAATATCCGCTTGAGGCTTTTAAGTAATTAGCAAAAGTTCCTTGAATAATGCCTTTGTTCTCATTCCATTTACTGAGTTTGTTGTTCTTCCTCTTTATTTATAAAACAACGTGTTCGTTTATCTCGAAATAACGATAATCGCTGACTAACTGAATTAAGGAAGTTGACTTCTATACAGGCTTAAGCTAGTTGTAATCTATGATAATTCCGGGGTTTTCCCTAAGGTTTAGTTGTGTTTTAGATACTTACACTGTATATATATATATATATATATAATTATATATTCACGATAGTGGTTCCCTTCATATTGAGTATTAAAATTTTAATTTATCTCATAAAAGTTAAAATAAATTTACCTATTTCTTGTTTGTTTATAAAGTGAAATTTAGAAATCTTAATATATGTTTCTTTATCTTTACACTAATAATTGGCTGGTAACTAAGCCGAGATTAAACACCTATGTCTCATAAACCTTTTGCTATTCGATTAACAAAAAAAGCCACTTCTTGACTTTTGTAGGTCGTTTTTGTACTCTTACATACAATACACGTATCATAGTAAAAGTTTTGTTTAGTCTTGGTCAGTGTAATGACGTAATTCGCGGAATATTTGGGCATTTGAACGTTATCCATTCCTATTGACACTTGCTTTGAAATATTAATTGCATTTTAATTGACTTTCAATTCCCAGTAGTAATTTTCCAGCACGTTAAAAGTGGAAAGCATTATCAACAGCTACATTTCTACTGAAGGTACATCTGCTGTATGAATTTATTTGTTTTTGAAATGAGTTTTCCACACTAAAGAGTAGAATACAAGGTTACTAGGATTTTCTTAGTCATTATTAAACTTTTTCCTACAGTTACCTAACAATGTACATGTTCTCTCATTGATTTGAGAAAGCAAAGTGGCCAATTCGCTCATCAGTGAGACAATGTTAACATTGTCTCACTCTAATTACTTTGTCTCACTCCAGATTTGCAACGAGAAGGCACGAAATAGTGAGCGCGTAACATGCAGGCAACGTCGTATGCGCGCGAAATAGGTTTGGCAGCACTGGCTGTAAATCAGCTGGTCAGCTGTTCTACTGTTGTATTTGTCACTTCAGATTAAATGTTATATTAAAAGTTCACTTCTGTGTAAAAATAGGTTATGTTTCTTCACCATTTTATTTGTTTTATGGTAACTGTAGGAAAAGTATAATGTGCAACTCGAGTTCAAAGTACAATTGCCTCACTCGAGAAACCATTCCTCACTCGCCTACGGCTCGTGAGTAAGGATTTCTCTCGAGTGAGTCAATTGCTCACTTTTCTCACTAGTTGCACAAATAACTATTCTTCTTACTTCTTATACATTTTTTATCCTTTTAAGATAAAAAAAACTATTCAATTCATAGCAAAAAAACTCCTATCAGTTAAAATCGACTATGTATACGATTATTTAAGTGATAAATCCGCATAATTACATAATTCAAGTGCAGTATAGCATATGATTTCATTTTTTTTTTCATTTTGCTATCAGTAAAAACGAGTTTCCCCAAAAAAAGCAATGACAGTAGTAAGAAATATTTAAACTGTAAAAACATGGAGATGTATTCTTGTATTCCTCTCGCGTGAATATTCTGCAATATAGGACTCTGAGGGGTGGCCTGGAATACAGAGGGTTCATTATGTTCTGTCACCTCACAAGAAAAATTACTGCTTGCTCAGGGCATGACATGCGAATCGTTACAGCTCATACGCCATAAATTATACAGCGTTGTTCCAACTACGTCAAGTACACGGATTTAATAGCATAAATACTACTAAATGTATATTGCATTGTTTGCCAAACCTCTCATAATCTAAATATTAATAGGCAGCATGTTTCTCGTGTGCATCGCAGGAAAGATCTACGCATACTGTTGGAAATATATGTTCCTGTAGATGTGCAAAATCCCTTTAAAAAATTAAAATAGGCTAAAAAATAAGCAAAAAAATTTAATTTAAAAAAATTAACATTGGCCTTATTGGTTGCCATGATTGTGACGAAATAACAACACAATATAAACAGGAATTCGAAACAAATGGAAAAAACTCCAATCCTATGTTTTATTTACAGTGTAGGGTGAAAATAGAAAAGTTTCTATATACATATTTTTGGTCGAGTTTTCGACAACTAGACGACCTTTAGTATTTCTTAAATAGGAATATGATGCGTTTCCAAAAAAAAATTGAGAAAACAATTATTTTAGTGATATTTTTTTGCAGTATTTTTTAATATTAAAAATTTATATAATCTGGCTCATGCTTGGTTTGCTATCTTATTTGAATTAATTTTACGCGATTTCAGTGGCAGGACATATTTTAGTTAAAACTCACAAATACAAAAATAATTAATTCGTTTATGGGATGTAAATGTTGAAATAAACAGAAGTTAATACAGTGATTTCATCTGCTATGTATAACAAGATCGACTCCTGCCAGAAATACGCATTTTAAACTAGTTATAAACCAATTGAAGAAGGTATTAAAGTTAACATCATGATATGTGTGTGTTTTTAACACTTTTTTATAAATCCAAAATACATCAACATTTAATACATTTTGTGGATACCTTTCCATCTTATGAATTCAGTAGAAGTCTATTTTTCAGGTAACGTTGAACAATTTTATTTACAAACCTAGTATGTATTGAAGACAACTAGGCTTAGGCACCAAGATCAAATTCGTTTGTAATCAATATAATATTCCCTCTTTTCAAAACGAACATCAACAAGTAACACAAACAAATGTTGAGAGCGAAGCGTAAGTAACTTTGTCAAATGTAGGCCTACACAACTGTCTCCTAATGCTGTATGCTTTTACGGTCGCGTTGGTTCTCTGACACGGTAATATTTTAGTTTCCAGTCCAAATGGTTTTGCCGAGGGGTTGACCCTCGGCAAAACCGAAGGTTTGGAACTCTGACACGAGGCCGCAGGTTAAAATACAGTCTGGTACAGAAGTATGTTTTCTTGTCACTACTACCCTAGGCATCTAGTGCTATTGACAGCACCAAAATCACGTATATAGGGGTCGAGGTCGTCTTTATAAATAAATGAGCTCCGAAAATAAAATGAAACTTTTATATCTATTTTAATTTTTTTACCTAACCTAACCCCTATAATGTGATTTGGGTACTGTTTCGCTAGCACTAGATGCTAGGCCTGGGGTGGTAGGGACAAGGAACATACTTCTGTACCAGACTGTATTTAATCCTGCGGTCTCGTGTCAGAGTTCTAACCCCTCGCTCACGTCGCTGATGAGAGGCAACCCCTTGGCAAAACTAGTTAGACTGGAAATTAAAATTTGACAGTGTCAGAGAACCAACACGACTGTTGATTTTACTGCGTCGCAATAACAACGAATCGTTCGCAGATGCCGAGATAAGTAATTAGGACGACAGGTAAGACATTCTTGGCAGCAGTCCTCTCTTGGATGCAAGTGACTAATATTAGATTATCCTAAGCCTTTGTAGTGCACACCTTCCTGAGTCGTTCTAGAATATAGTTTGTCAGCTAAGATCTTCATGGTAAGCAGTTGTGCTTCTAAAATTCTAAACAGATAGATGTGTTAAAGACAGATTTTTTGAAAAACAAACACTGGAAACAGCAAGGAAAACTATTTCGCTTTCGCGGAAAGACCGAGAAGTGTTTAACTGATTATTAAAAAATGGCACTTTTGATAAAAAAAGTACACAATGAATAAAATCAATATTTAAATTAGCCAGAAGCATTTTAATGTCAGAGATTTAAATATCATATATTAAACCTAACACAGTATTAGTACCGGTACTGTTAGTTTTTAATAATTTAATATTCTCTAATCTGGAAAGACTTGATTGTTATTTGTAGTTACATAAGAATCTAAAAATTAATACGCCTCTAACACACAAAAACTTATAATAGCTGTTAGCCAAGATGAAACTGTACATAACTGTGTTCTGTATTTATTTAAAATGCTTGGTTAGTAATACCTTCAGTATCAAATAGTCAATGGTGATACCAATGTGACTGTCAGAGATGTCTATTACATTGAGAATAATATAATTAAACGGTAATAATCAACATTTATTGCATAAATAACAATCGAAATTGAATGCCTTAAATTATTGACCTTAGACTTTTCAATTTATAATGCTTTTATTGTGATCCAAGAAACATGAAATTATTAGTATTCAGAAAAAGTTCTTTTTCATAAAAAATACAGCAATAAAAAAACGATGAATCTTTCAAAAGTTAAAAACCAAATTGAGCTGAAAATCCCTTCCAATGCTGGTTTAAAACATAAATCTTACTATAAATACGACCCAAAAATCCTACTGGCGCCAGATATAAGATTCACTCTAATATTTATTTAGGTTTTTAGTTTGTGTGCTTCCTTGTGAAAACTTGTTCTATTTGGTTTACAGCATTTAAACAATTTGTTTTTCCCGAGGATTCGAAAAACCATCAAATACAATTACTATGTACTGCCTATTTTTCCATTTAACATATTTCTTTTATAGAATAAGTAGTGTGCTCTAAAAAATATTGTCTTCGTTATTATATACACAATTACCCTTTAAAGACATCCTTTATCTCAACACTGGTTCAAAATTTTATTGTTTTCCTATCATTCAAAAATACATTATTATTTTTGAATGTTTTGGTATATTTCGTGTCAAGCTTCCTAAGGTCATACATTATTTTGCCATTCATGTTACAAATAATATTTTTATACACTTTTTCATTTATTGAATTTTATCAAGACGCCAATGAAAGTTTATGATGAATTACAAAATTATTTGGGTGCAGGCTTTATGAATATTAAATACAAATTTACCATTATTTACAAAATAATGAATACAAACTATTTTTAACAACAAAATATAAAAAAAAAATTAAAAGTGCAATTAAACCTGATTATATCGGACTAATTACTTGGAACACAAGCAATTAATAAAACACAGCATAACTTATAGTAGATACTGGACCTCTAGTGTATAATGAGCTGGACAATAAATAGCGCTTATCTGGAGTGTCACGTACAGGCCTTAGTGGGAAAAAACTCTTCTGTTATTTATCTATATAGGGAAATTAATATCCATATCAAGAGTCACTTTTAATAATAACATACAGGGTTGGGCAAATGTGTGGATACCCCTAGTTAACTTTTAAACGCGTTGAAATAGGAAAACCAAACTCGGCACATATTTACAACATAAGAAATTGCACTTTTTCATCAAAGTTACAACTTTGCCCCAGCCCCCAAAATGGGATATTTTGGGGGCAGCCCCAAATTTTCAAATGTAAACACCTATCATGTGACCCATCATTTTAAAGGGTTTATCAATGGAAATTGAATGGCGCAAACCAGAGGTCAATATCCCACGCCTAATCAAAATGGCAGCCATTTTAATTATTTAAGATGAGCAATCATGATAAAGTCTAGACACCCCCAGTTAACTTTAAAAATTAAATATTTTAATACTGACCAAAAGGTGAATTCTCTTTTTTCATAAAGGTATGCTGAGTTCAGTTTTCCTGCTATAAACTGTTAAAAAATTAAT
The DNA here is from genome assembly GCF_028750875.1 of Macrosteles quadrilineatus. Classification (NCBI taxonomy): domain Eukaryota; kingdom Metazoa; phylum Arthropoda; class Insecta; order Hemiptera; family Cicadellidae; genus Macrosteles; species Macrosteles quadrilineatus. Next base: position 165,498,583 of record NW_026542594.1, on the reverse strand, counting down.
AGGGGGTATTCCAAAATGACTGCCATTTTGATTAGGGGTGCGATATTGACCTCTAGTTTGCGCCATTTAATTTGTCTTGAGAAACCATTTAAAATGAGGGGTCACATGATAGGTGTTTACTTTTAAAAACAAAATACCCCATTTTGGGGGCCGGGTACAAGTTCTAACTTAAATGAAAAAGTGCATTTTTTAATGTTGTAAACATGTGCCAAGTTTGGTTTTCCCACTGCCACACGTTATAAAGTTAACTGGGGGTGTCCAGACTTTATCATGATTGCTCATGTTAAATTAAAATGGCTGCCATTTTGATTAGGCGTGCGATATTGACCTCTGGTTTGCGCCATTCAATTTCTCTTAATAAACCCTTTAAAAATGAGGGGTCACATGATAGGTGTTTACATTTGAAAATTTGGGGCTGCCTCCAAATACCCCACTTTGGGCGCTGTGGCAAAGTTGTAACTTTGATGAAAAAGTGCAATTTCTTATGTTATAAATATGTGTCGAGTTAGGTTTTCCTATTGCAACGCGTTAAAAAGTTAACTAGGGGTATCCACACATTTGCCCAACCCTGTAGAATTTGATACCTATGTTGAAAATAAAATGTTTAAAAGATAAAAAATGCGGTTATCACATTTCCATACCTGTAAACAGTACGTAAAGTAGCTAATTGCGGCTCTAGAGCGGGAATGGATAATTCCCGTTGACTAATCAGCTGATTTCATGTTGTTGTTTGTAGACCAACCTTGGCTGCAGATTCGGTACGTTAGTAAACATCCGGTAAGGAAATAACACGACCTTTAGAAAAGTAAACATAACTCAAATGACATTTTACATAGAGATTTTATCTGTGTGTTATTTTAGCTCATTATGGTGGAAGGAAAAGTTGTGTTTACATTACGAGAAATAAACAGTCAATGCCACTCACGAAATGTATGGACGGTAATCCACAGTTCTCGAGCGGCAATGGCGTACTTTGCGCTCTTAACACACATATAATTATTTCGTTAAATCAAAAATATAAATCACTGTGATTTTACAATGTGTAGAAAACAGTGTGTGCATGTGTTACAAAACTAGATGAGTTTCTAAAATTATAGTTTTATATGAAAATGTTAGCTTGCAATACACAATGTTGGACTAACTACTGTACTTAAAACTTATATACTAATAATTATGTTAGAAGATTACTTAGCGTTGAATTAAGTAAATTATGTTTTTAAAAGGTCTATGACCTTTCCTGGCTTACACCATTGACTAGTCAATGCTTATACATAAAAATCCACGTTTCCTTGGACGTAGTTCTGACCATTTTAAGGCCGTGTGCATAAATGTCGAATCAAAACACTTCTTAAAATGTTTCTTAATACGGCCTACGTAATATTTCACATTATTGAAAAAGTTAATTCGATAAATGCGTAAAAACTGTGGGTCGACTTGATAGTACACTTCAAAGAAGTGGAATTAAACAAAACACTAAGTAAACGGATTAAAACTTTTTGTGGTAGCACTATGCATAGAGAGAAGCTTAGATCTCAACTTTAAACTCGAGTCAAGAACACAGCTAAAAATGTAAATCGAGCAATTTGAATGCTGTAGAATGCAAGCAGCGGTATTCAAGAAAATGGATTCTAAACCATCAAACATTAGTTATGACTAATAAAAGATAATTGTCTGCATTATGCGACTACACCATCCACTCCAACCTTATTATTGAATGCGAAATGGAAAATATAAAGCTGCTCTATAACTACTATGCCTATGCGGAATTGCGTTTAAAAATAGAATGATCATTTCACGTTGTCAATATTAATATTATTTATGAAAATAGATGTCATTAGAATCAGCAGATTATTCAAAACAGCGACCTAAGCCCCTTAAATTCTTAAATTATACAAAATGTAAGGCATGTATAAAACTATTGTTTATTGCTTGGTTTTTTGGATTTAAGTTTATATATAATTTCAAATTTTAGAGTAATTTTCAAAGATATACAGAGTGAGGTAGATCACCCGTACACAATGTATAGCGGCCCAACCAATTGAGGTCGGTCGTTCGTAACGACTAAAAACCAACTATTTTTACCCCTTTAAATTTAGGAAAATTATTTTTAAATCTCTTGAACGTACCGAAAGGGTAGTTTTTGACACAGGTTCGAACCGTTGGAGATAGAACCTTTGCTATTTGAGTTTATTTGCTTGTGAGCTTTTCATCCGTCCAAAATTCTCTAAAAAAAAATCTCGCTTTGAAAAACGTAAACGTTTACAAAGCTACTGAATAAAACTCACGTGAAATGAAAATAAAACTAACCATTTGAGGGTATTTTGGAAAGAGCTTGTCTTAATTAATCTGGGAAAAAACTGTGTCCCCTTACATCAATGTAGGTGTTTGCAATAAAAATAACTGTAAAACCCTGAATTATAGACATTTTTAAGCACCGTTTACATAAGCATCGAGATAAGTTCAAATGTTTTTATAAAACTGCTCAGTGAGCGAATACCTTTAAAATAAGGTTTCACTTAACCTAACTTTACATTTGGAAATTTTCCAGAAACTATTCCCACACTTCAAACTAGCAACACCTTTTCGGTTTGTTTGAGTTTTAAAAATAATATTCAAAAATTCCACGGGGTAAAAATATGGAGGTTTAGTAGTTTCAAACGATCAACCGTGTTTGGTTTGGCTGCTATACAGTGTGTGCATGTGGTCTGCCTCGCCCTTTATAACTGGCTGTGTCCCTGCTACTCACTGGTTGAATCGAGCCTACCTCAATACATGTTCTGTTACCTTTCTTCATTGTTCTTCAGAAGGAACATCGAAAAGGTCGTTGGATTGAGGCACACTTCTTATTCTGATGCCAAGTATCGAATTGGGGAACTCTTCGAGCGCTAAAAGAGAAGAGTCCAGACAGCTGTGAATCGCCTGTGTAGCAAAACCCAGTGGGCTATCGCGATTAGAATGCCACCTTTGTCGTCTCAAATCAGTTTTGTATACAAAAATTATGTTCTTAATGTCCATGAAACCTAAAATTCCCATACGAGAGGTGTGTACAAACGTTTCGTAATACAAAACAGGTTTTGAAATATGTGAAAACCATAAACAAAAAGATGTTTTACTAAACAATAACTTAAGTAAGTTTTCTTGATCCATTATTAGTTCTATTAACTGCACGTCAGGTTTACTGTTCTACCTCCGATCTCATCAAACAACTAGATTAGCTCCTTGATTACGTTTTACATCCCTTGAATTTATAATGTGCAATATCAGATGTACTCTACTTAAAGTTAGCACACTCTAGGTTAGTAAACGTAATTTGGCTTTTCATCTCTCCTGAGAATTAAAGTTTAGTACTGTGTAAAAATATTTTTTCTACAAAATTAATTTTAATTTTATCAGTAAAAAAATGTGTGTCTATACATATAACTGCATGTTTTGTATATTAAATAATCATGTGAAATAGTATATTTCATCACAACGAGGGTGGAGTGACTATTTTTGACCCGAGCTCAAAAGATAATTTGCGAGGATTAAAGAGATGCATTTGGTCCGTGTGAAGTACTATATTATCCGTTATATTGTATCATTAAAAAAACTACGAAAATAAAATAGAATACCCCCACCGCAGCAAACCTGCAGACTTAGCAAATTTCCATTTGTCTGATTGGATTTACACTAAAATGTCTCCTTAAAAATATCACATTTGTTCCCTATTCAGTTGTTGTTGAATAGGGATTTAAACAGAATTAGTTGAACAAATACTTAGGTTTGCTGCAACAGGGAGGGTAAAAAAAGTTTTTTTATGTCAATTGTTAAAAGGTACTGTAGTTTAGTAAGAAATTAATGTATTTTCCAAATTTTATCAAAATATGTTCATAAACAAGAAATCTACAACAGTTGACTTATTCTCCATAAGAATAACATGGGAATTTTAAAATTACAATTTTTTTTATCCGTAACAATTAGGCGCATAATAACGCTTCAATATACTAAATTATTTGTTTTTTTAAGCTCTACAAAATGGTTTCGAAAGAAATTGTAAAAATTTTGTGTTTTTAGGGTCAAAAATGGGAAAACCTATTTTTACACCATAAGACCCCCCATAAACCCCTGTTCCCATAGTCCGATCATGCTGGTTCGTGAACTCATTCAAGGTCTATATATAGATATATAAAAATTTGAACGAATGGTATTTTTAGTTTCTGGGGACATTAAAATGAAAAAGTAAATCGGTCCCGGGCCTAGGTCTTACCATGAGACCTACGGTAATAGCTACTTCCCTATAGGGAAATTCGCTAAAATGGCTTCCACCATGTTACAATGTCAGTAGATATAATATGATGGTTTTACCTCACTTTCGGCGTTTTAGAGGCACTTTTAGGGCACTTTTTATAGGGGAAAAATGAGAAAAATTAGTGGCTCATTTTTTTGGCCACTTTTTTAAAGACCCAGCTCTCGACCTATACACCCCTATATAAACTTTCTACCTTTTTAATACTAAAAAACACGTCTGGAATATGGCTTATTTTTTTGGCCACTTTTTTTAAGACCCGGCTCTCGTCCAATACAAGCCCATACAAATGTTCAAACTCCATTAAAATTTCAAATCCACATCCATTCCTATGTATATTCTCAAAATCATGCGAGGTTTGTGCGTGAACTCGGGCGTGCATATGACATGCTCCCTTGGACATCCTTAGTGGAAATCCATGAGTTCTGGCTACTTGGGAACCCAAGCCATTTGACATACAACGAATCACCCTTTCTCCTAATTACCTTCTCTACCAAAAACATGTCCTTATACTTGGTCTTTAACAACTCCTCTGTATAGAAGCCTCCCCTGATTATATTGCCATTTTCATCTTTCAAGATATAAGTTACAGGCTTTGTATTCTTAACTTCTGCTATTGTAAATAGTTCCCCTGTCCAATTTGGAGTATAACCTTTACTAAAAACATGTTTATACTTGGAAATCCTTACGCTATCACCTACCTTATATCTTGGCTTTTTAACTTGCACTACTTTAGAAGTCAACTTCTCATGCACATATTTACTATTCTTAACATTCACTTGGTTAGGCTTCATTCCTATAGATCTATGCACCTTATTATTATATTTTCGAATTAACTTTGGAAGTAAATCCAACCATTTATAACTCCCCTGAGCACTAAATTCCCTATATAACCAATTCTTTAAAGTTCTCTGAAACCTCTCTACAATTGCAGCCTTAGTTGTAGAAAATGTGTGATAGTGATTAATATTTAATTTCTTCATTAGTTTGCTAAAATATTGATTAAAAAATTCTTTTCCATTGTCAGATTGAATGTTTTTAACCCCCTTTGGTAGAATGGTTTTAATGGCTTCTGTAACTACTAACCCTGTCTTATTCTTTAGTGGAGCAGCATAAGCTTTTTTAGAAAATGTATCTATTAAAGTTAAAATATATTTATTGCCAGAATTTTCTCTAGCATAGTTTTGCATATCAATTAAATCTATTTGTACGGTTTCATTTATACCTAATACTTTGAAAGACCTTCTAATGAAATTCTTTCTTGCAGGTTTATGAAGTTCGTATGCAATTTCATTCATTTTTTATAACATCATCCTTTCCTGTAACTCTAAATACATCACCATTAGCCCCAATCAATAGATTATCTTCCATTCTTTTAAATACATAGTTTTCTGGTATATATGGTCTATTATCTATATACTTAAATCCACTCAAAGATGTGGGGTCAGCAACTAATAAATCAGGATTATATTCCATCAAATTAAATTTTTTTTCTCCATATACAAATTTTGATCCATCATAATGCATAGATTGTGACATTAGACAAATATCATCCAAATGTTCCCCCTCTGGTAGATTTCTTATGAATTGTTTTTTGGCATCCCAACATTTTTCTTTTTTATCAAAAGTTATAGTCTGTTCTTTTATAACACAGTCAGTGTCATCAATGGCAGGTTTAACACGTACTAACCTTTTACTATTAAAACTCCAATAGCCTGCTTCCATTTTTGGAACTTGTGAAACATTCACAGCATCTTTACTATCTGTACCTTCCATCAAATTACTAATTTTCTGTTTCTTCGCATTCCAAACACCATTCTCTGATTCTAAAAATTCATAATTATTATTGTCTTGTACAAATCTACCATCTGTTCGTATTAAAGTCTGTTGTAAAGTGGGCACATCATCTAAACTTTCACCCTTTTCCACATTAGTAATTTTCCGTTTTTTAGCATTCCAATTTTTATTCTTGGATTCTAAAAACTCATATTTAGTTTTACCTTGTAAGAAGACATCACCTTTTCTAGTTAATGTCTGTCCCAAAGTTGATACATCATCTACAAACTCCCCATCTTTAACATTACCAAGTTTACGGTTTAAACCATTCCAACTATCGTCTTGTAAATTTAAAGTAGGTTCACTACTAGCCCTGGGTTCTGCAGGCTTATTATATGGATTATATAAACGATAAAATTTATCTATAAACATATTTTTATTTAATAAATAATTCCACTTTCTCTCAATTCCTCAATAATGGAATCTATTTCATTATCCACTCCTGAGTTACCGGCTTGGCGACTTAGCCAAAGAAGTCTTAACCTATCTACAAGCTCATTAGGATCATCCCAATAAATATAGTCTATTTTCTTACCAGTCACTTGTCTCAAACCTTCACCAACAGATTTAAAAAGAGGTTTAATTATATTAAGATATTTAGTATGTCTATTACTTGAAATTGGTGCACCATCTTTGTAACTCTTTAAATGTCCATTTGTAGCTTCCAAAATTTCTTTATAATTTTGCAAATCAGCCGGAGTATAATCCTCAGGTTCTTTTAAAGTTAACAATTGCCACAAACCTTTTGTCCCCTTGTAGGTTTTATTTGCAATTGTAACATCATCATTGGCAATATCAACTTCCTTATTTCCAATAAAAAATTTATTTGCTTCTCGTCTAATACCATATGTAGTGTCTGTCATACTACTTTTACTGAGGTAATTTCCTAAATAGTCTGATGCTAAAAGACCAAAATCTAATTTCTGTGGAGTAGATTGTTGTAATGGTTGTAATCTTGGTATTATTGGTATTCTAGATGGAGTCATTGGGAGAATCTCCATTCGAGGCCTCTCTGTTTTGGCGATTTTTTTTAATTCTTGTAATGGCTCTATTAAAGGTTGGAATGTTTGGAACCTCTCTTCAGCCTCTAGAAACTTGCCACGTTTTAAAGCTCTATATTTCTCTCGTATTTGATTTGCAGAGTCAACCAATTCTTGTTGAATGTTTTTCATCTTTTATTTACATTTTATTTATCTCATTTGACAAAGGATTGTACTCAAACACTTTATCATGTATTATCAAACAATATGCAGATGTATTTGCTGGCACATTTTCTGCAGTTTCAATCTCTAATTTAATATCAACAATTCCTTCCTTCACTGTTTCGTTCTGTCTAGAACAGTCTATTACAATTAGTGGATATTTCTTCATAAACTCAGCCCTACTAATCATAGGATCTGGGATAGTATTATAGTAAGTCTCTCTAAACCTCATAAACATCTCATAAGCTTTAGAGACATCTCCATTTTCAAAGTCGAGATTTAAATCACTATAAGGATAATATTCAGAGTTTAGAAATACTTTGAGATTTTTTAACTTACAGTGATCAAATTCATCAGTTCTTTTTCGTGCACTATTATCCCTAGCTGTTTGGAAACCAAATATAATATACCTAGGCTTCTCCAAACTTGAAGATGTCTTTACTGACCATGTATGTCTTGTAGTATTCGGATATGATGGAAGTTCATGCAACTCTAAGCTTCTAAATGCAATTTGCAAATTTTTATTTTGCAGTAACATCTTTTGTAATTGTAACTTCTCCCCATCTGATGGTATTACATGTGGCATCACCCATTGAATTGAGTTAAGTGTAATTTTAGGAATCATATCAGCAGTACCACTGGCTGGAGCACTAGTGGTTGTTAATATACAATTCAAATCATTTTTGGATCTTTTTAACACCAATTCTTGTTTGACATTTACTAATACCTTATTAAAATCCTCAAATACACCCATTAACAGTTCTAATGGCAAACAAGTACTAAACTTGCCACTTTTATGGAACTCTTTTAAATTCGTGTCAGAATCAAATGCCACATTTGACAATTTAGTAGTTTTATTGTAAGAGCTCAATATTTTCATAAGACTAGAAATTCCTGGGTTTCTTACAATGTCTATTTCTTTACCTGCGACTTCATATCTAATTTCATCAAATAAGAATGCAAATGCATTATTTATAAAATGACCTTTATCATGATTTTCAATTTCTCCCTTAATATACAGATAACTCCTACACGGGAGAGTTAGCAAATCTTGATTATTAATACATATTCGAATTTCATCGGAATTATTTATTGCCAAAGTGTTGTGGGGAACATAGGAGTGATTTGTAATTTTAACCACACTATCGTCGAATTGGGATTTCCCTGTAACGTCTAGAAAATCTTCCATTTTTATTAATAGAAAATTTTAACTTTAGTCCTATTGATCGTAGGAACCTAGCATTTTGTACACTTATAGATAAATTCTTATAAATTCTCATATCTTTTTTATATGACAAGTAATTGTAGTTTCTTCTCCATTAAAGTCAATTGCCTTGTCATGCTGATCGGCAAATGTAATACTGACAACATCTAAACTTCTCTTATTTACAGGAAAATATATAATATTTCTTGGAACTTCAATAATTTTGTAGCCAGGAGGAGCTTCTGGATAAAAGCTATGTATGGTGTGTGATTTGTTTCCGTTTAAATAGGACCCGTTTGCAATATTACATTTTACTCTAATCACATTTACATTATTAATGTTTATTTTATTTGTAGATTCAAACTGAACACCAGGAGTAGAAACACCTTTAAATCCCAATAAAACAGACCCTAAACATGGTTTTGTAAAATCAAACACGTGGCTAGAAAGTAATGTCGCTTTCATAGTTTTATTATTAGCTGTAAGGAAAAAGTCTGGGATTTGCTTTTGAATTTCCTTTGCAAGCTCAACCACCTCATATGTTCCTTCAGAAATTTCTATTGTAACTGGAGCTTTGTGGTCATAATAGAAAACATCATCACCTTCTTCAATGGTTAATTTGTTGCCTTTAAGTTGATTTAATTTTGGAATAAGCCCTTTGAATAAAAGTTTGACTTTAGTATTAATTAATGCTTCTCCATTCTTATGTATTATAACTTTAAGTTTACCATCTAATAACTGGTTTAAATCATCAACTAAGATCTCTCCCTTTGGTAATGTTTTTTTCTCTACTTTGTAATATGTTAAAGTATTAAGTGGTTTTTTTACATTAAATATAGAATTATAACTTTGAAAATCTACTAATCTAATTACATAATCATCATTTAATTCTATGGGAGGAAAGAACACTGACTTTAGCTCTGGCTCTGTACCCGAAAATGTTATAGTAAATGAATCCATTTTTATAAACAAAAATTTTTTATGAATGATAAACATAAAATTCCACAAATAGAACTATTTAAATCTTGTATTTGATCGGTTGTATAGAATATTTTATGTCCCTCAAAATATTTAATTACTTCTTTTGGAGGTTGGATTCCAAATGGGTCAAAATAAATTACAATATCTTTATTTTTACGATATGCTGTCCAATGTGTGCCAGATGAACTGTCTAAATTAACTATTCCGCACTCTTTTACTTTTGGTGTTAGATTTTTTAGCTCGTTTTTTAGGTACACCCCCCGGAAGTGAGGCACGTCTTTTGCGGCCTCTAACAGCTGGTAGTTGTCCATCTTTTTTATTAAATTTTAATCCCATTCCCATTTTAATCCCATTTTTATTATATAAAAATGGTGAAAAATAATAAGAAAACATGTAAAAAGGGCAAAGGTTTATTCTTAAAGCCTTACAGGGGTCGAGGGTTATTGAATACTCTTATAAATAATCTTCCATTTCCACTTCACATACCATCATATCGGTACTGTGGACCTGGAACGAATATACGTCAAAATTTAGCCAAAAATGTACCTCCAAAAAATAAGCTAGACTCTTATTGTAAAGAGCATGACATATTCTACATGAATAATCCCGATACCGCTGCTCGGAACAAAGCAGACATGAGATTAGCAGACTTAGCTTGGACTAGAGTAACGGCAAATGACGCAAATCTTGCTGAAAGAGCTGCAGCTTATGCGGTGACAAATTTGATGAAGGCAAAAGCAAAAATGGGAATGGGATTAAAATTTAATAAAAAAGATGGACAACTACCAGCTGTTAGAGGCCGCAAAAGACGTGCCTCACTTCCGGGGGGTGTACCTAAAAAACGAGCTAAAAAATCTAACACCAAAAGTAAAAGAGTGCGGAATAGTTAATTTAGACAGTTCATCTGGCACACATTGGACAGCATATCGTAAAAATAAAGATATTGTAATTTATTTTGACCCATTTGGAATCCAACCTCCAAAAGAAGTAATTAAATATTTTGAGGGACATAAAATATTCTATACAACCGATCAAATACAAGATTTAAATAGTTCTATTTGTGGAATTTTATGTTTATCATTCATAAAAAATTTTTGTTTATAAAAATGGATTCATTTACTATAACATTTTCGGGTACAGAGCCAGAGCTAAAGTCAGTGTTCTTTCCTCCCATAGAATTAAATGATGATTATGTAATTAGATTAGTAGATTTTCAAAGTTATAATTCTATATTTAATGTAAAAAAACCACTTAATACTTTAACATATTACAAAGTAGAGAAAAAAACATTACCAAAGGGAGAGATCTTAGTTGATGATTTAAACCAGTTATTAGATGGTAAACTTAAAGTTATAATACATAAGAATGGAGAAGCATTAATTAATACTAAAGTCAAACTTTTATTCAAAGGGCTTATTCCAAAATTAAATCAACTTAAAGGCAACAAATTAACCATTGAAGAAGGTGATGATGTTTTCTATTATGACCACAAAGCTCCAGTTACAATAGAAATTTCTGAAGGAACATATGAGGTGGTTGAGCTTGCAAAGGAAATTCAAAAGCAAATCCCAGACTTTTTCCTTACAGCTAATAATAAAACTATGAAAGCGACATTACTTTCTAGCCACGTGTTTGATTTTACAAAACCATGTTTAGGGTCTGTTTTATTGGGATTTAAAGGTGTTTCTACTCCTGGTGTTCAGTTTGAATCTACAAATAAAATAAACATTAATAATGTAAATGTGATTAGAGTAAAATGTAATATTGCAAACGGGTCCTATTTAAACGGAAACAAATCACACACCATACATAGCTTTTATCCAGAAGCTCCTCCTGGCTACAAAATTATTGAAGTTCCAAGAAATATTATATATTTTCCTGTAAATAAGAGAAGTTTAGATGTTGTCAGTATTACATTTGCCGATCAGCATGACAAGGCAATTGACTTTAATGGAGAAGAAACTACAATTACTTGTCATATAAAAAAGATATGAGAATTTATAAGAATTTATCTATAAGTGTACAAAATGCTAGGTTCCTACGATCAATAGGACTAAAGTTAAAATTTTCTATTAATAAAAATGGAAGATTTTCTAGACGTTACAGGGAAATCCCAATTCGACGATAGTGTGGTTAAAATTACAAATCACTCCTATGTTCCCCACAACACTTTGGCAATAAATAATTCCGATGAAATTCGAATATGTATTAATAATCAAGATTTGCTAACTCTCCCGTGTAGGAGTTATCTGTATATTAAGGGAGAAATTGAAAATCATGATAAAGGTCATTTTATAAATAATGCATTTGCATTCTTATTTGATGAAATTAGATATGAAGTCGCAGGTAAAGAAATAGACATTGTAAGAAACCCAGGAATTTCTAGTCTTATGAAAATATTGAGCTCTTACAATAAAACTACTAAATTGTCAAATGTGGCATTTGATTCTGACACGAATTTAAAAGAGTTCCATAAAAGTGGCAAGTTTAGTACTTGTTTGCCATTAGAACTGTTAATGGGTGTATTTGAGGATTTTAATAAGGTATTAGTAAATGTCAAACAAGAATTGGTGTTAAAAAGATCCAAAAATGATTTGAATTGTATATTAACAACCACTAGTGCTCCAGCCAGTGGTACTGCTGATATGATTCCTAAAATTACACTTAACTCAATTCAATGGGTGATGCCACATGTAATACCATCAGATGGGGAGAAGTTACAATTACAAAAGATGTTACTGCAAAATAAAAATTTGCAAATTGCATTTAGAAGCTTAGAGTTGCATGAACTTCCATCATATCCGAATACTACAAGACATACATGGTCAGTAAAGACATCTTCAAGTTTGGAGAAGCCTAGGTATATTATATTTGGTTTCCAAACAGCTAGGGATAATAGTGCACGAAAAAGAACTGATGAATTTGATCACTGTAAGTTAAAAAATCTCAAAGTATTTCTAAACTCTGAATATTATCCTTATAGTGATTTAAATCTCGACTTTGAAAATGGAGATGTCTCTAAAGCTTATGAGATGTTTATGAGGTTTAGAGAGACTTACTATAATACTATCCCAGATCCTATGATTAGTAGGGCTGAGTTTATGAAGAAATATCCACTAATTGTAATAGACTGTTCTAGACAGAACAAAACAGTGAAGGAAGGAATTGTTGATATTAAATTAGAGATTGAAACTGCAGAAAATGTGCCAGCAAATACATCTGCATATTGTTTGATAATACATGATAAAGTGTTTGAGTACAATCCTTTGTCAAATGAGATAAATAAAATGTAAATAAAAGATGAAAAACATTCAACAAGAATTACTTAATGCAAACAAGTAGCTCTTTAGAAACGTTCAAATTATTTAGTTTATTTTACAATTGTGTTATTATTAGTCAGTATTAAACAATCGAATGATCAAACAATTGACAAGAATGTGACAATAAGCCACAATCGAAAAAAATCAATGCACTTTAGATAAATGCAATTGCTTACAATTTAGGGTTACAATTGAGTTTATAACAGCTGAATTTTACACCCTAGGGACTTAAAGAGCTTTTTACTTTCTAGGGAGAACGATTGCTACTTTAGATTCGTAATCCATGTATTGAAACGTCTGTTTTTGCTACATTACGACGACAAAGGTGTTTTGAACTATACAAACTTTTTTTTTATTTCAATTGTTTATCCCCAGGAATGCGTTGAGATGTTCAAAAGGCAATATAAGGTTTGAGATATGGTCGAGAGTCTATTAAATCTAAGTATTAGGTTTTTCGCATTATTTAGGTATAATTAATAATATTTTATATGACTTAATGTCAAGTGCTGTATTTCTGATTTATCGTATTTTTTTTGGTAAAATGAGGAAGTATATCCTATAGAATATTATAAACAAAAATAAACTATAATACTAAATATTCTTTTGTTACCCTAGTTTCAAAAACTTCAATTATTTTGGATTTACCTGTGTTGTAGTTGCCTGAGTTCTTGTATGTAAGATGGTTTTTTTTCATTTCGCTATCTTGTGAGGCATATTCAAGGGTCTTCTTGAGATTTTATATTTTTTATCGCTAAAACTATAGCTCTGTATCCAAAAAAATATTTACACATATGTTGTCATTAGTATATTGTCATGGGGAGCGAGCTGGTTTAGTGGTTAGAGCGCGGGACTCAGGTTCTTAAGGTCCCGGGTTCAAATCCTGTCAAATCACCAATGGATTTTATCTAAGTGATAATGCCGTAACCCTAGGTCTAGCCTGAAGTTATGTGAAAAACAATTCCAGCCTCTTGCCTAGGAAAATCTTGCCTCGTCCTAGGAAAAAAAGTATATATTGTTCGATCGATCCGACCACAGAAAATTTAGATTTTCATCTCGTGATCAGAGCAGAAAAATTTAAAGTGCTAGTGTAGTTATTAAAGTACGTACAAAGTAATTTATCTGCGTTTCAAACGTAACAAATTAAAAGGTAATCAAATACATTGGAGTGTTCATTTCATTAGTGTCTATGCAGTTTAGTTTGCAGGCAATACCCACATATCATCGCAATACAGATCTACACAGTCATAGATTAGCTTCATATGAATGGATGGTAATGACCATGAGATAGACTGTACTATCGTGAATTGAGGCCAGTTGGCGTTTGATATTTAAATCTCGTGTAATCCATAGCAGATTCCAAATACCCTGCTTAATTAGCGCTGCCAAATCGTCCGTTACACAACACCATATTCTTTCACCGCCAATAGAATTGTTCGGTGTGCTTGAACGTTTTTGTTTGGTTGAGTTTTAATATTCGCTTTCACGTTTTCAATGGACTACGTGAACTAATTTTGGCGAAATAATATGAAATTATAAGCATTAAATTAAACTTGTTTACTTTTTAAGAGTGTTTAAAATTTTTTTATGTTGTTTGAGTTCATCAAAACATTAGCCTTCATGGAATGTATACCAAAAAAACACTCCGAAACCACCACAGCAAATAAACGTCTGATTAGTAAAAGGGTTTCATTGTTAGAAATTATTGTTACTGAAAAAGACCTATGAAGACAAGGGCATAAAAAATATTTTAGTAGGTGAACAAGCATTTGTATTATATACCTATGAAGTGAAAACTGTGGGAGGTATAAAAATTCACTTAAACCCCTTTGACTTCTTAGATAAATAAATTTAGTTTTGTCCAATGGATGTTTTTTAAGCAAGTAACGAGGTTCTTAAGAAAGCGATTTACCTAGGTTAGAACTAACTCAAGCTGTATCGTAAAAAATGCATACCTATACCGTTTGTACATCTTATATTAGTGTTTATTGGGCAAAGGAAATTGTTTGGTATACGGTTAACCTATGATACAATACATAACGTATACAACATATTTACGTGACTCCATATTAATAATACAAGTTGTCGTCATCCTTTTCCCATGCTTACATCTGAAACAAATACAAATCATTAGCTAACTGTTAGTAATGCATTACCTGTAAATAATCATTGTAGCATTAAGACACATGTATTCGGAAAAGGTAAATCATGATTACCTGAGTTACCAAATTACTCAAAGTTGTTTGACCTGTTTTACCACACATTGAACTTTTACAAGACTATTATTTTCTACTACGATTTTCTCAACTGAAATTAATTGTTATATTACACAAATAACTGAGAACAAAAACTGAGTGTCAGCTATTACTAGAATGTTTTAAAAACTGTATAGAGTTTGTATACACCCTAAGTAGTTCATTGTACTTCTTATAGATAGGCCCTGAGTGAACACGTGAATAAAATATTTTCAAGCGAAATAGAACTAAATGTAGCCATTCTAATTACCCATTATATGAAATTCTTTATTCCTTTTTTGTGCGTAAAAAAAGCTACTTTAGTTATTATCATTAGATGTTTTTTTATCCTTAATTCTGTTTTTGACTTTTTAGTAATTAAGTGCCTAACAAATAACAACATAAAATTATACGTAAGGATTTTAAATACGTTACTGTCATGAAAATAAATATGATTAGTAACTGTTTAAAGATCTCCGACCATAATAAACTTAAGACAAACTTTGAAGGTTCCAATTCGTCAAATGTACACTTAATTAAGGAAATTATTGCAATATTATTATCCATGGATAAAGTATAACTTAACAGTTGTGAAGTGTAACAGTAAATGTTCCAAAAGAATTATGAAATTTTTGTTAAACAAAACTTTTAAAAATACCCATAATCACATTACCGAGTGTGTATATCAATTTAATGGCTTCTGAAGATCCCCATTGTAGAGAATATCAACGACGCTACAAGCAGTAGTTAGTGAGAAATATTGCAAGCACTATGTCAAACTTCTCTACATTATAGGCTTTCGATGCCTTTTTGTTGTATTTTGTGGTCGACCATATTTCATTTCCGAGCTTTTTCAAGATATAAGGAACACACATTGTACAAAAATATTGATAGGATCACATTTTTGTTTGTATGAGTAGTTTACAATGCGCAACGTTTACTAAATTGTTCATATTTTAGTATTTCGACTCAGGTATTAATTAATTTTTGGTGGAAATATTCACATCCCAACACGTTACTGAAAATGTACCTTGATTAAGTAAATTCTTTTTACTAAACAAACGGATATTTAAATAGCTATTCCTTTGTAATGCTAGTAGGTTTGAAAAATACAACCTATAATTATCTGGGTCTCAGACAACACAGGATTTAAACTATTTGTGGCTCGTTAAGTGTGCTATGGTAAAAATACTCATTATCTCTCACACTTGGCATACAAAGTGGTGTTTTTTTTTTACAAAATTAATTTAGAAACAGTTTTGTTTACATTTTACTGTACCTTCTTTCTTCACTATTTTCCACTCAAAGCTGAACGAAAAGCAATTTATGTTGATAGAATAATTATTAAAATATTGGTTGTATGAGAAAAAAATTATTTTCTTCATGATGCAGGAAAAACATCTGTTTTTATTACATACGTTGTGGGCCTAAAGTAGCTTTTTTACTCGCTAGGTCACTTTAAGCCAAAGTGATGAAATTTACCATATTTTCCATGTAGCAAAGAGATAGATATACTGGACAGTGCACACGGACTAAGAAGAGAACATGTCTGATTAACATGTTTAAAACATCTCTCTATTGACAAAGTTTGTCAATAGAGAGACTTTGACGTTTGCCGAATTTGGCAATACATTGTTTTACCTGACGTCTCCCATAAATCCTCATGAATATTTTGAACTCTCTTAGCTCAGCCAATAAACATACAAACTCAATTTTAAGTACAGTAGGTTTGTTGAGCAAATGCTATTTTTTTGTTGCCACATAACAAACAAATTTTGTGTTTGACTTGGTTTTTTCAACATCCATTATTTTTCATGATTTTATCGCTTTAATGCAACTCTGTTCACTAGCTACACAAATAAATAAATATTAACTGGTTATATAACGAGGTACCCGGATACAACACAAACAGAACAATATGAGGTCAAATAAAATGTCCAGCGTAATGTTACTCTACTGTTTGTAATTCAACATTGACCTACAAATCTGAACCGTAGACTATAATGGAACACAATCTGCATTACAATTCTGTGTTACTGGTGAATTATACTTAACGCTGCAATACTGTCAAATGTATTTATGACAAAACAGCAACTATGATAACTCTTCTACTCTGTTTGATAACTTGAGTTTATTCTTCGCATTTGATCAAGCGTAAATTAAATGCAATAGATACATTTAATTGCAATCCAAATCAATATAGATGTATATAAGACAGTAGTTACTAACAAGCTGTTCAAAGAATTTGTAAATAGTTTTTAATAAAAAAGCTAATAAAAGTAGAAGTAATTTATAATGTGGTTCTTCTTATAAGTAGCCGAAATTCTGTTTGGTCCATTTTTTCTATCAACTGGTAGTTGGTGTGGTAAGAAGGTAAAAAATGTACCAACACGATTCTTGCTACTTATAAAAACCTCATGATTCTATTTGTTTAGTTTTATACCAGAATCGTTTTAATGGACTTTTCTCTAATACATTCCTTACTGTCTAATCACTTTGATCAAATTCTTATATCCTATTAACACGTTTCCTACCAGCTGTCACACTCAGCTGTACGAGGGGTGTTGTGAGACGTGGTAGTGAAGGGGTTAAATCTAGCATTATCATTAAAAGGGTAATTTTTTCGATAATGTATTAAATGTTTTTGTGTATTATATTCGTATATATTTTCAAGAACGTATTGCAAAAATAAAACCGATCTTGACATTTTCCATAACCATAGTTAATTCAGGCATGAGCGTTATATGTAAATCGGGGAGCGAGCTGGTGTAGTGGTAAGTGCGCGGGACTTCAGTCCCTGTGGTCCCAGGTTCAAATCCCACCAAGTCACCAATGGATTTTATCTAAGTGATAATGCCGCAACACCTAGGTCCAGCCTAAAGTAATGGGACAAACAATTCCGGGCTCGTGTCTAGCATCCTAGGGCAAAAAAAATCATTTAAATAAAAAAGAGCATACAATGACATATAAATAGTACTCATATTTCCCGTCAACGCTGAATTGTATTAACTGATTTGTTAACTGAAAATGGACTTCAATATAAAGTAAACATGTTAACATGACGGTGAATAACTCACTAGTTACCACAGGATGGTCATGAATCTTTGATCACACAAAGTGCAAACCTCATGCACGAAAAATCGATCTTATTTTTGATCCTATATAATCGTTGTGGTAACGCGATAATAGCCATAAAGACGTCTGATATCTTAGATTACGTCCCGCCAAAACTAACTGGGTACCCGCCAAATCTCGCTGACGCGATTAAAACATTGCATAACCTATTAGATCCACCCAATCTTAAGTGACAGGAGTAAGTCTTCCTTGACTGAATAAGCCCACATCAAAGTTGTCCAACTTGGTTAGTACCTTCATAACTGACCTGGAAATCAATATCCAACTTATCGAAAATAATACTGAATGACCTAAAAAAACACCCTTACTGGTTTTAAGTTGTGTACGAAATGTAATCAATCAACAGTTTATTAATATGTATACAATTTTAATTGAGCTCCTATATATCAATATAAGTCGTATTTGATATTTTCCTGTTAACAAATATTAATAGTAAGAATATCATTAATATAAGTAATAAGGGTTATTTAATACATCGACTTATACAGGGTTAGGCAAAAGTCTGGAACCCTCCCAGTTTACTTTTTAACGCGTTGCAGTAGGAAAACAAAACTCTGCACATATTTAAAACATAAGGAATTGCACTTTTTCATCAAAGTTACAACTTTGCCCCAGCGCCCAAAATGGGGTATTTTGGGGGCAGCCCCAAATTTTCAAATGTAAACACCTATCATGTGACCCATCGTCTTAAAGAATTTATCAAAAGAAATTTAATGGCGCAAACCAAAGGTCAATATTGCACTCTTAATCAAAATGGCAGCCATTTCAATTTAAGATGAACAAGCAAGATAAGTTTTGGACACCCCAGTTAACTTTATAACGTGTGGCAGTGGGAAAACCAAACTCGTCACATGTTTACAACATACAAAATACAATTTTTTCATTTATGTTAGAACTTGTACCCGGCCCTTAAAATGGGGTATTTTAGGGGCAGTCCCAAATTTTCAAAACAACACCTATCATGTGACCCCTCATTTTAAAGGGTTCTCAATAAAAATTGAATGGCGTAAACTAGAGGTCAATATCGCACTCCTAATCAAAATGGAAGTCATTTTGAAATATCCCCTATTAACTCTTTAACAGATTATAGCAGGAAAACTAATCTCAGCATACATTTATAAAAAAGAGAATTCAACTTTTGGTCAGTATTTAATCTATTCTATATATAATTCAGTTTTAAAAATCTTTGTACAACTAAATCTAGAGTTCTACTGGACCGATTTTATTAATTAATGGGTCGTTGGAAAGCTTAAGTCGTGTAGATTTGCAAATAATTATGAAAGTTTGTTTTTGTTATGATTTATGGTGAAATTTTTTAATAACATGTTTTCCATAAGAAATACATTGAAAACGGTGTTTTCACACTTTTTATTTGGGTGCGACTTTTTGCGGTCTTTTTTGAGTGTTTCCAAGAAGTGTATGGTATCAATTTGTAGGAAATTTTATTCTCTTTCAGAATATTACCTTCCACTTTAGTCGATTTCCTCACCATTTAAAAGTTATTTGCAAAAAAGCTAAGCAACCTCCGAATTTATAGTAATGAGAAAATACTGAGTTAGGGATATTTTTGTTAAACTTTGTACAACTAAATCTAGACTTCTACTGGACCGATTTTGTTAATTAATGGTTCATTGGAAAGCCCAACTCATTTAGATTTGCAAATAATTATGAAAGTGTGATTTTATTAAATCTTTGTGGTAAAAAAGTAAAAATAACAAAAATACATTAAAAACTGTTTTTTCAAGTTTCTGTTTTCAAGTTTCTATTTGTAGCCAGCTTTTGGCTGCCTTTATTAAGCATTTTCAATAAATGCATAGTAATTGTTTGTAGTAAATTTTATTCTCTTTCAGAATATCCCATCCACGTTGGTCGATTTACCCACCATTTAAAAGTTATTGGCAATAATCTAAGTGATCTCCAAATTTATAGTAGTGAGAAAATACTGAAATAGATATATTTTTGTTAAACTTTGTACAACTAAATCTAGACTTCTACCGGACCGATTTTGTTACTTAATAGGTCGTTGGAAAGCCTAATTTGTGTAGATTTGCAAATAATTATGAAAGTTTGATTTTATTAGATATTTGAGGAGAAAAAATAAAAATAAACAATAATACATTTAAAACTCATTTTTTTCCAAGTTTATATTTCCAAGTTTATATTTGTAGCCAACTTTAGGCTGGGTTTATTGAGTATTTTCAAAAAATACATAATAGTAATTTGTAGGAAATTTTATTCTCTTTCAGAATATCACCTTCCACTTTGGTCGATTTCCTCACCGTTTCAAAGTTATTTGCAAAAACTTTAAGCAACCTCCCAATTTATAGTGGTGAGAAAATACTGAATTAGAGATGTTGTTGTTAAACTTTGTACAATTAAATCTACAGTTCTACTGTACCGATTTTATTAATTAATAGGTCATTGGAAAGCCTAATTTGTGTAGATTTTCAAATAATCATAACAGTTTGATTTTTTTTTTAGATTTACTAGATGAAACCCGTCATAGTCGACAGTTACTGTTGAGGTTGCAAGCAAGATCGTTTGACTATAAAAATCAATGATAAATAACTACATTTTTTGAGCAATTTGTGTTGTACGTCATTTAGCTGTGTGCTTTAAGTACGTCCGATCTTAATAATCAATAAATCAAATGGAAGCTGGTATTTCACAGAACGTTCTTAGGTCAAAACAAATAGAATGACGTAATTAGAATTAAGTAAATATATCTAAAACTAAATTCCATATCTAAGATATAATCAAATTTATATTTTCTGATTGAGCGATACAGTATCTTAAACTTAACTGTTTAAAGCTATCAATATCTCAAGTGAAAGCCTATCCTATGAAGTATTTTAAGACCGAGACATATAAAATAACTTAAATAAAAATAGAGTTACGTATCATTGATTGCAGATAAGTACTAAAACGATTGTAATTATTGTTGATTCGTGATTCAGCAGTGTGTTTTAGGTAGTCCGATCTTAATAATCAATCGCTCAAATGAAAACTGGTATTTCACTAAAGGTTTTTAGACCAAAACATATAGGGTAATGTAATTAGAACTGCTGGAATACAACTTTAATGAAGTGAAAAATAAAAAAATCTAATTTAAATTCTTTCAAAATATACGTCAAAATGAATGCCGATGCTTAATGGCAAATCTGTGGTACGTCCATTTTTAGTTTAGGGCCAAAATTATGAAAATCGGTTGGGTAAAAGAGCTAACCCGACTCAGAAAAGAAAAACCAATAATTTTTATAGATGGCAATA
Source organism: Macrosteles quadrilineatus (assembly GCF_028750875.1). Taxonomy (NCBI): domain Eukaryota; kingdom Metazoa; phylum Arthropoda; class Insecta; order Hemiptera; family Cicadellidae; genus Macrosteles; species Macrosteles quadrilineatus. The sequence goes on along the minus strand of NW_026542594.1, from coordinate 165,477,119 downwards.
ATTGGTTTACCAGTATGCATAATCTAACTATCTAATGTTATGTGCTTAATCTGTACCATTAATATTAGAGAGTAAAGTGGTGTGTGGATTTCATAACCATTATTTTACTAGAGACCGTTGTATTTAACCACAACGGGCACTGTTGCTAGTATACTAATAAGTATATTTTAGTTAACATTTCTAATTTAAATGGGGGTGTCCAGACTTTATTTTGCTTGTTCATCTTAAATAATTAAAATGGCTGTCATTTTGATTAGGAGTGCGATATTGACCTCTGGTTTGCACCATTCAATTCTCTTGATAAACCCTTTAAAATGAGGTGTCACATGATAGGTGTTTACATTTAAAATTTTCGGGGCTCCTCCCAAAATACCCCATTTTGGTGGCTGAGGCAAAGTTGTAACTTTGATGAAAAAGTGCAATTTCTTATTTTGTAAATATATGCCGAGTTTGGTTTTCCTACTGCAACGGGTTAAAAAGTTAACTGGGGGGTTCCAGACTTTTGCCTAACCCTGTATATTATCAGACCACAGTCTCTAAACATCATGTGGGATAGAGACTAACTAATATCTCCAGCAAGCCAAACAATACAAAAACGTATCTTTTAAATATTCTACGTTCAATATTTTATGAAGTTTATCCCTACAAGTGATTTGAGATTATTTGTATAAAAATATCTTGTTTGTAGAGAAATTTTAGAGAAATGTTAAGGATGGCTATTGAGTGATCATTTAAATTTAAAGCCAGAGTTTGAGATACACTTAATAATTTCAAAGTGTGCATTGAATAGTTTACTTGATTGCAAGACTTAAAACTGTTATGTTGTATTACAATTTTATGATGATAAAACCTTAGTAATTTCATCTTTCCTTAGACGATTGAAATCTGTGTGGTATAGTCTAATGGAGTGAATATACAACATAAAATATAGACATCAATTGTTAGTTGAAGTCAATTGGACTTTGTAAAAATGAGTTGATTAATAGGTCAAATTGAAAATAAACCGTTTTTTTAATGTTAGCACTTTAATAGCATGGAAATGTTAAACGGGGTTTTAAGGTAGCCTAAAGAGGCTCCATCCAGAATACAAAAACCTAAATGGTGCACAGTATTTACATTTATTTATAGATGTAACTCTATATTAGTGACAGAAAAGGAAATAAAGGGTGAAGTTGACACAAAATCAATGCATGCTGCCAACGACTCTGTCATAAATGGAATATTTATGACACTCAGCCACTACGCATTCACGTTCCTTTTTAATCAGTCTTTACAACCATGGATTGATAGGTAAAAAAAAAAAAACAATTAACATTCAAATAACCGGATTCGTAAAAATTCACTACTAGAACAATTGGCATTAAACTTAAAGGACCTTCAAGCAACATCAAATTGTTGACCTAAATAGTTTGAAAATATATTCCGGCTCATTCAAAATTGTATGCTTTGTTCTGTAAATGGGTTTTTCTTTTATTAAAGAGCTTTTATATTTCATATTTATTTACTTTCAATTTTAGCTCAATAAAAAATTTAAAAATTAAATCAATATTTTTACCATTTTAAACTATACGTCATTATAAATGGTTTAAAAATGTTATCTATCCAATAAACAAATCAATCTACTCGTTGGATATGTTATCCATTAGTAGTTTATTAGTGTTGTTTTATTGGATCTTATACCATTAGTGAAACTACTATTTATTTATATTCAATTCGGCTAATATTTTGGCACAATTAGGGCTCTAAAAATGTATCTAAGATTCTTCCGTGACTGAACTGAAATTTTTTTAATTGTATTTTATATTTAATTGTTAATTATGACCTACATTTTTCCCCAAATAGTCACGACTATGAATATATATCTGAACTTTATAAGTATATAGCCTAGTGCTAGATTTTAAAAAACCTTTTCAGTTTAGATTAGAATGCAATACAATTTTTCAAATATAGAAATCAACATATTAAACAATAAACTTGTAAAAATATGATTTAAATGACTTGTAACAAAGCATAATATGTACATCCCAAAAGTAGCTGATAACATATCTACAGTAGTTGTTTCAAACCCACAAATTGAGCGGATTGCTGTAAATATCTCTGCATAAATTGAGTCACCTACTCTTGGTCAGGATTTATACCCAACCTACATTACCCACAATTTAATACATATCACTCTGACATTATAATCTCTCAGAGCCGGAAATTAATGTTTCACCGGAGTGAAATGTAAATTCCTCTCGTCAAAAAACGAACTGGGCGCCATTTATACTACATTGTAACTTCATGAACGTTTTAAAAATTAAAATGTAGGTAGTCTTACATCCGTGTACACTTATTTTTGGACTTCAGTGCCGATACGGTTTGATAAATTATTTGAACTAAAAGTTATTGTGTAGTTTTTTTTTCTTTTTAAGGAACACTAAATAAAACTTAAAACCAACAGTCCATTGTGATTAAAAATAATGAATTTAGGGCTCATTAGATAATATTCCGACGCATTGATAATAATTATAGTATCATTACATTTTTTTTTTTAATTTGTATACTCAAATAAAAATTATATTTACTTCCATGATCAATATTTTGATTATTGATTTTCTTGAGGTATGGTTATTTAAGGGTAGGTCTTACAACTGCTATGTTAATTACAAATTCTCTACCAATACAACCTTAGGTATAATCTAGTTGAGATAAGTGAGTTAGATCATTTGATAATATACCACACCAAATATAAACATCAATGGTTTAATCTTACTTTGTACTTGTTTCAGTAATTCCTTTATAAACAGCTGTCCTGGCCATGCTTTGCAGTGAAGTGTATCTCCAAACCTTAGATTTATTCATAAAAATGTTATGAAACATGCAGAAGCCTATACAAAATCAATTACTACTCAATTATATTATGTTGAATAAACGCTTTATTGTTCGCAGCCATATTTATATAATAGTACAGAATTCTGATGAACAAGAATCTCTGATTATTTTTCAGAAAGTTAGTAAACAATTTACGTATACACGAATAATCATCATTTGTATATAATTTAATGTTGTTTTATAAAACCAAATGTTTTATGGACATAGTAACATACACAGAATAAAAAGACTTTTTCTTACACATAAAAGTATTTACTTTCTTTGCAAAGTCCCTCATAATATTTTTTAAATAATTCACCGATACGTGGGTCTACGTTTTAAGCATAAACATTGTACTTTCAGATGTAGAAATGTTCAAAGGGGTGTGCTAGTAAAAAAGTTGGCAAAAAAATAAAACTGCTACGGAATCTCATCAGTACATTTGACTTGTTTGATGGCTAAGACCTCTGATAGGTTTGAATGTAAAGCTCTTTCATGTTACATATAATTGCTTACAAACATAACAAATGTAAAACTAGAGGAAACAAATTAAAGCCTCTGGCTTTGATTTGAGTTTCACTTTGTCGCTTTGCTTTGATTACCTCTTTGATAAGTAATAACCTACCGGGCTGACCAAAGATATAAGGTTTCAGTATGCTTTTGAGATCCCTACACAATCCAGAACTTGTGATTATTGAATGGTACATCTATTTTAATCTTTGGAATGTTGAATGTGTTTTATTGCTGTTATTACATCCATTTTGGCACATTGAATACATCCAAACGGGGTGTTACTGAGGTGCCATGCTACGGTAAATGGTTTAATAGGCCAAATAAAGAGAAATATGTAAAAAAAACTGTTATGGTTTATTTTTAACGGAGATATATTTTCCTGGTTATATCCTAATCAAAAGCTTGGTGTTGTAGAATGGTGATATAAATGTATTACTATTTTTATGCATGTGCAGGTCAACTGTATGCATGTATGGATATATTTACCAAAAGTCACTTAACCTATTAAAATTGACCGATACTTGTTTCCATGGAACCGGAGAATACCGCATTACCGTAGACATAAATTGGTTATACAACACAAGAGAATAGAGATAATGATGCCATTAGAGTTAAACGATTGAACCAGCTGAATTTGGGTCAGTTTGATGAGGTTTTAGGTTTCTAATTTTGCAGAATCTTATAAGATAGATTAGGCGAAGCCATATTGATGTAATCTTATAAAAGATGTTTTACGATATTTAAATCATTTCACATCATAGCCTACTTACATAATAAACACCTTTGATTAAGAATACAGTTTATATCCCCACCACAGCAAATCTGAAGATCAAGTGAATTTCCGTTAATAAAAATAACAAACTACAACAGTTTGTCCATTCTCCATAATAATACCATGGAAATATACCAAGTTTTTCGTTCAATATGTTCGTTAATGGTGAAGAACATTACGTTTTTAAGTAGTATATCCATATTGTTTTTTATTTATTTTTTTTTTTTTACTATGGGATACAGGTCTTTAACACTGGCTGGGGACACATTGTAAATTTATATGGTTAGTTACTCAAAGCAGTTTTTTTTTTCTTAATCATACTGCAGAATTTGTTCCTTTTATTGATAACCTCCATAACACCTAGTTACCAAAACCCTATCATGCTGGTTTAAGCACATATTTAAATTAATCTATTCCTACACATTGGTGCCAGATTTTATCAAAATCGTTCATAACAATTCAAACGAATATTGCTTTTGGCCTCTGGAAACTAAACATGCAAAACTAAATCGGACCTGGGTATACGTTATACAATGCAGCCTACGGCAATAGCTCCTTCTCTCTAAAGGAAATTCGCTAAAACATAGGCCCTAATCATAGAACAAATGCTTGATAAATTGTAACATTATAATGTATTTGTTTAAGGTTTAAAGTTTTTATTTAATTAGTTACCTGTTCTCCAGTGACCATACTGTCGTCTAAGACAAGCGGTTTCGAGATTAAAATCTCAACATCAGGCAGACGATAAAAATTACAGTTCACTCAAGGGAAGGTCGTCGGTGAACATAAAACATGAAAACACGAAATGACATATGTGTTCGTGTGTTATGTATTTTGTTCACTGATGACCTCAACTTGAATGAAATGACGTTTTTGTAATCTGCCTGATGATTTTTTGGTCCCCTTAGCCAACAGCTTTTTTGTCCTAGGACAAAAAAAAATACACACGAGCCCAGGAACCGGAGTCCCGCGCTCTAACCACTAGACCAGCTCATTCCCCACCAAGACGACAGCAGGATCACTGACAGGTGACATAACCATTTAATGCAACGAGTGATCCTGGGCCACTAAGCATAATGAAGTTTTTATTTGATGGTAAACTGCCATTGTTAACATATAATTATGATAATTTAGGTAATAATAATATACTTTTCCATAGAGATAGGCTTTTTCGTATGTTCCCGGTTCTATCAAATGTTTAATCAATTAGTCGCAAGTAAAAACACTACGAAGGATGGTAATTTTAGTCGGCCACAATCAAATCACACTGTGGTTAGTTGTGTTTTCAGTTGGAAATAGGTTGCAGCGTAATTGTGACACTTCTATTACACGAAATTGTTATGGGTCGGAAACAAATATAACTAATTTGTAGCTTTGCATTGTGGTAGAAAACATTTTTGGAAAAAGATTTACTAACTATTTTAAGCCTGTAACATAACAAAACTCCAACAAAATTTCTTCCCTTTTTTGGACTTCTCATTACACTAACAAAGTATTTAGCTTAACTTAACTTGTTCTTAACTTAACTTATTCTTGTTGTTAACTTATTCTTGTTTTTCTTTCTTTTTTGGATTATAGTAATGTTTGTATGTGTTGTATTTTGAGATATACTTTTTGCCCTTAAAATATCAGACCTAAAACTGTCTGGATTATAAACATAAGAAAATGACGTCACTACCCTGAAAGTAAACATGTTTGAATAGTTTTTTTAGAATGGTCAAAGAACTAATCTGATTTTTAGATATAAGATTCGGGACAGTGACATCGTGTGTTTATGATCCATACCATTCCTGCTCTAATATCTGTGAGAGTTCCCACGGTATCTAATTCTACTTAACTATTAGTTTGATATATTTTGAAATAACCAGCACCTGTATTAAATTAGTTATAAAATATAGAATAGTTTTTTTTTTGCTAATCTGAAGGAAAATGGTTTATTTTATACGAACAACTTGTTTTATTTATGATTCACTTATACATGTTATATAGGATATAGATTCTATATGACAAAACGACGTGTCAGTTAATGTGCATGATAATATAAAATATTATCGAACATTACATAAAATAAACATGATACTATGAACTACCGGTACGATTTTGCAATTTACATACAATCTAAAGCTTTATTAGACGTCTTTTAACCAGAAAAAATACTGTTGGACTCAACACTTCGTTTACTTATCCAGAACTAAACCGTCTTTAGTCGAAAAGACAAAGGAAACAGGTTAAACATTTAGAGCTTTGCATGAGCTTTGCTTTTAGGTAAGAGGATCCTTTGGAGGTTTATCATTATTAACTCTTCTGTTTCAGTTTCCAATTACCCATGATGAGCTGCGTGGACCAATCATGACTATGCCACTATTGTTGCTCTTTCATTAGCGGCGGGAACAACTGATGTGATGCTATTGATGTTTGTGTGGTAGGCCTGTAATCGATGAGCTATCCGACAAAAGATAGCAATAAATCAGGTGATATTGAATGAGAGGTGGCTTTATGTGGACCGGGTTTGTAGTTACCCGATAATCACTTTTTGTAGGTTTACGCATTCACCGTGATTAAAATCGGAAAGTAGTATGATAATTATTATAAAAGTGGTTTGATCTAAGTGAGATCAGTAATGAAATCGACATAAGCTATAATGTTTACCACAGCACCAAATTTAACTAAATTGCAAATTCTGCTATACAGTATATTTCCACCATATATTTCAATAAAACATGTAAAATAATTAAAACGCTCCGTTGATTTTCTGCAATTTCGTTAAAATGAAGGTTTTGCAAAAAAAATTGGTAATTCTGCGCCAAGTAGGCTATGGGTCAACTTAATTTTTTCTCATATTAGGCTTGATTGTTCTGTTGTAAGTTAGTAGTAACCGAAAAATGAAAATATATTTTGACAGAGAGCAAGTATTTGGAGCAGGCGACTATTTTAAGGTCAAATGGCACTCCGCGTTGTCATTCATCATCAGCCGCTACAAATCGGTTGGATTAGGTTAGGTCAGGTTTGGTTAGGAGAGTTTAGGCTTGTTTAGTCAGTCATTTGAGATTTTCGGTAAAAATATTAGCGTTTAAAATACTGCTACATGTGCCTAACCTAACCTAACCTTGTAGTAACAGGAAAATGCAAGAATGTTTTGCCGGAAAGCAAGCATTCGGAGGTTAGGTTAGGTTCGTCAGTCAGTTATTTTATCTTTCTGGCAAAAAAATTTTGTTTTAAATAATGCTAAATGTGACTTACCAAACTTAACCTAAACTAACCTAACCTAACCTAATCTAACAAAACCTAACCTAATCGAACCTAACTGATTTGTAGCGGATGATAATGAATGACAACGTGGAACACCCTTTGGCCTTCAAATAGTCGCCTGCCCCGAATGATTGCTTTCCGGCTAAAAATTCGTGCATTTTTCAGTTACAACGAACCAACAGAACAATCAACGGTAATATGAGAAAATTTGAAGCTAAACCGTACTCAGAATTACCAAACGATATTTGAGGTTATAGAAAAATGTCGCCCACAATTTCATTACTTATTTGGTTGAGTTTTGCCTTTTTATCGGAATGAATCTTTCGTGATGAGTAGTGAACGATATTTTTCATCAAGTTACAAAAGATCACACAAAGCTACTTGGTCTTAAATAATACAATATTATTTCATTGACTATTGCTTATACTTAAGTCTGTAATTGTATAGGTTTGCAATTTTAAATCCAACCCTTTTAAAAACCGTTTCCCTAAATAAAATAATGCATACATTAGTGCCCCATTTGAGCTTCGGACACAACGTTTGTTTGGGTAAGAAAAAGGTTTGTTTGGGAAAGGCAAAATCTTGTTTGTGTAAGAAAATGAATGTTTAGGAAAGTCAAAAACATGTTTTGCTTTTGGGAATTGACGATTTTATGTTCGATGCTCCCTGGTGTGGATTAACGTCCGCACTAGTGAGTACTACGACTATCCACAGTACTATCCTGATAATTAGACCAATTCGTAAATTACAAGGAAAAATGTGGTTCGGATTCCACTATAAACAGTAGGTCCCTTAGTTGCCATTAGCTGTATGGGCTATTAATTAACAGCTGTGTCTAAGGAACATGTCGGACTTAGTCACTAACAAGACTACAAGATCGCACCACTCATCCTTTACTCATCCTTCACTCATATTTGGGTTAAATACGCACATAGTGGCGTCCCCATCTTAAATAATTGATAATTTTCTGATAGGTTAGCTGAATCGGTATGACATATTTTCGAATGCAGAGTCGTGGGTGTTTTAAAATTAGGGATTAAATATTCTTTGTGATCTATTTTGTTCATTAACACAATATTCGGCTTAGTGACTTATGTCAGTTTCAGTTCTTACAAAAAATACCATGCCTTAAAAACCACTGAGTTTTAACATTGGACATATTTGAGTCAATTGTTACATTAGTACTATACTCTGTTAGCCATCCAATAACATTAATGTGCATTGAATATTACATGATTGTGTACCAAAATGTCAGGGATGTTTACAATTAGGGCGGAGACAATGTCTAGATAACGACTGACAGGTGGTGACTCATTACCGATGTCGGCGTCACCATGGCAACCGAAACAAACACTCCAACTTGCGATATTGAGTCATCCGAATACCTAAATATGCCCATTAAGCCCACTCACTGAGAAAGCCTTAACTGCTTGTTATAGTCTGTCAAGAAGTTTTAGAACGGTGTCTTACATTAGTGTATCAAGTTGAAACATTACAAGTAAGTTATAAATTCGACAAAAGACATTCTTATAGTTTTTTTTTCCTTCAAAGAGGAACACATTTTTTTCAATGTATGGAGCTAATAAGCTAATAAGAATCACAAACTTTTGAGAAGGCCGTTTGCCACACACCTATCAACCGCACACTTTAATGAAATGATTATATAAAAGGTTATATTGCTCTAATCGTGATTTTCCGTCCATAGATCAGGGTTTCGACGACAAAGCATCATTGTCAAATCCTACAAAATGACGTCAAAGCCATATGGTCTTGTCACAGTCTTTTCTGATACACACGTATGAATTACAAACGCATTACAATTATATTTTTGATATGTGGTCATAATTAGTATTGGCAGAAAAGCTAGTATAACTTTAATAGAATGCATAACGTTTTAACTATGATTCTAAGATCCTATATTTTCAATTCTTCGCACATCTTAGGCATATTAATTGCTCTGGCCAAGTAGTTTTTCCAACTCCACAGCCTGAATATCTTTCAAAACACAATACGGCCCTCTGGACGAAATAAAGAATTAAAATATGTAAATGTCGTAATCTGGATGCAGGTGAATGCAAATCGAGTCAATCTACAAGGTTTGCGAAGCTCCTCTCGCCCTGGGCGAGTGAAGCACGGTTGGGTAATGTTTCTTTTGCAGGTTTAAAGAAATGAAAAAGTAAAATATGGTAAAATAAAATATGTTAAAAGTTTCTTGAATTGCATAGATAGCCATGTTTTTAAGTTATTACACTATATAATGTGCATATGATGTATCACTTTATGTTCTTAAGATACACATATTATAAATAATATTAAAATCATGTACTGCACAAAAAGCAATTAAGGGTTTCTCAGTAACACCCCTTTTTCACCTGTCCTCCTTTTAAGATTAAGGTATCATTTAGAGCTTATAAGCTACAAAATGATGGAATGTTGATTTAAGCAAACCTGTGAATGATAACAAAATATATAATTTCCTTAAGGGCTTCACCTCCCTTTAAATTGTTTCTAAAGTTCACTTTTCCAGTAATCATATTAAACTCTATCCATAACGGTTCAATTTTTATTATAATGTAATAAAATTATCCTTCAGTTGAACGTTTTACCACAAGCAGATTGTAAACAAGAGGCAGACGAAACAGATTATGGAAATTGATTTTTAATAGGCAACCATTATTTAAAAAGAAATTTTACAACTGCCACCTGTTTTAGCTAGGTAAATAACTCTTCAGTTTCTTCAGTGATGTAGAACTTTATCTTTAAAAGTAAAAAAAAATTACAAAATATATTTATTCCCTTGGAATTAAGTTCTGAGCCCTATTAAAATGTGCAATTTGTACACGGGTACCCTCGTTATCATAAAATTCAATAGTCAGAGCTATAAACCTAAGCTAAACATTCAAAACACTGCAAGGTGCCTGCGCTAAAAAGATAAATCGAACAATATTAACTTGAATGGTCCGTCACTATCCCAAATGGAAATACTTTATCACTCAAAGACAATGATTGACAACGGGTTGGAAAGGGTAAGAAACTCTTTAAAATGTGTCTTGAAATTACACAAGAAATATATATTTTGTCCTGTAAAGCCTTCTTTTATCGTACTTTATTTGAGAGAGGAACTGCTAATTATTAAAGGTAAACTAATTTGAATTAAATTTCAATTGAAGCTCTAAAAATAGTTTTGATCCAAGAATACGTATCTTAATGATTTATCTTACTATCTTGGATCGAATTGTTGTTTTATTTATAGTACAACTACATTTTATTCAGTTGTTTGTAGGCTTAGTAAAAGCACGTATTTATTTGCATACATAAAGAGAAGGTTTTGTTATAACAAGGTTTAGAGATTCAGACCAAATTTGAACACTGAGAAAGGAGGATTATAATGTATGTCCGACTTGACATAGTGCTTGTAATATTTCTCACTAACTACTGGTTGTAGCGTCGTTGATATTTTCTATAATGGTGGTGACTGGAGTCGTAAAATTGATTTATTCTTCCTCTATTGTGTCTTGAAGCTATTAAATTAACTTCTACAATTTAATGCACTAAACTACCATATTTATCAGTTATTAAATAAATAGATTACTAAATGAATTTTGGAAATATGAATAATTAATTTTTAGTTTGTTAAAGTGTAATAACAATTTATTCTGTTACTGAATACCTACGTTAAGTATGTTGTACTTAAAAAGTAGAAAATAATTGATAATACAAACACTAACTGAAGATTTTCATTCTTTTAAGTTACGGACATAATACAGGTACCTAATTGTGAGGAAACATAATATTATCATGCGAATGTTTATAATCCAACTTAAATATAGGTTTAGGGTTCACTCATAGGCTGGTATAAAATTGACTACATTTGCAAAACTTGGGTTTATTTGGACGAAACAAAAGATTGGGTTTTAATTTATCAAGTACAATATTTAAAATTTTGTCTGCATACATTCAGTAGCATATTTTCCTCATCAATTACGCACAGATTAAATTAAACTTTTATAAAATATGGCAAGTGTAGAAGTTGTCAGATTATTGTATACAGCTAGTGTAATACTTTTTAATCAGCTATTAAATATTTTATTCTCTTTGTACTTGATGTTTCATTGCTAATATTCAGTTCTGATTTAAATGGTTTTTGTTGTGAGTTCAAATTGAAAAGAAAAAGTGTGTTGAAAGTAATAGCTATCTGATTTAACGTTTTTTAAAGCTTTGACTAACTTACATTGAATTTAATCTAATATTGATGTGAATTCCAACAGCAAGTATTATAAAACTCTATAAATTTATTTCTTGGATTTGTGGTTGTGTCGATTGTTTATAATAGCTATATTTATATGCGATTAGTTTGAATAATAAATTTTCATAAATTGCCATCTATCAAAGTTTCACTTAATGTTTTACTGACATTACTCTTAAAACATCTCGTCCATTACATTGGCTCAAAGGAATGAGCAATTAATAAAGGGCAGTTTGATTTAAAGCAGATACCAAACTCTCAGTGAATAATAAACCGGGCAATAAATCGTGCTTATCTCCGGTGTCATGGTGAGGCCACCCTATGTATGTTAGTGGACCGGGTGGTGTGGGAGGGGGAGGGTAAATTTAGTGAGTCGTCTTTGAAAAATTTCCATAAAAGGTCAGGACAAAAGCTGAATTTGTCTCTGCAGACATTTTCATCCCAACATCTAAGAAGGTTTTCTAGTATTAAGTAATACCCCCGCCACAGCAAACCTGCAGACTAAGCGAATTTCAACTTGTCTGATTACATTTTTACTCAAATATTTCCATAAATAAGACATATTTATTCCCTATTTAAATAACATTAAATTTAACAAGTGCTTAGGTTTGCTGCTACGGGGAAGGTAAAAAGTGTTTTTTGACCATACGTGAATAGTATGGGATGAAATAAATAAATTTGCCAAATTTTATCAATATATATCTATAAACAAGTAAACTACAACAATTTTTATTTTCTCCATAAGAATAACATGGGAATTTTAAATTAAACTATTCTTGAATTTTCTCCGTGACCGTTAGGCATACACCAGCGCTTCAATATACTAAATTATTTCTTTTTTTAAGCTCTACAAAACGGTTTAGAAATAAATTGCAAAATTTTTTGTTTTTAGGGTAAAACATGGGAAAACACATTTTTACCCCATAAAACCCCCCATAAACCCCTGTTCCCATGGTCCGATTATGCTGGATCGCGAACTCGTTCAAATAAACGTAGGTTTAAACGTTTGTACAAAATTTCATCAAAATCGGATCATTTTTGATCGAGTTATCGCGCTAACGGACACACACACACACACATATATATATATATATATATATATATATATATATATATATGAATTTGAACGGATGGTGTTTTTGGCTTCTAGGGACCTCAAAATGAAAAAAAAATCGGTCCCGCGTCCAGGTCTTACCATGAGTACTACGGTAATAGCTTATTCCCTATATGGGAAATTCGCTAAAAAACGAAAGGGAACAGATGTATTTTTTGTAATATCTTTCGTACTTTTTAGTTAATAATTTTATTAAAACTGCTTTTTTATTAAATGTTTTTAAGGATTACCACTAGCAATTATTAAACATTAAAATCCAAAAAAATGTCACAATAAAACCAAGTATTGTATTGGTGTGCTTGGAAATATCGAATAAGCGCACATTTGGGGTCTTCTTAGGTCTATAATTCGACGATTTCAAAAATATTAAAACACAAGAATATTTAACTTTATATTATTATTTAACGATTTTTCGTAGCCAAACCCTATTCTATAAGTTTACAAATTTGTTGTTCAATGTTTAGATAAATATAGCATTTTAGCAAAATATCTTGCAGGCACATAGACAGGTGTATTTCTATCTAATGGGTGTATACTTTTTAATTAAATTGTAAGGTATAAACTTATTAAAAGATAATAAACAAATTTTTGCATAATCAGTGACGTTACTAAGATTGAACATTTTTACGCACAGTGAATTTTAATAACATTCTAAATTTTACATGGCCAAATTGCTGGTAGATATTTAACCCCAATTTCTGAATGTAGGGTGCCTATCTTTTTCTATATTGCTAGATATTGCACGAACACATTTGTGTGCTTGGATACACAAAGCACGTATACAAACCTGCACTTATCTTGGAGGTACAAAGGAGGTATTTTTAAATATGTTTTTTTTTATTCTTTATATTTAAAGACAATTTATATTTATTTAACTTATTTCATTGATTTAATTTAATTTATTATATCTACATTTTATATATTTAAAGATAATTTAATTTAGTTGCGCAAATAAATAAATGAAACTTACAAATAAAAAAAAAACATTATAATAAACTCGCTTATGTTCGATTAAGCAAAAGAAGATTAAGAAATACTAAAACAGCTTAAAAAGTAAACAGTTCATTCAATCAAGCTAATATCGTCCTTAGAGCACTGAATGTGTGAAAATATATTTAACATTATGTTCTATAGTGGTAGCAATTGGGAGTGCCGATGGAGACCAGGTCAAGTCCCTTTAAACGCACGCACCCCCACAGGTCTCCATCGGCACTCCCGTTTTGCTACCACTATATAACAGAAATTAAAAAAAGTAATTCACTATTATAGTCGGTTGGAAAACAATGTAGATAATATAATATACTTCTACCTTTTCAGAATTTTACATCTCGTTGAAATATACAATTTGTTTCTAGTATTCACTAATAATCATGATTTGTAAAGACTAAATATATATCCAAGTAAAAACTGTATACTAGAATTTATTCTTTTTGTTTCTTAGCTAAAAATAGTTTAGTCTTTATTTATATCTTATCCATAAACAAATCAGAAACTGTCATATTAAAATACTGAATTTTTAAACCACAAAAACTTATTCAATGAAGAGTGTTTATATATTTGGTAAAAAGTATTTCTGAAGAATTTCCAAACAAGAAATGCTTGAAAGCGTTTCAGCCTCTATTTGCTCGCCGCCTTCGCAGTGAACGTGACGATGGCAAGTGGCTTAAGAGGTGGACGGGGACGGTCAAATTCAACTGATGGTGCAAACTGTACTGTACATTTCACTGTCAGAGAGGTAGATTTTTTCCCTTTTTAAGGTAACTTTAGAATCTAAAATTCTATGATATTACTGAACAAGAGTGGTATCTGTTTGTGTATCTATGCAAGTACACATATGCTTGTTCTATAGAGTGGTTTGTTGTCACCAACCAACTGGCTTGACACATTGGACAAAGGTACAATTTGAGCCAGACAGACACATATCCAGGGGCTATTAGGTATGTTTATTTGTGTTAAAATACTTATGGCTGCTCTCAATGGAAGTGTAAAGTTAAAAAATAAATATTTCGAAGTAAATTTTGAGTTTTCTATAGTGAGGAAACAGAAACAACAAGTTAAAATTTGCTCTGTGTCCATCATATTGACTTTTTGTATTTTGGTGCAATTATTAATTCGAATACTTCAGATTTCTGATTAAAATTAACTCTAAAATATTATGACATGGTGTTGCCAACTAGGTATTTTATAATCAATGGTGAATAAGTAAAGTTTTCTACACTAGTTTTACATTATTTATTGTATTACCTTACTATAAACCTACTATTGGGAATTTCAACACGAACATTTTGGTTTTAATTTAATAAAATTTTAAAGCTGTATTTGTATAAAATACGTTTACGACATTGTCCGTAATGACATGTAAAACCATTCGCTATTATAAAAGAATATCTTTATTTAATTATCCACGCGATAGAATAGTTTATGACCTACGATATTGTTGCTAATGACTTACAGTCTGATGTGTAACGCGTAAATCGCATGTTGAGATATAAATATCGCGTGGACGAAGGCACAAACGACGAGAGAGTGTAGGTCTTCCAAAATTTCATACATTGAAAATTAAAATAAAACGCAATGACTCCATAAAAGTGGCAATTTAAAACTGTCAAGTAAATAGTGGTATACGGGATGACTCATATAATAAGTTAGATCTGGTTACTATGATGCAAACTCTGTAATATTTTCAAACGTTTTACTTTTAAACTAAGAAAAATTACAAAAAATATTACTGTGCTGGGTTTTTGAAATAACAGAGTTTTAATTTAAAATAAAAAATACATTTAGTTGAACATCGTGTTATTAATTCAAATGTACACTTATTGTCAAATAATTATAAAAATTACTTTTTGACCTTTTGAGAGGCAACATGACGCAAAGGATATTTAAATTCGTACACGCATAACGTTTAAGTCAATTGCTTTACAGAAGTTGTACAGCATGAAGCAATTGAAGTTTAGTGTCATTAATTATACACGCTCAGCACACGGCGCACAGCTAAACCTATTAGCTCGCATAATTGATTTACAAAATATAGCGGCATGTTGACGAAATTGTTTTTTGATAAGGGTAAGTTAATTTCAGTTCGTTTAAAGCTCCCTGAACAAAGTAAACCTGATTGGAAAAAATTGAAAAATATTACGTTGTTTTAATAAGCTCCGTTATGTCAGAACTTATTAAATACCAATTTGGCCTTTGCTATTAAACTGTTATTGAAAAGGAATGTAAATAAAAAATGAAGTAATATAAAAAGAGTTATTACCTTATTAACCATAACTATTACTTAATTTCATTTTACTAGTTCTGGTAAATGGCTCGATTATTTAAAAACGTAAATTAATTTTTTATTTAAACATGACAATAAAAGCCGTAACATAATTTGATCCGTTTTTGGTAGGCGTTTTGCAAAATTTCACTAGACCTAGTTATATAATATTTTACATTTTCTACATTCACAATTGATTGAACTCCTATGTAGAGAAGTGAAAATATTTCGTACGTTGCGAGTAGAAATCAATTTACTTAGATAAGTTACAAATAAATTGTAATGATACTACAAAATAATAGTGTTATTAAGATAGGTGAGTTTTATAAAGGTAATTACAGTATATATTAACTCTGTTTCATAATAAATATAAGATTACTAATTCTACATCAAGTAACAGTAAGGTCGTGTATTAGTATTACATTAGTATTACGTTCATAATGAAGTTGTTTTGAAAATTTGCATCAAATTACACACCACTTAATTTGAATTAAGATTTTACCAATAAAACAATACAATGGTGCTTTAGAATAAATGTAGTTAATAGTTAATTAAATACTGTAAGCAGGTAATTTAAAAATATAAAACGAGATCGAAATATTATCCTTTAATTCCGATTATTAAGCGACATAATAACCAACAACTGATAATGTAAGCAGTCACCACAAAGTGGCAAAGATGAACCTACTTTAGGAAACACAAATCCTACTTAACTGTGTGATGTACAGAAGTAGATTTTATGTTAATATGGAAACCACAATACTCTTTATAATCTCTTAACAACTGATAAATGATTAACTTTACATCTAATCCTCCCACTTAGTATTTTAAAACATTACCCAAAGTCTCTCAGTAGAGCTTTTTACTTTAATTTTCACAATTCAAAACCCTTTACTTTTAATAATATCTTTAAACTTAAATTTATATATGATATAGTCAATACACTTATGTTTATGGTGTATGTCAATATAGTATACAACCGCTAGTGTAAATTGGAAACATTAATGATAAATTAATGTATTTGATGCTCTGGGTTTTTTAATCATCAATTCTAACCCCTCCATCGTTATAACATGTATATAGATATACAAATATAAATACTAGATAATAAAGGCAACATATTAATACCTAAAAAAAGGTCATAAAGTTAACAAAGGGTAAAAAAATAGTTTGAATGTGATCACCTTAATTCGTTGTACTGGTCTGGCCAACAACTAAATTAAATTAAATGGTTAATATTCTTTTATCTGTTAGAGGATATAAATAAAAAGATTAATAATTAAGAAACGTGAGTATTACTAAAGTGAACTGTAATATAAAAATCAGATGCGATGATAAGGTACCTCTTGTCTTGGGATACCTCTTAAGTGTAGCCTGTATATTTATTTTCTACAAGGTTTTGTTGGACATCAAAGATTGATAAATCAAATACTTTCATTATTGTATAAATGCATACATTAAATTTTTTCATATACATATAATTACACATAACGTTTTTAATACCATTTATTGAACATACACTTTTGCACAAAAAAGTAAGCCGATTTTACAGCAAGCGATGAATTGTCAATGTTTCTACAGAAGTAATTTTTATCTTTAAAAACTTTTGCTTTGTTCAACCAACTGAGAGTTCTTTACCTTATTCTTCTGCTCTCTACATTCTCAACTCAAATTTGAAGTATAACTAATCCTGAAAATATGAATGAATATGTACGTTTGTAATGTTTACATACAGGCTTATTTTACATCCAAGACTACATAAAAAGAGCAATACTGGACAATAAAGTCATTACGCTAAATGTTTACTTTTACTTTAGGACTTGTAAACAAATACATGCATTTTTTATGTGTTTGTGATACGATTGTACAGCTATTTAAATAATATTAGTGAGTCTTACGATACCATAGAGTGCTACTGAAATTCGTTTCTCTAACATCTGACCCCTTGCTTTGCAGGAAGTGCTAACCATAGTTTTGGAGAAAAAGAGGAAAGTAAAAAGTCAAAATACCTCACGAGGTTATAAAAATAACCCAGAGCTTATAGTTTATACAAACTTACGTTTTTACACTCAATTTTAAACAAAACGTGAAAAACATTTACAAATATAAAATAAAGTCATTTCAAACTTTTATAGAATAAATTTGTAACCTAAACATAGAAAAAACCCAATTGTGTTATCTGATCTTGTACATTTTGAAAACTGCAATATGAAAACGACATTAATTTGTCAGAGGTTATAAAAGGTGAGTAAAAAACACGGAACGGTATTATTGGATAAAGCCTTAACACTGTGTTTCAGGTTAAATAAGAGCAGTCCATTAGAACATTTATTAAATTGGAACAGGATCAAGAAAGCATTGTGTGGAAAATCGGCTTAAACGCTTCGAGTTGCCAAGGGCAGTTGTACTTAAACTAATAATTTACTGTCTGACCAACAATTAATGGTGTCTTAACCCTTAGGAGGCACAAATAAATTATGTGTACAAACTCCCCTTCTTATCATTTTATATAATGGACCAGTTTTGTACTATGATAATACACATAATGTATAATATAATAAAAAACAGTAAATATATAATTCGTAAATTAGCTATTGTATTATCTTATAGCATTATTTAAGGTGTTCCGAATGTAGGTAAAAAGTTTTGAAATTAGTTTTACTGGAAAAAACTAAAATTACAAAATTTTTTTTTCAAATACGGGTTTTTAGTGAGATACCCGCAACATAAAAAAATATATATCTTTAAATCTATTGAGGATACCTTTTTTATATTATTTATACAATTTGTTGGAACAATAAAGTATTTGTAAAACAATTATGATATTTTATTATCTTTCAGAATTGCAAACATTTTAATGTTTATATCTCTATTATTTGAATTGCTGGTTTTACCCACAATACCAAACACATTATGATTTGCAATTGAAATTTAAAATCTGGACATTTGCGATATTTAGTTGTATAGGCCTAGCAAAATAAGGCAAAGTTCTCAGGATGTGAGTCAATTTGTCTCAATATTTTGTTTTAAAATCAAAATTTATTTTCAAAACTTAGATAAAGTGCATTACTATAAATTTGTCCTATCAAACTCTAAAAACTAGGCACTAACCAGAAGTATTCCAAAGGATTATTTAACAAAAACAATAACGGTTTCACCAAAACCACAATAAAAGTAGCCAATAGTCGATGAGTAAGTCCTAGATCCCTTTAAAATGAAAGTATTTACAAAGGTTTGCGATAAATTAGGAGCAATAGTTTCTCACTAGATATAGTGGGAAGAAATAAACTCAATAATTACATGTTAGGTTTTGGACTCGTTAGATAACGATTTCACTCTACTGATGCATAAAAGAAATATGGCTGTGCTATATATTGAGTAATATTCTTTTGATTTTTTTTCGTAATGAACATATCCAATACATCACATGCAGTAGGAGTTACATTACAAAAGTAATACCAGCCCAATTGAGTGTAGCGTATAAACGAAGAGCCACAGCACCACCAGTGCCAACAATACGAGTGATTTTAACACCCTTGCCTCGTTGCTACTTCAGCGGACACGTTTTCTGGTTTTATACTCTTCTGAGGACCAAAAGCACCAAAAAAGTAGCCAATAGTCTACCTCCTAGATCCCTTTAAAATGAAAGCCTTTACAAAGGATTGCGATAAATTAAGGAATAACAGTTTCTTACTAGATATAGTGGGAAGAATTAATATTACAGTACTCAATAACATATTAGGTTTAGAATTCGTTCGATTGTAAAATGTGATCAACAAAATATGCAAGTACTGATTTTTCCCGTACCTTATCATTGCAACGATTTCAACTCAATTGGAATTACCACTTTCATTTCACATCACTCCTTCCTTAAAATATACTGAAATCCCTGAAGTTGAAGATATTTCCTGTCGGAATAACTTGAAAATTAAAACATTTGTACGTGTTCAATAAACTATTACTTAACTTTAAATACTATTTAACAACTGTTTCAAAGTTTTACAAACATACTGAAACATTAGAGCCATGTAGAGAATAGTTTTAGTAGATGTATACTACATACATATGTAAAGGAGAAAGCTTTGACTAAATCAATCATTGGAAGTTGTTAATGACCATAGTTTTAAAATGTTGAAAGGTGTTTAATTACACTAAAACATACAGGGTGTTTTTTACTTGCTTCTTTACTTATGTAAAAACTGCAATATATATAAATATGCAGTTAGCGGGAATCATCTATTAACGTAGAGGCTACAATTGTTGTGATGTCCACGTTAAGTTCCCATTTACCCCCTTTCTCCCCCTACCCTTAACTTAAAATGCTTAAGCTGCAAGGTACTTCTGTTTTTCCTCAAACAAGTTTATATCAAATGAGAGGGCTGGAAAAAGATAAAAAGAATGGCGCAAACTAGAGGTCTCTACGTAAATTCTACCAAAAGTTATAGCAGTTAAAGATTTTATTCCCCTTCCATTTTTTAAGAAAAAAAACTGTTTTTTTACGGCTATAGCTCAAAAACAGTAAGAGCTAGCAAAGATTTGAAAGAATTTTAATGGTCAGGAATTAAATTTTCTACAAAACACTGTCAGGGGTTTTCTGAAAATTGCACTCCTTCACCTTCAAAAAACGCCCTACATCTAAAATATTTAATATTTCTAGGATTTTCGATGTGTTTTAAATTAACAAGCATTTTCCAATGGTGTCATGCTTGTTCAATAAAAAACACATAAACTTAAGTTTAAATCACAACAATTGTGGCCGCTACGTCAATAGTTAATTCCCGCAAACTGAATATTGCTATCTATTGCAGTTTTTATACGAGTATAAATAAAGAAGCAATTAAAAAAACACCCTGTATATATACTTAATACAGTGAGGGTTTTATCCGTTACACCCTTTCCCCACCCGTCCTACTAAACAGATTTTTATGATTAAGGTGTAATTTTAAAGCTTTAGCGCACCTGCGAATGGATCTTAGAAACGTATTCCCCTTTACGGCTTCAACCCCTGTATAAATGTTTTTGAAATAGTATTCTATTTCGACAATTCTGACCTTGAGGTAGGTTAATCACCCATTATAGCTTCGATTTAAAATCAATAAATGTGTTGTAAATTAGTTATTCTGTTCTTTTAAAACAACTGTTATAAAAAAAAAAACACAATCTTGAAATTGATAAACAGGTAGGCCCTATTGCATTGGATTTGTGCAATCAAGTTTTGGGTCCTAATAAACTACGTATTTGGTACATGAATCCCGTCATTATATTTAAAGAGTATAATTATACTCTAATAAAAATATATGCAAAGCGTACATAGAATCATATATAGACATAACATAATATATATTGTTGCACGCCTCACTGTTACATTTTACGACACAACTCTCTTTCTCGGAACCGTTTTACTTGTTACTTCAGGCTAGGCCTAAAGAGCCGTGGCATTTTCAGTTAGGTACAATTCATTAATGATTTGCATGATTTGAGCCCAGGACCTCTAAAACCGAAGCACCGCGCTCTACCACTAAAGATCAACAGTTACAAATGATACTAAAGGAGCATAGTAACATGTACATATAAATAACATTGGGGACATATAAATAATACTTGGCCGCAAAACAAAAAAATAGATTAAAAATCTATGAGTAAACATTTCTATTACATGAATAAATATACAGTTTTTAAACGTTTTTCCTTTTGTTTAGGGAAAACACAATCGATAAGTGGTTCCGCGCGTTTTCAAACAAGGTACAAGCTTTAAATGACAAGCCTGTGAGCAAGATTACTCGACGTTCGCGCAAAGACCGTAATTGGTTAAAAGCATTTTTATTGCTTCATAAATTGAGTGTTGTTCCATTAAAATTGTCAGTGTTTGCCTGCGAAGCTTCCTCTAGGTATTTTCACAGGTGCGTTCAGTTGTGTTGAATATCAAAATCAATGTTATAAATTATTCTTTAAGCTACTTTGTTACTGAAAGCCTTAACAAAATTATAAATTAATTTTAGTTTAAAATAGCATTGTTTGTAGTAAATGTGAGACTTCGAACAAAATTTTATAAAAATGATTGTTGAAAAAATCTAGATAAATAATTCTAGAAGTTTTTAATATCATTAAATATCCTCTTTTCCGAAATTTCTTAAGGCGAACGCCTCTGGACAGCCGATGCCTATTACCTTGTGTATTATTAATTAATTAAGACTAGTATAATATTTCGGCCATGAGATATTAAGGCTAACGATGCCTAGAGAGATTAGATGTGGATTAGTTTAATAGCATTAGAGGTAACTAATCTATTGTTACTAAGGATTGTCATAATCATTATCATTCCTTCAAGTCAGCGACGCATCTAAGATAAGTATTTAAGCTGGATTAAAACTAAGGTGAGTGTAAAATGTAGTGAGATGATCTTTGTAGCTTTGCTACTAAATTAGATCAGCTGTTTATTTAGCTAGGATCTGTTTGAAGCCTAATTATTAATGAACAGCTGTATACAATTTCGAATCATCAAAAAGTACTACTATTGTCAGGATCAAACTTTTGAACGTTGTTGAGCACTAGGTGAGAACTATAGCCACTCAACTCAGCCAGTTGGAAAAGATCAAAGAGAGTAAGAAGACACAAAATACTATATTTTCTAAGTATTGAAAAAATAACTTTCCTATGTAAAATGTCCTTTATAAATTATACATGGTCAGCATGGTTTGTAACATAAAAATATCTTTGTTTCAAAAACGCTTTTAAAGTCTTGTAGTGTACTTTTTTTGATTTTAGAAATCATTTTACCTAGAATTTTAAGTATTAATAGTGTTTTTCTTTGAAAAGGTGGTTTTATAAATGCTTTGCACGCCGAGCTTAATAGGACACTGTTCTATCGATCTATCTGATTGTGCTTTTAATTAAATTCTCAGTCAACAATGGAATGTTGCTATTCATTATATCAGCAACCTTGATTCATTTTTTATCTTTCAGATATTAATCTTTTGTATTGTATTGATTTTGTTGAGAAAAGTATACTAACTCGTATATTATGAAATGTAAAATATGGATATACGTCTTGTTCATCCCAAATTTGGGATAATTTCTTATCACTAGACTCATGGTGAGTGGCACAAAAGTTTATACAAGGAATAACTGTAAATTAGAGCAATGGTAAGAAAGTAAAATAAGTATAGAATATGGTTAAACTGTTAACCATATAATATTTGACGAAAACGGTATAAATTCATAAAAACTCGACCATAGTTAATGTTTGGATTTTGTTTATTACATCAAACATTATTTTGTTGGTCTTATGTTTATGTTGTCCAAGATTTTAAGTATTTATATTTTATTTGAGACTTGCATATAGAGTTCATAAATTTTGGATTGTACCTAAAAAAAATCCTTACCTTCAATGGTCTATGCTATTGATGAATCTAATTAATAAAAGTAAAATTATCTATGTAAAACAGGTTAAGTTACCTGATGTCGCCTTTTGGTACAAGACTTGTCCTTAATTCAATATTCGCATTTCGGCGCGAGCACCATCGTCAAATATTGAATATTTTGCCAATGTTATGTATTATATCTAATACATTCAGAGTCATCTATACAAAATCAATTTGTAAATTACTTTTTATTAAACATGTTTGCAGATTTTAACTAGTATAAGAACCAACGTTTAAGAAGATACGTCAAGCAACCAGCGCTGTCTTGGCGCAGACGGCGACATTAATTCCCATTAAACTTCACTTCTGAGCTGCTTTCAACAAGAAAATTTATACATGTAGATACACTTTTATTTGCATTAATTGAAAACTCATACACGTAGAAAAAGCTATCTATATTCCATAGTTAATACAGTATTAACATATTCTTGTTCTAAATTGCACTGCCATACTTGGTTTTAAATATGGATATCGGCCTGTCTTCAACCTGAATTTTTATATTCATGATGGTTTTATAAAACTTATAAATATTTATAAGCATTTTACATATTACAATTAAATTGTGTCTGTATACCTGTATATGGTGGTTCTTAATAATAAATAAAACAACTAGTTTTGGCACCGAAATCAACTGCAGCCTCTCATTTTCTTCCCGGTTTCTGTCCGACTAAACCAGCTGGTTGTTGGTGTAAGCTCCTTTTACAAACTTTTGAACACAACAGTAAGTGTTGCGTTTCAATTTTTTGTGTTTTTTTCACTCAATATGTATGTACTTATTTCCTACAATTGTACAGCCTGAACAGTTCCATACTGAAACTAGTTGAATAATGTAATTTTACAAACTACCATAAAAGTATTGAGATTTCAATTTAATTTGTGAGTTTTGTATGTGGCAGTCAAATGACTACCAGTGGCAGTTGTGTTTGCCCCTGAAGGTTTTTACTCTAAATTAACACAGAGTAGTGAGTAACACACTGACTCGTTATTCCGTGATCGTTCATACTCAGAAATGGTGCGGCGGTTTGAGTCTAGCGCTTGGCGGAAGTTTGATTGCTATGCAAGCGATGACGTTTGCAAATTGTCTACGTGAGGGGACTGCTAGACAAAACTGACTAACTTCTGATACTGTGGGTCGCTTACTTAATTAACATTGTTTCTGTCCAATTTTTCATAAAAAAATTTCTCAATTTGTGACAGCAATTGACATCTTCTCTCTTTAATATTGTACATTCAACACAAATAAACTCAAATTCAGTCAAAGCCCTCACTGACTCACTCACTCACTCGTCACTAAGTCCCACTTCCCATCCCATTTACCTAGGAGGCTGAAATTCGGTACACCGATTCTTTGGGCATTAAATAGGAAAACTAAGCAGTTTATATTCTTATCTGGCTTTCGGGCTCCGCCCCAGTGGCTCTGGAGTTTCCATGTTAACCTTACGAGTACTCATATTTAAATGGAATTAAAGAATCTTAATAGCTTGGTTCAACTTGATTCTGTTGAAGTTGATTCTGTGATGTTCAATAGCATTAAAGAGTTAATAGGTTTACCAACAGGGAGCAGCTCTATTATCTTTTTACATTCATTTATGACAACAGTTTGCAACCAAAAGCGTAGCGAACTAACTTCAACCTGGAGGCGAGTTAACGTAGCGAACGAGCTAACCTGAAGGCAAGTGAGCGCAGAGAACGAGCTCCAAACTAAAGGTGAGTAAGCGTAACAAACAAACTTCAATCAGGACATGATTGATCCATGCGAACGAGCTCATCTTGAAAATTAACGAGCATTGATATAAAACCATATTAGGACAGGACGACGACTTGACCAATTGAGCAGATGTTTTTTCATGAATAGAGCCAATATAACTACAGGCTTAGTGGAGATAGTAATTTTTAATTTATTATTAATACTTATGAAGTTAAACGGGGTAAAACTCGCGGGTACAGCTAGTGTGTTATATTTTGTATGACAAAGATAGCGTAATAATTCGAATTTACAACTCTAAGAACAATAAGTAACATGTTTTGAAGAGTAGCTGCTAAATAATGCAAACTTCAACAAACTCAACTAACAAATAACACGATACGATTGTTAATAACTGACCCAGCATCGTATTAAGAGCGCTGCTAGATAATATACTCTGCAATGTTATGTGCCCAACTTCCAATACAACCCAAAATATTGTTTATACTTATATCTTGCTATGTAAAAAAATCATTTCCCTACAGAAGATGTGTTAGAGTGCACATTGAATATTAAAGATTGTTAAAACTATCAGTAAACGATCCTTTACTGTTTGAGCAGCCAAAAACATCATCCCCCCAACGGAGAATCCTAAGTGAGTTGGGAATTGCCTTACGTTATGACACAGCTTGGGATTCGATTTTGTGTCAAAATATTTGTCCCTTTTAAATATCAAACCTATTTTCAAACAAGTGTCATTTATTTTATTCCTAAAACCTCTACATACGATTAATGTATAATTCCACAAGTAAATTAGGAAACAAAACTAATATGTTACCTAAGTTAGAAATGAGCTTCTTAACTATTCCAATATCTTAAGTTGGCTGCTAAAGTAAACTTAACTAACACAACTTTGAAACCACTAATCGTTAGTCTCCGTCTCTCAGGGGAAACGTTTATAATTTAGAATCATTGGAGAGTTGGATAATGGAGGAGGCGTCATATGTCACCCACCAGAAAACGTTTACGGTCGTAAGCCATTGCAAGGTGGTTAAATAAAAAGTAGCACTGCCTATGGTTATTGACTAGCTAGAATAACACCAGTTCTAGTCCACGTCTTATGTATTTCAAAAATGGTAATGCCATTAACCACCGACGGTTTACTATTTTACTATTATTAAAAAAAACTACGTATGTTGGACTTTTTATGTGTGTTCACATTACGATGAAGTAGCACTATGAAAGATTTGTTTACCGTTTGTTTTAATTGAAAATAATTGCCTAACATTTTGTAGTGTTTTATAACCATACATGTTTGCTGTATATAATTTGTCGTATTTTAATTGTTGCTACCATTATTGCCAACATGTTTGTATTTTGCTGCAATTTTAAATAATCTATATATCTAATTCCGTAAGCCCAAAATTTTACAATGAAATTGTGAGCGAACGGGAGGCCGTAGAAAGCTGGGAGAGGTCTCATTTTAAAGGTCTGGGCATGAAGTTTTGGGGAAAATTATTCATTTTTCTTAATTATGCACCAAAAGGTCGTTACGTAATAAAATAATTTACATTTAAATAACATGGGAATCCAGGTCATGTCTGCTTTGGTTACTTAAAAACATGTGGTTTATTTAATTTAAAGCATATGGTAATATGTACTGTAATATGTATACTATTATAAACTGAAATATAGACTTTTTCCAGGGTCTGGATTAGTTAATGGTATAAGATTAGTTGTGTTAGGTATGTCTGAAAAAAGTGTAAAGTTAGAAGTAATTACTGGAGTAGGCAAAGGGAACATATTTTTCATGCCAAAAATAAAACTAACATCTAAAGATCCTAATATGCCGTTTAAGTTTATTTTTTTTTTTATTTTTTTTTTTTTTTTTTTTTTTTTAATCACTGGTATCGCATCAGCGACGTGGTCGTCAGGTTTTTTTACTTTTCTTGCTTTTAATTAATATAAAATTGATTCATTTCCTCTTCAGGGATGCACATGGCCTAGACATATATTTCATCAACACTGTAGTAGGCCGCTTGACTTAAAAATGTTTTTAGCAGGTTTTTGAATTTGTTGATAGAAGGCTCTTGTGTGATGTACTGAGGCAATTTGTTGTAAATCTTTATACTATTGAAGTAAGGGCTCTTGCTTGCAAGGGTGGAATTTACTTGTGGTACATGAGGATTTGTTGCTCTTCTTGTATTGTAATTGTGGACCATGCTGTTAGTTACAAAAATATTAGGATTCTTCTTAACGAGCAATGCAGATTCCAATATAAAGAGAGACGGAAGTGTGAGTATGTTCAGTTCTTGGAACAGAGGTTTACAGTGTGTCCGTCTATGGACTCCACATATTCTTCTAATTGCACGTTTTTGAAGGATGAAGATACGTTTTGCCTCACTACAACTACCCCAAAATACCAAACCATATGAAACTATGCTATGAAAGCAGCCATAGTAAACCTTAAGGAGAATCTCGATGTCAACCAGCTTTTGTAGTCTAAACAGCAGGTAGGTGACAGATGACAGTCTGGGCGCTATTGCATCGACATGCGTTCCCCAATTTAGGTTCTCCGTAATGTGTAGACCCAAGTATTTGGTTTCACTACAGGTTTCAAGAGGTACCCCGTCCAAGGTCAATATCGGAGGTGGTTCAGGCTTCTTCCTGTTATAAAACTCCATTAATTTGGTTTTACCAGAATTTAGGACCAGATGATTTTTGCTACACCAAGTTGACATTTCAAGTAAGCCAGTTTGGGTGTTTTCAATTGTGATATTTCGATTTGGGCTTGGGACTAGGTGACAGGCGTCATCAGCAAAAAGCCATAAATTTCCAGAAGATATGGAGCCAGGCAAGTCATTCACGTATAACAGGAATAGGATGGGCCCAAGGTTTGATCCCTGGGGGACACCGATGTTCAGAGCTGGTGAAGGAGACGATTTATATGTCCGGAGGATGTTGTCAGGGCCTCTGTGCTTCAAGGATACAATCATGTGTCGATCTTTAAGATAGGATGAAATCCATCGCAGTGGGTTTCCAGAAATGCCAAGTATTCGCAGCTTATCCAGAAGGATCCCATGGTCAAGAAGATCAAAAGCCTTTGTCATGTCGTAAAAGAGACATAGTAAGCTGTCAGAAATGTCAAGGTGGTTATATACTTCCTTTAATAGGGCGAAAATGGCATCACAGGTAGACATGTTTTTTCTGAACCCAAATTGGTTTTTTGACAAGATGTTATTTGTTTCAATAAAACTTAGCAGTCTTTTAAGAAAAATAATCTCAAAGATTTTACCAAAACAGGGCTGGACAGAAATAGGCCGGTAGTTACTTGCGTTAAGAGGATCATTCTTCTTAAATACAGGGACAACTTTTGAAGTTTTCAACGAATCAGGAAAGCAACCAGTTTCAAACGACTTGTTAATAGCGCAGGCCAATGCTTCAAAGATGTTTTCATTGCAAAGTTTGAGAAGGCTGCATGGGACTTCATCAATGCCAGAACTTTTTTTAGATCCTATTAATAAGACTACTTCACGAACCTCGGAGGCAGAAGTAAGAGACAGTACAAAGCGACTCGCTTCGAGATCAGTGGGTAACACAGGGGCTACATTATCTTTAGCCAATGTACATATTTCCTGGTGAAAAGATTTACAGAAATAGTCTACTATTGTCTGAGGATTTTTGACTTCCACGTCATCGATCATGAGAATCAGGTTTGATTGGTTCTGATACTTTTCATCGCATAGTGTACGGACCACTGCCCAAGATTCTTTGCTTGTGTTTTTGGAATTTAGTATTTTGTTACCAAAAAAGGCCTTTTTTGTTTTGTTGACAAGTGCAGAAAATAGTATATAAAATTGCATTATGCAGGTATGTAATAACTTTTATACATATTATAATATACAAAAATGTTAAACGATAATTAGGAATTTAGGAATTCAATTCCTATTGCGATTAGCTTTCGATATTACTATAAATAAAGCGCAAGGCCAAACCTTCAAAAAGTTGGCATTTATTTGAAAAAAACCCGTGTTTACCCATGGTCAACTTTATGTAGCTTTTAGCCGGTTAAAGTTGCCAGATGATGTTAAAATAGTACTAGAACAAAATAAAGACCAAGGATTCGATTAAAATGGATACTATACTCTGTTGTTTTTAGAGAGATTTTGTTATAATTAGCATTATACAATTTGGAGGATGACATTATCTCTATGTGTTTTATTTAAGTGAATTTGTCTATATTCAAAGGAATTGATAAATATTTAATTAATAGTCATGAAGATTATTATTGAAAATCTTCCTTAGACGTATATCATGATTAGAAAGTTTGTATTATAAACACACTACATGAACAGTCCTTTGGAATCTATATTTTAAACAGAACAGACATCAAAAAATTGCATTATGCAGGTATGTAATAACTTTTATACATATTATAATATACAAAAATGTTAAACGATAATTCAAGGTAGGGTAACCCATGAGACTAATAATTTGTAAAAAATATTTACTAGAATATATATATAGGGGCTATTGCCCCTACAAGCCACTAGTTTAACCTAAATTGAGACTACACAAACAAGGTTTACCCATTTAAAACATCTCCATTTTCAATTGTGATCATGCCACCTAACCTGCTGGTAGCTAAAAAAAAAATACGAATTCTACGCTTAACTTTGAGACAAACCTTTGTTGAGACTAATCACCTAAAATCTAAATGGTATCAAAAACAAAAAGACGGGTTTTAAATATGAAAATAGGGAGTTATTGTAAATTATTATAAGATTGAGGTCGTGTCTGTCTGTCCGTCTTTCTTTCTGTCTGCCTGTATGTCTGTGCAGCTAACACGACTAAAATACTAAACCGATACAGCCAAAATTGAGCACAAAGATTGCCCACATGTCTAGGAATGTCACAGGCCTATTCCCAGAGTTCCTCCAGGGCTACGTCAATTGAACCTCCAAAGTTTTTATGTGAGGTTTGCAAAAGTAAATATTAATAATTGGTATCCACGGAAGCATAATAAGATTCACAATGTTTACATCTGCATTGACATGTCAATGTAAACAAGCAGAAGTGCCAAATGCTTATTTCACAATTTCAGACAGCCGATCCAAACAAATTAAATATAATATTTTCATCGATGTGGTAGAAAACTATGTAACTTAAACTATGCCATTGATTATGGAAATAATAAAGATTTGATAACAGTTGCTATATCAAAGCCTGGCTCTGGTTTTGATTTGAAGTATCCAAGTTATAAAAATAATGTTTTTGGTATAATTTCATGTAAATAGTAGGACGATTACATATATGTTATACTTTCGTCTTTAAATTTTCTGGCTTTTTGTTTTTAAATTCAAAATACTTATTAAGTGTTTGTATTATGCGTTATAGTACATCTTCCTGTTGTGAAGTACGGGTACAGCAGCTCTAGTAAACTATAAGGTTTAAGTGATATCCAGTTACATAAATTTTTGTTGCAAAGTTTTTGAGATAAACCTTTTACAATTTAAAATCTAAATGGCTTTACAAATAAAACTACGGTAATAAGTTATACAAATTGGGAATTATTGTAATAACCTATAAGGTTATGAGATTTACTGTTACATCTTTTTGATACAACTCCGAAACTTTTATTTGGAGGAACTAATGTAATAAGTACCTAGATACCTTACTTATTTTAGAATGCAGTTGTGGTTCATTATCGTTTGATTTCGGTATATATTACAAACATAAAATCTCCATCATTTCTCATTTTTCATATTTTTGCAAAAGTTTTTGATCTCTTAAGGCATGTTGGAATTATTTGGAAATACTAATTGGTTTACAAGATAATTACAACTTTTGTAATTATCTTCTTTATGGCATTATAATTCCAAACAAAACTACAATACCCGCATCTCTTTATTGCGGGCCAAGAGTTCTTGGACTTGCACAAAACATACGTCAAAGAAATAAATAAATATATAACTTTATTCCATTGATTGACAAACTTATTTAGGCTAATTGATGGTTGTGAGAATACATTTCCAATTGCCTTTTGACAACGTTGTGAAAATCTTGGAAGTTGTGGTAGGAAGTGATTAATTTAATCTTTCTCAAAAATTCATTAAGAATCGATTCTTTAAAATCTATTAATTTCTGAAACCAAATAATGACCAATTTGTGGTAGCCTAACACAGGTTTACATATATTTCACCCGTATTTGATATTTTAAATCGCAAACAATAAATGCCAAAAATCATGGTTTGCATTGACGATATCTAACGCTCATTGTATTCTTCGTAATATGTTTAAATTCATTATCACTATTTAGATTTAAAAAGTCTTTACTGTATTGCGCATTAACCTTCACAGCGTTTATGATTTATTTGCACTGTTACTTTTGAATCACGCTAATTTATGAAGCTGTTCCAAAAGTATTCCTTACCTGAAAGCATGTCCAATGGGGCCAATCATCATCATTGATGATGTTATGGGTCAAAAAATCATTGGCCCATTCGCCTATTGGGTCTGACGATGATTGGAGTGTCCAATCGAAATCGATCACCACTTACCATCTTTTATATGTATTTAATGTGTTGGGTAAACAGTCTAAGTATAAATATATGATTACAAATAAATATTTGACGTATTTTCTGGTAATTTTATTACACGTAAAATGCTTATAAAAAGTTATTTAGTATACCTTACATTTGCTAAGATCTATATATGTTACAGTGAGAACGGGTTTAACACCAGGTATATCATATGCTCTGCCGAGTATTGAGTTGAACTATATTGTGTTTTGCACGGTGACAACAAAGTCCCGACGGTCTGTGGTTAGCTCAGTGTGCCGCAAAATATGTGCGAGCTTTGTTTAAATCTGACAGCAACAATGGACAAATGCACCGAATGGGTAGTAAACAAGGGCTAATGCTGGTAACGGCCTGTGAGGGATATTAGGCTATTTCAGTCTAATGAAACTATTTCAACTTCATTTAATACTAATGAGCCACTCGTTTTTATCCTCGTTTAACTCAGTATGGGTTTTGTTACAGATGAAATTTACTTGTTATGTAATCGTTGTATTATTAATTAATATACAGGGTGTCGCAAAAAAGTGTGATGGGCTATACAGGACCTAATTCTACATGCAAAAATAAGTCAAAAATAAAGAATAATTTTTTTTGGATTTCGGGTTAGTTTAGCCGTAATCCGCCATTTTGTTTTTTGGGAAAAATATTTATTATTTCAAAATCCCTTTGAGATATTTTTACAAAACCTGGCAAAATTGTTTAAACTATAGTAAGTAACATTCATAAAAAAAATTATTATTTTAACTTTCCAAATTTCAAAATGGCGGCCGTTTGAATTTTTTAATGCCAAATTTCATGAAAACCGGTACCAAAATCAAAATTTTGTAAGACACAAAAGTTTTAGTATTTATTATGACAAATCCAACAAAACAAAAATGAATAAAATCGGTTCATAAATAAAGAAGCTGTATTTATTTTAGTAATTTAGACTGAAATTACTTAATACGTTACATAAACTATTACATTACATTAAATACATTTTAATATTAATAATTTCAGTCTAAATTACTAAAATAAACACAGCTTCTTTATTTATGAACCGATTTTATTCATTTTTATTTTGTTGGATTTGTCATAATAAATACTAAAACTTTTGTGTCATACAAAATTTTGATTTAGGTACCGGTTTTCATGAAATTTGTCATTAAAAAATTCAAACGGCCGCCATTTTGAAATTTGGAAAGTTAAAATAATATTTTTTTTTATAAATGTTACTTACTATAGTGTAAACAATTTTGCCAAGTTTCGTAAAAATATCTGAAAGGGATTTTGAAATAATAAATATTTTCCCCAAAAAACAAAATGGCGGATTACGGCTAAACTAAGCCGAAATCCAAAAGATTTTATTCTTCATTTTTGACTTATTTTTGCATGTAGAATTAGGTCCTGTATAGCCCATCACACTTTTTTGTGACACCTTGTATAGGGATTTCGTATTACATGTGTTGTCAATTCATATTGTGTACAGTATATTAACATAGGTAAAAATACTTCGTTAGTAGATTTTATCCTTATGGAACAGCTGAAGAATATTTTTTTAGCTCCGTCCAGCTTATAGTAGAGGTTGTGTTTTGTTTACAACTTGTTTCTTGTTATAATTGGACACTGGAATAATTTAAAACCTAGTTCAACAAAAATAAAACAACATAATAATAAACAATAACCCCCCCTCGTCCACTAGTTATATAACCAAACAGTAAAGCACAATTCATTAAATTAGCCCTAAAATAATATAAACCAAATTTCGTCGACACTCTAGCCATCAGTGTCGCCAGACATGAACTAGACACGAAAAACTAGCTTCAAAATTTACAATGGGGTGAAAAGTCTACTTGTCTCGTTAAGTATATGATATTATCCAACAGATGATGCGGACATGTTTTATCGCGATAAGTAAAAAACAAAGCTTTCATGGCGTTTTAAATTTGTAACCTGATCTCATTTTCGAGGTACGAAAATATTGAACACATTACAAGAGTAGTTGAAAACTAGCTGAGGTTGTTCTTTCACCAAAGGGGGTGGATTCGATATAAAAAAATGGCACGAAAACTATATTGAAAAATTTATTAGATAACGTAATTTACCAATTTGGCAAACAGTGTTAACAGACGGAGATAAAACGTATGTTTATTGTCTGTAAAATTATAACAGTTACAGACAGTTTTCAATTTCCATTGACTTTTGCGTACTGAAGTAGACCTCACATCTATATAGACCAGCTGTCGCCATGTTTTCGTTTTTTTTAAGAATTTAGTTATGTAAGCCGGTTACAGACTTATCACTGTGAATTGGTTGAAAGGTAAGAATATTTTACATAAATTTAGTAATATACATTAGCGCAATCTGTTGGCAGCTGATTTTATCTAAGTCATTTTTTTACTGAAAACCTGGTTACAACTTTAACTTGGGAATGGAACGTCTAGTTTCATCAATAGTTAAATATATAACTTAAAATTGCATCCATAATCTATTTCGGCGTGGTCAAAGCCCGTTCATGAGTTAAACGTTTGATTTTCCACAAAAATAATAAATAAATACCATAATTTGTAAAAGATTATAATAGGGGTTTTTATAGTCGTACTAGTTGATGTACCCGTGCTGGAGATGTACGATACAATTAATATTTAATTTTGAAAATCTCACCCCAAAACTTTGGACATCCCAGGGGCGTAGCCCGAGAGGAACTCAAGGAAGTGAATATGGCTATGACATTCCTAGATACGTGGACCATCTTTGTGCTTAGTTTTGGCTGTATTGGTTTAGTATTTTAGTCGGGGCAGCCGCACAGACACACAGACAACACCTCAATTTTATATCAGTATAGATTATCTAAGACCATCATATATAATTGATGCACTCAGTCTAAATAAGACTTATATTTTTCTGTTAAAAGGCGCAACTAGAAACGTTTTACAACGCATTAACCCTAATGTGAATACGAGTAAGCTTTGGTAGGTTTCCATAACGTATTGACGTCTTCAGCATTTCCGGCATGGTACACATGTAACTGTTTTAAATTGAACGTTTTAGGTTATTTCAAACCATATACTTTGAGTAAAAATATAATGCCAGTTAAGTGATTTTATGGTATTGTTTGGATTAAGCATTCTATTTTATTAATAAATTGTTATTAAATTATTAAATTATCAAAAATTACTCACGAAAATCAAAAATTACTAATTAATGAAGGAAGCTGTTAAAAAAACTTTATAAAGCTAAATTTATACAAATTAAATTACGAGGAGGTGAAACTTAGTTTCGTATATTGAAGCGTAAAAAGTGCTAACTTCTCCAATCCACTAAAATGTTAAAGTTAAAATCTGGAGAGCTTATCCCCGCCGTTTACGTTATAAAAAGTAAATTGCATCAAAAATTTGTTTCTAAATGGGTTTAAAATAACCACGTTTGATGTTACTTTTTCAGTGAAGAAATATAAATGTTCGGAATATGAAATTCATTTTCGTCATAGTAACGGGATCGTTCTAACTATTTATATCTTTCTGAATGTAATATAGCACGAATATATCTTCCTTTAGTGTTTTCTCACTAATTTTATATTTCTATTACATTTCGACTACAAATACCGTAACTTACAAGGGGAAAAGACAAATTAAATTTAATCCACTTTTAATTTCTTTACTCCTTATAAAGCAGCGTAATTCTTTAACATACTTAACGTCGCATAGGTACGATGTATTTATATTCTCTTCACATAAAAAAAAGAAAAAAAATATAATCACCATTGCTATAAATTAAACTTGTAAAAAGTATTTTTTTGTTTGACAAAATTGCTGTGGAAATAGTTTTAGTTTTGTAGTTGTAATTAATGTATTGGTTTTATTATGATTATTTCAAATAAAACGAAGAATTAGCCATGCATTTATTTTAATTATTATTCAAATTCAAATGGTATTGATTGGAGTAATATTCATCCAGTGTTAAATGAATTCAATTGTCCAACTAAATAATTCAGTAATTAGATATAAAGTATTTAGATAGTTACTATTTTTTTTCAATTAACTTGCATAGATCCATCAGCAGTATATATTCTAAAATTATATTTTTTTTTAATAACACCGAAATAGTAAGCCGTCAATATTATTTACTAGCACTTGCAACGCTCATTTAAAATAATAACATTTGTTTATGGCTCGAATATTAATTTCAAACTTCCAAACTACAATTTTCCTTATCTCGGTTATATTTTCTTACTAATATTGAACTTTAAGTGTATATTAGTTTAGTTTTTGCTCTGATAACTATCACTATAGATTATCCCTGGTTCAAATTGCGATGAGCTTAATAACTTATGTAGAACTAAGTTATATTTTAATATTTTACATAAATCAGATATGTTGCTCTAATATACTGTTAATATATGCATAACTTCATGCCTAAAGTTGAAGAGGTATTTCACATTCCTTGCCATAACACTCGTAAAAATTTTAAATATTACTATTAATCATAATTCATATTAATAATAATTCTTTTATTACAGTCAACGAAGTGCATTACATTACGCACGTCAATAGCATACATAATATTTGCGAAAAAATCGATGTTAAATGTCACATTTTGCCACATTATGTGTTCTCATAAAAACTGCGTTAATTGTTGTGTTTAAGTTTATTTCAAAGACCTATTACCATGATATATCATAGCATTCAATTTTTCCCGTGTAGTTAACGGTATAAACCATCAACGTAGGAATGCTGATATGTTTTTTGTACGGATATAAAAATAATGTGTATATTGTTCTGAAGCCTCTTTATTTTGATGTATGTTTGTTTATGATTAAGTTTATTCGTTTGTTCAGGGTGATCGTAAAACACATATCACTATTAACACTTCTGTAACCTATTCAATTTCCACACATTAACGATCTAATAAATACTAATTCATTGACATGGATCTTATATTTGTAGAGCCCAGATATTTTAACCATTTGCCTATCTACACAAACACACTATTCAATATACAATTGCATCCAGATAACCTACTGCCCCACTGCTCCTGTCCCATGGGGATCGGATGCAGGGTATTTAGAGAGAGCGTTTTTGTAATCAATAACCTAACCCCGTGGTCCAGACAGCATCGGTGTTATCAGACGACCTTGACCTACTTTCAGCATACTTACTCTGAGTCCACCGGAACACTGGTATCAGGGTCACAAACAGGTTGTTCAACAAAAACACACCCAAAACTAAAACAAAACGTTATTGACACGGTGCTCGCGCGGTCACAAGCGCTGAAGTGGTAACGGGTAGCCAGTTCCACCGACACTGACAACAGATTGGGCAGCTACTCTCGTCCGAGGCGCAGGCGCGAGCGAGCGTGGACGAGGCAAGGCGAGGCAAGGCGAGGCGAGGCGGGCCGTCCGCACGTCCTAAGTGTTTGCACGATTAATAACACCAAGGTTTTTTAAAGTCGTTTGGATAGAAAACTCATGAAAATCAATTGGAATTGGTGTTTAGTACTAATTTACGGTGTATAAGTATGAGGCTGAAAGTCGTAAAAATATAATTTGATGAGGTATTATTTTGTCAACATTTCGGGTGTCTGGAAAGTATAGAAAGACGGGAGTGTAATCAAATTAAAGGTCTTTATTCTGTAACGGCAGTTAGATAGCAAAATCCCCATAGTTTTGTCGAAAAAGTTGGTAAAAAACTAAATGTCCTCTTAAGAAAAGTGACAGAATAGAGGAAGGTAAATTTTGTAATTATTTACAGTAGTTCAAGAATAGCATAGGAAGTCAAAACAGCAGATTTTGTTATCTCAATAAATGTGATCATGCTGTATAATAAAGCCAGTATGTAATAGCCGTAGACATTCCATCCCCATATTAAAGTTGTAGCCAGGTTTTTAATAAAATTTGTCTTAGTTGATGTGAGCCACCTACAGATTGCGCTGATCTAAATGACTGATTTCTGCCGATTACATGATGGTTTTTACCAAGTCAAACTGATGGAATGACTTATTATGAGCTATAGCAACTGTTGTGACTCAGCAACTATGTCAGTAACGAAAAATAAGGTACAAAATAGAGTTTTAGACACTAGCGCAATCTGTGACTGGCTCACACGACATTCCATCCCCATATTAAAGTTGTAGCCAGGTTTTTAATAAAATTTGTCTTAGTTGATGTGAGCCACCTACAGATTGCGCTGATCTAAATGACTGATTTCTGCCGATTACATGATGGTTTTTACCAAGTCAAACTGATGGAATGACTTATTATGAGCTATAGCAACTGTTGTGACTCAGCAACTATGTCAGTAACGAAAAATAAGGTACAAAATAGAGTTTTAGACACTAGCGCAATCTGTGACTGGCTCACACGACTACATTCTTTTTTAGTAAAAATTTGGTGACAGCTGATCCATATAGATGGGATGTGTAATAGTTACACGTGCGTAGGAGTGAAGATTGTGTAAACTTAATACAAACATCATCACGCATAATACTTTTCTTCTAAGAATTAGTTTGATTATCTTTGACTCTTAAAGCACTCGTGGGGCAAGAATAACATTTAAACATTGTTAAGCAAGCAAAAACTTACCTTTGAATATCAAAACTATTAATTTAAAATAAGATTTGAAAAAATGTGGGCTATAAAATACTTGTCCATCATAGTATAGGTCAATCAATGAATACTTATTTTATCTCCCATTATTTCCGTCCATGTAAATGTATAATGTAATATCGTGAAGTTTATTATTTCTTAAAGTCTTTTTTTTATGTAGAACTAAGTGACCCCTTTCGAGCACTTGATGTGTAAATTATATGTGTGTAAATTATATGCTTACTAACCAAAAGATTGTAGGCATGAATAGTTGTTATGACGTACATAAACTCACTTTAATTAGTAAAAAACTCCTTTGATGCTACGTTTACTAATCAATGTGTCTGACGTAGCTACAAAGCTGTACTCGTTTACAGTGATGACGTGATATCTTCAACTATGTCGCAAGTAAAGTCCACTTGTTTTAATAAATTACCTTAGTCTTAATATAAGAGACAAAATAGTATATATTTAATCACTAGGGCGTAAACGGACTCTTTGATTGACGCTTAAGTTTCATCCGAAATTCTAAATGAGCCAGGGTTTAAAAGTTTTGGCCGTGTGATGAACCATATTTTCCGTTATATTAAAACGTAATTTACAAACTAAGTTAGTAATCGAAAGTTTTTTATGTAAAAACGGATTCTCAAAACAACTTCCACATGTCGAACTATTAACAAGAATGCAAGAGTAAGCTACAACAGGTGAAATAAAAATTGATTCATATTTTATATCAATGCGATTTCTTATTAAAATCTAAGTTTGCTGAGTTTATAACAGATGACTTTTATACTTGAACTAAAAAGGCTCTTTACTTCCTAGAAAGTAAAAGGGCTACTTTGAGCCCACAACTAATGTATTAAAACTGTGTTTTTGCTGCAGTATCACGAAAAATATGTATCTGTGCCAGCATATTAAAATATACATAAGTATTTTATAAGTAAAATATAACTCAAAAGAAACACTGTTCTAACAATTTTGACGACAGGTTTTGTTGTAAGGTTTAGAGTTTGTAAGAGTCTCAAATCGTAACTGTAGTTTACAACTTACTGAGCCACTCATTACTTAAGAAGTTTATATCATCAAGTTTTCTGGTATCGTCGCACTACCTAATTCTTCAATTAGTTATAACAAAATTTGAGTTTTTCAACCCCTGTTTGGATACTATACTCATTATTTAATTTTCTTAATTAGGCAACTATATGTTGATTTTTACCAAGGAAATTTGACGCAAAATATAACCAGTCAATCAATCTAAGTATCTTCCTCAAAATTACAAAGCCATGTGAGTTAAAACACAAAAACGCTTTGTTTAAGTTTAAAAGACTATAATGTACTCAAAATATAAAAGGGTAACACCCCTTGCAAATTTCCAGTTAGTCAAATGGGACCCAATCCACATAAATGGTCATTATTCAAGGAGGTTTTCGTTTATTTAACATTCAGTATGCAAGTTTTATCAAACGGATATTGTTATTGTTAGTTTAAGATGAATACAGTGCAATTTAGATGTGGTTAAATTTGAAAAGCATACAATTATCAAAACATTACAAACATTGTGAATATTCAAAAACTGGAAATATCTCAGAATTAGCTCTCCATGAGATTAGTGGATACAACGCACTATTCGCATAATCTATCACGTCTTACTAAACGTAAAAGATACTGGTACAAATAGTAGGTAATGAATAGTTACACTTAGCACATTGTTTTAAATTTATATCATAATATTATAGGCTGTGCTGAAATTACAAAAGTAGAC
Organism: Macrosteles quadrilineatus; assembly: GCF_028750875.1. Taxonomy (NCBI): domain Eukaryota; kingdom Metazoa; phylum Arthropoda; class Insecta; order Hemiptera; family Cicadellidae; genus Macrosteles; species Macrosteles quadrilineatus. Next base: position 165,437,100 of record NW_026542594.1, on the reverse strand, counting down.
AGAAATATTAGTTTATGAGTGAAAAACCTAAAGAGTCCCCTCCTATAGTCTGTTTAGGCTAAATAAAAATGAATAATAAATGCCAGTGACTTCGCTATTTATTATAATCGCTCATAATTACCTTAAAACAAAGAAGTGTAATTGGTTCTGAATATGGTTTTAAACATTAAAAGAACCTATGCGGGATCACCAAAAAACAGTAATATTTTGTAAGTTAAATCTAAATTTACTGATACTGCACCATAAAAATACACATTATCTCCTCAATAAACCTTGAGTCTTGTGAAGATTATTCCATATATTCCTTGTAACCGAAATAAACGTAATGTACACTCTATCTTATCGTAAAACACTTCAAAGACTTCTAAGGGAACGAAACCAGACACAGCAGGATGAGGTTAACATGTTTATAGCAGGTTAATAGATGTTATACATCCATTGGTATTGCTTGTAAGCTATCTTAGGCCTTCTTAAATTAAACTAAACCCCAATAATAAGGTGGTTCAATCATTAAAGCCAAACTAAAATTAGAAGCTGTAGTTCCCAAGAGTCCCATGAGAGTGGAAATAGAAATGTCATCATCACATTTCAAAAATGCCAATGGCGTAGGCACGAGCAAAAAAACAGTTGAAGTTGAGAGCTAGTTTGTTGTATGTGAGTAATTTAGTGACATGAAATTTAAAGCTGTAAAAAAAATTTAAAACTATGTTGTTTTGAAAAGTGATGAACGTAGCATTCGTTTGATCTTGGTAAAGTCTGAAATTAACCTAATACTATAAAACCAAATCATATTATTTTGGCTATTTATTTATGAAAAAAACTAAGTATTTTATTTCAAAACTGTATCTATTCATATCAATTTGCTAATTTTTACTATGACCTTGTTTCGTCCCATATTATTAATGTAGACGACTTATTTTTATCCTGAGAGTTATTCCCTTTGGTTAGAGTACTGTAAAGGAATCTTTGGTTGTTTCTAAACAGTTTTAAGTTTTTCAATTTTAATTATTTTTCTTTACAATTATAGAAAATGAGTGTTAATTTTATGTTCAATATTACTAACCTATGTTATATGAACAATTCGATTATTTTTATTAACAATTTCACGGTTTAAATATCAATAACCAAAGTAGTATGAAAGTCATTGACAGCAAAACAAATATTACACGAAACATATTTTTGAAGAAATATTGCAAACTAGACAAAACTAATGAATGTGTCAAATCTTCAAGTTGAAATTGAACGTTTTTCCTGTAACCGAGATTTGACAGGGACAGAGTAACAGCGCTTCTAACGGAAAAGGCATAAACTATGTGAGTCCCTTTCTAAACACAGACTGTTTAGGGCGCGCAACTTTGAAACTTGAAAACTTTTATCACAATGCAGCTTGTAAAGTCTATTATTGTAAATATAACTGTTACATTCTTAAAGTTTAGTTTTAAATTCACCACAAAGGTACCGTAATCCTAATTCAAATATCGAAAAATATTTACAATGACCAAAGTTACATTTCCTAGAAGTTGTTTTCAACAATTTAAAAGAGAATGAATTTTTTATGGAGGTTTCGAAATCCGACCTCTTTGTCTGCAAGGTTGATGTAACTTTTTTAATGCAGATAAAAAGTGTAAAATTGATAAATTATCACTTTATGGGAAAATCTAATTACATCGTCGTAATTCATTAAGTTTTATTTTACCAATATAAGGTTTAGATTTGGATGGAATATACTTTATCAGAAAAGTATGTGATCGCATGTTTAACTTCTACCGTATAGTACAAATATCATTGATTAGATTTCATTTGATTCCTCTTTAAATTGTATAGTAATTTATTTTATGGAAGTTATTTTCAATATAAGATAACCTCTTTGTACATAGGTGTTACCTAGCTCACCATACAACACTTTATAAATGTACGGTATGTATAATTATTTTCAAAATGGTTGTTATAGTTAAGGGTTTTGGTTACATGCAGCATTTGATTCACCCATTAGACATAAGTGTATTAATACTACAACGAGCATGTATCATATGTATCAGGCAAGGTTTGTAATTAGTCGTTTCAACAATACAGTCATTGCATTACACAAAGGGTATCATATTCCAATTGATAGGATTGCATTAATAAACCTTGTGCTACAAATACATGGCGTCGTTTTACAAAGCTAATTATGTAGGATTAGTAACAGTTTGTGTGGTAACAGCTACTCTTTGAAATAAACAATCAAAAATGTTATAAATGAATAAGAAATGCGCATATAAAACATATTCAGTTAACTGGTAATAATGCATTCTTCTAACTACAAAATCATTAGTTCAACTCGTTTTATTATTGATCAATGATTTATCAATATGGACTTATGTAGTATTAAATATAATCTGGTACGCCTAAAATGAACTTCTGAAAACGTTTTAGTAAATTAAAAGCGTGTACAACATCAAAGATAGCTAGTAAGCATAGGACATAAATCTATGTAGGGTGTGACTTTTTACAATCTGTATTTTATGTGTTTTTTTGTTGTGTTTCAATCAAATATTTACTGTTTGATTAAAGATTAAGATTTGTTTAATTTACTTTTGAATCAAACCAAATATAAAAAAATCTTATTATCATGAAGACACATGTACATTTTAATTTGATAAATTGTGTTAGCCATCAATGTTATCTTACTTCTTATATTAATATTATAAATGTGAAAGTTTGTTTGTTTGTTTGTTTGTTTAAAGTTCAATCACGCATAAACCACTGGACGGATTGGGCTAGAATTTTGGCATGATGATAGCGTACATTCCCGATTAACACATAGGCATATTCTTATCTAAAAAATCCTTTCGGGCTCCGCCCCAGTGGCTCTGTAATTCCCCATGTTAACCTTACTAGTATTTATATTTAAAGGGAATAAAAGAATTTAGTCACCTGTTTCAACTAAAAAGGTTGGTTCAATGATATGGAAAAGCATTAAAAAGTTATAAGATTTACCAACAGCAATATATTTTTATATATATTTTTTTTTTTTATTAATGCAAACAGCTAATTTGAACTAAGCAGCAACAAAAAACTGTGATTCGCAATGAGAACTGTCAAAGTAGGATTGTTTACAGTTATGTTTATGTTTTTCATTTCATGAATAATTTGTGATATTTTACGAATTGTTGATAATTTATTTTTCTCTATTGTTTAGGTGAAGTGGTAGAACATTATGGCTATGGTAAATGTGTAATACTATAGAATACTGTAAATTTAAAAAAGCAAATGTTATCAAACTGTGTCCTCCCTTATTGCATACGCAAAGCTTGAGTATAACTGCAATAAGCATTTTATACTTAATATTCCAACATCGTATGAAGGACGGGTTCTCTGCTAGTTTTTAATAAAAACGATTTTTATTATTTTATTTTATATTAATTTGTAAGTTAAAGTAAATAAACACCATGTACGCTACAGTTTGTATCTACGGAGGCACTTTAGAAATCCGTTTAATCCCTTTTAGTTCTAAATCTTCCTTAATTACGTCAGGTATTTGCACAGTTTTATGGATTATATCGTAAATTAGAATAAAGTACTTTAAACCACCAGCCTTACAATTAATTACACCTGTCTTGGATTACCTTTCACATTTTGTTTTCTATTTAACGTTTTAAATTCAATTTAAGTAAATAAATATTCCCTTGCAATGTTTTATGATTTCAGGTCCAATTAAAATATCAGTGTACATGATTTTAAAATCAATTTGCATGTTATTATACAAATATTACAAATGACAATTTATTCCAGATGAATCCTGGTATAAGCTATTTTCAAAAGTGTCAATAAAGACGATTAGAAAATTCATAGAGTTCCTTGAATAATATGTGTTATAAAAACTACGCTTATCCATATATGTAAAATAAACTTCGATGATATTTCTTATTAAATTTCTTTTAACAAACAACTTCTACACTCCTAGATAAGGATTTCCGATTCATCTACTATTCTTTTTTGTTTTCATCTTTAATAAAGGTTGGAAGATAAATCTGGGGATGAGGATCATTAATAACAGTAAGCAAAATGTAGTTCTGTTGCCAGGATTTATCTGTGTTATATATTTTTTGCTTTGCTAACCACTAAAAGTTCTTAATTATTGGGTTCTATTTCACCTTCATTGGATTGCAATTAAATATTTTCTTAAACATGCCAGATTTATTTCCTATTTAAAAAACATTGGATTTAACAAGTACTTAAATTTGTTCTGCTACAAGGAAGGTAATAAGGAGCATGTTTTTAGTTAAATGGTAATATCATCAATAAAATTTTGAAAAAATACATTAATAAACAACCAAAATAAAATATTTTGCCTATTCACTGTAAGAATAACATTGAAATATTAAAATTTTCAAAATTTATAATTTCCCAATTAAAAATCAACCATACAAAAGCATTTCAAAATAATAAACTTTTCGTAATTTTGAGCTCTAAAAAATAGTTTCGTGTGAAATTGGGAATTTCTATGTTTTGAGGGTGAACAAATAATTAAGTTAGATTTCTTCCCCTTAAACCTCCCTTAGATCTTCTATAGATAGCCTGAATAATGCGAACTCATTAAAATTAATGTGGGTTCACGCGTTTGTAGAAAATATTAGAAAAATAAAAATCTATTCATTTTTACTCAAGTTATCGTGCTACCGACACATATGATTATTCCTTGACACACTGCCTCAAAATCTGACGATTTAATACACCATTTTAGTCCCTAGGAAGTAAAAGTCACCCGTTGTAAACTCAGATGTAAACTTCAATTGCAAGGAATATGTTCAATTCGCACGTATCGAAGATATATATAGATTAAATTAATCGGTTGTAGCTTACTGTTGCATTCTCATTTAATAGTTCAACATATCGAAATGATAATGTAAACTAACACAATTGTATTAGACCAAATGATTGAATTACTCACTAAACAGCTGCTTATTGCATTAGCAAAATTGAATACAAGCTGTAAATCGTTTTGACAGGTTATATTTACATGAAAAGTATTTTCATTTTCTTAGTTTGCTAAATAATGTTGCAATATGACGAAAAAGTGAAGCTCATCATACGGTAAGAAATTGTTTTTCAACCATCGTCCACTTTCCGACCTTCGGCTTCGGTATGGTCATGCTGAATCTTGAAGATTAAACTCGGGTCTAAAAGAATCAGTTTACGCCCTACTAATGAAATATACTATGCATTAAAGAACTTAAAGTAAATTAATCTCGGGTCTAAGTCTAGGTCAAGGTCTTACCATGAGTCCTACGGTAATAGCCTTTTCCCTATATGGGAAACTCGCTGAAAAGTTCAAACAAATGTTGTGCCAAATTAGAAGTTGGCGTTACACAATTCTTTATTTGTTTTTCAGAAAGTTATAAACACTTTAGTTTAAAAGACATTGATAAGAATATTTTTTTAAAGTATTTAAACACTTTAGTCAAAAGTAATTAATGGGGCACTGTTTATTTAAGTACCATTGTCGTTGTATTTACATACTTAAATCTAGATTAGGCTGTTATCGTAAGACTAACTTTTAACACGTTTATAAAACATTTAGTTTTAAATTCAAACATTCAGTTTATTTTAGTGGCACAACAACACATTTCGACTACCTCAACGCTAATGATTATTGACTATAGATTTTCCAGGTGGAATGACGTTGACAATGCACTGTCGCTGACTGTGACGCACGGTGACCTTATACAGTGCATCTCGTTAATGGTGAATGTGCCGTGCATCGCACTGTGTCAAACATCACGTGATAGTGACACAGTGCATGTGCGAATCAAATTAACGTTTGTTTTTATTGCCTTATTCTCCTAACTACGTTCTCATTGCAAATACATTGTGCGCATTTATTTGCATTTCATTTTACGTTAACTCCGATACAAATATGTGTAATTATGTAGTTTGAACAACTATTAGAGTTGTCGTGCCCATTTCATTGATCACTCACTGATATTAATGATACGAGTTTGGCATAATGCCATTGGGATTACTTCATGTAACAGGCAGGCAACTGTATATGCGTGCATTTTGGAGAGGAGTAATAATATTTGTCGTACTAAATATTAAATGGGTAGAAAAATAAGGAACCTATACATAGATGAGGATAAATGAACCTAAACGTATACTTAATTCTTTTTATTTATTGTTCATAATGGTTCTGATCTCATTTACAATCAGCATAAACTCGGTTCAGATTCTTCATTTATTCCACTATCGTAATTGATCTAATTTTAAAGTATTGTAGGCCAGTTTTGTAAATCTACGAACCAAGTCCATTAGTAGGCGTGTTTGACAAGATCCACTTCCCCAAACACTGGACACTTTGCAAACTACGCCAAGCCATTATCTTCAACCACGACTAGTTATTTACAGCGAATCAGTTTTTATAGGTATCTATTGACGGTATTTAAACCGCATATTAATTTACACATTGCATTCTAACTTATACTGTAAGTTTGCATAAAAGACTAAAAAAACTGAAAGGCAAGAAAGAATCAATTAGTGGATAATTGTTTGGATTTGGCTTAGCCTGGTACATAAATTATTAATGTAAAAAACTTACTACAACCTGTAAAATAGTATTGTCTTATTCACATTGATACTATTGTACAGTTAATTATTGTACATTTATTTTAGGCTAATATATTAGTAAAATTTGATAAAAGTGCCAAAAACTCAGTATGTTTTTATAGAAAAAGCTACACTTACACGATTGATCGGTTCTTTGGTAATATACCGACCACACCTACTAATTATAACATAACTAATTCAACCTATGGGTAGTTAGGTTACGTAGGGAAGATTTTGTTATTTAAAAAAATTCAATTCTTACTAGCAGAAAACCCCGGCTTCGTTCGGGAAAAATTATACAATGTACCTTGAGATTCTTATTTTTATAAATATGCTACATAGGTAAATAAAAAAAAATCAAGATACTTAAAAAAATTTTGATACAAATAATGCATTTGTATCTTAGAAAGTCCTCTTAGAAATAATGTATATTTGTCTAAAACAAATCCCGAAATTCGTTATTGACTGTCATACACAAACCAGCGAATGAGCTTCTTAAAGTATTTAATAAAAAAACAACTATAATTAGTCGTCACTCGTCACGTACTATTTACTATTGCAGATAAAATAGTCTGAGTTTAAAACATGTATAACCATCTATATAATTACAATCTTAGTATTTTTTCATCCCGTTGTTTCCACAGCTGTTAAAACCATTCAAAATAACTACATTATTAGATTTGCTAACTGAAACAATTTTAAAGATATTACATCAATCAAAATAACTTCTTGATCAGCATTGTACGTGTTATTAAATTTACGGAAAATAAATACACATACGTCTTATAACACTTAAAACATATATTTACGCTTATACTGTTACTCACAAGACGGTAAATATACAAAAGATGGTAAGTGGTGATCGATTCCGATTGAAAACTCCAATCATCATTAGACCGCGATGATGTTTGTAGATTTTTCGCCTATTGGGTCTGATGATGATTGGAGTGTCCAATCGAAATCGATCACCACTTACCATCTTTTGTATATTTACCGTCTTGTGAGTAACAGTATAAGCGTAAATATATGTTTTAAGTGTTATAAGACGTATCTTTATTTACTTTCCATCAATCAAAACTATGAAACAGTTAACTAATGACTGTATTTTCAAGTAACTACAGATATTTTGGAATCATCGTTGTATACTATTTTAAACGTATAAATGCTTTAATTAATAATTGTTTAATCACTACAATATTACAATAGTAGTAGGTGACAATAGTAGAGCGATAATTGTAACACACTAATCGTATTCCTGGTGGCAGTGGAGAAATCGTATTAATCTCTTATAACTACATAAATTATACTATTTAATCAAGAACCATAGTTAGATGACAAATTTAAAGTAGAATATACTAAGTAAAAAGTGTTTAAGGCATAGAACTTACAAGAACAACGGTATATTGTTTATTAAAACACATTTGTCCTTCAAAATTTAAGAAAAAACAGCAAAATTTAATAATAGACGTATAATGGCTTTTCTGTAGGATATTTTCTTGAACCGGTTCACAATATCTAAAAATAGGAAGTATAATATGTCTTTGAAAAAATAAAAGATATAAACATTATATTTGAAAACTTTCAGACCCTACTATCCATCCTAATTAGTAAAGAAAGGTAAAATAGGTAAAGGTAATTTTACTATCAAGTGTCATTGGTGTTTAAATAGGTTATTATGCCTTAAAAAGGAATAATAGTTACAATCTTCGATAAAACTTATTTGTGATAAATTTAAAATTCTCCATACCCTATATCAGTCCTTATAGCCTGTTGAAAGTCACTAGATATGAGTGAGTAACGGTAACTAACTTTTGTGATTATACTAAAACCTTATGACATGGAAAACCTCTAAAGCCTGATCGAAAGGCTTAACTAATGAGATTTTAATGACCTAGATAATATTTTACTTTACTAAAATGTAGTACGACAGACTTTTTAACTCAAGTAGGATTTAGCTTTATAGCACATGTCTCAGTAAACGTAATTCTAATAAGACCAATAAAGACTACATTACTACTGTTAATGTCAACTACTAGTATATCATAAACCCCTTTTTCATTTGAAATAATCTATGATTTTGCTTGTTTATGATAAAAAAAGACTTAATAAGAAAATAATTAGATCTAGCAACTGCAAGCTATCACCATCAATTTCTAGACACCCAGTGCTGAATTTCAATCAAATATGACACACTGAATTTAGTATTGATATATAACTTGATTTTAAGATTATCTAGGTCGGGTTTAGTGTATCTGCCAAGTCCATTACTAAGTCTGTATGGTGAAAAGACATATCTCGACTTGATCAAAACATATAAATCATTAAACTTATACACACTTAGTTTGAAATATATAATATACTACTGAGCTATATTAAAACTAATTTACTGCTTTATACACAAAGGTAGTGGTGTATTTATTACAAATTATATATTTTGACGAAGTCAACTTCTGTATATCAACAAAATTTATGGAAAACTTCATACTTACTTATACTAGTGATTATGGATTTTTTTTTTTTTTTTTTTTTGTAATCAGCTAAGTTTTAAAATTGCTGCTAGTGCACGACGTTCGAACTCCTACACAGTTCTACTGTACGTTGGACAAGTATATATATTAGTGATATTAGACAAGAACAAATATATTATGTCCAACATTGCATCATTTACGATGTTTCTTATGATGCCTGGTAAATGTGTTTAAATGTTTCTATTAAGTAAGAAAGAGTTTAAAATAATTAATTTAAGTTAGTACAATAATTAACAGTTTTTTAAGAGTAAGCACTTATTTTACTTGCAGTGGATCTTTAGAAACAATGCAAATACTTAAGAATATAACCTATGAAGATTTAACAGTGAAAGAGACTAGAGGATTTTCTAAACTGCTGGCTCAAATTGTTTATGAGGATCAGTTTTACTACCGTCTCCTAATAATATCTACACCGTAAAAAGTTTGACACTGACTATTTGTTAAGCAACTTTGTTTTCTCAAAAGAACATTTGAACATTTCCTTCTTACTAAATTTTATTATTTTATAGATATTTATAATTTATCGGCATTAAAATAAGTTAAGTATTTATATACTAATATTAACATTTCACACTGGAAATAAGCTGTAACTCAATCCCTCTCCATGTTTTAAACGAAACACTTTGTGAACTATGCTGTAAATAGTTCCTTATATTAATTTATTTATTTTCTGAGAGTGCTTATTTTTTTGCAAAATAAAAGGTGGTTATCCCACGTGCAGGTTGCTATTTTTGATCAATATACCAGAAACAACGATTGCGATAAAAAACTCAAATTGCTTAACTAAAACAAAAACTTGTTTAAAAAAACAATCGCCTCCCCTTGATTCCGCCCAATTAGAGAAAAAACCTGGGCATTAAACAAATAGTTCGTTTACGTTCGATTATTGGGTGTCCACAAAGTAATACTAACATTTTAAAGCCATTATTTATTTTTTTTACGCAACTCAAGTTACAAGTTTAGAGTTTAGGGACGAAACAAGCTTTGCAGCCCTGCTTTATTTGTCGTCAGCTGATATGTTCCATTGATGTCTAGATGAAAAAGTGCTATTGGTAATTGTGAATTAGACATTGTATGGTTTTCTCTAAAACACAAATCAGATTTTTCAGACTGATTAATAATCTATATATACAAAAATAATTATTTTAATATTAATATTTACACTATGTACGACCTATAGTTGATAAGATACTGAAATCTCAACTGAAAACTTTATTGTAAAAATTTCTTGACATAAAACGACGTTACGATTAATAAATTATTGAACAATACACACTCTTTGACCTTACGAAAACATCATGTTGAGTCTTATTCAAAACACATTTTCTATGAACATTGAACCATCCAGTCAATAATGAAACAATGCATATAACCTGATGAACTGCAATAAATTGAAGGAGAAATAGCAACCTCTACGTGTGCACCATACATAATTTAAAATAAAATTTATTGAATTCTCAGATATAAAAGTCAAACCACTTTGTAAAACGAGTTGTGCACAATTGAATTATTGATACATTTATTTATATTAAGTGGAAATCTACATCGAAAGACAATTGTATCCACTACCACGAACGTTAATGACTATTGACTATAGATTTTCCAGGTGAAATAGCGTTGACAATAAGCTTTCACTGACTGACGCACGGTGGACCGTATACAATGCATCTCGTTAATGGTGAATGTGTTGAGCAGTGACTGTGATCAAACATCACATGAACCATATTACCTCAGCACGTAATATCATGCACTAACCCATCTCATATTAATATATTTTTTTAGACAAATCGTAAAGATGTTAAAGTTATTAGGACAAGTTGTATTTTTTTTTAAGTAGGTGCGACATTTCCAAGGATTAATAGTTTAGAAAAATGAATACATAATATAAATAGAGGCTACATTTATATTATCCCTTTACAGTATAAATTTCCCTCACCGCACCAAATCAGTGAAGAAAGAGAATTTCCATTTGGTGTTTTAACAAAATATTTCCTTTCACAGGTCAGATTCATTTCTTATTTAAATAAAATTGGGTTTCACGAGTACTTAGGTTCGCTGCTACACGGAAAGTTATTAGGTAGGGAATTTCTAGTTGAATATTATTATTATAAAAAAAAATTAATAAAATTATTTTCAATTTTGATAGAAATATACCCATAATCAATCAAATTACCGGTACAACAGTTTACGTTTTTTCTATTAAAATAACATAGTATTTTTTTTTTTATTTCTCTGTAGCCTCAAACTTAAAATATTTTTTTTCATCTCCACACCACAATCATGACGAAAACATTTTCAGGGTTTAAAAGTTTAAGTTTTAAACCCTCATAATATAATGTTTCTATACTCAATCCTAGTTGTTTGCAAACCCCTAGTAGATTATACTACACTTCACATAAATGATAAATTAATCAAAACGGAACATACACACACATAAGTAAATCATTCCCGGTTCAAGGTCTCTTGCCATATAACTACTTTTCCATAGCGAAATTCCCTCATAAGCGTAAACATGATCACAAATTCGCAGAAATCGATTTCTTGAATTACTTAGACTATAATTTATAGTAAAAATGAATAGAAGTGGTCTTAAAAGTATTTGATTTAATATCTTGTTTTGTATTTTTATGTTTAAATCTAAATATACTTATAAATTGTTAATGTTGTTTTATTTGGCTTACTCTCGGGAATAGTTTGATATTTGGTACACACACGTACAGGATACTAGCCCCATAAAAACGTTTGTAAACACTGAGGTGATTAAGAGAGTAAACCATTTATTTTCCATTGGGCGTAACAGGGGTTCAGCTTAATTGGATCACGTAATTGTGTATATTTCCTTGGGTTTTCCTGTAATCAAAACGTTGTGGTCACTTTACACTTGCATGCAAGAATAAGTTTTTGAATCATCTCATTTTTGTACGTGGTTATGCGATATTTTTCAAATAAAATAGGTAAACGGTAAGTTTACAGATTTAGTTTTAATAATCTCTGTTATCAACAAATAAGGCACGTGTACATGCAGAAGCAAGCTGCATGAACACTTTTTCTTTTTGAACACTAAAGTATTTAAGAAAGATGGCAAACAAAGGATCTACAGCAGTCGTCCAACAGAACTAATTTTATAAGCAACTAACATACTCTACAAAGCCTAAGTTGGTTAAAGCCTACTTTAATTTCTAGCATTTTTAACTCTTTCTTCTCCATGCCAAGTTTTACTGTTGTCTACTAAAACACGGACTTAATCCATTTTTCAACAAACTAAAAATTTCTTATTCGCTGATAATGATGGATTAGTAGTTATCACATATGTTGCTCGTTTGTATCATAACTTAAACTACTCAAGATTCGTATAGCTAAATAACTATGCTGACATATTTACCATATTTTTAAGTCGGTTGCAGCACATTTGCTAATATTTTTAAAAATATAAGCATATTTAGGTTGATATGATAGGTTACGTACCTTTTTTATTCCGTCGTCAGTCCTAAAATAGTCAAAGGGTGACTAGTTTCGGGTCAGAAATGACCCATTTTCAAACCCATTTTCATCAAATCGATTGGTCCAAAATCCGACAGAAGTCTTCGTTAAGAGGTACAAACACATGTCGACACATAAAGTTCACACATTTACGACACAAAGCACATTTAAATAAAGCAGCCGGCTACATTTTATAAGAGACACACTGACGCAGGTAGCACGGCGGACACGACGGAACAAAAAATCATATAGTTCATATTTAGGTTACATTAGTTAACTTTTTATTGAATATTCAAAAATAGATAGGCCATCGTGGTAGATTTAGTTTTTAGCTCACTACCTTTTGCTAAAAATCTAGATGCCCCTAAGAGTTTCCCTTTCGTACTTTAAAGAAAACCCTTAATTTTAGATATGTAATGAATAATTCTCTAAACCCACATGTGTTTCACTCCAACCAACATTTTTCGATCGTGTTTACTTTTACGCTCTTGGACAAAAGTTTTATTAGTTTAGCGTATAAATTGTAATAATAAAATAGATTCTAAACTGTTATATTATGATTCATATTATTTAAATTGTTTGTTTTATTAGGAATAGTTAGACTATTTGTCTTAAAATAAAAAAAAACTGATTTAAATTTGATAGAAAGAAAATATTAAATACCCCCAAACATTACAATAAATGTATAACATTTCTTTCTTTCAAGTAAACATAAAAGTTTGCTTTTGGTTCATGAAATATAATAATTGGTTCTCCGGTTTCCAGAGTTTATCGCGCCTATGGGATTTCCTCCGGATGAAAGATGTTATTCCAAAAGTAGGACAGGAAAACAATTCCTCTACATTGCTTTCCTTGTTTATAATACGCTATGCTCTTTATTTATATTTTGTATTATTTATTTTTTATAACATAGGAACACATGTTAACTTAAAATAAGGCATTTCAATAAAATTAGACGAATAACCCTCATCAACTTGGCGAAAACAACATAAATTTGATGAAAGTCAAAATCTACCAGTTGGGTTTCTACTCTAAAACTTTTGAATGTTTTCACGAAAGTTCAATTAAAATTTATAAAAATTCGCCGAAGATTTTTCTACTTTGTAATATGGACTTAATACCAATGGAACTGTAGCTTGTACACACACATTGTTTAAATCTTTGAACGACATTAACTAATAACCAATATTTTATCATCACCCAACAGACCAAAGCAAAATACTACATTGAGAATGTTTTTAAAACATGAACATAACCAATAGAAAAAAGTTACACATCAAACTAAACTAAATGAACACAACAATTCAATTGATTTCAAACACTAACGAATGTAAAATTAAAGTTTGCTCACAGTGTATTAAGATTTATAGGTTTTCTGAATGGAGCTTTTTGATTCATCTTAAAAGTAAGGTAAATAATTTACCGTCTTTTTACCATTTTAGGTTCATTTATTGTCCTTTCTACAATAAGACTCAACTTAAGTATGTATTTTGTCATAGCATTATACTGTAATGTTATAAGTAATACAAAGTAACTGAATGATACATTTTGCGGCCAAAACTAATTATGAGAAATAGTAGTTTTTATTAACTCCAGATAAATTTGGGTAATACAATAATTTGCAAACAGTAATTGTTTTTGCCATTTAATAAAATAATAAATTGTGACATTTTAAAATCAAACTGCGTCGACTATGTAGATTGCTACTTAAATCTTCCTTAAATGGATTGGCATTTATATTATTCGTGTGCGTAAAAAATATCTAGACCATGTTGTTAACATGCATGTAAAGATGGGCTTTGTTTCGAAAACATCAAATTTTAGTAAACACTTGTTCACATGTTGCAAAACGGATTCGTAATAACCTGTGTATCGCGTTTTAGAATCATTACTGCTTGCCACCTATATTGAGCTTTTAGAAACAACTATTTAACTTTTAAAACTAATATAGTACTTTTTATTTGGAAAATCAGATAGATTAAGGGCAGATCCATCACTTTTTCCGTAGAACAATGTATAAACAGAGCCTGATAATAAGTAATAAAACCCCAACAATCTATTAAGTCTTTCCCCAATATTATACATTCTGCGAATAAAATGCTTTACGGAACACAACATGTCCAGAATTTATTTTTATATTGTTATGAAATGAATTGAACATCATTAAAAATTAAAGTCAAGAGGTCACCTCACTGTTTTAAAAAGACTTTTCAGTGACAAAAAAAATTGGTCTATATTGGATTTGATGGCTATATTTCTCTGAGTATATACAGGATAAATAAAAAGTCAAGACCCCCCCCCCTTCTAATATTTTTTGGGTAAACTCAAAACTTTCAAAACCATAAAACAAAACTTCCTGCTATGTTTGCACGACCACCAAAAGGCCAGTCTTTTAAAGGGGGGTGTTGCCTTTTTTGTTGCCCTGCAGTAACCCATAATCTAACCTTGATGATAAATGAAATTCATGCACGAGTGCTTTAATATCTGGTTGATGATATCCTAATTTTCTGATATTAAATATACGAAACAGATTCAAATGTATCTAAATAGTACACGAGGTGAATGAATAACGCTCAAACATTTATAGCACTAAAAAGACACATAAGGGATATTAGCTATGTATAGGGTTAGAGATTGATACTTAATATTTTTTCATGCATTCTTAATATTGGTAAAATAAACATATGAGATTATTGTTTACTTAAATTGTGAGAACTTTGTTTTAGGAAATATTATACGGGATATAGTCATGCCTATAACAGGGTGGTAAAATGACACTATTTTGTACAAAATCTTGTGAATTGCAGCTTACAGAGATTTATTTTTATCATTCTTTGGTTTCTGATTTGTAGACATATGCACATTCCCCCCTCATGATGCAGCAAAAATAGGGTCTTTATAAAGATTATTTAGATCAGGTTATATAAAAACATTTAGTCTATTTACACAACATATTTAAAAATGTTCACTTTACTGTGCTGAGAAGGGCTCCAAAAACTAAAGCAACCATTGAGGTAAATATTTAAATGAAAATATTAAAACTCAATCCATTAATTATTTAATAAAAAAACTTTCTTCTTATTTTTTCTCATGATTGGGCATATGATAAACCAATACCATGATCTCAATTTAAATTTAATTAAAATGTATACGTAAAACACAAATATGTAAACTCTGAATAGATGCCTAAAAGAATGCAAAATTTTGAATGATAACCTTAATTGAGGAACTCAAGAAGAATTCAATTTGATATAGATTTAGGGAACACGCTTTTCTAATTTCAAACAGTTACTAAAAGACAAATTTTCTTAACGAAGTATTCGCCTTTTAAGGTTATCAGGCTACTCATGCATAGGTAATTTCTAATACAGTTTTTTAAGTTAGTTGTGAAAGCTAAATTTTGGACAGTCATGTTTAATAGTTACCATAAAAAGGCTCCCAAATTTGTATACAACATTTATGAATAAGATGCATACTACATTATACACTATATAAATATTGATGTTAACTGCCCAATCTCCAAAGAATAAGTTAGCAATTTTCTTCCGTACAGTAAACGTTTAATAAGGTGCTTGGAACTTTTCCCTGTTATTTGATTATTTACATGGATCGTATAGTATTTATGTTGATTCACTATAGCACATCTAGGTGTTCATATTTCTATGAAGTTATGGAAGATTTACGTTTCGCCTACTGTTTGTGTCATGGGTCATGATTTCTCTTGAGACTTGAAAGATCTACTATAAGTTGTGAAGAAAGAAGTATTTGTAGCACAAGAAACCTTCTCAAGTTTAAAATATTTCCATGATAGTTATAACTTAAATTTAGTAATATAATATGGTAAAATATTTTACAATTATAGCTGAATGTTTTGGGTAAAAATTTTCTTTTCAAGTATTTAAAAAAGGACCTTTATAAAAAAAAAATACCAACTCAATACTTTTGTTTTTTTTTTGTTGAGCATATTTAATCCATAGATTTTATCAGGTTACCGTTAGTGGTTTTTATTTGACAACAAAGCTAAGCTCATCAAGCTAAATGTGGGTTTATTTGCTGGTTTCCAGGAAATATGATATGCAGTCTGCCTTTGCACTCAGTAAGAACACCCCTTTGAGTTTAAGTTTAGCCTTTTGAAGTTGCGTGTTTGAACGTGAGATATATTTACCAGTGTTCACAAAAAGAAATTGGCATATACGTAGACAAAAAAAAATTATTTCCTCTGCTATAACATCACAATTAACTTTTTCAACATTATGTATAGCAAGTATAAATTATTTAATCGATTATCATATTCATAATTCACCATTGGTTGTTGAATATTAACATTTTTTTTACTCAAGACCGTTTAAAATGAACTTAATGCATTTAAATATATCGTATGAGTACGGGAATTCTTTGGGAATAGAATTTTAGGCCGTAAATTCGTTCACTGAAATTAATAGTCATATCTCAGAAACCTATATGAGCAAGATGGTTAGTATTCCCCAAAGTTTCAATAAAGAACGAGATGTAAGACTATAGTAGTTTACGCAACGATTGCGTTAAGTTAGTCTTTACGACACGAGTAGAACATTTAATGCACGAGCCTTGACGAGTGCCTTAAAAAACTTCTACGAGTGTCGTAAAGACTATTAACGCAAGTTGCGTACACTACGACCGTTTTTTAATTACTAACAATTTAGTTTTTAATTACTAACAATTACTACCGTACTCATAACTTCTTAAAGAGGTTATGTTTTTGTTTATTGTCATTGCCACTGAAAGTGATGCAACGACTTATTGTATAATCAGCTGATTTCATGTAATTACGTGTTTGTAAAACTTCGTTAAATAATACGTTACTTTTATCAGGGAATAGGTTCTGCTAGCAGCATTCTTACCATAAATATCAGGTACTATTAGGGAAATATTGCATATTTTTTAGACAACTAAATAAATGTAAGTAAAACAGTTAATTTACAGTTAGATTTCAGCATCGAATATGTGGTCCACAACGAGTTGGGTGAAAAAGTGGTTAAGAGGTTTTCAAAATAAACCAGAAGCACATTTTATTTATTCAATTTAACCTTATTTTGTTTCGTCCATTTAATAAACTGCTGTTATGTAATTTCATACCTTTGTTTCGATTTTGGTGGCAAAAGATAAGCACAAACAGTTTGTGCTCTCATTTCCATCTCTTCAACTTCACTTTCACTAACTGACAATTTAAAACAAGTTTAATCCACCTTCTTTTAACTTCCACCAACGTAGGTTAAGAATACGCGAGTATCAACAGGAACAAGTCGGATCAACCATTAAAATTGTCAACTGATCAGCTGATCAGCTGATTGGTTGACGTTCGAAACATTACAATTTTACTTCTTTTCTCTCAATCCTTGAACCTTATTGATCCGTTACCTTTGTTGTTATGAGAAAAACTATGCTGTTATGAAATGAAACTATGCTGTCATGAAAGTAAACAGCTGTTAAGTGAAACTTTTGAATTCTAAGAACTGAACTGAAATGGCTACTTTAAAAAACGGTCGTAGGTAAGATTATTTACCTTATAAGAAAAACTATGCTGTTATGAAATGAAACTATGCTGTTATGAAAGTAGACAGCTGTTAAGTGAAACTTTTCAATTCTAAGAACTGAAATTGCTACTTTAAAAAACGGTCGTAGGTAAAATTTACCTACGACCGTTTTTTAAAGTAGCCATTTCAGTTCAGTTCTTAGAATTGAAAAGTTTCACTTAACACCTGTTTACTTTCATATCAGCATAGTTTTAATTCATATCAGCATAGTTTTTCTCATATCAACACGGGTACCGGACCAATGAGGTTCAAGGATTGAGAGAAAAGAAGTACAATTGTAATACTTCGAATCTTCAACTAATCAGCTGATCAGCTGATCAGTTGACAATTTTAATTGTTGATCCGGCTTGTTCCTGTTGATACTCGCGTATTCTTAACCTAAGTTGGTGGAAGTTAAATGAAGGTTGATTTTAAAATATCAGTTAGTGAAAGTGATGTTGACAAGATAGAAATGAGAGCACAAATTGTTTGTGCTAATCTTTTGCCACCAATATCAAAACAAAGGTACCATATGCAATTACATTTCAGCAATAGGTCCGTGAAGTTGGCGTACCCATATTAGCGTATCCACTTTTGATCATTCCAATCGTTAGTTCATCGTTAGTTCTCGATAGTTCCCAAATTTTGTCGTTAGTTCTCAAAAAATAAAAAAGTTATAGCCGATAATAAGTGGGTACGCTAACTTCACACTTCCGGGTTCTAGCGCACGCCGTTTCCTGATGAGAAATGTTTACATCTATATATCAATCGTTAGTTCTTCGTTAGTTCTCGATAGTTCTCCAATATTAACGTTAGTTCTCAAAAAATAAATAAGTTACGAGGCATACAAAGTGGGTACGCCAACTTCACAATTATAGAATTTCCAGCGGGCACACTTTTTTTGAATAAAAATGCTTACATCTATATACCAATCGTTAGTTCTTCGTTAGTTCTCGATAGTTCTCCAATATTAACGTTAGTTCTCAAAAAATAAAAAAGTTACGAGGCATACAAAGTGGGTACGCCAACTTCACAATTATAGAATTTCCAGCGGGCACACTTTTTTGAATAAAAATGCTTACATCTATATACCAATCGTTAGTTCTTCGTTAGTTCTCGATAGTTCTCCAATATTAACGTTAGTTCTAAAAAAATAAAAAAGTTACGAGGCATACAAAGTGGGTACGCCAACTTCACAATTATAGAATTTCCAGCGGGCACACTTTTTTGAATAAAAATGCTTACATCTATATACCAATCGTTAGTTCTTCGTTAGTTCTCGATAGTTCTCCAATATTAACGTTAGTTCTAAAAAAATAAAAAAGTTACGAGGCGTACAAAGTGGGTACGCCAACTTCACAATTATAGGATTTCCAGCGGGCACACTTTTTTGAATAAAAATGCTTACATCTATATACCAATCGTTAGTTCTTCGTTAGTTCTCGATAGTTCTCCAATATTAACGTTAGTTCTTAAAAAATAAAAAAGTTACGAGGCATACAAAGTGGGTACGCTAACTTCGCAATTATAAAATTTCCAGCGGGCACACTTTTTTGAATAAAAATGCTTACATCTATATACCAATCGTTAGTTCTTCGTTAGTTCTCGATAGTTCTCCAATATTAACGTTAGTTCTCAAAAAAAAATAAGTTACGAGGCATACAAAGTGGGTACGCCAACTTCACAATTATAGAATTTCCAGCGGGCACACTTTTTTGAATAAAAATGCGTATATCTATATACCAATCGTTAGCTCTTCGTTAGTTCTCGATAGTTCTCCAATATTAACGTTCGTTCTAAAAAAATAAAAAAGTTACGAGGCATACAAAGTGGGTACGCCAACTTCACAATTATAGAATTTCCAGCGGGCACTCTTTTTTGAATAAAAATGCGTATATCTATATACCAATCGTTAGCTCTTCGTTAGTTCTCGATAGTTCTCCAATATTAACGTTCGTTCTAAAAAAATAAAAAAGTTACGAGGCATACAAAGTGGGTACGCCAACTTCACAATTATAGAATTTCCAGCGGGCACACTTTTTTGAATAAAAATGCGTATATCTATATACCAATCGTTAGCTCTTCGTTAGTTCTCGATAGTTCTCCAATAATAACGTTCGTTCTAAAAAAATAAAAAAGTTACGAGGCATACAAAGTGGGTACGCAAACATTACAATCATACAAGTTCCAGCGGGCACAGTTTTCTGACTATAAATGCTTATATCTATATCTACATGTGTCTACACACATGTGTTGTTTCCCCACCAACTGTTCGTTTCGAGAATGGCAAAAATATTCCTTCACTTTGATGTGTGCAAAAATACCGGCAATGAACGGAAAACACAAGCACGAGCATTTGCTGTCATACTACTCGTGATTCGGCGAATTGCTGTTCTGTACTTTGCGTTGGTACAGTCTGGAGCCGGCTAAAGGCATGGAACTTGAATAAAATCCCCTTTTTTCAAATCATTAAATTAAATTTCAATTAATATTTTATTATAACTAATTTATCATAAGATAACCATATTTATTCTCGGTATATATTAATAACCTAACACTTTTAGTTTTGAACGTATTTTGAAACTGTTTTAGAACGATGCTGTGAATGTTTGAAAGAATACTTGAGGGTACGTTTTTGAGAAAAATCGAGAACTAACGAAGAACTAACGATTGGTATATAGATATAAGCATTTATAGTCAGAAAACTGTGCCCGCTGGAAATTGTATGATTGTGAAGTTTGCGTACCCACTTTGTATGACTCGTAACTTTTTTTTTATTTTTGAGAACTAACGTAAATATTGAAAAACTATCGAGAACTAACAAAGAACTAACGATTGGTGTATAGATATAAGCATTTTTATTCAAAAAACTGTGCCCGCTGGAAATTGTATAACTGTGAAGTTAGCGTACCCACTTTGTATGCCTCGTAACTTTTTTATTTTTTGAGAACGAACGTTAATATTGGAGAACTATCGAGAACTAACGAAGAGCTAACGATTGGTATATAGATATACGCATTTTTATTCAAAAAAGTGTGCCCGCTGGAAATTTTATAATTGTGAAGTTGGCGTACCCACTTTGTATGCCTCGTAACTTTTTTATTTTTTGAGAACTAACGTTAATATTGGAGAACTATCGAGAACTAACGAAGAACTAACGATTGGTATATAGATGTAAGCATTTTTATTCAAAAAAGTGTGCCCGCTGGAAATTCTATAATTGTGAAGTTGGCGTACCCACTTTGTATGCCTCGTAACTTATTACTTTTTTGAGAACTAACGTTAATATTGGAGAACTATCGAGAACTAACGAAGAACTAACGATTGGTATATAGATGTAAGCATTTTTATTCAAAAAAGTGTGCCCGCTGGAAATTCTATAATTGTGAAGTTGGCGTACCCACTTTGTATGCCTCGTAACTTATTTATTTTTTGAGAACTAACGTTAATATTGGAGAACTATCGAGAACTAACGAAGAACTAACGATTGGTATATAGATGTAAGCATTTTTGTTCAAAAAAGTGTGCCCGCTGGAAATTCTATAATTGTGAAGTTGGCGTACCCACTTTGTATGCCTCGTAACTTATTTATTTTTTGAGAACTAACGTTAATATTGGAGAACTATCGAGAACTAACGAAGAACTAACGATTGATATATAGATGTAAACATTTCTCATCAGGAAACGGCGTGCGCTAGAACCCGGAAGTGTGAAGTTAGCGTACCCACTTATTATCGGCTATAACTTTTTTATTTTTTGAGAACTAACGACAAAATTTGGGAACTATCGAGAACTAACGATGAACTAACGATTGGAATGATCAAAAGTGGATACGCTAATATGGGTACGCCAACTTCACGGACCTTTCAGCAATTCATTAAATGGACGAAACAAAATAAGGTTAAATTGATAAATGAAAATGTTCTTCTGGTTTATTTTGAAAACCTCTTAACCACTTTTTCCCCCAGTTCGTTGTGGACCACATATTCGATGCTGAGATCTAACTCTAAATTAACTGTTTCACTATATTATTCAATTGTCCAAAAATATATGCAATATTTCCCCAATTGTACCTGATACAGTATTTATGGTAAGAATGCTGCTAGCAGAACCTGTTGCCTGAAAAAGCAACTTATATTTAACAAAGTTTTACAAAAACGTAATTACATTAAATCAGCTGATTATACAATAAGTCGTTGCATCACTTTCAGTGACAATGACAATAAACGAAAACATAACCTCTCTAGGAAGTTATGAGTAGTGATTGTTAGTAATAAAAAACCAGATTTTTAGTAATTAAAAAACGGTCGTAGGTAAAGTAGTGTACGCAACTCGCGTTAATAGTCTTAACGCAATCGTTGCGTAAACTACTATTACGTAATCCCGTCACAGCTTAATAAAATATGTCAATACAGGACATGTTTGGGTGTTTAACACCTTCGTAAGCTTCAGGTACATAAGTAGAGTTGATCGGTAGTTAACATCGTCAGAAGATAAACACAGTACCAAACGGCACAAATAAATAAATATATAAAACAATTAAACATTTAAGAAACATGCCTGTTCTAACAAAATATGACCGACCGCATAGGTAGCAAGGGACAGACAGTAGGCAGTCTGTCCCTTGCTACCTGTGTGGTAGATAAATGCTCTACTGTAAAAATTCCCAAATTGGACTTGGCCTCTTCTTTCCATTAGCCCTCCATATATATATTTTACATTACCAATTTGACAAGTTAAATACGTTTGCTAAGGTAACTAAACAATTTAATAGTGCTATTGTGAATCACATTAATTTAATTAATGGCTTAGCACTATCCTATATCCATAACTACTTTGCTTTCTTTTACTTAGCATTGTATACAAATCAAGAATAAACATGAAATGGTTTTGCGAATTAAATTAATTCAACGAGAAAGCATTGTTATTTTGATATCCCGTCATTTTTTCATCGGTCAGAATAAAGCGGGCCTCAGTAATGTGCATTTTACAAAGATTTTGTTGCAGTAATAAGTTTTAAGGTTATCATATGTTCGATAAGTGGTAAATTATTTTTCGTCATACTGCAGCAAAAACACATATCGAACATATTTTTAATGCATAAGTTGTGGGTCTAAAGTAGAATTTTCACTCTCTAGGAAGTAATAATCATTTTTAGTCTCTAGGGAGTAAAAATCAGCTGTTGTAAACAGTTGTCAATTTCGATTGTGGCAATCGTATCGATCAACATTATTTATCGATTGATTTATTAGGTAAGGTTTTTAGCCTATAGTTGTCGATCACTCGACATATCGAGGGTATCCCTAGCTCCCACAGGGGGCCCACGCTTGCGTGGGTACGTGGCCTAGAGACCACGCTTACCCTAGCTCTCCCAGAGGGGAGGTAACTGCCCGGTGTTTGAACCAGCACTTCAGGTAGGCCACAGTTACGGACGACTGGTAAGCGCCAGTCCCTTAGGGGGAGCCTCCAGTGACATTCCTCCATCCAGGTTGGTCAGGTGTTTAGCTCTCGGAGAGGTGAAAGTGCGCCATCAATCTCCCATCTACCTGTGACTATGTGGCAAATACTCAACTTTGGAAGTAGCCTTTCTTGTAGGTGAAATCGGGCAAGTACCCGTAAGCTCACGGGGACACTCTAGGGGAGCGTAACTTTCCGCAGTGTGAGGGCAACGGCTGGGCGCACTCCATCAGCCAATCCCTGTCTCTGAGACCGGAAGGTATGGTTATCTAGAGTGTGGGGAGTTCTCCCTGGAACTTCAATTGAGCAAAGGGTGTCGCCACCTAAGGTGGATAGGTTCATCCGGGTGGGACCCACTTATATTCCTGCCTCCTTTTGGGAAACCCTGATGGCCTGGCAGTGATGTTGGGCTTGACGGGCAAACGAAGTAGATCGGGTGCTGGGTTCAAGCCCACTGGGCGTGTTCAGGGATCTATCGCCTTGGTCACCTCTGGTTTCCCAGCAACTGGGTAAGGCCTCGATCGGGTAGTGGTGTTAATAGGTGGTTGGGGTTCCCCCCATCAGCTTGCTGGTGGTCCCCTTCTTCCTGGCTTTGATGGCGGGTACTGCCTGTCAGGGATTGGATAGGTCCCGAGTGTTGCTTGCACTAAATGCTTCAGGGCATTCAACTATGGTCCTTCTGGGTTTTGTACCTGGGGAACCCAGGTGGAGTGACGCTTAAACAAGTAGCCGGTATCCCTGGTTAGGATTGAGGGGCAACCCTCTCTCCGAAGGGTTGCTTCGGCAGCCGGTGAGCCTGATGACCTTAAGTCATCCACCCATGGTGTGCCAAAGGTCGGTGCGTATGCTTCGGCCTACATCATGGGGCCCGGGTATGTTTGATTATAGGTACCGGGTTTGCAGTCAGGGAGCTTCTGGCTCTTATGACATAATGAAATTCGAAAAAAAGTATTCCTAGCTCATTTTCCAAACTCGGCTTCGCCTCGATCGTAAAACTTGACCTCGGGTCAAAAAGAGTCACTTTAGGCCCTAGTGATGAAATATTTTAAGCGACCTCTTCGTGGGACACATAGATTATCAAATTCCTTTCCGGCTTTAAAATTTGGGAATAACAAAATGACTTTTTCACAAATGTTCTTGTGTGTCATAGTCTTGATAATAGAACTCTCTTGCAGGCTGAGCAATAAAGATTGACATAAAATAGGTCCACTTACAGAAAGATATTCAAATCATAGGTGCTTATTTATTCTATGTTCAGAGTTTTGTCTTGTATTAAATACTCTTTGAAGCACTCTTAGACCATGAGCCACCAATATGAAACCCTCCCCCCCCCCGTGGGAATTTATGACTTATACTTTTTTTTGTTGGTATTACCTACCAGATTAAGAATTCAGTTGTTTGCCTCTTTTAAATTACAGCGTATTCCGGAAAATAAAGAAAAACTGTTGAATTTAAAAAACTGTTTTATTTAAATTACAAAAGGGTAGCCTGCGTTAATTACTGGTGCAATATTTTTTATGGACTTCTTTAGTATGTATTCAAAGGCTTTAAATGAAAATAAAAAAAGTTAATAAAATACCCCCGCTGCAGCAAACCTGCAGGCAATGCGGATTTCAAATTGGCCTGAATTGATTTTCAATTAAATCTATTTAAATAACATTAGATTTAACGAGTACCTCTAGGAAAGAGATTTTAAGAGATTCTATTTAAATTAAATAAATTTTATTGAGAAATTTTAGACGTAAATTTTACTGGAATGTAAGGTTCCAGTAAAATTAACGTCTAAAACTTCGTTTTCCTCATATCAAAATCGGATTTGCGACAGTAATTTTCTTGTTTAAATCTCTTTAAAATATTGTGCTGATTGATATGGGTTGCCTTTAAAGAAATGTAAGTTACTCTTGGCAACCCTGTTTGTGGGTGGGGGGTGAATTTCAAAATATCACCAAAAAGAACCTTACATTACCCTAGAAACGTGTATTGAAGCTTGTTTGAATTTATGCATATTTGTGCTGAGACCATTCATTATTTAGCAGGTTAACCCCGTTGTTCCTTATTTTTACCATTAGCTAGGATTTTTTTCAATCCCGTGGGATCTTGATTTTGGACCTCTCATTAAAAACGTTTCTCCAAATCCCCTTCTCTCTTTCAATGTTTTTAATAGATACATCTAAATTGGTATCCGTAATAAAGTATATCCTGCTGAATTTCGGAAAACGGCTGAAGGCAATCTGTGCTAGTTCACCAGAGGTTTCTGGAATATTAGTAAGAACCTAAAAGTAAGCCATACCGTCAATTACATACATACATTCTTCAATCTTGAGAGGTTCGTCTATACCCTTGTTCTCCAAAGCATGGAGCAGTTTGGACTTTTCTGTTTTGGTTGGGCATCCATCGACAGTGGCTGATGCCCATGGTACTGGATCTATTGGGTATGTCATCAGCTTCTCAAGGTTAATATCACGTTCCTGGGACAGCAGTAAAACTCCAGAAAAATATTTCTTATTGCTCTTATCTCAACTAATCTGTTTGCATGCAGCTTTCTCTAGATTATCTACATTGAGTAAATTGTCTTCCACCGATTCGGGTACAGGTCTTCCAGCTGATAAACAGACCATCTAGGAATTCTGATCACGGTTTTCAACTTCAAGCAGAATAATGCATTGTTCAAAAGCATCAAGTACAGTACTTGCAAAATACTTTGCTCACTTCGTTTCATTTCATTTGCTTGCATGTCACTGAGAACAATCTGATGACTTCACCATACTTGCATTTTAAAATTCTAACTTGCTGTGGGCCCGTCCTACGCACAGGAATCAACTAATCAAATCAAATCAAACTAAAAAATCTATACTAAAGGACCCATGCTGCACTGCGGCGTTAAAATAAATATCATATCCGAGAAATAATCAAATTTATTATTTTTGATTGTGTAATACAGTATCTTAAACTTAACTGATTCAAACGATCAATAGCTCAAATTAAAGCCTATAATTGACTGATTATTTTGAGTCTAAAACATATCAAAAAACGTAAACAATACTGGAGCTATTGATATTCAATCATAGAAAAACCTTATATATTTTTTTTTTTTATGTTTGATGTTCACCTTGCGTTTGCTTGAAAACTGTCCGATTTGAATAACTAATATCTTAAATGCAAGCCGGTATTTCACTGAAGGTTCTTAGACCAAAATATATAGGGTTATATAATTACAAATGGTAAAATACTGTACAATTTAAATTGAAATACGAATTAAAAAATATATCAAACCTATGTTTTTTGGTCGAGTAATAATGTAGATAAATATACGATGATGCTTGATGTGAGATATATGTGTGCATACTACTAATTTAAGACCTCAATCATGAAGATCGGACGTGTAGAAGAGCCAAAGAAACTCGGAAAGAAAAAAAACAAATTTAACTCCCTTTAGAAATACATGTGGGGTAAATTTAATTTACGTATAAGCCGAGTGGGACTGTCGATAAATATATACTGATGCCTGATGTAAAATCTGTGCGTGCATACCTTCAATTTGAGACCTCAATAATGAAAATCGGGTGGGTAGAAGCGCCAAACGAACTCGGACAAGAAAAACCAAATTTAACTCCCATAAGAAATACATGGGAAAAAATGTTGTTTACGTATAAGCCGAGTGGGACTGTAGGCATATGCCGATGCTTGATGTGAAATCTGTGCGTTAATACCTTCAATTTGAGACCTCAATCATGAAAATCGGTCGGGTTGTAGAGCCAAACGAACTCGCTAAAGAAAAACCATTTTTTTAAATATATATATTCATAATATTTTTGTGTTTTCCAGAACATGCTGTAATTCACAAGTGGCAAACACCTAAAACCTTAAAGTACATGTCAATACAAACCAAAAAATTTATATGTCGAAAATTCCCACCGGGGGGGGAGGGGGGGTAAACGCCAGCCTCCGTTCTATCTGGCTTAAGGTTGCATGTTTAATGTCTTTCTTATTATTTATTTACAAAACTTATCATTTAAACTAACTCGTTGGCAAATGACATATGGAAAGTTTGCCTTTGTAAAACATATATCCTTTTCTATTATGCATTATTTCCTTTAAATTCTCATATGTAGTAAATATTGGATCAACATGGTTAACAATCATACTTTTATACAGGAGATATTAATGTTTCCGGAAATCGGATTTATTTAATAACTTAATCCAATCAGTAAAATTATGAATTCATTAAAAACGTTCCCTATATAATCATCGTTCAAATCAAACACGAACACAAGCTTTAATTTGCTTTTGCCTATTTGCAGATTATTATATTTGTTATATCATTCCAAACTTTTTTATATATTTTTATAAATTGTGTTAGGCCTACACTTTGTTTTGTTTCACATATTTACGTTTATATATAAAATAAAAGTACAAATTTGAAAATATACTATTTGAGTTTGTTATTAAATACTTTTTCTTTTGTATAACAGCATACATAATTGTTAAACAATTTATAAGTAACTTTCAGGTATAAAATTAAAAAGGGACCCTAGTGGTATGCCTTTAAAGGTTTGGCAATTTATATGTCTTACAATTAACTGTTATATTCAGGGTGTTTTTTTTTTTTAACTTCCATCTTTATTTATGTAAAACCCGCAATAGTTAGAAATATGCAGTTTGCGGGAATCATCTATTGACGTAATGGGCCCAATCTTTTTTAATTCAACGTTACATTCACATTCCCCCCCTTTCCCCTCTTCCCAAAACCTATTTTTTTTAAATAGCAAGGTACCCCTTGTGACATATCAAATAAAAGAGCATGAAAAAATAAAATGTTTGATGAAAAAAAATTTAAAATCGGTTCATAAATTTGCGAGATATATCCCTCCCCCCTCCCGGAACTTAATTTTTTTTAATCGCAAGGTACCCCTTGTGACATATCAAATGAAAGAGCATGAAAAAAGAATTTTTTGGTGAAATTTATTTTTCATTTGATATGTCACAAGGGGGGGTACCTTGCTATTTAAAGAAAAGTTATGGGTAGGGGAAAAGGGGGGGGGTTATCTCACAAATTCATGAGCCAATTTTCAATTTTTTTTCACCAAACATTTTCTTTTTTCATGCTCTTTTATTTGATATGTCACAAGGGGTACCTTGCTATTAAAAAAAAATAAGTTCCGGGTGGTGAGGGGGGGAATATCTCACAAGTTTATGAACCGATTTTCAATTTTTTTTCATCAAACATTTTCTTTGTTCATGCTCTTTCATTTGATTCGTCACAAGGGGTACCTTGCTATTTAAAATAAATAAGTTGGGGGCAGGGGGGAAAGGGGGAGAATGTGAATGTAACATTGAATTTAAAGAAATTGTGCCCCCTACGTCAATAGATGATTCCCGCAAACTGAATATTTCTATCTATTGCGGTTTTTACATAAATAAAGATGCAAGTAAAAAAAAACACCCTGTATATATTCCTATTGCCTATAGTCTTTTATATTTGTATTATTTTATTTTTATTTTTTTTATTAAATTAATAATACAAAATAGTTTTGCAACACTCCTATCCTTTATTAACCAACTACCTAAAAATTACGTTATTTGATTTTAGAAAATCTTGATCCGTACAGTATCAATATACTCGATCTTTACGTGATAATATACACGCTGTTCTTTGTTTTCTTATAGATAGATTTTGTTTGCCTTGGTGATGCTCATTCTGTTTCAAACTAGTTTTATATTTTGTTGATTGCACACAATTCAAATTCAACACATTCCAATTTCAAATGACTGGTTTTAATGAGTGTATAAAACATTTACACTTATTTCTATTGACTTACCTGGTAAATTTCCTAACTGTCGCCCAACCTTATTGCCAGCCTAAAAAGAATTTTAACTAAACATGTCAATGTCTTAAACTTCCTTTTAGAATGTGTAAAAGAACATGAAATCCATGTGCATTTCAAATCTATGCTCATCACGAATTTGTTTAAGTGTAAATATATATATTTTTTTCTTAAACTCAATACTTAAACTGTATTGACACCTATACTTAACATTGAATTTGATTGGAGGCTGTATTATTTTTAGGAGCTATTCTGAGAATTTGTTTAAACATTATCAAGGAAAATCAAAACTCTGTTTTATACTGACTATTGTATGTCCAATCTAAGACCTTATTTGAAAATATAAAAAATAAACACACTTCATAGTAACGAAAATAATTAATAAAATAAATACAAAATATGATTAATAATTTATATGGGTTTAACATATTAAGAGTACTTATTATGCTAACATTTATGGTTTGTGTGTATTTTTTTTTTTTTTTATTCTATAGCTTATGGTAAAATCTTTTAAACAATATCTTAAAACCTGAACATTTCAAGCATAACGTTTGTGTATAATGCTGGATAGCCTCCGTCTTAGTGAGTTTTATGATTTGGAAACCAATGAGTTGTATGTTTATAAGGTATATTTTGTTACTGTACTAAACTAGTGTTAAGCTCAATAAATATTATACAATACCACATGTGTACTGTATGTTGTATACAATACAACATTGGTTTTTGTTGTTTTTTGGCTAACCGAGTAAAACTCCGAATATCCACCCTTAATGGTAATCCTTAACTGGGACGGGTGGCGTCGTCCTGTAATCCACCTACTAGGAGGTCACGAATTGTGGATATTTATAGGGATGCACTGTGGATGCGATGCTGCCTGGTGTGGGTTAACGTCCGCACTAGTGAGTACTACGACTATCCGCAGTACTATCCTGATAATTAGACCAATTCGTAAATTACAAGGACAAAATTTGGTTCGGATTCCACTATAAACTGTAGGCCCCTTAGTTGCCATTAGCTGTATGGGCTATTAATTAACAGCTGTCGGGACATGTCGGAACATGTCGGCCTTAGTCACTAACAAGACTACAAGATCGCTCCACTCATCCTACACTCATCCTTTACTCATTTTTGGGTTAAAAAATACACACATAGTGGCGTCCCCATCTTAAATAATTGATAACTGATAATAATTGATAATTGATAATAATTGATAATTGATAATAATTGATAATTGATAATAATTGATAATTGATAATATCAGCATTTATTACAAATTGGTGGCACAGAAAGTAATGCAGAAGCAAACTCAGGCGGCAGAACTTAAGGCGGACTAATGCACAGTTTGTCTTCGTCTGAGGGATGAATCTGTAATCCATTAGGTAAATGCTTCCATTTACAGTAGCTATCATTTACCTTCCTTCTGTACATTCTCAGCAACCTTAAAAGAAGTTATTTTGTGGTAAGAACTTAGAAATTAGATGAATAATTTTATATTTAAATAGTTATAAGTCATTTTAGTAGGAAATTGTTCTCTTGGCTTTTTACTTATATTATTGGTTAAACAGCACAAAATGCAAACCAAGTCATTGTGAGTATATTAATATTGTAACGTAAGTTAAAGACAATCCTTTCATTTATTATGCAGGTGAAATCATTTCTGAACTGTTGTTATGAGAGTACATATTATTCCATGTCCTAGTTGTTTACTTCGAGCAGATCAGTAAGTTTCACTGAGAGGGCCTGAGGACAGCTGTGTTTACAATCAATCACCAACCTGGCCTACCGCACCGTCGTGACCTTCCACAGTTAAAAAAATACAACTGAATTGCTGTTCAAATATTTTAAAGAAA
Source organism: Macrosteles quadrilineatus (assembly GCF_028750875.1). NCBI lineage: Eukaryota > Metazoa > Arthropoda > Insecta > Hemiptera > Cicadellidae > Macrosteles > Macrosteles quadrilineatus. The sequence continues at coordinate 165,405,823 of NW_026542594.1, read as the reverse complement.
ATATTACCGTTATGAAATTGTTGTTGTCTTACAATAAAGGTACTTAGGTCGTCCAAAACGGTTAGAAATTTATCTTATATATAAAAGAGGAAGTTTGTATATATTTGAACGTTATGGACTCCGAAACCGCTCAACAGATTGTAATGAAACTGTCAGACATTATTAAGCATTATTCAACCGAATAGAATTATTCTTTAGTGCCAGGGGAAGGTTTTTATGTAATGAAATTTATAATCTATTTAACCGTTATTGAGTAATTTAATAAAACGAAATGACCTTTACATTAGCATTGGATTAAAATGTTTTCATAAACTGTGGGTTACAATAACATGTTAATTTCCAATCAAAACCTGAAGGTGAGTGAGCGCAGCGAACGAGCTCTCAACCCACAGGTGAGTGAGCGTAGCGAACGAACTTCAACCAGGACGTGATTGGGCGATGCAAACGGGGTCATCTTGAAAATGAACGAGCATTTGACATAAAACCACATTAGGACAGGACGACGTCTGTCGGGCCAGCTAGTACGTTATAACTGTCGATGCTTGGAAAATGTGCTTTTAACTCCATGGACGGGAAATGTTGTTTTGAAATATTCCTAAAATGTATGAATACAAGCGTGAGACTTACTTAAAGCTAAATCCAATCTTTTGTAGGAATGAAAGACATATCGTCAATCCTTCAGGTACAATATTTGGTAAAATGGATTAAATATGATATACACCTGATGCAACGCTATACTGCGGGTCTTCGTACTAAACCATTTTTATATAATATTTAGTTTGATGCTTGGACTCTACAAATTAAATAATTATTATTTAAAATTTGATCAGTTACGTCATAATATACAACTACTAATTTTGGCTGATGGACTTTCGCAGCAATAATAACCATGACTTTACCACAAATCTGTGGTTAACGTGATAGTGTATGTATTGACTAAAAACAAGTAAATGATACTGGCAGTAGGGATAGGACTTTATAAATTAATCTATAGGTATACGAAACCGTTGTTTCATATTTCTTGTGTTTTGTTGAAGTTTACCTTTGTAAAATCAGTTATTTTTGTACAGGGTGTTCAAAAAATGTAGGGCTGCGGATAAAAAGATAACTAGGTGACTATAAACCAAATTGTACTATGTTCTTCACTTATTTGAATTTGAATATTTGAGTTAAATTTGAATGAAAAATGGCATGCCAATCATGAGTTTCATGAATTGTCTTTAAATAAACAGTTTAAAATATATAAATTGGGCCCACTTTTTACGAACATTTATATTGAAGGAAGTGTGTTGCTTTGGGTTAGAAAATTTTCGGAAAATCGTATGGTGTAAATACAGTAGTTAATTTGATAAGAATGTGGATTTCAAACGCATATGGTTTTTCTAAATTGGTTTACAAAGCTAGAACCGTGGTTTTTTTCGTGCATTTCAATATTTCTATGATATACATACTGTATATGATATGACATTTCTATGTATAATGAGTAGCCTACTATCATATAAAATAGAACCACTTGATATTATAATTTGTTATGCTCTGGAATAGTTTAAGATCCTTAACGGCCCGAAACACTTTATTTAAATACTGCAAAAACAACGTAAATATTTTACCTCCATGGTTACTTGATATAAATGCATAGTCACGGAATTTAAAAACGTAAAGCAGCTATTCTTTAAATGCTTTTATTGTACAACTTCAAATTGTAAAAGGACTGGAAACCAACGTAGAAGATCTAGGTTGCCTATATTTTTTATTAATTTCAACTATAGTTTCGGAGAAATTTTCTTTCACCATAATCAGTTATGCCTACAAATCCCTGGAGTCTACAAAAATGCTTTAAAGCAATGTAATGGAAAACCAATACAAATAACAATTATTTAACTACCTGAGATTTCATTGTTATAGTCTTAAAAAATGCCAGTCTTCTCTCAATAGAAAGCTATTAGTATCTCTTAACTTATTATATTGACTTTGTGCAGTTGGTATAGTTGTAATATATATATATATATATATATTTTTGCAATGGAAATAATTTAAAGCTTAAAATAATGTTTACACAAATATTCATTGGACATATTAAAGAATAAATTAGGGGTGTTCATCCCAACTGAACTTTGTTTGACAATGCTTTTTTTAATACTGTTAAAAACTTCAAAAATAATACACATGAAAGTTATTACCAGAAGCCAAATGAATTTTAGTTTTAACTCAAGTAGCTGGTATATAATTTTAGAAATTTGCTAATACAAATAAAATAAATAGAAAAAACATATTAAACAAATTAAAACTGTTAACTTACTGCCAAGTGTTTGCTAGTTTTCTAGAAAAATTTCAACATTAATATTGTAATTACTAAGGTGAACATACTGCTTACTTTTAACAACTAACGTAGTTCGCTGAGGCGTAGCACCCGAGGAGGTGCCCAGACTAACCAATAGTCTGTGGTCGCATTTTCAATACTGATTACATGTTTTAGTATAAAATGATGATTAAAGGTATCAACAAATATGTATCAGATTCCTTTGCACCATTTTGATATTTATATATGTTGTTTCTATCCCAATTTTAGACACTCATTACAATTAAATGCACGTTTGATTGTGTCCATAGCAATCAGTGTTGAGTGCATATACTCTCCACGGAGTCAATTCCGTGTCGCAGATCCAATTAAGGTCAGTGCTTGAGATTGCTTGCAATTTTATAAGTGTTGTTCTAAACCATATACTGCAACACCAAATCAAAACTGTTTATGAAATTTTGGAATGGAATTCTTTGCGGAATATTTGTCAATAAGGATTGCTGATTTAATTCTATGCGTCCATAGGTAATGGCTAGTTTGTATAAAGTCTCAAATATTCAATACATAAGAATCTGCATATTTGTGCTTGTGGTAACGCAATTGCTTATTATAATGTCAGAAAATAGTTTGTGTACACTATCGTTTTAGTTGACAAAAACAAAGAAAACTCAACACAAATATGCAGTTAAATACGATGAAATATGACTGCTTGATACTGTTTTGCATTAAAAAAACAACTGTAATCAGATATTACGTTTTCTTATTCATTTGCAATTTGTAAAATATAGTTATAGGGTTATATTATAGTTATATTGTATACCATTACCAACAGAGTAGTGAGGTAGTCGAGCTGTTGATTGATGGTAAACACAACTATCCACACGAACACTCAGCTGTATAAACTGAGATCAACAACATAAACATACGAAAGTATTTACTACTTACACAGAATCCCAAATTGCAATTTCTAAGTTATTTCATAGAATTTACTGAAACCCTCTTCCAATGTTCAACAGGTTTATTTTTTAGTAAAGTCGAATGCATTTGCCTAATTTCACGTTTAATTATCAATTCAAGTCTTTTATTGAAAAATATATGACTGAAAAAGACAAAAATATTATTTGAGTTTCGTTTCTATCCAAACACACACTTGCTCCAGTAAAGTGTGGATTGTAAAGTCCTTATTACTTGAACTGCCCGTTGTATTCCTCCTAATCATTAGTTTGCTTTTAATCTGTCTGCTGGTTATAGTAAAAAAATATTAATTAGGAAAATTAATAAACACTTTTATCCATAGTCATATCATACTACCACGTAGCTATAAAACGCATGACATAATAAAACAACTATAAAAATCACACTTATTAAATCATTATCATTTTTGTTATGAAATCATAAAATATCAATAGACATCTAGCCTATATCGATTCTGGTTCGTATCGTATATAATAACTGATAGTCACTAACTTTTATTATTTTATTATTTTACTATTGCTACCATGAAGGAGATGTCACTGGGAATATTTATAAGAGAATATGAATGAATTATGACTTTGGAATGTAGCAAGATGCCTGTTTATAGTTTTACTATTTTGTTGGTCAAGACTAACCAAGACTTGATAATCAAGACTTGACCAACCTTATGTTGGTCAAGTGGTTCAATACAAGTAGTACAGGTAAAATAATACAAAAACACTCCATATAAACAACAAAATTTTTACATTCATGAAATTTCACCTGTGAGTTACTAATAATATAAGAAATGAAGATCCGATGAGTCCCCAAAATTTTGGGCGTCCTAAGGCCCTTTTTGGGGCCCTTTTTGTTCCGAAGGGCCCTTGTTCCTGAATAATATTTTTTTTACGTTTAAGATCGAGTGAGGTGTGGTTTTCGATGGTTTTAGTTATTTTAAATCGATTGGGAATAGTTTTAAGTGTATTAAACCGTATAACACATATATACAGGGTGTTTCGAAATATTATTACTTTTTACAATATTTAAACATTTATTCAAAAAGTGTTAACATTTGTTACCTCCATGCTCTATAAAACAGGGGATTATTGAAAATAACTGTAATAATTCTTTACTATATAAGAGGGAAGGATGACAAGGAGTAAGAGAAAATATTAAATACCCCCCTCACAGCAAACCTGCAGACTAAGCGAATTTTCATTTGCCCGATTTTCAATTAAATCTAAAATAGCATTGAGTTTAATGAATACTTAGGTTTGCTGCGACAAGGAGGCTAATAAAGTATGTTTATAGTAAAACATTAATAGCCTAGTATAAAAGAAATAAATTTGACAAGTTTTATTAAGACATATCTATAAACAAACAAACACAATCATTTTACACTATTCTCCTTAAGAATAACAGGGAGTTTTAAATTTACAATTTTTGAATTTTATTTGTAATTAAAACACTTACAAAACACGTTAATATACTAAATTATTTGTTTTCTTTAAGCTCTTTAAAATGCTCTAGAGAAAAATTGGGAAACTTTGTCTTTTGAGGGTCAATGATTACAAATTTTTACGACATAAAACCCTGTTCCATGGACCGATTATGCCGGTTTCGTTAAAATTGAACCAAAATTACTCGAGTCATCATGTTTACGGACACGTATATAACATGGATATATTATATTATATATATGTATATAAACACATATATGATATTTTGAGTGGATGGTGCTTTAGGCTTCTGGGGGCATTGAAATGAAAACTTAAATCGGTTTCGGGTCTATGTTTTACCATAAGACCTTCGGTAATAGCTTATCTCCTATATGGGATGTTCGCTAAAAGGGGATGGATTAAGTTTTACACTATAACATAATAACATAGGTTACTACGCAAAAATGGCAACTTTTAAGAATAATCTTTAAACGTGTTTTTTGTGCAAATCTATTAAGACCAATTTCAAATTGATATGTATTTTCTTAGGTAGTTATTTAAGTTATTTTTTTTACATTTATTAAAAATTAAAACAATTGTATTTGTATAAAACCTTACATTACATATTATATTAAAATGAAGTACTTAAACTAAAGCTATTTTTCTACAATTTCCCGAGTACTCTATCTCTCTTTACAATTTCATCATCACAATAATTATTCTCAGACGACTCATTAACAATTTTATTATTCTTAGCAACTTGTCCATCTTTACTGATTTTGTCCAAGTTGGTGTTCAAGCAGGATTCCCCTTTACAAACCTAAAACCTTGCATATTGCAGAACAGGCAACACCAATCTTAAAACACGAACAATGTGGTGCAAAAACACCTTTCATACATACTGACGTTTGCAACTTGTATCTTAAGTTCCTCAAACTTATTTTCAATCAATACAAGTACGGTTATCTTTCGTGGTTATGACGACCAGGAAAGCACTAAGACATCAGAGCAGCATTGTCGGTACAAGCATTTTCACCACACTATGATGTTTTTGGATGTATTACATACATTAATTGGTGGCTGAAAGTTACGTTTTGCTGGCCATGCCAGCTGTCATCGTAATTTGGGGACCGAGCAGGTTTTTACAGGCCGGGGCCGCAAAATCAGCTGTCCGCTTATTTACTTAAAACATGCAAAATCCATAGCATTGCAATAGAATTGTGTTATCGTCACCGTTGCCTAGCAACTATTTATTTTGATTTTTGCTGATTCCTCAAATTATTTCTTCACATAACCTTAAAGTTGTAGTTGTGTTGACTATCAGTGTGCATTATTATAGTGGTGAATAGTGGTAATAGAGTAGTGTGGTGAAAAATAGCGTTCGTACCACGGACCGAAATGGTTTTGCAGCTCTCGATCGATTTAAGTTCTCGACTTCGTCTCGAACTTAAACATTATCTCGAGCCAGCAAAACCTCATTTTCGGCCCTAGGTACGAAATATACTATTTTGTCCTGAACAATGGGAACGAGGTTTATGGGGTAAAAATTTGGGTTTCTTATTTACTTTACCCTCATAACACAAAGCTTCCCAATTTTTCTCCAGAACATTTTAAATAGCTTAAAAACAAATAATTTAGTATATGAACGTGTTTTTGTATGGTTACGGATAAAAATACTAAAATTGTAAATTTAAAATTCCCATGTTATTCTTATGTAGAATAGTGTAAAATGATTTTGTTTGTTTGTTAATAGATATATTTTGATCAAACTTGTCAAATTTATTTGTTTTATACTTTAGGCTATTAATATTTTACTATAAACACACTTTATAAGCCTCCTTGTAGCAGCAAACCTAGGTAATCGTTAAACGCAATGCTATTTTAGATTTAATTGAAAATCAAGTAAGTAAAACGGAAATTCGCTATGTCTGCAGGTTTGCTGTGACGGGGGTATTTAATATTTTCTCTTACTCCTTGTGATCATTTCCCCTAACGTAGTAAAGAATTACAATTATTTTCAAAAATCCCCTTTTATATAGAGCATGGAGGTAACTAATTTTATTACTTTACGAATAAATGTTTAAATATCGTAAAAATTAATAATATTTCGAAACACCCTGTATGGAGTGGTTTAATACACTTAAAACTAGTCCCAATTGATTTAAAATAACTAAAACCATCGAAAACCACACCTCACTCGACCTTAAACGTAAAAACAAAATTATTCAGGAACAAGGGCCCTTCGGAACAAAAAGGGCCCCAAAAAGGGCCTTAGGACGCCCAAAATTTTGGGGACTCATCGGATCTTCATTTATCATATTATTAGTAACTCACAGGTGAAATTTCATGAATGTACAAATTTTGTTGTTTATAAAACCCTATTTTACCTGTACTAAAGTGCTATTCTATTAATTGTTGTCGTATGACACGGAAACCCCAAAAACATACATCAACGTTTAGCTTAACTGAAAATACACGATTTGTTTTTTTTTTTTTTTTTTTTGTAACTATCCGGTAATATTGTATTTCTATAAAAGATGTTGTTTGTCGTTGTTTACTTCCCCAAAAGAGGATATATGCATTCCCGAATTCCTTAAGAATTACCAGAGATTATGCTATGCAGTCATGAAAACTATATGCACTAGTTTTAATCAGCACGATAAGTTTTTTTTTAGAGGTTGGCGGCCTCTTTTAACCTTGCATTTGCCCGTCCACAGAGACTACAGATCTATGCGTGGAACGTATCCAGCAAAGCAAGGGGTGAGCCGGTACAATACAAAGGTAAAGACTGTACTGATAAAAGCTAGTGGCAGTGACCAGGATCCGAACTCACGACACTACTGCCTTGGGCCCGAAGTCTGCGACGCTACCGACTGAGCCACCGACTCACCTAAATGTGATAATAAATGATGTAATAAAGCTTTACTACACACAGCGATATTGACTACTTAAAACTAGGTATGCAATGCAGTTGTATGCTTGCAATATTGAGCGGAGCTAGCATATTAATCCACAACTTTTCTAAAGTCAATTTTACATCTGTTCCTCGCAAATGAGATTAAATACTTGCAGATGCAATGTCAATGGTATATTTGGTTCACTTAAATGGAATGTCTATTTGCAGTATTCTAAGTCAATTATAAGTCTGGCTCACGCAAATGAATTGTCTAATTGCAGAAACCAAAGCATATGTTTCATCTGGTTCTCATAAATGTCTAATTACAGTATCCAATGCCAATGATACATTTGGTTCGGATAAATAAAATGCCTATTCGCATTATCTAAAGTCAATGGTACGCCATTGACGGTTTACATAAATGGAATGTCTATTTGCAGTATTCCAAGTTGATACGAATTGTTTACTTGTGGTATCCAAAGTCAATGATACGTCGGGTTCACGTAAACGAATTGTTTACTTGGAGTATCCAAACTCAATGGTGCATTTGGTTCATGTAAATGATTGTCTACTTGCAGGATCAAAAAAGCAGTGGTTCATTTGATTAACATAAATGGAGTGTCTATTTGCAGTATCCAAAGTCAATGGTACGCCTGGTTCACGTCAATGGAACGTCTACTTGCAGTATCCAAACTCAATTGTACGTAGGCCTAGATTTGGCTCACATAAATGGAATGGCTATTTGGATTATTTAAAGTCAATGGTGCATCAGCCTTATTCCGCCGACCATAATTATTGGTACAGTATTTCATTTTGTAGTAAATTATACTCAATGATATTAATCCGATTGTTCTTCCCTTTTTCTCTGTACGTTATTTGTACTATGCTATTTAGATGATTCGTTGACCAACATATGTTGCGACTCTTGTTTACCTTTTTATTGTTATCTCGCAAATAATGTCATGGCAACCAATTAACCCATAAGGCCCATGTTAAATTTCCAAAAGTTTGAATTAACGTAGAGAAAAGCCCTGTGGTCCGATTTGTACCATTTCAGATTTATACCTTCCAATGGTCGGTTACTACGATTGTGCTAAATTTGGTGCAGATCGCTTCAGCCGTTCAGGAGGAGTATTTGTAAAACAAAATCAGGAGTGTAGTATAAGAGCTTCGCTCGCTTCGCTTCGCTCCGCTCAATTAGCTGCTTCTGCATCTAAACTATTCTTCCCATTCCTAATCGATTTGACTTTCGGTTCTTCGTTAGTCTCACAGATATTTAGTAGTAAAAACTGACATATTTAAATATTTTATTTTTTTTTTGCACGTTACAGCATATATTATGAAAATGGTTAAGAGAGAAGCTGTTTGTCAAATGCAACAACAAACTAACCTAATAAGTATAGTCCATTACCAATCTCATAGAGAAGTGCAGTTAATACTACACAAGATTACGAAACGACGTCTTATTTTCCAGTTCTGCAAGCCAATTTTGTCACTCTGCCGAGTCCATTACTAGGCGTGTTTGGTGACAAGACCCACCTCGGCATCCTTAAACAGACGAGATCTATTTCCACAAACACAATACACTTAGCACTGGGCCACTACCTCCAACCGTGACTATGCATCGACAGTGAATCTGGTTTTATAGGAACATTATAACTAATTTTGGTACTGTAATGATGGGACGAATCTAAACATATACAATATCTAAAATGCTGTTTCATTTGTTCATAGTTGAAAACATAGTAACAATTTAACTACTCCAAATTACGTGTATATCTATATATTAATAGGCAAGTATGTTTCTTTAAAACCTTTTTTCTCAGCTCGTGTGCATCGCAGGGGAAATGTAAGCATACTGTTTGAAAGATTTATTTCCCTTATATGTACAGAATCCCTTTATAAATTAAAATATGCTAAAGTTAAAAAAAAATTACATCGGCCTTATGGGTTGCCATGTTGGTGACGAAATAACAACGAAATATAAAATGATAATCAAAACAAAAGGAACCAATTCCAATCACATGCTTTATTGACAGCATGGGGCATTTGAGAAGTTTGCACGATAACTACATTTTTTGTAGAGTTTTCGACCAAGAGGTCACCTCTAGTGTATGTAAATAAAATGAGAGTGTAAGTTTTTATGTTCAGCCTTTTCCAAGACCACCCGATGTCACCAACCAATGATTACAGTGGGAAAAAGCTGCCCTCAAAAGTAATACTATTTCCGCTTCTATTTTCACCTATGCTCTGCCTACGGGATTTACAAGTTTATTGATAAGGTTTTCATAAGTAAATATTGATTAGTTTCCATGGCAACCATGAGAAAACTCGCAATATTTAATTTGTTTTGACTGGCTCAATTAAATTGAAAATGTATACGTAAAAATTCCACATAGCTGACCTTAACGTATTAAAAATAGAATGTTTTTTACAACCACGAGGTTATTATATTGGCTATGAGTTATTTATTTGCTATACGATGGTCATTTATTAAGATACTAGCAGAGTACCCGTCCTTCGTACGGGGTTGGAATATAACTATAAAATGCTTATTGCAGTTATACTCAAGCTTTGCATTTGCAATAAGGGAGGACAACAGTTTGATAAAATTTGCTTTTTTTAAATTTACAGTATTCTATAGTATTACACATCTACCATAGCCATAATGTTCTACCACTTCACCTAAACGATAGAGAAAATAAATTATCAACAATTCGCAAAATATTACAAATTATTCATGAAATGAAAAACATAAACATAACTGTAAACAATCCTACTTTGACAGTTCTCATTGCGAATCACAGTTTTTTGTTGCTGCTTAGTTCAAATTAGTTGTTTTCATAAATGCAAAAAAATATAGTGCTGCACCCTGTTGGTAAATCTTATAATTTTTTAATGCTTTTCCATATCATAGAACCAACTGTTTTAGTTGAAACAGCTGACTAAATTCTTTAATTCCCTTTTCATGTCAAATTTCAACCCAATCCGTCCAGTGGTTTATGCGTGATTGAACTTCAAACAAACAAACAAACACACAAACTTTCACATTTATAATATTAGTAAGATAAGATTGTGCCATTGATTATAGAAAATTAATTATTAACATTATAAAATTGTTGCTGTGTCAAACTAGGCTTTGCCGATCCTGACTTTGTAAGTTAAGCTTTTAATAAAAAATTTTATTAATACATATTCATGTAAACTAAAGTACACTTTACGTTTACACTTTTTTTAGGTATTTCGATAACTTTTGTTTACAACTTTGACAGGCCTAAAATTATAAATGAAAACACTGCTGAGTAAGGACATTTTTTCAAATTTAATTTGAGAGACCTATTGATTATTGACCTGTTATTGTGGATGAAGGTGATCACCTACTAGTATTTTTTGTATCAAGATCATAAATCTACCATGTGTTAGATACCTTGACTAATATCTAATATCCATATGGTATACATTTTTATAGTATGGTACTGTAAGTTGAATGCCAATTTAGTGTGCCTTAACCAGTGTTTTAATTCGGTCTAATTTAATATCATATTTGATCAGCAATTTATTGTCATTGACAATTAGGAAAATGAAAATTTTTTATGCTATGTCAATCAAACTAATTGATACCGTGTTTCCTACTAAAAATATTTATGATGGTGTTAAGCTGGACATACAACTATTACTCGTCTAATGCATGCTATATAACTATAAGAGTTAGTCACATACTTACTTATTACCAAAATGCATTTGTTTTATATTTAACTGCTTTATATTTAAATACAGGGTGTCCACAAAAGAACTGAAACATTTTAAAGGCAAACAACGATACCAAATAAGAGACTATGTTTAATGTTTTATATATAAGTATTTAAAGCAAAAACTCTCAAGTTTGATTAGAAACTTAGTATAACTTGATATAAGTACCATTAGTTGCCCGGCATAAATCTAAGCAAAATTTGGCCTCTTCCCAGCTTTTGGTCAGTACTTTAGGGTATGTTGCACCAACACATGTGACTATTCTCCGTCGGAGGTGATTCAGATCTCGAATCTGCACCTAGTAGATATCATTCATTACTACCCCCCAAAGAATAAGTCCAGAGGATGAATTTGGAGTATATGGACTCCTAGGAGGTCATTGGCCGGGCAATTCCCTGACAATACAGCGATCGTTCAAGTGAGTATCTAGCACTTCTCCCACAAGCAAACTGTAGTGTGGTGGCGCTCCATCCTGTTGAAAAGAGACAGCGCTATTCTCCATCTCAATGTCATCCAACTGTGTGAAAACGTACTCATCTAACATGTCACAATAAATGTCACCGTATATATCCCCTGAAGTACTGACCAAAACCTGGGAAGAGGTAAAATTTCGCTTAGATTTATACGGGGCCACCAATATATTGATTTATACTATGTTTCTAATAACATTAGAAAAATTTAGCTTTAAATAAATATATGAAACATTAAACATAGTCTCTTATTTGGTATCAGTATTTGCCTATACAATTTTCAGTTTTTTATGGACACTCTGTACAATAAGCTGTCATTAGTGACACCGAAATAAATAAAGTAACCCTGAAAATAACCAAGATTATGAACCTGAAACTTATGTTCGGTTAACTCTGAAAATCCCATAATGACATCCACTAAAAGTGTGCAATATAACTTCAAGTTTAGTGATCCCGTAGATTATTTATACAAGCCAAGTTATGAGAACTTAATTTTTACCTAAGTAATTAAAAACTCATTAATTTAGCCTGTCGATCAGGCTCAAAGGTTTTCCATGTCATAAGGCTTAGTATAATCACCAAAGTTTGTTACCCTGCCTGAGTGATAGACTATCAGTCGTCCTATGACTATCTACGAGTGTCAAAAATTTTTTTTTTAATTTTAATTGATATAAACTTAAAGAATATTGAGATTTATATCCAATTGAATTACGTAATGACGGCACAAAACCTTTATAGTAAAAAACATCGCATAAAATTTCCAAAATATTCCAAATATTTTTTCCTATTTTTCCTAAATGTAAATTTATGATGTCAAATATTTACTGGACAAAAGTTGAAAATCCATAGAAAGGGAAATAGAGTTTCACAAAGCTTAAGTATATGTAGCTAATTTTATGTGTTATGTTTCTTAGATGAATAATATCAAAGATTAACCTAACCTACCCAACATATTATTTATCTAAATAATTAACTGATATATAGACTATTTTGACGAGATTGCTGAATTTTGAAACTTGATCTTTAAATTTGGTGTATTGCTAAAGTTATTATTTAAAGAAATGCTTGATCAACTGTCATAATAAAGTAGATTACATTACTTCTACTGCAGATTCTCTGGGCATTTACAATTCAAAATAGACGGATCCACTTTGTACGCAAGGCAGGTTTTATTGGTTTTGCATGTTCTAACCAGCATTGTTCAATAAGGTTCAATAACTATTACATTAATCTTATAAATTATTCAGCTAAATTTAAAATGGATTTAGCTAAATACGTTTATCACTTAAGTATTTACACCTAACTTGGAATTGATTAGGTTCAATTCCAAAGTCAATTGGAGTATTATATTTGTGTTTGTTATTGTTCTTAAATTGTAAATGTTTTTCCTTTTTAGTAGGTCTTTGTAATCGAAAAAGGGGAAATAAAAATTCGTATGTATTTTAGTTCTTATTTTCATTGAAAACAAACAAACAAACGTTTAAGTAACCATTCTTTATTTCTCAAAAAACTTAATCCTTTCCTTTTGGTCCATGAAATATAATAATTGGATCTCCAGTTTCCACAGTTTATCGCGTCTATGGGATTTCCGCCGGATGAAGGATATACTGTAATTCCAAAAGTGGGACGAGAAAACAACTTCGCTACATGACTATTCTTGTTTCATGCGATAAAAGTTCGATTTTAAATACTTTTCTTCAATAATAATGTTGAAAGATACAAGCATTTTAGTTAAGGGTTTTTAGTAGTTTATTCATAAGCTGGTAACACGTAATTCACATATGAGTTTTGTTTTCATGAAAACTGCCCGTCTATTTGAATGTACAGGATGGTTACCTTAAGAGAGGCATTAAAATGTAAAGAAGTAGTGATACAGCATTGCAGAAAATATTCATATACAAATATAACAGTTTTGTTCAAAAAAAAATGATAGCAGTTTATTAAATTCTGTGTAGTTTTCCAATATTCTGGTAGCTACTTTTTAACATTTTAATTTATTTAAAAGGGTTTATTAAAAAGTAAATAATAATTAAAGAAACATTCTTTGTTTGAAATTCATTGTTGGTGATGGTGAGTTAATGTTGTTCAAAGGTTTATTGCGGACATTTTCCATCACGAATGTAAAAAAACAATACACAACGTTTCGGGATCTGGAATCTGATCCCGTCTTCAGGTGAAAAAACTTAACTAACACATTACAACTAACAATACACAAACGCCCAACCTAAGTTGGAATACACTACCGAGGGTAGTAGTCAAAAAATATGCACTGTATAGCAGTCAAGTCATGATACAACATGCAATTAATAACAAATCACAAAACACTATAATCTATAAAAGGTTTACGTACAAAAAACTCACACAATGGAACACTAACAACACCCAGATCCCGAAACGTTGTGTATTGTTTTTTTACATTCGTGATGGAAAATGTCCGCAATAAACCTTTGAACAACATAAAGAAACATGTTATTACAATTTTGTAAATAGAACATTGTCTTTCTTTAAGTTTATGGAAAATTAGTGGACAATATTACAATATTTTTTAATGCCAGTTAAAAGTCTTGTTTTTAGTCGAAACTTATTAGAATAGATTAGTAACGCACTGTTATTTCTCTCTTTGAAATTTTCCTTCTAATAGGTCTCTTCGAACTGTTTTTTATTAAGTAGCGGATTGTAATTTATATTGTTGGTAACAAAAATATAATGTTGATTAAAATCATGAAAGTGCTATTTCAATACAAATCATATTTTTGTGTGTGTTTTAACATCATTGGTTTTTTTACATTTACATTTATTAGAGAATGGTCTAATCTATGGTTCTTTATAATGCCACAGTTTAAGCTAACAAAGGATATTGATAGATGAAAACTAGCAGTTGTCAGTTCAAAAACTTACAATAACAAATTTGCGCAATATTACTTAACTAACCTCTTTCCATAGTCAAGTCCTAATATAAATCTGCAAATTTTGATCAAAATCACTAATAATCAACTATCTTCAATACTGATTCATGTGGCCAGATATCACTGCATAAACATATTTTGTTTTAAGTGATAGTTTTATACTGATGGCTAATTTATGTTATGAGTTTAAATCATGTAATAGCTAAGAATGGCAGAGGCAGGGTGAGGACCGTTTCACTGTGAAATCCATTCGTCTCCGTCTTCCCAATACAAATTGGTCATCTGTCTAGTCCCATCTACGTCCAGCACACACCTATACATGTTACAGGCAGATATTTTAAGTTCGATGGGAAAGAATATTTACTTTTTGCATTTAATTTTTGGAACCTTATGAATGACCACAGACGCCAGTTCAACATCGTAGCGATATTCTTTTGGAATAGAACTAACCTGATGTATTTTAAATAAATTATAATCGCCCATCATATTGTGTCATTTTACTATGTATGTTATAATATTATAATACAATGCTATAATATACTTTAAATGTCCACTATAAAATAATTAATTAAAATGTTATTAGTGCAGAATGAGTACCTAATATAAAAAATTAGCCTAAACATTATGATATTAATTTCAGTATACATAAACAAACTTTATCGTTTTTATACCCTACAGTTTTGCATTGATAATATAAAGGAAGCTTTATAATGTAAGGTGTTTGTGAAGACAAAAACCTCATCAGTGTTCCGGTGATTAATCTTGTCCTGGAGACTGATCATGTTGTAAGGTTAATTTCCAATCAAAATTTCGCTACCTGTAAATTTATCCATAGATATAATTTAAGATTGCATTTCGAGTAGAATGACACATAGTGAAGAGAATGAAGAGTGAATGACAACATTTCTTACCTTATAGATTGGAGATATACTATATTTTAACATTAAGATGTTTTTTTTTTTTTTTTTTTTTTTGGATTAGTGAAAAAATAATGTCTAAAAACATAATATTTTTGTTTTTATTAAAATATCCTAAATATAGCTTAAGAATTAAAAAAAAGGTAGATTTCAGATAGGTTTTACTTTTTTAAGGGCAACATGCGTAGTTAACCGTTATCTTAAAAAACATATTTAGCGTTTTAATTTAGGCCTACATGATGAGAGGTAAAATGAAACATACAAGCACGCCTAAGAGTTGTTTTTGGAAGTTAACTTTTTCATTGTTGTATGTTAGCTGCAATCTATTTATTAGTGCAATTATTCAACTGTGTAAATAATCTAGTGCGTTGTATATGTTTATTATAGTTTTTGCCGTTGTTACAATTATAATATTTATTTTAATTCTGTATGCATATCAGCATGGAATATGTTTCTATTGATAAAATATTTTTCTTTTGATTTATTCCAATCTGTCAATCTGTCATTTAACATAAGTTCTAAATGGTTATCAGTTTACAAAAACTTTGTATATAATGGAATAAATTATAATTAAAAATAAAACCGTAAGCTTAGATCAACCATTCCCTTATATTCACTGCCAGTGCTTATGCATGTCAATATTTAAAAGATCATTAAATTGTAGGACGGAATTCTTAATTCCAGAAAAGTGCATCCTGCAATAAGACAAATACATTATGGTGTTTTAATGTATATGTTTTGCAATTTTCATCAGATCTATAATAAGTGAAAGATAATCTGAGTGCTGCAATGATATGAAGGTAAATCCTATAAAAGACAAGTTATCGCAAGTTAAAATAAATAAAATTCACTTTTAAAATCTAAATTTACACAAAATATGTGTCTGGAGTTTTCACGTTAAGTTTGATATACTGTATATAGAAGCTATAATAGACTACCTATCTTTAAAGCTTAACGCGACTTACTATATATCAGGAGAATAAATGTATAGTTGTTTTCTGACCACAAAAGTGCTTAATAAACTTCCAGTCATGAAAGAAGGCTTACTAAGCAATATTCAGTCACTTTTGACGAAGTCTTATGAAGCAACCCTCTAACTAAATTCTTTTAGAACACATTGTAGGGGTTGATATAAATTATTCAAACATACAAGTTTTCGACTGTGGTTATTACATATGTCCATATTTACAACATTAGGTCATATATTTTCACAAAATGTATTGAATAACTTCTTGATCAGCATCGCACGTGTTATTAATTTACCTGAAAAATATATAGTCTAATAACACTTGTAATATTATATTTCCACTTATACTGTTCACTCATATTTGCCTATTGGTCCTGATAAATATCGGGGTGTCCAATCGAGATCGATCAAAACCAACCATCTTTTATATGTATTTACCGTCTTGTGAGTCAACAGTATAAGTATAAATATATTATTACAAGTGTTATTAGACGTATACATTTTTTCAGGAAAAATTTATTGTTATGTAATTGGAATATGTATCTTAACATTATTTGGTTTATTTTACTTTTTATATGGACTTTTTCTATGTATGTTGGTATTAGGGAACATAAATTATTTTTAAAATCAAAAGTTAGCAAAGTAATGTGTATACGACATGAGAATAGTTCTTCCCCAAGACGTAGTAATACAATTGTACGATTTAGCTCACGCTTTTTTTCTTCTGACCTCTAACCATGATTTGAATTTATTGTGTAAACCATGAACATTATTTATCATCCTGATAATTTAATAATTTCGGAATTAAGAGCATAGCTAGAGAAGCTATCATAATTTCCTTTGATGTTGGAGCTCTTCAATTCAAGAGTTTATTATCTAACTGGCTCAAACGATAATTCGCTAGGCTTAGTACTTGAAACAAACCTGTCCTTACCAACAAGCAGTTATGTGCATTAAAATATTTACATTTTCAAGACTAATAAAGACAAAATGTTGAAAATACACAAGAATCTACAGACAAATAGTCGAAAGTGCTGCAATTCAATGTGATGGCATGCAAAAAAAATTAATAAATTATTATATGGTCGGAAATATAAATTATCTAAATTAAGGATTTGTAATGCATATGGAAACTAAAATTGGGTAGAGTATTTATAAAAAAAAGAGTTATAGAAAGACGATGATACAATTTAGAAGGTATTATTATAAGATGTATCTAGTAGTTATATTTATATTGAATACTAAAAATCTGTTTTCAAAAAACACACATTGTACGTCGTTATAAAGCTGTTGATTGAATTCCAATATCTATTGAGTATAAGCCAAGCTTTTTAAAATTCACAAACACAGCTAAAACATAGATTACTAAATATAACCAGTTACAGCGTCCAAGAGTTCCTATCATGTTTTGAAGGCTCTAATCTGTAATTTCTTATTGTAAATATTAGAATTAGTAATATTATTCTAGTATAGTAATTTTGTATTTACCTGGATGATGCAAATTGTATTATTGTTAATTTTTTTCAATAAATAATTAAATTAGTTGATTTGATTTATAATTAAAACATTTTCTAGTTATATTATTCTCTTTTGGTCTTGATTTGTAGCTTTATGTACAGTGTACCATAACATCACTTGTGTCAAATTGATATCCAAGTACCGTTAATCTGAACATTACAACAAAAATGTAACAGCGGTACATGTGGTTCTTAGAACAGAAGCCTGGTTTTTCCATGTGAAATGGATCTACTTAAAATACAATAGTTCAAGTACGTTTTTGTAAGTTGTTAAAAATTCTAAACCAAAGTATTTTAATTTTATGTCCATTTATTCGTGTAATAATGGTATTAAAATTAAGCCTCGAAATTAATTAAGCTTTCTCGAAAGCATATTATTTTAGAATACAATTACGAAATCGCTTTCTGGTTGATTGGCTTCTGTCAGCAACAATATGAGCTGATTGGCTGCTTTAAAGACCCATTTTATTGTTTGGTAAGGAAATAATTAGATAAGCGTTAATTAGTTACACAATTAAGAATTCTGAAATTATTATCAAGATTAATGCTTTTTCCTCATATTTTTTTACTCATTGAGACATGTTTTGAGAATTATTTGGATTACATCAACATTTTATTTCAGAAGTAATATAGGCCTATAGATTAAATTGTACGGAATTCCAGATGCTTTGGTCATTTTAAATTGTTGCATCAGGACCATTAGATCAAAAGGAGCATCTGCAACTAGGAAAATATAGTATCAAAAAACTATCGTTTTGAAAATCGATGTTTACTATTTATGTTTCCTCGAATTATTATGAGAACTTAGATAAGTCACAAATCCTCCTATTAAAATATTACATTTTTTCTAACAATGACTTTGTCAATTTATTTTCACTCTCTTTGTACATGGGTTATGCTGCACAAACAGTAGAATATCGACAAACTTTTAATAGTCTAAAACTAATAATGTAAAATGATCCCACATTCCAAGAAATAATGTAGCATTGACAAGACAAATATTGACATGGTTAATATTAATATGTTTGTGGATGTCCTTGTAACAGCCTCGATTTACAAATGTCCTAGTATTTTCATAAAACGAATCTAAGCGTTGCAAACACTAGTTATCGTATTCCATTTTATTGTGGCTACAGCTAACAAACTTTGTATAATAAAGTGCACGTATACGTTATACGCATGCAACATATCTAAATATACTTGCACCATAGAAATGTCGGTTGGGTATTTGTAACATTTTTGCAAATTATATTATTTTGTTCAGTTTTAATTGCACTGTTAACTCTAGAAAAATAATAGCTATATTATGTGCTATCTATGGGCAGTTTTACACTTAGATTTAATTTCAACTATCCAACTTAACTTCAATGATTTGATCGGTTTAACATATTTTTACATATTTTGTCATATTTTAAATTATCGCTTAAAATATACAAATGATAACGTGTTTTAGCCCATACAGAACTTTAAGGGAAAGAATAATTGTGTGATAAATGATTATTGTAGTTTACTTACTTAAAACATAACATTTAACAATATTGTAAAATCAATTTTAATTTTCAACGTTTCCTAAGAGTTTTTCAAATAACCATGGATTTAAATAAAATAAGTGGGGAAATTTTGTTACCATTGTAAAATATAATAATCTCATTAGGTTGTGATTTAAAATTAGAATTAATGCGTGCTTAACATGGATGGAACTAGAGAGATGTCCAATTCTTTTTATATATACCTGGAGACAAATTATCTTACAGTAAAATGGAGCCTACTGTTATGTACATATCCATACCTTGTGATATAATAAAATTACAGTAATTCTTAGTAAGCATGGTTTTAAATATTTTTTTTTATCTTCATACTGTAGGAATGTAAGAGACCAATATACAGGGTTAGTAAAATGTGTGGAGACCCCCTGTTATTTTTTTAACGGCCCATACTAGAAAACTAAACTCGGAACACCTTTACGGCATGTTATGAAGTACTTTTTGGGCATAACCGCCACTTGGTGTACATCCCCAAAATGAGGAATTTCGGGGGAAACTCAAAAATTTCAAATACAAAGACCCATCGAGTGACCCCTCGTTTTAAAGGTCCTGGTAAAAGAAAACCACCAACGCAAACTAGAGGTATCTCTCTCAATCCAGTAAAAAATGACAGCCAATTTAAATTCTCAGATGTTAAATTAAACTTACAGCTTTCCAAGTCTGGAGTTTGGAGTTGTCATTTACCCCCTGTACATTTTGTAACGGCTCACACAAGGAAAACTTAACTCTACACACCTTTTTGGCATGTTATGAAGTACTTTCTAAGCCTAATAGCCACTTGGTTCCTAAACCCAAAATTGCGGATTTTGGGGAAAAACTCCAAAATTTTAAACGTTAAGCCCCATCGAATGACCGCTCATTTGAAGGTCCTGGTAAAACAAAACTAACTACGCAAACTAGAGGTCTCTATCTTAACACAGTAAAATATGGCAGCCAATTGAATATACAATTGCAAGTTATTTCTGATTTCTAAAGATTTCAATCAACTTCCATTTTTTACTGGATTGAGATAGAAACCTCTAGTTTGCGTTGTTAGTTTGCTTTTACCAGGACCTTCAAAATGAGGGGTCACTCGGTGGGTCCTTGTATTTGAAATTTTTGAGTTCCTCTCAAAACCATAAAGGTGTGCCGAGTTTAGTTTTTCAAGTATTATAAAAAAAATAACATATTTTTAACAAAAAATTAAACAAATACTAAAAAAAAAAATAACAGTTAAAAAATAACAGGGGGTCTCCACACTTTTTACTGACCCTGTATATATATATACACACCAGTAATACGATTTAATCTCCTTGTATAGCTTACAGTACCAAATTAAGTATAAGGCTCATTCTAAATTTGTCTGAATACTATTTGATACAATACAATATTTGCAAAAAATTACAAACAACTCAAAATTACTTTTATTTGCATTGTTCTCAAATTCCTTCTTTTATGATTCCCATATTCCATATGTTTCAATTTATTTATCTTAGCAAATTTGTATTTAATGGAGTTTGATCAGCTCATAAACTAATTTTATTGGATTGGTTGAACCAACGAACATTCAAACGTATTTTGTTAATCTGTGAATTATTAAATCCATAAACTTTACTAAATTATAGAAACCGCTTCATGAAATCAATCACATTACAAGGCAAACATATTGAATTGATGATTGAGGACACAAATGTATTGAAAGTGGAATTATACTAAAGTATTGTATACACATTACGGAATCGGAACAGTCCGACGTGTCTACACAATAACATTGTTGTCATAACGTCTAGGGCTGACTTATTTATCCGTATATATTTACCTTATAAAAAAAAAGGAGTTGGGGGCCTCTTTTAACCTTGCATTTGCCCGTCCACATAGACTATTTGCCCGTGCGTGGAACGTATACAGCAAAGCAAGGGGTGAGTCGGAACAGTACAAAGCTGAAATAACCATACTGATAAAATGTTTACGGCAGTGACCAGGATCCGAACCAACCAACCAATTGGTCTTATGTTATCGTTGATCCGAACCCAAGACAACGCTGCATTGGGCCCGAAGTCCGTAACGCTACCGACTGAGCCACCGATTCACCTAAACAACAAACCCATAATAACATGGCCCATAATAGTTTGGCTTTCATAAGCTTTTCAAGATCTTGGGAGTGCTTCCAGTTACATGGACAACTTACCACCACACTAGCAGATCTGGTACAAGTAAGTAGTTTTACAATCTATATGAAAATTTCCCTTTGTCTGTACGAAGCTTAGATTATTGATATATTGACTTTTATCGCAATTAAATGTTTTACAGAAACCGAAACCAACACTCTTTCGATGTAATATATAAAGATTAATATGTATTATCTAATGATTTGTTTAATCATTTTAAGCAAAGAAAAACATTTGTGAAACGGCTAAATAGTTTCCATCTTACATTGCCAGATAAATACTATGTTGGTTGATGCTTTTTATGGTCACCCAAACAACCAATTCAAATAAGCTATGAGCAATCTTCGATATGTGTAATGACCAATAATATTAAATGCAAAGGGAAAGAGTTACAACTTGTATTGTAAAAGATAGAATAACAAATATAGAAATGTATTAATTTAAGTGTTATTTTCTACTGTCATTTCACTCTATGCAGACAATGTCTCAAAATACATATTACTTGTTTTTTTTCTATGGAGAATTAACATAGGAAATATCATTTGGAATATATAGAAACTTAAAAGATAAATTTTGCGAAATACAAGCAAAATACTAGGGGGCTACAGTTTACAAGGACAAGCTTGCAACAAAATTGTTAAAAATTTATAATTAACCTACTTTAATTATTGATTTATATTGGTATAATATATAATTTATTTTTTTTTTGTTTCAGATGATTTTAGTCTCCGTCCCATATATTGTTATAATGATTCAGTTTCACGCTAGACTATATATGAGAAAAGTTTAATCATAACTTAAACATTAATTTTAAAATATTATGGTGAGACTAACGCCAGGATATAAATGTAATCTAATCGAAATGAATTTAAAAAAAAAATCCCCAAAGAGTTACTGCAAATTATATGAGACTAAATTAATACTTCAAGTGAGGCTAAATTTTTCATTAGTGCTATTTAAAAAGTATTAAATACATACTTGAAATACTTGGCTGTAAACATTTTGTAAGCATATATTTTCCGGCGAATCTTCGATTGAGCAAAAAACGTTAAGTAAATAAGCCTACTCAGTCGAAAAAGCATCTGTGTAGGCTAATTCTCTATCAGTAACTTAATTGAAGAGCAAGTACTCGTAAACGAATCAGGTAAGAATAAAACTTAGTTATAGTTAACCTTTAAAAATGTTGTTATTGGCATTATACTGTAAAATATATGGATACCTAATGATGATTGCTTTATCGTGAACCCTGTGTAAAACATGGTTTAGAATTTTCCATTATATAATAGAAACGGAATATTGTTTTATCTATTACCTCAACCATTTACTAATGCAAACATATTCATAGTTATAAAAACATTGCTTGAATATTGGTGATGTTTTATTTTAGTTTAGGTTCAATGATTGGTGTGAGATATTTTTAACCATATTCAGATGAGCAACAATTAAAATTTAATTGTATGTATCATGTCAACTTTGTAAGAAAACTAAATAAAGTCAAACAAAACAAAACTTTGTCCACCCTCACCCATAGATATGAGATTCAGCTCACAAATCCCGAGGGAAATTTCTGACCAGTGACCAGCCAAGTTTTCAACAAAACTTTTTTTCTATGAAAATTGAAGATGTCATTATCGCTACCATTATATCAAATAATAATAAAATTACAGGGAGCGAGCTGGTCTAGTGCGGGACTTCGGTCCCTGAGGTCTGAGGTCCCAGGTTCAAATCCTGCCGAATCACCAAAGGATGTAAGTGATAGTACAGCAACTCCTAGGTCTACTTCAGGCTATGTAAAGCGCAAAACAATCCCGGGCTCGTTACTAGCGTCTTAGGACAAAAAAAATAAAACAATAAAAAAATAATAAAATTACACAATTTTTCAATACAGGATCGTTGTGTCTTTAAGTCAAATAAATTGAAAGCTACTCAGGCATATACAAAATTAATCGTGATTTATTAAACAGTATTAATTAAACCATTAAATTTCCTGTTCCATGATTCTCCCGATTGTACCTAAGTAAATACATAGATATGTTCCAATATATACATGTGTCAATCATCTAAGTTCATGATGTATCACTGTAGTAGAGCTGTTTCGTGCTGTCAAAATAGAGCCAATCTTTATGTCTGAATGTTTTGCAATGATTTTTTGAATGATGCCTCATGATGAGTTCTACAGAAAGTGTAAATAAAACCGAAAATACATAAAACATTAACAAAAGAGACAATACATTTAAAATGTTTTAATAGTTTAGTGCGTTTTCCAATGGTTTTCCTTTTTATTTAAATTTCCTTTTCAACTTTACATGCGGGGTCGTTATCAACATATTCAGACTTGAAAATGGGCTCCAATTTGACAGCATGGGACGGTTGTAGTCATTGTGAAAATTACTAAGGATCGTTTTGTCAGTAACCAGGTAATCTAAGCCTCAGTTAAATACTAAATTTCAACCATTTTGAGCAAGAACATTAACAAGAGACCAAGAAAGAACTTACAAGAGATAATGTCGATGCTGTTGGATCGTATAGCTCAATTAGAAATATAATCATGGTTATATTTACTGCAATGCGTAAATAGGTTTTATATCCTCCCCAAAAGACATCGAATCAGTTTCTTACCTAATCTTTGAGAATATTTGCAAAACGTGAGCACAGAAATATCGGAAAATAACGAAACCTACAGTTTTGATGAATTATTGTAAATTTTTACTGAAAATATTATAATATTAAGTACGCCAATTTATAACCATCCTAGCAAAAATCATTATGTCTTAATTGAAATTAATGTACAAAAACAAAGTAAAAGATAATTTGGCGGTTGACAATTTATCAGGTTGACGCTTCACTGAGGTTCAGCAGCTAAATTGGCTGTCTCAAGTTGATAGATGCTGTAGCCATGTGAAGAATAAAAAAAAGAAGCGTTTGATTTAAAATATAAAATAAACAAACATATGTATTCCATGCACTTTACAACTTCTTACGTTATAAGTGATTGTATTCATGTTTTACCTTTTGATTTAATGCATACGGTAACACATGTTTCAACCGCTGTTACCCGTAGAATTCCCTATTGAGTTTAAAGGCTTTGTGGAAAAAGGATTGTGTGTAATCTTTACAAATAACTTTTTTTATTCGTAATAAGTTTTTAGAATCGTGAACGCGCACGCCAATTAATTCTTATGCCAGTGAAATTTAGTACAGAATATCATTGGGATGATTCAATCAACAACAAAATGCATTCTTGACTTCATCCACATAGAATATATTCGAATTAAAGAAGCTTATGTTTGTCTTATTTACAATTTCTTCGCTGACTCATTTATAAGATAAATACAAATTTTATCCACATCTAGAAATATACCTGCACTTGAATATAAATTCTGCACATTACTGTGAAAGAAAAATAAGCAGTTATTTTTAGAACTGAAAAAAATTAATATGCTTATCTAACAAATATACTACTGTATTGAACAAATATATACACACGACATATGTCACATGTTCTCGGAACTAATTTATATTGCTCAACAAAATATAACTGACTTTTAGACCCTTATATATTGATAACCAGTCCCACAGGCCTACCAAGGAATGTTGTTAAATTAACATGTTTCTGAGTCAAAGAGTCATCCATAAGCCCAACAACTGAGGTTTGAGAGTGTTTATGTGTGCGAAAGCACAAAGAAGTAAGAGACAGATTATATATTCAATGGTACACTTAATTGGTGTCTAGCACTAGTCGTACGTGTCTAGGAAAAGTCAAACGCCACCCACTTACTATTATGTACTAAAGCACTCAAGAAGTGGTGTCTAACACCAGTCGTAGGTGCCTAGGGAAAAGTCAAACACCACCCTCATACCATTATGTACTAAAGCACTCACGGTGGAGAAAGATCCTGTGCTATGTGGATAGGAATTTCCGCATAGAGCTCACTGCACGGCTCTTTCATGCTTTTCACAGATGTGTTTAAGCACAACATACCAGAGCACGGTCGTCCCATAAGCTTCTTTCCTCTGTACCTTGCTTCTCTGGAGACTGCTGGGAGTGTGTGTAACAAGTCCTTAAAAAAAGTATAGCAAGTAAGTGAACACCTTATCTGTGGAAGCCTCTTTCCTTTAAGGGCCTTATCTGACCACTTGAATCGTAAATTTATTTTAAATAGCAAAAAATAACTCTTACACTAAAAACGCGATCCATAAAAGCCACTTTATTTTTACAAAGCAAAACTATAAAAAATTGACGCTTTTACACTCTAAACCCAGCAAATTTAGCAAAATTTAAAACGAAATTCCATTTACCTTTTAAATTCTACCATTTAGTGCTTCCTTGATTCTACACTGTTACCCGTGACCGTGAGGTGTCTCAAGCGAATGCCCAACAAGACAAACAGCTTCACATCCCGAAGGTGAGATTTGAAGGTTTGAGAGGTTTTGCGTACTTTGGGCCTAAACTGTACAATGACATCCCCTGTGATCTTAAGATGCTGTGTCCCAGCATTTAGATATAGGCTGAAGAAAATGTAATATACTATTATTGTAGATAACTAAAATATTGTAAATAGGTGATTAATCTTTATTTGGTTTCAGCCATCAGTTTTAAGTTGGCATTAGTTTATTGAAGCTTAAGAGCTCTTAAGAGCTCAAGTGATAAGAGGTACGCCGGAGGGAAAGAGACCATTGGGAAGGCCAAGGATGGGATGAATTGACGAGGTTACAAACGACCTAAGGAGTATGGAAGCAGACCTGGAGCTGGCAGAGGACAGACGATCCTGGAGGCACTTGGTTGGCGAGGCCAATGACCGCCCTTTTTTCAATGGCCACAGGAGTAAGAGTAAGTAGTATTAGTTTATTGATATGAGTCATCCTGTAAAACAGTTTGTAGTGAGGATTGCTTGCTAATAGGATTTTATTTACACTTTTTATCTATGTTCATAAGATCTTGTTGTGCCCAAAGAAGAAATACTGGTTATCTTATGTCCATCACCCTACCCCTCAATCTCAACATCAAAATTATAGGGGACGAGTTTAATAATTTTTAGTCACAGGTACACTATTTCCGTGAATTGTTTAACTTTCGATGTTGGTTTTATGCCAGTTGCCCTACTGATTTCACGGTACTAATTGTATACAAGTGAATTACTATGTGTATATGAATGAGAACTTTTTGTTAATTCTTACACATATTTTATTTGCCTATCTGTATTTTTTAATATGTCAATATACATTTGCATAAGCCATATTCGTAAGTGCTACCGGCTATAAAAAATGTTGGATTGTCTAAAACCACTCTTAAGTTTCTATATATTCGTTATAATGAAACTTAGTGATACATAACTTTATTGATTTGTGGCATTAAGAAAATCAAGCGATGGTTAAAAGGCTTTCTCAGAATAATATTACAGAACAAAATAAGAAAATCGCTTCCAGGCTGATTGGCTTCTGCTAGTAACAATATCAGCTGATTGAATTCAGCAGTTGATTGGCTGCCTTAAAGACCCATTAGAGTTTTATTGTTTGGTGTAATAAAGCTTTTGAGGAAATAATTAATAAGCGTTATTATTCACAGCGTAAACATTTCTGAGATGCTATTAAAATAATCCTATGTAGGAATTTTTATTGGAGTTTCCTTGTTATTAGATCTTAGTGACCCTTTAATAAAGTTAAATAAAAAAAAACAATTTAAATTGTCTTTTCAAGCTAATGATTATGTTCTGAACGGATATTATCTTGGAATAAGATACTGCTACGATATACTTACCCAATTAACATAGATAATCCAAATATTTCAAATCATTGTAAGGTTGCCGTAAAAAAACTTAATAAATAAAACGTATGTATTCGTAAAGCTGTTGTACTAAATCACACTATAATAAGGTTATTATCTTAAATTCCCATAAATAATATAACATTGTCGATGGCAAGATAAATATTTACAAAGTTGCTGATAGTAAGTTGTCTATGAAAGTTGTTTTAACATTGTTTTCACACGTGTAACAAGTTTCTAGCTTTTCTTACAAATTAAATTTAGGTTGGAGAGTTCTTATATTATGCTACAACTTTTGTTGAAGACATTAATGAACTTTGATGAAAAAAAGACTTATTACGATATGTTAGAATGAAAAATATTATCATTATCATCATAATTCTCTATTAATACTAAATACTTGAAAATATTAAAAGTTTGTATGTACCTTCTAAAGACTACCACCAACGGTAATATACCATTAAAAACTAACTGCTTATCAAGTTTATAATGGTTACACAAGAGTAAATTCAATAGTTAAGCAGAGTTTAGTGTTAATAAAGCAATATTTAAAACATAGCCCTCTCAAATGTATTGAATTGCTAAATCACATATTAATGAATAAAAGATACATTTTGGAACCGGACGATTAAACAAATACCAAAATGTAAATACAATTAGTTGAAACTTTTAAAATAGGTAGTACAATACTCAATGCTTATCCTTTTCCATAGTATTCTAGGTCCAATAAGTGCATACTTCACATTTGGAAAACCTTTATAATTTCGTTGTTTTTTATAAGCTGTTTACTGTTGATCAACTACCGTTTGGTTTTTATTTTATAGTTAAGGAAATGTTGGATAAACTTACGTAAACTCCAGCTTTTCAGAATGTTTGCAGTTTAATCTCAGCACTCGTTGACTAGTTCTTAAATCTTTCGATCCAAAATGTCATTAAAAATTTTATTTATGTCGATATCTATTTTAGGTGTTAGATGTTTTACATATATTTTTTGCCGTTAGTCCATAAGCATTGTTATACTTTTCCTTTTACTAACCTTTATAACCCTGTGAAATAATTTTATGTGTTGTTAGAGAACATCAATATTTAAATACCCTACTTGAAGTATAATATAAAATGATTTGGCGTCAATTCCAACTGATAAAGTTAAAATGAACTAATTACTCGAGTGTTATTGCTGGTGACAATTAAGGAAGTCGATTACTTTTGATTAGATTGGTTTATTTTTACCCATCAAGTGGGAAACCACGTTTAAGTTTAGACGGTTATAGCCTTTGACTAGTATCCCATAGTCAATGGTAATAACTAACCGAACGTTATTGGTGTATCAACATACAGTATCTAAGTTGCCTTGTGTTTTTCAGTTCACTAAACATGTTGCAATCAGATTTTTGGCTTATAAAGCGTATATTGAAAGGAAACTTATACTTTATAACTACTCCTTGATATTATAATTCCATCAATGTTTAGGTGATTGATCTTTTTCCAGATATTAATTGAGATGTAAAGATGAATTCAATATCAACATTGTGTCAACTGTAGGGATATTAACTAATTCAATTCAAGGAGATTAAAAAGAGAAGGAGGGTGGCAAACTTCTTGAAATGTGTAATGAAATGTGTGTAAGTAATTGGCTTATTAGTTATTAAAAGTAAGTAAATATTAATACGTGAAAGACTTAAAGTGGGCGAATGTATAATATTTACAACGTTACAAAATACAATGCTAAGCCTAGTTTAAAACATGTTTTCTTTGTATGTATTTATATTGCATTGTATATAATACCACAATCATTAACAAGCCTTCCACTAATTTGAACTTAGGTAGAGATGAAAAGTATACACTTTATAGTATGTTTGACTGTTGCTGGGTAAAAAGAGGTGTGGAGATCTTTAAAAAACGTACTGTAACATGTTCTTCAATTCTATCATAATTAGTTCTTCTAGTATGATAAATTAAACAATTAGAGGGAATAACTAGTACTTCCACGACTGCTTTCTATGTATTCTGCCAATTTTGTATGAACACAGTTGGAATATCGTATTTTTTTACACTTGGTTCCAAGTCAATTATCACTGTCTAGCAGTTTTCAAATTAAACCATTTAGACAAAAAAAAAATAAAAAAATAACTACTATCTAAACTACGCTAGGTAATTGAATGTTGTGCAATGTATTTCTGAAATGTACACTGTATTATAAGACTTCCTTCCTTATGCTTTAAATGGATTTATGAAAAAAATATGTGAATATATCACAAAACGTGAATTATAGTATATATTTTTGTCATAGAAAAAACAATTTATAAGGAAACATGGACGCCAGTGTACAAATTCAGCATTTTAATTTGGTTTGATTCCCATTCAAAACAAATAATACAATGCCATTTAACTTTTAAAAATATGTGTTTGAGACGGAATGAAACTGGTAATTTATAATAAACTTAATTTCTTGTTTTTAAATATACAAAATAAAGAGTGATTGACTTGCCTTGTTGATTTGCCTTGTTTGAATTCCATTTTCATCAACTGTTATGTACTGTGTTTATAATAGGCGTGTTAGTTAATAGTTTGCTATTTAACTGATAGATTGCTATTAAAATAACTTTCACAATGTAGTTGACGTTTTATGTTATTTTAACAACCACAGAAGGATTTTTACTGATAACAAAAACATAGTTTGACTACAAATATTTTATCTTTGATAAAAGGACGGGATAATTGGTAATTTCGCTGCAATATAGAGATACTATTTACTATTTCAAGGGACCTGTTCTTGAACTGTGTTGATAAAGCGTTGTTTCATTTTAAAACTATTGGCTACCTGCTATTTAATTTGCTTATTGATTGTATTCTATGGATTTAATTCACAGTATAAAATCCTTCCGTTTGACATGTTTCACCATGAGACAACTTATCCTTGTCTTCCGAGTACAGTTTAGACATCTGTCTAGACCCATCGATGTATAGCACGCGGTAATAAATGTCCTCTTACAAGATATATTTTCTAATATTAGCAATGATACACTTGTTACATAAGTATTTTGTAATTTTTAAGGCTGGTTAGCCATTGAACATTTGGAAAAACTTGTTAAAAAGGGTTATGCATTACATGATATTTTTTAGTTATAGGATTTGAAAAAATAACGCTACTTCCCTGTATTAGGTGATTCACTGAAAATACATCAAATAACTCCAGCTTTGCCAAAAGATTATAATTGTGCTACTCCACATTAGTGATGGTAGTACGATACTAATTTCTGGAACCATTGTTTTTTTTTTTGTTTTTTTTTTATTTGGACATTCTACTCGCACAATAAGACAATGAGGCAACTTTTTCATTTCGCTTATAAAAAATTATTTTGGGAAATAACAACCACTTGGGACTACAATACTAAAGAATGCAAACATTGCAGGAAATTTTCTCCTAGGGCAAGATTACTACCAATCATTATCCTAAAATCTACAAGAAAATGATTTTTAATTCTGGTTTACAACACCTGAGGGGTATTCTGCTTTTAAGTAGTAATTGAAACGGAATGATAATAAAACGCTAATTCATTTGTATGACAATGCGCCTGAAGCATCAGTAAATTCAATTTTACATAGTATTAAGTAATTTAAGATTAAGATGTTCTAGCTTTGCCCTCGTTAACATCCTATAAGAAACATGCTGAGAAACTATTTTCAAATGTTTAATTGATTGAGTTTGTGTTAGACCTTTAAAACTGAAAATATAATTGCGTCATAGAAAAAACACGGATAATTATTAGTTTAGCAGCAAAACCACAATATACTTATTATTTTAATCTTATTGCAATGATTCAATAAAAATATTTGAACATATGATACTAATAAAAATGTGACGTTTTACTAAAAGACGGTTTTTTTTATCGAGGCTATGTAGTCATCCTTGTTGCGCTATCCTTGTTAAATGTTTATTCTATATGTAAAATGTAGTCATTTTGAGCAAAAGAGGATAGTTTTATGACAAAAATACTTTATTGTTACTTATACTTTATTATACTTTATTGTTAATATTCTGTTAACAATAAACTGGCAATTTATTTGTGCCTAAGCAACCGAGAAAGTGTTGGTTTTTGAAAACATGAAAACGACCATCAATCTACTTAATTCTATCCCGTTCTATCCTAACACCTAAAACTTATTTCAATATCAGATAAATTACGAAATAACGTATCGATACAACAGTTTAGATCCATACTTATATAGTTGTGATCTACATGATGCTTTGCTAGTCAAATGAATAGTATTTTGAAGTTTAACACACTCCAGTACCTAAATTTTACCATTGAGTATGATCAATATTTGCGAGGCTCAACTCTCGCGGTCTTAAAAGCATTTTGTAATTTCAGCTACGATAAAAACTTAACGCCCAGCATTATAAACAATGTCACTATAAACTATAATACACTACTCTTTTGAGGATCCTTAAAACAATCATTCAGATCAATTTGGTTTGTAAGCACATAATTTTATGAGTTAAAAGGTTATTTAAACAAATATTTTTAGTGTTGTGAAAACCTATTATGAGTAGTACTTTAAGTAGTTTTTATTTTTTTTATTTTTTTACTTAGAAGAATATATTGAAATATAATTTTATAGTTTTCATTACGAGAATGGTTTAATTTCAGGTGAAATAATATTAACTTCGTCAGTTATCAAGACGAATTTGGTTGATCTTTTGGAATTAAACGTGTATTATAATAATGAGACCAAATGAAACAAAAAAATGTTTTGGGAAAATACATTTTAAAATATTACGTGTCTTAGATTTCGGTTTCCTTAAAAGAAGTAAGTAAAACGACTACCCGTTTCAAGATAATACCATCCATCAAATCTATAATTTATCAATAGTTTCCTCAGTAGCATTGACAGTCATAACTTCTATAGTATAAAGCTCTTTGTTGAAAACTTTTCGGGTCACTGGTCAGGAATTTCCCCCGGGATTGGTGAGCTGAATCTCATATCCTTGGATGTGGCCGCGAAAGTTTTGTTTTTCTTCATCCAACTTTGTACAGCTTCGTTATAAAGTTATATACTTGTAACATGAAAATAATATTTAGGTTGACAATATGCGGTTCAGGTGATAACCCTTTTATCATTACTGTAAAAGCTAAAACATACACACCTGTAAAACATTCCATCCATTTTAAATCGATGTTCTGCAATTTTCCTGTATTAAAGAATAGTTAATATGCAAGCCGAAATAGTGATACAAATACCTTCAGGTCTATTTATTTTTTATTCGGTTTTATCCCAAATCCTCTAAGAAGCTTGTAATTTTACACTAGTATCCAAATATATCGTTGCAGGCAAAATGATCGTCCAGTACATTATGAATGAATGAATGAATGAATGAATGAATGAATGAATGAATGAATGAATGAATGAATGAATGAATGAATGAATGAATGAATGAATGAATGAATGAATGAATGAATGAATGAATGAATGAATGAATGGATGGATGAATGAATGAATGGATAAATGAATGAATGAATGGATAAATGAATGGATGAATGAATGAATGAATGAATGAATGGATGAATGAATGAATGGATAAATGAATGGATGAATGAATGAATGAATGAATGAATGAATGAATGAATGAATGAATGGATGAATGAATGAATAAATGAATGAATGAATGAATAAATGAATGAATGGATGAATGAATGAATGAATGAATGAATGAATGAATGAATGAATGAATGAATGAATGAATGAATGAATGAATGAATGAATGAATGAATGAATGAATGATGGATGAATGAATGAATGAATGAATGAATGAATGATGGATGAATGAATGAATGAATGAATGAATGAACGAACAAACGAACGAATGAATGAATGAATGAATGAATGAATGAATGAATGAAAGAATGAAAGAATTCTAAACACCTCGATAGAGTAGGGTAGGGAATTCCGAAGGCAGCGTGCTGTTACTGTAAAAGATTTATTAAAACTGTTGTTTTGTGGAGAGGAATTTGGAGAGTTGGTGAGCCAGAGCGAGTATTTCTTGCACATCTATCGTTCAAAAATCTAAAATTGTTCGCGAGATAATTTGGAATTTTGAGATTGATGGCCGAATGAGTTAAATTAATTAATGATTCGTATGTCTCTAACATCAGACAGTTTTAAAACAGAAGAATGAATATAATACGGTGTGACATGATCATTTCGTCAAAGATCATATAAAAATCTAATACAATAGTTCTGAGCACGTTGCAATTTTGTTGCAAAAGCCACGGTCATATCATTAACTACGGTATTACGGTAATTGAAGTGGGGAAACACTAGTGACTTGATCAGTAAAAGTCTAATGTGAAATGGTAAAAGTCTTTGCATCTTCTTCAGTGTGTGGATGGCGGCAAACACCCTTTTACATGTGTTAACCACCGTGTCTGTCCAGTATAGTGTGTTGTGTATCGTCAAACCAAGACTTTTAACTTTGTCTTGGTACGGCAATACAGCACCGTTTACACTAATGTTGGGTATAATGTTTTAGTCAAATCTGTTGAGTTGTCGTGCGTGGCCAATGATGATTGGTTTGGTTTTGTTAGGGTTTAGCATAAGTCCATTATTTGCTGCCCACTCCACAATTCTGCTAATTCACTCGCCATTTCGTGGTTTCATTCGCCACACTGACTTTAAATGAATGTAGATTTATAAATCATCAGCGTAAGAATGAAACTTGGCGTGTTGTAAGACTGAACCGATGTCGTTTATGTAGATAGTAAAAAGTAAAGGGCCAAGTATTGATCCTTGGAGAACACCACAAGGTACCTGCCTCCAGTCAGACATAGTTTCGTCATGACACACACACTGTTTTCGGCCATGAAGATATGATCTCATCCAGGATAATGAACTGTTAGAAAAACCTATTATTTTGAGTTTTGTTAGAAGAATTTCATGATTTACTGCAATCGTGTTTGTTAAACGTTTATAATCCTACAACTGAGCTTTAGAAGCCTTTAGTCTGTGTTGAAGAAAGTGGACCTCTCAAAATCGGAATTGAGCTGGTTCAGATTAAAACACAGAGGTATTGATTTAGAGATCACTATTTTGAAATGGATATAAGGTTAGAAAATCCTCCACGTTTAAACCGCGATCTTGGCCTTGTTGATCGACCTGGAATCTACGAAGGAATTTTTCCACATCAAGCGTAACTAGAAGGACCACAAAGAAAAGCCAGATGTTGTTTGTAAACCTTTTTCCCTACGCAGTGCTTCGACTTTCCCTGTTTCCTGAATTATTTCTAAGATGGAATGACTGAAACGGTGCTGCTGCGTCACCAGGTAATCTACAGAAACTATCACCTCGGGCATTCTCACACAAGACGGACTTCCCAAAAACGTTTCCCGTGGTATTGAGCATACACAGGGAAGAAGGAATCTTTGGTGCCCATTTCACGTTGGGGTTTACGACGGTACTTCTACAGAAGGAAAAGAATTCATCTTTTGATGGCACGCATAAAACCTGTCCATTCTTTGTTTAGGTTCTGCAACGGTTTGAAACTCTTGAGGCAAGCCATCCGATACAGGAGATCTTCTATTTTATTAGACATCAGATAGTGACATCAGACTTTCCTGTTCATATGGGCTGTTGAATGTCTTCAAATACCATGACTGTTCGTACTCGACTGTTCTGGAATCACGTGTTGATAACAACGGAAATGGTTTGATTTTCTAGTTACGCAAAAACGCTGAACTGACTACAATTTTGTCTTCCAACCCATGGGTCATTGTCAATGTCCTGACACAGTTGTTTCTTGAAGTTTTTTTTAGATATTACCTTACCAGTAATGTACTAATCAAGTAATATTTATTTGTTATAACAATATGTTAAACAGAATTTCATTAGCTTACATTTCAACAAAAGCCCATTAAACATACATCCTTGTCCTAACCATACCTAGGTAATATTTTAATAAACATTTACGGAGTTTTATAACTAAATAACTGCTTTAACACTGTAAAAGTTGAAAATGGGGAGAAAAGCTGACGCAAAAAGATATCAGAATGTATGTCAATACTATCTTGTCAATATTGATGTTACATTAGTTCTTGGAAAGTGGGGTCGTTTGATACACTATGATAAATTTAATTATATTGTAGGTCTTCTTGCGTTTAGCACAAACTTCTGACAGAAGAATGTTTTACTATAATTTTATTTTTTTAAATAGACAATTTTCAACCAGTTTAATACTTTAGCAAACTTTCATTTATCAATTAATTTCAAGTTTTATGAAATAAAACTTAAAAATATCTCGTGGTTTTAAAGTGATAGTACTGGTTACGTTATTGTTCACACTAGTCATAGTTACAAAGGGAAGCGAGCTGGTGTAGTGGTTAGAACACGGGACTTCAGTCCCTGAGGTCCCGGGTTTAAATCCCACCAAATCACCAATGGATTTTATCTAAGTGATAATGCCGCAACCCCTAGGTCTAGCCTGAAGTAATGTGACAAATCATTCCCAGGCTCTTGCCCAGCGTCCTATGACAAATAAATCTAAAAACATTAAATATATTCTTTTAAGTCTAATGCAATAGTTGGATATGTCCCAAACATGTAGAATGCTGTATAATGTTATCAGTGTATAAGCTTGAAATATTGTATTTCTATAAGGTCTTGTTGAATGTATTGCCCAAATTTGGGCATTAAAAACTATAAATGTAAAATGCATTGTACAACTTATATAACCTTTCAGGAATATCAACACTGTGAATAATAAACGCATCTTTTAACTATTTCCTCCAAAACCTTTATTTTACCAACAACAAAACCTAAACTGGTCTTACAGCCAGCCAATCAGCTAGTATTGTTACTGACCGAATCCATGAAATCACGGTTGATTATCATTATGGTAATCATGTAATAAAATGGTGCCCTAACATCAAGGTTGGTGCATAGCTTTTATTGCAATGTTATACAAATCAATGCAGATTTACTAAATTGAATATCTTCAGCTACTACTCCTTTTTGAAATGTTACACAAGATCTTCTAAAATCCTAACTTTTAATCAACTATTTATGAAAAAAAAATCTGATTATTTTGTACTTAATATGTTAAACATAACTTCCTTGCTTCAGTTTAAGCTATTTGAAGGGTAAAAATTTGTAACTGGCCTAGGCTTAACGTCTGTACAAGTCTCATTGCTTAAGCCTCTTAACTAATATACTCATAAATTGAAAAGCTCTAACAACAAAGGAAATTATGACTTCGTGTCTATGTTTTTCCTTTAATTCTCGCATACCCTCAGTTATGCAGTGTTCGTATTGTTTTGAGGAAATAAGCTATAGAAACTGGAATATGGGTGGTATAAGCTTAAAAATATATTGCAAGAATTTGTTCAAAGTAATTATTTTTAAAGAATTTATGTTCTAAAATATATTTCAACAGATATACTTTATCATTTCAATTATTCAACAATTTAATAGTGGAAAGTACCTTCAAATTTCATTATTCCCGTCAAAGTCACTGACGATGTTAGTAATATTTTTTTACTTATATAATAATTTACAAATTTATCTAATTAGTTTATGCTTTACGAACAGCGCAATACACTGAAAGATGTTTACACTCTTATACCACATTTCACTTGAATTCCAATATTCGTCTATTTCGATGTAAAACTGCTTATCTGATAGTTCAAGTCATACTATGTAAAATTAAAAATTAATTAGTGGAAATCAATTACACATCCAGTAAATAGGACACGGATTTTTTTTGTAACATCAAATACATTGCTTTGTTAGAATGCATCATGACAGCTATCCCAGAGGATGTCTGTAATAACAGGGCCATGGCCAAAGTCATTCGTATCGTTTGAACATATTTCGTCATTAGTTAACTCAGTATCAATGACAGCAATAACTCTTTGTTAAAAAGTTTCCAAGTCAATGGTCAGGAATTTCCCTCTGGGTTCATGAGCTGAATTTCATATTTTTGGGCAAGGGTGGACAAAGTTGTATTAACTTTGTTGGAAATATCTGCAGTTTTGTTACAAAGAAAAGGACGTATACATGATGGATATATTTGATGGGTTATGGATGATACCTACAAAATGTCTTTACTCGTTAATCGTAATATAATGCTGATGGAAAATCCTACATCAAACATTTACCCTAACCCTAACAAAACGTTTGGTGTTTTCCTAAATAGTTTTAAATAACAAAGAAAAAATGAGTCTTTAAAATACAGGGTGTTCCAAAAAGAACTGACGGAATAAATTATCATAAATTTTTATTATGATAATGTTCATGGTAGAAATAATGATTTTCATAGGTAGAAAAGGTATATTGAGATTGAATATCACCAAAACGTTTTTTTTAGTTTTCTATCCGTACACTTGTAAATGTTACCATATAGTTACACTTTCAAACATAAATTTATCTTGTAATGTGACAATAATTTTTGGACCATTCTGTATAGTGTGTAAGAAAAGTCCAGAACGGTTTAACATATATTTAACCATAATAAAACTGTATATTTTAGTAAACGGATTACACTCAAACAAATCAAGTTTTATAATTAACGATAATTTTGTATCCCATATGGGCTACGGCCAATGAGGAGTAAGTGGGTATTCTTAAAAGTAATCGTAGGATTATGTGGAGATCAAAATAAAATTCCTAGTTAGTAGAACATTATGCCTAAACTCGACTTAAAGAGGTTGGATATCTTAAATTACGGAGTTTTAAAGTTTTTTTAACTAAGAAACATGCAAATAAAATCTTATAAAACAGAAAATAAACAATAGTACAATATTTAACAACAAGTTAGAAAACTTAAATATACCATTTAAATATAATTACATTGCAAATTTAGTGCATACGATACTAGTGCTGTTACTGTACTTAAATACCTTAAAAGCAACAGCACGTGTAATAAATACGAATGTAAGCCCAGTGCCACATTTGGTGGTCTAATCTCTAAAGCCGAGCTTAATGAATTGTGTACGTGAAACAATTAGGAGTTCTAGTTGAATTACTGGATTGATAACGATGATATCACTAGTAGGTTAATTAAATAGTATATGTTAAACCGGATATATCAAATTATTACCATGATTACCAATCATAAATGATGCAGTATGCATTGTGTAGGCTATGTCATACCATTTTTTATAAATTTGTTGAGAAATTAGAAAAATTCCAGTTGCATACTAGAATTGTGTATCTATTTATTTCATACGTGTGTTTCGATAAAACTTCGGCTCTATGTTAGAATTGCTTAAATTTATTTTACAGTGAAAATTAAAAACACTTCAGGTATAAAATATTACAAATGTGATGTATTATTACCAGAAATATGGACATACATGTAAAACGTGTGTTAAATAAACCTTAAGCATATTTGCATGTTTTTTTTTTCAAACCAACGCTAACTTGTTAAAAGTCAGCTGTTTGTTGTTTTTACAGAAAGTGCGATATGAATTATTACGGATGTGCAGGTGGTGTACAGAAATTAGTCTAGTAAAGTATTGGGATTTTAACAGGGACATTTATTAGCCGCAATCCTGGACGAATTGCGATTAATTATCAACTCAAAACTCTCATTCTCTGTAATGTCAGGGTTTTTGTAGAATATTAGCCTCAACTAAGGAATTCAAATTCACAAGTTTAATATTTGATATTAAATTTTATTTTAATATTTATTATCTGACATACAAGTCTTACATATGACGTCACAGTTATACAGAGTAGTTCGTTGCTTCGCTCTTCTGACACGGGTACAAAGTTTGGAGATCCAATTACAAGTATAACACGATAAACCCGCTCTCTACTGCAGTGACATCACGAGTCATGATTATACACGTCCTAGTTATTATCTGGCATTCAAGTCTTACATATGGCGTCACAGCTATACAGAGTAGTTCTCTGCTTCGCTCTTCTGACACGGGTACAAAGTTTGGAGATCCAATTACAAGTACTGTATAACACGATAAACCCGCTCTCTACTGCAGTGACATCACGAGTCATGATTATACACGTCCTAGTTATTATCTGACATATGATTATGCGAATTAATGTCCAAATTTGTTTGACGTCTATTAATATATTTAAACTCCGTGTAAATTAAAAATTTTGGGATTTAAAAACTGAATTTGGAACGAGTTTTGACCTAATAGTTGAACTGTTTTTGGTCCAGCCCAATATTATAATCTTTGTAGTTTTAATCCAACTACTTTGTAATTTTAATACAATCATATTTTAAACAACTGTCCCTGTCCCAATTATTTGCAATTGATTGTAGTTATTTTAATGATAATATAATCTGTTCTAATCTGGTTTGTTTCTAGAAGAAAAAAAAACGTCTTTCGTTTACTTCAATGTTAAAACATTGGCAGATTACAGTTTGCAAATTATGTTTTGGTATTTTTTTTTAAATAATCTGTAAGAACGGTTGAGATCTATCAATAGTTCAATTTATCAATAGAAAGCCTCGTAGTTGAGCATTGCTTATGAATATGATTTAAAGTACATGAAAACTGACACGTTGATATCAAAGGCAATGTTCCAAAGTATTATCACTTTATATAGAAAAATATACAATGGATCTCTTCAACCACATAGCTGCTAATTAAAATATGTACGTTTTTATTAGCTAACCACATAGAGTCTAGTGAGTCTCTTCAAGTTTTAACTGCTTAATTTGGTACACTTGTAGCTGTAGTCGCTGAATAATGATTCAATTAGGTTTAGTATGCTTTAAAATACATAAGAGATATAAATCTACATAACGGACTATTCAAAATTGCAAGCAAATACAAACTAGTAGTTATCCATCGCAATTCCTAAACAATAAATCTTTGACTCTTTTTTTTTAGGGAGAGGAGGGAAAATGCTTTTACGCACACAGGTAGCCAGCCTGTAGTGTGAGACTCCTGAAAATTGTCAGACTACTCACTAAAAAACCCCCTCTACTCTGTTGGACACAGACCTGGAATTGTTTGTCACATTACTTCAAGTCAGGCCAACATGTGACCTAAGCCCTCAGGGCTCGCACCGTTTCTGGCATTTCGATTCTTAATGACCTACAACCGCATCCCGGTCAAGGTCGATCTTCTTGGCGCGGAGAATACCCTGGATATAATGTGACACACAGGTCCAATTGTCCTCACCCTCCGTCATAATCGGTATGACCGTGTCCACCGACAGCAGTCCTATTAATTGTTGAGCCTCCAGGCGGGGCCTTTCCCAGCGCTGGCAGTGGAAAAATGTATGTTCCACGTCATCGAGAATGCCTGGGCAGTATATGCAGTCGGGTGACACGGCTTTGCCCATCCTGAACAGGTACGACCGGAAAAAGCCGTGTCCCGTCAGAAATTGGGTGAGGTAGAAGTCCACCTCTCCGTACCGCCGATCAACCCAAGGTTGGACTTGCTGTATCAGTCGCCTGGTCCAGAGTCCCCGTGTCTCCTGTTCCCAGCCCTCCTGCCACAGCTGGTAGATGCGGGTGCGTTCCTCTGTTCGTGCCTCGTCCTCCCCACGGCGCCGATAAATTGCCTTTCTCTCCGCCGCCAAAAGTTTGACGGGGATGACTCCAGCAATCACCAGGACGGCGGGCTCGGACACTGTTCGGTAGGCAGATGCTACCCTCAGTGCTGCCTGACGCTGCACTCGGGCGAGCCGCATCCTGTATGCCTCCTTATTTAGTGCGTCTGCCCACACCTCCGCACCGTACAAGAGTACGGACTGGACCGAAGACATTAACAGCCTTCTACGACTGGACCGAGGCCCTCC
Source organism: Macrosteles quadrilineatus (assembly GCF_028750875.1). Taxonomy (NCBI): domain Eukaryota; kingdom Metazoa; phylum Arthropoda; class Insecta; order Hemiptera; family Cicadellidae; genus Macrosteles; species Macrosteles quadrilineatus. The sequence goes on along the minus strand of NW_026542594.1, from coordinate 165,364,480 downwards.
GACATTGGCCATCAACCGGCTAAGAGAAGAAACCACCCTAGCGGCCTTGTCCGCTGTACGGAAGATCTGATCCCGCCAGCTAAGCTTGCTGTCTACCATGACCCCAAGATACTTGGCAGAACGAACAGTTTGAACCTCGACGGCTCCCACCCTCAACGGCACGATGGTGTCAATCAGTTTTTTTTGTCAAAATCACGATCACGGTTTTAATCAGAGCAAGCGAGAGACTGTGGTCTGCCATCCATGCGTTTATGGTACGCATAACTCGGTTTAGCTTTAGCTGAGCCAGCTCAACGCTACGTGCAGCTATCAAAGCTGCAACGTCGTCTGCGTACCCAACCAAGACTGTTTCCTCAGACATTTCAGACCTCAGAAGGCTGTCATAAGCGACGTTCCAGAGGTCTGGGCCGAGTATGGAACCTTGGGCAGCACCAGAAGTGACACTCATCGTCCGCGGGCCCTCCGCAGTGTCATACGTTAGGAGGCGAAACCGGAGATAATCCTCTATGATGCGCATGAGGTATGCCGGCACGAGGAAGGTGTTCTCCAGAGCATCCAGCATATCGCACCACCTCGCCGAATTAAATGCATTTCGCACATCGAGCGTTACGAGCAGCACAACCCTGCGAGAGTAGTGGGTAAAATCCTCAGCTCTCATCACGGCTTGCTTCACCTCATCAATCGCATCAATCGTTGATCGCCCCATCCTGAATCCATACTGACGAGGGGAGAGGTCCCCCGCAGCGACAACGGCTGAATTTAGCCGGGAACGGATCAATTTCTCGAGGACTTTGCCAGCCGTATCCAACATACACAGAGGTCTGTAAGAGGATGGCAGATCTGGGTCTCCCTTGCCCTTCCCAACAAGCACAAGCCTAGCTGTCTTCCAGCACAAGGGGAAAACCCCTTCAACCAGGCAGGCGTTATACATGCTCAAAAGGATCAAGGGGTTGGTAGTCAAAACCTTCTTGAGGACTTCACCGGGCACCCCATCGGGACCAGGAGCCTTGTTGTTCTTCAGGGATATGACGGCCGCCACCAGCTCTTCAGGGCTGAAAAGTGGGACGTCGTCCACCCTTCCATAATCCCGCAGTGGGCGCAACGCGTGAGCCGGGAAAAGGGACTCGACCATCCTCTCCATAGTGACCCTGTCCATGACGGAAGGTGGAGAGCGGGTTCCAAGTTTCTTGATTACAAGTTTGTAACCCAGGCCCCAAGGGTTGGAATCAACATCGTCCCTTAATTTATCCCAGCAACTGCGTTTACTCCGATTGATGGCTCGACGAAGATACCTCCTAGCCACCCTATAAGCATCCGACTTACGCCGTCTGTCTAGGGGTTCTCTAGCCCTGGTAGCAAGTCTTCTGGCCCTCAATGCCGCTCGACGCAATTCCGCAATCTCGGCAGTCCACCAGTACACAGGACGCTTATTGCACCGGTATCTCCTGCGAGGCATAGACTCATCGCAGGCCGAGACAATCAGTTTCATCGTGGATGCAACTAACGCCTCTGCGTGAGGCACGCCAGTTGCAGGATGAACCACCGGCGTTCTACGTAGGATGGCTCCATTGAATTTTGCCACGTCCAGTTTTTTTTATGTTCCATCGAACGGGCACTTGACGAAACGCTGCTACTTGTCTCTGATGACCATCCAGGACGTCAAAAATTATGTACTGGTGGTCACTGGCCGTGTAATCCTCCAGGACTCTCCAGGCTCTGATCCTTGGCAAAAGAAACTCAGATGCAAGGGTAATGTCTGGGATCGTTCCCCGCATCCCAGGGCGCCGGAAAGTTGGCGTGTTGCCCTCGTTGACGACAGCGAGTCCGGCTCTGGCAGCAAAGTCCAGAATGTACTTGACCCGGGAATTTGTGAGGGTCATTCCCCACTCGACAGCCCTAGCATTAAAATCCCCACCCACGACGACGTGTCCTGTGGTATTGCGCACGCTCTCTTCCAGGCGGTCTATCTTCTCGCGAAAGTCAGGGAGTGAGGTAGACACTAAAGTAAGTGACATCCCGGCACCGAACCCAAACAAAACTTCGGCCCTTCGCGTGACCCCGTACTTGTACTGTAGCTGCATTACGCGCCCAGATTGCAGCAGTACCAAGACTATCAGGGAACCAAAAAGCTGGGTCCCTATCACGGTACTGGTACTGTTCGCTGACTAAAAGCGCGTCGACATCGTGTTCTAGGGCAAGCTGACATAGAAGTGCGTCAGCCGTCCTGGATCGCTCAAGATTGCATTGAAGGATTCTTATCTTCGTGGGAGGGCTTTCGCTTGTTGTAGTGCAGATTTAAATGCACTGCACTGTCCAGACCCAGCTATATGCTTCAAGTGTTTTTCAGCAAGCCCATTTTCTTTGCAAAGAAAACAGGACTCGACTTGGCAGTCCTTACGGATGTGACCGACCTCCCCGCACCGAAGGCAGTTCTTGCTTCGGTCGGGTCACTTGCAGTTTCGGGAGGAATGGCCGAAACAGAGGCATTTAAAACACCTCTTTACTTCCACTCTCCGTCTGAGCCTGCAGTTGACCCAGCCGACTCTCAGATGCTGGAGTGCCAGCACCTTATTGGCATGTGCGTCTGCCATTTCGGCGACCGCCATCCGCTGCTGGCTCCTATTCGGTTTTGTGAGCCACGCCTTCAGAAAAGCCGTTTGCCCACCAAGCTCGAGGATAGCTTTCTTCAGGGCTTCCACAACATCAGCCTCCGTCGACACACAATCAATGTCTCGAACCTCGACTGATGTCTTTGGCTCAAGAGAACGGACGGTACCCTGGCCTTCGACAGCTTCCTTCAGTTCGGCAGTAAAGGCTGCTTTGTCTTTCGACCTACCCAGTTCAAGGAGAACGTCCCCGCCCCGGGTTTGTCTAATCGACCGTACAACCGTATCGGTCTGCTCTGGCTTAGCATTGGCCTTGATTGCACCCAAGACCTCGGCAAAAGATCTCCCCCCTGAGGGTTTGACAATGATTGCCTCCATCCTGGGCTTTTTTGGCCGCAAATCTTTGACTCTTAATACAACGGTATAATATAGTACTTAATACCTAATATGAAAATTTACAAATTTGTTTAAAGTTTTTTATTTCATTTTCGTGCTAAAGTGCATTATTAAGGTGTGTTTTTGTGGATTGCTTTACTAATTTTTTTCACATCTTTTAAAATTACTCTTTGTAATAATATGAGTATTCCATCACACTAAAGGTAGGATATAACATTATCCATGGTATGCCCAGATAGATTAATGTATTTATTCAGTTGATGCTATACGCTAATATATTAATTTGATTTGTAATTTAATGAGAGTAATCCAATTAGTTATGTATTGGATGGATAAATCATAAACACGATTATGTTAGATATGCTGGATGAAATATTGTCAGCTTAGTTATAATAATTTAAACCAACATCCATTTAGCAACTGAGGAAACAAATTTGTTTTTCTTGGCTCTAAAACTAAAAACAAGAGATTGATATATCGGTTAAAAGACTTCATCAACAGATATTAACTGTCTCTAGCCATCTGATTTAATAATTATTTTTTATTTACATAATATTGAGAGCGCTTGCTAAATTAAGTTTAAAAGTGTGAGCTTACGATCATTTTAATATTTTTAAATGTTGTAAAAATTAAAAATGCTAGTTTACTTTACATATTAGAAGAACTAAACCCAACGTATACACTATAATCCTGACTTGGTAATAGCAGTAATATTAAGACTAAAATCATAGATTTAAATTGTTTTTAGATTTTTTTTCATATTATGAATAGAGTCGCTTCTATAATAATACATATGGTATACCTTAAGATCTTCCGGTTAATACTTAAAGCATACTAATAGGTCTATATCATTTTACTTACTTTTCGTAATTTAATGATAAACAAAATATTTAGTTGGTTTTATTATACAACATACTTAAAGGTGGAGAGGTCCGGTTTAGCATGTAAATTTCATGTCTTCTTTTGATGGATATGGCACTTCATTCCTAACACGTAGATTGTAGAAGAAAGCGTAGTATTTTTATATTACTTCATCTATGGTATTATGAACAATTGAATAAACCTATATAGGTTTCTGATTGATTAAATTAATTTTTTTTATGTCTACAATCAAAGGCTAGGCTTTTATTCACGACAAACTGAAAAATTATTAACACCAAACATGCTTAATACATGTAAACATATTCTACAATTTGAGTAATGGACATTTTTTCAAACAAATCAACGTAACATATTTTATTTCCAGTGTATATGAGTGCTTTAAACTTCAAAGTAATTTTTCGGTGAATACTACATGAATCCCTTGATGTGAGGTAAAGCTTCTTAATTAAGGCTTATTATAGGTACAAGAATTAATTGTCTCAAATTCCTTTGTTAACATAAATGACGTTATAATACTATTGAAAAGGATGAACTACTAATAATTATATTAAGTCTTTTTTTTACATTTGTTGAACGGCAAAGTACTACGCTGCCAGTCCATGCAGTTGAATAAGCATGTAAACGTACGTAACAGCTTCCAGGATCATCTGTAAACACCTTATGATAAGCTTGTTAAAGTGGTATACTTCAATGGTTCCAATAATATAATGATCATAAATGTGTATGCAATTTTTGTTCACTTGCACACTTTTTCATTGCTGATTTGTTGTTATTTAAGTTATCAAATGTCTATAATTTGTAATAAAATCATTTTCGTAAATTATAAAATGTATCTGTTTACGATATTGTTTTAACGATTAAACCCAATTAAACTTCCCTATAAGACACAAATTATCAATTTGAAACATCAACACATCACAAAGGATCACTGATATCCTAGAAAAAAATCTTAAAGAGTAAAAAGCCACTACAATTTTTGTATCTTACACCAGATATGGGTAGAACAGACACGATTGGGGCCAAACACATCTCTAAGTTTGGGTATGTTTTTTGGGTATATATTGGAGAATTGTATACAATCCCAAACTATAAGAAAGCCATGGCACGTGTTAAATATTTTTGTAAAATATAGCAAATTAAATACATTATATATTTACTTCAGTTTATTAAAATGTGGTAAAAGATATATTCGCCAAGATAACAATAAATTAAAATTGGCGTAAGTAAAATTAAAATGCAAGTTAAAATGCAATATTAAAATTGACAGTTTTTATGAAAAACCATAGTCTGTGTTTATATTAGTCTGTAGTTACATTAGGGATAAAAATAGATGGTCTTAAAGTTATTCTGTAGATTAACAACAGAAATTTCATATTTTAACACGTTTTACTTACGTTATAAAACAGTTCTTTGTTAAATATAAAATGCTTGCAAACATCAAATTCATTCTTACGACTCTTTACTTGCAGTAAAAAAGCTTTTACCTGTAAAAAAAGAAAAGAGAAAGTGAGAATGAAAACAGGATAACACATTTATTACATAATTAGGCTTTCACATTTCAAAATTAAAATGCTGGTTTGTTTGTTCTATATTTTTTGCGCATTTCCAAATAAGGAAACACATTCCGTTCGATAAATTTATTGTGGATATGCTGCTATTGAACCCACCTATATTGAACCAACACTATAGTCTAAGACGCTTGCCACAAAGCTAACAGCATAACAACAACATATTGCATACACTGTACTATACTGTAGATCTGGTTCTGAACCTAATTAACTATTTAGAAATGTTTATAGTACGTAGTAAATAAATAAAAAAAACTCCTCAAAACAAAATTTAAATTGATAAGGGTCAAATTGCTAAATGATAATATTAAATCCGTATATCTTCTGCATAGACAAGGAGCTTAGTATGGATCTGTTCAAAATGTATAAAAGCCAACATCAAACTTTAAGTATCGATAATTTTTAGAAAAGACCTAACCATCACCCACTGTCTCTAAGGTTTTTTTATTACGAGTTGAAAATATAATAGTCATTGTATTAGTTAAAAAAGAAACAGTAAAAATAAGAAGACAATGTTTAATTAAGTCAACTAAACAATAAAAAGGGGATGATCAATGGCATCGAAAATACATTAAAAAGTAATATGGATGTATATATAATATACTAGCAGAGTACCCGTCCTTCGTACGGGGTTGGCGTATAAGTGTAAAATGTTTATTGAAGTTATACTGTAACTTAGATAAAATTAGCTTCTTTAAATTTAAGGTATACTTAGTATTACACATCTACCATAGCAATAACGTTCTACCTCTCCACCTAAACAATAAAGAAAAATAAATTATAAAAAATTCGCAAAATATCGCAAATTATTCATGCAATTAAAAACATAAACACAAATTTAAACAATCCTACTTTGACAGTTCTCATTGCCTATCACAGTTTTTTGTGGCTGGTTAGTTCAAATTAGCTGTTTATATAAATGCAAAACAATAATAGTGCTGCACCCTGTTGGTAAATCTTATAACTTTTTAATACTTTTGCATATCACAGAACCAACTTTTTTAGTTGAAACATCTGACTAAATACTTTAATTCCCTTTAGTAGACCTAAACTAGTGCAACTACCCCATCAGCTGATTTGACAGTTAGAGACGATAGGGGCGGAAACGACGTAGTATAGCGGATTTGAGCTGACGTCATAATGAGGATGATCATATGATGTTCAAGGTCATTTGTTTGTGTTTTAAAAAAAAGGAAGCTATCCTACACTTATAGTGTAGGATAGCTTCCTTGTTTTGTTTATTGTTTATTTGTATAAAACATGAGGAATGACAATAACTTACATACTATTACAATTAATAAGGAAAACATGTGCGAACGTACGTATCTAGAGTGAGCGTCTGCTAAAGTGTAAAACGAATGAGTTTATTGGTGGCCTTTATAAAGGCCGTTTTGTGTAGCTCGGCGACGCTTGTGTATTTGGATGTTTACTTCTTCAACTCCTCTATTGTATTATGGAGCTCTTTCCATCTTGCCATGTCTGCATTGTGCTCGGCCCATTCGATGTTGTCTCGAGGCTGAGCGCACCAAACACGATCAAATTTGTGTCGAATCTCTTTCTCCTCCTCCTGCAGTTGAAGTAGTTTTTCCTTTCGTTTTCGCTCCTGCTCTTCTGCCTCGATGCATGCTTGGTGTAGGTCAGAGTCTTCAATATCGCTTGTCCACTGTTGTTGTTGTTGTTGTTGTTGTAGGTTGGTCATCTTGTGCAAAGTAAACGAGAAAGGTGGAGTTGACTGGTGAAGAGCTGGATGCGAAGTGACTGTTGCGTGTAAAGAAGTGCAGGTCCCTGACGAAGTGGGCGGAGCTAAAGCAGTAGGGGTGGGGGAAAGTAGTAGAGGTGGGGGAGAGCATCACGAGGGCATCATTCCATCCGTTTTAAAAGTATTTTGATTCTACGTCCCTTGTCTTGTGAGTGATGTTTCAGTTTTTCTTGATACGTTTTACAATTACATTGACAATAGGAGAAAGATTCACATTTTTTACAAGCCATTCCATCTACTTGACATTCAGGTGTTTTGAAACACTTAAGATTACAACAATAGTATTTTAAATCGTATTCCGATTTGTGATCAAAAGATGAATTGGAATTACACTGTGACATGTTGCTCGACTGAATTCTAAAACAAGAATGAAAACAATGTGTTGTGAGCTGCTATTTATAGTGCAAGAGTCAGCAGCTCTCATGCATCTGCCACAAGTTAGTCTACATTTTTCCATAGTAGGTTAACCATTTGTGTTAGATCGTGTATGTAATTTTTATGCTTGTCTTGATATGTTTTACACCTACATTTACAATAGCCAACAGACTCACATTTTTTACAAGCTTTTCCATCAACTTTACTTTCAGGCTTTCTAAAACATTTTAAATTACAACAATAGTTATCCAACTCGTATTTGGATTTGTAAACAAAAGGTAAATTGTATTTACGCTGTGACATGATGCTCGGTGAATTGTTGAAACAAGACTGAGAGCAACTGCGTGTAAGACCTGTTATTTATAGTAAACAGTTCAAGGTCATTTGTTTGAATTTAAAAAAAAGAAACAACATATCAGCATATAGAATTAATTATATGCTGATATTTTGTTTCCTCTTTTAATTTTTTTATTTATTTTTTTAATGACAAAAACATTTAACAAACATATGTACATAGATGGTTATTTACAGAAAAAAACTTAAAACTAACATTGATGGGTGATGTGTAGAGATAGTTCAGTGGAATTGTTTCCGCAAACTCCGTGTGATACCAAATAGAGGGATCCTGGTTGAATACCTCGCAGGTCTTCGTTTTGTAGTTGCTGCACAAATCGTCTTGGAAGATAAACTTGAAATTTTGGTTCATCACCTGGTGAAAACGGTGCCTCAGTGATGCTAAAATTGCGTCTCCATGTGAAGTTTCTGTCTTCTTCAGCTCGTGAACGATGTAGTGTTTGTGTTCCTTCAATTCGTGACATTTCTTAGTACTTAGAATGCTGGATTTGGACTGGGTGTTGAACTGATCCACCAAAGACTGGAGAAACTGTTGTGAAGCCATTTTCTTGATTAGGACTACCCTGTGAGATGTTGCCTCTGCGATGTCTGGAGTAATACTGATGAGGATCCTGAGACTGTCCACTGTATTTATAGCACACGTTCCCCCCTCCACCGCTATTTCCTTCGTAATACTTCCACTGTTGCTGTTTGAATTTATTTTTGTCCCAATAGTGAAGAACTAGAAAATTAGCTAATCGGTATGCGTTTTGTAGTGCACATTGTGTTACTGTGCTATAAGAGTGATCTGTTAAAGTACAAATAGGTCCATAATTAATTTGATGATCCTTGTCCATTTTTATGTCGAAAACATCGTGATATGTGTATTGTTGTATCCATTGTCTTTTTTCCAATCCTCTTGTATAAATATGGGAAAACTTGTTAGAAAAATGATACATGATATTGTTCAAGTGCTTATAGCTTATCAATCCTTCGTTCCACTGAATATGGTGAAAATGTTTAGTTATCCATTTGTTTGTCCTTCTTGCTTTGTCATTCAATTGGTTTACTGAAAATGGAGCTTCAAATATAAACGGGTATACGACATGTGTAATCAAATCTAAAATCACTAATTCTTTTATCACAAATTCATCTTTGTTATCACGAAATGCTTGAAATTCTATTACACAGGGTTTTATATCCATAATGTTTAACCCTATCTACACACCACCACGTATAGTGTTCAACTGAATTCACACCGCGCCTTGGTCACTCTTTTATACTGTTTTTCTTTAATTACACTTCTTGGGTTGCTGGTTCTTCTTGGTTTATAGTTTCATATTCTTCAACAGCTTCTATCGCTTCTTCATCAATTGATTCGAAGTTCCTTAACTGTCTCCACATACCAACTTCATGAGGCAATCTATTAAAAATAGATGTATCCACGTGTCCGTATAATATGGTGCTTTCCGGTTGTTTTTCTAGTGTATCAATTAAATACTCCTTGATGATTGAACTTGAGAATACAAGTTGTTTCATATATCTAGAGATAGGAGACGTTGCATGCATTAAAATGTAGAATTCTTCACGTGAGAGTAAAATTTTACTTTCATGTTGAGTTAAATCTCTAAATCGTACTTGTAGTGTTCCACGATTCTTTACTATGTCAATTTCATTGTCAGAATCCAAAAGTCGAATATTAGTTTTCCTTCCGCAAACATTAGTATTTAAGTAACATTCAATTAGATTTAAATGTTTTAGAAAAGATTCCCATGCCGTTTCAGAAAATATAACCATTTTTGTACCATGCTGCAAGATTACTGTAGGTGTATATTCCGATGATTTCATTAGTCCAGCTGTTACACTTTTACCCAAACATAGTGAGATAGGATAGTAAATGCGTAGGAAAACTTCTTTCAAAATATTAATTGGGATTGTATCTTCATCTTTCCGCTTCCTCTTAGTGCCATTTTTTTTAGTTTTTTTCTTCTTTGTCCTCCTTGTTTTCTTTGTCTTCTTGTTTTCGAAACTTTAAAAATTCTTCTATTTCATTGACGATTTCTTGATGGTTTTCTTGATCCAATAATGCTGCTTCCTCTGCATCCTTTTGTACGACTGATGGAGAACTCATTTTACTCATGATGTAGTGTAGGATGTTACCCATTCAACGAACGAGCAAAGACTGATTGGTGGTGTGCGAAGCTCCTCCTTTTATAGCCGACTAGTGGTTGTGGTGAAACTCATTTACAACACTGTTTTGACTAATCCCGTCAATGGTGTGTACGTTACAATTTTATCATGCAAAATTAAACAATATGCAGATGTTGCATCAGGAACGTTCTCTTCAAACTCCATTTCTATTTTTATATCCACACTTGATGACTTTACAGATTCGTTTTGTTTTGAACAATCTATTACAATTATTGGAGCTTTTGATTCGTACTGCCCGGGAGACAGTATCGGGGTGTTTGTTTTCCCGTAGTATGAACTTTGGAATCTAGCGTACATATCATACAAAACAGTGTACCTCTTCTTAGTGAAAGAAATATTAAAGTTGTCGTAAGGGAAAAATTGTGAATTAAGAAACACTTTACAATTTGTTAGTTTGCAATGATCGAAATGGCCGGCATTAGCTAGTATATTATTCCTTTTTTTTGTTTGTAGTGCAAATATTACATATCTTGCTTTTTCCAAATGAGTAGATGTTTTTACAGTCGATGTATGTCTTTGTGTTTTAGGTAAAACTGGATATTCATGAAATTCCCAACTTCTGAATGGTATTACAATATCTCTATCTGATTTCAGTTGTCTCAACAGTGTTATTCTATGTTCGTCATTTAATCGCACATGTGGTACTCTCCAAACGATTTTGTCCAAAGTTAATTTCCAGTCTAAATTTGCATCAGTGGTTCCAGCTGCTGCGCAAATAGTATCCTTATCATTTGATGATCTTAATAACACTAATTCCTGTTTCACATTTATTATTACTCTTCTGTAATCTTCAGCAAAGCCTAGAAATAATTTCAATGGTATGTAGAAATCAAAGTTCCCTGCAGAATCAGGGGTGATTGTGTCGTTATCGGGTGCAACCCATCCTCCAATTCTTAACAAATTCTTCTCGTTTTGTGTCAAAGATGCTAATCCTTTTAATGTGCTTGTTAAACCTACTTTCTTTGTAGAATCCACAGTTACTCCAGATACTTCATATCTAATTTCATCAAATAAAAATGCCATTGGATTATTGATAAAAGGGACGGTGGTTCCAGCTGTTCCAGCTTTTTTTGTTACTCTTCCTTCAATATATAGATAACTTTCGCACGGAAGAGTATAAATATCCTGTTGTTGTATAGGAATTCTAATTTCATCATTATTATTCAATTTTGACGAAGCGTAGGGGTTGTGCGTGTGATACTCCTTTTCCCATAAAGTCTCGTCGAATGTCGGTCCTTGTGCTATATCCAGTATTTCCATTTTCAATGAGTTTTAATCCAATATCCTGTAAAAACTGAATGTTTTCAGTAGTTAATCCTTTTGCAGATGATGAGCTAGTTAGGTGTTTACCCGACAACTCTCTCTTCTTGAATGACAATCCCATGGTTTAGGTTGATGCTTTTATGTGAATCCTGATCGTAATACGTTCTTCTCTGAAGTCTATGAGGTTTCCGTCTTGATCTAGTATGTTCAACACGATGTCTGAAACCACACTGGTGTTTAAGGGAAGGTACACCAAGTTTTGTGGCTTTTCCACAATCTTAAAACCTGGGGCGACTGTTGGATAGAATGTGTGCAATATATGACTATTTTCTCCATCTCTGTATGATCCTTGAATTATGTTACATGTAATGTCTATAGTATTAACTCTCAGTATTGTTACAGTTTTATCACCGGAATAGGTCTTTTTAGGTTCTAGTATTGGAGTTTGTTCAGAAAATCCCAATAATCCTCCAATTGAATGTTTTTGAGTAAAATCAATATAATATGAAGAAGTTATTTCAGCTTTCATGGTATTGTTATTCCCTGTTATTGTTATATATTCTTTTTCTGATTCCTTTTGAGCAAGTTCGTTTCGTTCTTCGTTTTTCATTTGTTTTTGTATAAATTCGTTAATATGGTCTATTTCGTAAGATCCTGTCGGTAAACTAATTTCTTTCATTGGTGTTAATTCTCCCAAATTATTTTTGCTTTTGTAATAGTGTAATTTGTTATTGACTCCTTCAGAAATATTTGGAATAGAATTGTATGTTGTTAAATCCAATAATGCAGCTTCCCATAATCTTCCTTTTTGCAATCGTAGAGCTGGAAATAGAATACTGCGCAGAGTTGATGAAGTGCCGGTCAATGAGACCGTATAGGAAGACATCTTAAAGTTGACTAACGCTTCTAGCTAAAAAATCTAAACATAAGTGTCCGCAAATTGTTGTATTGTCAGGTTGTTCTCTGTTATAGTTGTAAAATACTTGTTTTGCTGTGCGAAAGTAACGTTGAAGCTCTTTAGGTGGTGGCATATTACCGTAACTATCGAAATAATAAATAATTCGATCAAGTTTTTTATAACATATCCAATGAGTGCCAGGACCTTCACTGTTTTCTAAATTAACTATTCCAGTCTCATTTTTCCATATTTTACCGGGCAATGCATCTTTCATAAACACTCCTCTAAAAAATGGTATTTTCATACAAGAAGCGTATATAATTAATTCTTTATTTGTCAACTCTTTGTTTGGAATTAGTATTTGTTTTTTCTTGTTTAATACACACGGTATGGTCTTAAGTATAATCCTCCTCCTTTTTTTATCATTGACCATATTGTTGGTTTCTTGTTTTTTTATTTTGATTATTCCTTCTTTTCCTTTTAATACTACCTCCTTGCTTTTTAACCGTTCGTTTTCGGCCTTTCCTCCTCTTTCCTCCTCCAAACGTAGTTTTTGTCTTCATTGCTGCTGTTACTGCCAAAGCTGCTGCTTTTTCACCAAAACTTGCGTCACTAGATTTTACTCTTTGCCAAGCCTTTTCAGCAAGCGCTCTATCCGCTATGGATCTATTTTTTGTATCTGCAAACTTTGAATATGCTATATCGTGCTGTTTGCAAGCTTGATCTAGTTTATTTATTCCAGAATCTCCTCTTTCCAGACGTTTTTTCAATTTTGTTCCAGGTCCACAGTATTGATATCCTCCAGGCAAATGCAGTTCTACTGGTAGTAAATCTATTGTTTTGTTAACAATTGCTCCAATTGGTTTAGATAATAGAGAAACTGCTGATGATGTCAATCCTCTTCCTCTCTTCAAGCTCTCTATATCACGACTGATGTGCTTAACCTTTAACATCTCTATTTATAGGGGAATGCACCCACATCGGCTTCACTCCTCAAGTGTTTGACAATGAATGTTTCATTTACGAATTGATTTCTTATTATGTACCTTTATCAATCCATATTATACTTTTTGTATTTTCATCTTCTTTGTTATATTTTGAATATGTTGTATCATTACGTCATGTGTGTACTTCTTCATTTCGTTCATCTTTTATTAACACTTGCTTTTTTATATTATCTTTCATCTAATCCAAAGTCACCGCTTCGTGAGGTAAAACTGCATTGTAAACATTTTTCTAATGGTGAAATCTTTCTACAGGTTTAGTTCTAAGCATCTTTGTTCTGCTAGACATAAAATATTGCTTCATAATAACCCTATCAATCCATTGATCTCTTTGATCTGGATGCACTTTGTTATGTCCTGGATATGCTGGTATCATATTGTGAAAATCAAACATTACAGTACCCAAAAGTCTAGCAAGATAGTTTACATTGACAGCATTATCCATTTGTTGTGGATCTTCAAGATTTGTAATTCTTTTATTATTACATGTGTATATTTCTTCATTTTGTTCATCTTTTATTATACACTGGCTTTTTATATGATCTTTCATCTGATCCAAAGTTACCGCTTCGTGAGGTAAAACTGCATTATGAACATTTGCTAATGGTAAGTTTTTACAATCAAAAGTGGTGGTCTTTATATTATTATGTTTATATTCATCGGTTATTACAGGAACTTGTTTAAAAACTACCACATCTTCAGGATTTACTCCACCTTTTACATTAGTTATCTTTTTGTTCTCAGCATGCCAATTTCCATTCTTTTGTAACATGATTTGACTTACAGTGGCAGCATCTGTTGGTTTTAATCCTTCTTTAACCTTATGTAATATTTTACCTTTGCAATCAATTTGTTCATTATCGTGAATAATACAATTATCTTTAACATATTTGAGGTTAACTGCATCCGAATCTTCTTTAGGGTATCCTATATCATTTATAACAAAGTTATAAAAAGAGAATCTATCTTCTTTTCTTTCAGGGATTATAGAATGTAAATATCCTTTATTGACTGAATCTTGACTATCGACAGGATCAGCTAAGTTTGTAACTCTTCTGTTTTTAACATCGTAAACTTCATTATTAACTTGTAAAGTATTTGACAGTTTTGAAAGTAAATACTCTTTGGTGACGGAATCGGAGTTTTCTATTGGTTCACCAACATTTGTTATTCTATGAGACTTAGCATTATAAGAGTCGTTTTGAAGTTGTAAGCTCAACAATTTTTCACTTTTTAAAGTTTTCAAATTTATTGCATCATTATCATCTTCTGGATCTTTTACAAATTTCAATCGTTTGCTGCTTATGTTATAATCGCCTTCAGCTGTTAATGGTAAACTATATCTTTTACCATTGGATTTTGGTTTTTCTCCAAAATTGGAATACCTTCCAAACTTGTCCACGCTCATGATTCAACTGAGTTCCCTCGATTCTTGTCCTCCTTTTATATGCGATGATTAAGCAATAATCCTTCGATTTCGTAGTTCATCGATTAAAGCTACCCATTCATTGTCCAATCCGGTATGACCGGCTTCCATGGCTTCATGTAATAATCTCATTCGATCAACAAGCTTATTGACATCATTATAATATATTATGTTGGTATTGTATAGACTTTTTAATAATCCTTTCCCTGAAGATGTAGGTTCGTTGGTTCTTGGTCTTTTGTGTAACTCATTTAATTCAACTGTAGATATAGCTCTTCTTTTAAGTTGAGATTTTTTCACTTGTGTTGGAAAAAGATCAGCTATGACACTTGTGTATTTTATTGATCGATTTCGATAAATGGGCAAATCTTTGGAATACTGCTTTTTATGTGCATTTGTATCATTTAGTATATTTTTAAACACTGATAGGTCTTTTTTGGTATATTTACCAGGTTTGTTTTTAAAAATAAGTTCAAACAGTCCTGTTGTACCTTTATATTTTTGGTTACCAATAAGGATGTTATCGTTTTCATCAATATCCAAATTACTGTCTCCAATCATAATACCATTGTCTTCTAGTCTAGCTCCATAAATATGATATCTTCGATTAGCCTGTGTTGAATGTAACATCTTTAATAAATATTTTCTGCCCAAATTCCCTTTGAATGCTATGTTTGTGCTTAATGTACTTAAATTTGTAGGATTAGTAGATCCTTCTTCTTGACCTGCAGAAAATCCTTCTTTTTCTCTTGAATCTTCAGTTTCTTCAGTTTCTTCTGTTTCTTCACTTTCTTCACTTTCACCACTTTCTTCAGTTGATTGAAATTGTTTGTATTGTTCAAAATCTCTTGATTCTTTTTCATACTTAGAAATCGGTAGAATAGCATCTCCTTCGAAAGGTTTTTCAATATTCTTAACTAATCTGTTTAAAGGATCAGTAACGGGTTTAAACGTTGATTCTATAAACTTTTCTCTTTCGCTTATACCTAACTTCAGAGCTCTGTTTTTATGTCTAATAGAATCACTAAGTGATTTTATTTCTTTTAAGAGCTTTTCTTGACTTGCCATGTTTACAGTATGAAGTGTTGATTTGAAATAGTGATATTTAGTGAAGCAGAACGTATTTATCAAACCCTATTCTATATCGTCCGTCTTTTATGGCTTGTTCTTTCATAATGACCAAAAATCCATACTTTTCTGCCCATGCTTTTCCACAAATTTGTTTAAACTTATCAAATGACATATCAGCATTTACATGATCGTTATATACGTGTTTCAGGTTGGTTTCATCTTGTTTGAACAAAATTATAACATTTGCATTATCTCTGATAAGTTGCTTTGGAATTTTACTGTATGTTTGTCCTATATATATGCTGTCGATATTATTATGTCTTCCCATGGCGAAATAGTTCCTAATAGTATCATGATTTTCACATGAAACGTCATCAAATAGAAATACTGAATATGGTTTAGCTTGGTTTGGTTGCAAAACTTTATCACTGGCGTTAAATTTATAAAAGTTAACACCTGACACCTGCGATATGATTTTATCCAACAATTGATACTTTGGCTGATGTAGTGACTTTGAAAATATGTATAAGTTATTAAATCTCAATCCTTTAGGATTTGTAATCAAATTAAATACGACATTTGTTTTTCCACAGTTCGAAGGACCACTTATAATACATCTGACTGTGTTT